>NC_133576.1:13674375-14354375 GCF_964106895.1 Numenius arquata | reverse complement strand
GCTATGAGGTCTCCCCGGAGCCTCCTCTTCTCCAGGCTGAACAACCCCAGCTCCCTCAGCCTGTCCTCATAGGAGAGGTGCTCCAGCCCCCTGATCATTTTGGTGGCCCTCCTCTGGACCCGCTCCATCAGGTCCATGTCCTTTCTATATTGAGGGCTCCAGACCTGTACACAGTACTCCAGGTGAGGTCTCACCAGAGCAGAGCAAAGTGGCAGAATCACCTTTCTGGATCTGCTGGCAACACTTCTTTTGATGCAGCCCAGGATGTGATTGGCCTTCTGGGCTGCGAGAGCACATTGCCTGCTCATGTCCAGCTTCTCATCCATCAGCACCCCCAAGTCCCTTTCCTCAAGGCTGCTTTCTAATACCTCATCCCCCAGTCTGTATTTATACTGAGGATTGTTTCTTCCCAGGTGCAGAATCCTGCACTTGCTTTTGTTGAACCTCATGAGGTTCATCTGGGCCCACCTCTCCAGCCTGTCCAGGTCCCTCTGAATGACATCCCATCCCTCTGGTGTATCGACAACACCATACAGCTTGGTGTCATCTGCAAACTTGCTGATGGTGCTCTCAATCCCTCTGTCTACGTCTTTGATAAAAATGTTAAACAGTACCGGTCCCAGCACGGACCCTTGAGGGACACCACTTGTCACTGCTCTCCATCTGGACTTAAAGCCATTGAGTACCACCCTCTGGGTGTGACCATTCAGCCAATTCCTTATCCACCGAACCGTCCATTTTGGCAGCCACCCAAGATGCACAGAGAACAGTAAGACATACAGGCACACAGAAGACATAACATGTTGTTGGACCCTAGCAAGGTCAGGAAAAAACCTACTTGCAGTCAAGAACCAACCCAAAATCTGCCTCTTCAGTTGTCCTGTTGTAGATCTACCTGTTCTTTCCTCAGAAATAACTTTCAAGGGCTGCGAACACAAATCCAGACTTAATGAAAGTACAAAAAGCTCCATAGGCACATAATAAGTCTTTTGGAAATGAAAAGTGGTCCGAGAGATCTAATCAGCTGAAAGGCAATTCTTTACTGAAGCTGTCAGATGCAGATGAACTCTGCAGGGCTCATGGGCTCCCAACACGTCCGTCTAACCTACCCAACCTGCGTTGTCAAAGTGTCATCAGATCAAGCCTCCTAAAATCCTGGCTAGCAAGCCTTCCACCTACACCACAATTGTTCCACTCCCCCAGGTTTTTGTAACCTGACCATTATTATTGAAAATGCTCCATTCATTTGAGTTAACCATAATTCTTTGAAGATGGCTTAGTCTATACAATTGCCATTTTTTTGGACAATATCTGTCTATAGAACGTGAGGTTCAAAAGCCTCCACGTGCTTTGCTGTAACATACATGATGACATTCTGGAAATACATCTGTGCTGAAAGAATATCTGACTCTGAAACAGGAACAGCGGATAAAGGGAGAGAATGCTTCCTACCTCTCCTGTAATAATAAATGCTGCACTAAACACAGGGAAATACTAGACTAGAGAAAGATGGCCTTAGCAATAATAAGAACAACAATTTGAAGGCTGAAATTGTTATCTTGCACTCTCTTCTTCCAGGAAGCAGGACTAGAGAATTTTGCAGAGTGAATATGAGATATAAGCTGAGGGAAAGAGCAGAGAAAGAGCTGCAGCAGGAGTGCCAGTACATGCAGGAATACAAGCAAGGATGGAGTCCAAGCACAAGCACTCTTGTTCTCACTCTCCCCCCAGACAGAATATCCCTCCTGTGCCCTCATCGGCCAGGTTTCTTACAGGTCAGATACCCTAGAGTCAGTAGCAAGAAGGCTTTCACATGCACATATATGTATCTGTGCATGCATGGGCTGGGAGCAGGACACACTAAGCAGCAGCCAGAGGCAGCACTGGACTTTGAATCCAATTAATGGAAGGGAGAGCAGAACAGGGTTGTGAGCATGGGGCTAGCATGAGCTTAGATAGCACAGGGGGCCTGGGAGCAGGATGGGCAGACAAAATGGACTGAAGGTAGTGTTGGACATGGGGAGAAGGTTGCAGCTTGTTTCAACTTGGATTTACCCCCATCCTTATCCTTTTCTCCTCACTCTTACTGTGTTTGTTTTTGGTTTTTTTTTTTTTTTTGCTTTCACCTTGCATTTTTCATCAAACTGCATGCTAAAAATCACTGTATCCTCATGCCTCTGCTCCACTCCCTTAATTCAAAGCACACCATCACCATGCTGTGCCCATCCCTAACAAGCCCTGAAAGGCACAGATCAGACCCTCCAACTCTCATGCAGATGTCACCTAATGAAGACATCTATAAATATGGGCACATTAGAGCTCACCATCTGGCTGTGCCTTTTGGATGACTCCGCTCCCCACAGATCAGTGGGCATGGAGGCCGCTGCGGCCAACCAATTATTCCTCCATCTCCTGCTCCAGCACTCACGGGCACGGATGCCCTCAGCAACACCGCTAGTGGCCGGTGGCTGAGGCCACAGGCTGAGCAGCGTGCCGTTCGTCAAAGCGAAGCAGTCGGCTGAGCCCGCATGGCGCTGCCCCTCTGCACGCTGTTCCCAAGGCTGGCAGCACCAGGACGCTCGCCAGCCTCTTTCCCCTGAAGGTCCCAATCTTCTTCACACACACCCCAGCAGCATTGCAAGGGCAATGAGCCTTTCTGACCCCACTTCCTTCTTTCATTGCCTATGTATCACCAGCCTCAGCCTCTCTATCAATCTCAACCACATTTTTCTCATCTGCTGACACGCCCTTCTCTTCAGCACCAGGCACGATTTTTCTGTCCACTGGTCAAAATGATAAATTGAAAATATTTCTTTCCAGGAAGACTCAGACCTGCCATTTAATTTTTGCTTGTTTGGTTTCTTTGTAGAAAAACAATCTTTTCAGATTGGCTGAAAGATTTTATTTGACCTATATGAAAAAAACTACCTTTTCTTTCCAAACTTCCTTTTTTTTTAAAAAAAAAAAAAAAAGTTTTCCAAAACAACACTGTCACTGCAAAATGGGAAACTAAAATAGTTCATCTTCTCCAAATAATTTTACCATGTTTCCCTCCCCAAAAATGAGCATGACGCACAAAGAGCATAAACCCTCCCCAAACTGCGGTTAGGAAGGCAAAATAGCTCTCTTGCTGACATTCTTCCGCCTTCCTATCCCCCAAACCCCCAATTTTCCCTGTAATCCTCTGCCCATTCCCAAACGCCATCACAGTCGCCAGGCTAAGCTCTCAGAGAGGTGCCTGTGCACAGAAAAGTTCACTGAACTGCCACAGCACGTTTTGCTCCCTGAATAGTCTGTAGCCACAGGATACCTAAGAAGATCATATTTTCTTTGAAGTACATGAATATTTGATATCTTCCCTCCCTTCTTCCTTGCCTTAATTATTCTCTTATTTTGAAACACCAGCTTGCATGCAGTATTTAAATAAAGCTGTTTTCAGAGCCACAAGCAGCTTGAAACAGTCAAGCCTCTCAAAATATATTGCAAGTGCTCTACGTCCTCCTGTTCAGCACATAAGCAAGGCACAACCTGGGGAATCCATACAGGACAGGGGGCTGCGGGGGCAGCCTTTCCCTTCTGAAAACCTGGGTTCCCTCAACAGATAAATCCATGTGTGTGAGAGGAGACACAGGGTCTCAAGCCTGTTTCGCAGCCATCCCGTGCAAAACACTGAAGGATCTGGCACAGCCAACTTTGCTTAGGAAAGTGCCTGAAAATGCAGGGCATGCAGTGGGTTAGAACTGAAGCAGGCAATGAGGGGAAAACATTGAAATTTGCAATTTGAAAAAACAATAGCTGCTGCAGGGCAAAAGAGAGAATGGAAACACATACAGAAATTTCTATACTTAGAGCTATAGATGAATAATTACATGCATACATACATGTATCTCCATAAATACATATAAAAGGGTTCAGAGGGTTCAGCGACTCAGCAGCTCTACAGACATGCACAGCCAGATCACACAAATCTGTACCGAGGTCCACCAGCTGCAAGGATTTGGCCTTGCCAGATTTTGACAAGCCTGTTTTATGGGACATCTTTGAGGACCCCATTTGCTTTGAGTCGTGACATTTTGACACCAAAACTTTAGGCGATCCAAAGAACCGCTGGACACCTGTAGGTATACAGACACCCAAGTGGCTCTAGCTGCAGGTCAGGAGGTGGGACGCTGAGGTCCTCAAGCAAGCAGCTGTGCTGCTTCAGGTTCACAGCTACAACATGACACTCAGGGCTGGGGCTGGTCAGCCGTACCCCTGAGAAGTTGTCTGTGCATTCCATGGAGGAATGGACTTTAACAGGGATAGCCACACTTGCACCAGCTGAGGGTGCTGCAGACCTGGCAGCTGTTCCAGCTGCCCAAACAACATGTCCTGGATTCTTTGGAGGTACTTCCCTGAATAACAGAGAGGTAAGGAAATGAAGCATGCCTCTGCACAGGTCAGGGGAGGCCATGCACCATAAATGTTTGTGCAGGTGGATGAATAGCTGTACCCACAGATGCTCGCAAGTAGGGCAAGGAGTAAACATGCGTATTTGAAAACTCATCCATCTCTATTACAACAATGAGTCACCTCATCCTAATACCACTTTTAACTTTGCAGAGGCTTATATCAGACACAGCAGGCATCTGGGAGGTTGTAAAAGGATTGCCTTTAGGGTTGAGTGTCCTGAGGCTTAATTGAGGTGGAGTAGTCCTCAAGGCACTCTGCTGGGAATGTGCACGTGGACCCACAACAGGGGCAAATGACAACATCCCAAATCTGAGGGAGAAAGTCATGCTCCTCAGTTCTTGCCCGATGGTGCGTCTCTGAATCAGCCTGTCATTATCACCTGCAGTAGATTTTGTGCTCTTAATACCTTGTAAAATCTCCCTGCACTGTCCACATTCCTTGCCTATAAAAACCTCAAAGGTGAAAAGCTGCTGTGAGGAGGAAACCTTAACCTAATGGAGAGATACTTCTAGAGACCTTGAAGAGTTACTAATGTCTCCCTGTGCTTGAATATATTTCCTTTTTTGCAATGAAGATTTCCGACACCATATTCCCAGAACAATTCTGCTCAGTAATTCTGGGTGAGAATAGGTGTAACTTTAACTGGGTCCTATGCACGGGCCAGGGGAACATATTTTTAAATAAACTGAAGGAGACAGCCAAGTGCAAACCTTTCAAAGGCAAGAAGAAAGAGACCCTTAAACAAGTTCCATATGCAGAAAACCCCACCCTACAAACAGCTTTACACTGCAAGGACATATCAAGCTGCAGTTGCCCCATGAGGCATAGAGGTTGCAAGTTTCGTGCTTTAACTTTGTACAGCCAAGGTGACCCTCTCCTCCCTCCAACGCATTAACCAAGAGACAGGACTAACGTGATACACGTGCCAGCAGCTACAGAAAGCAGAGTAAAGACTACAACACAAGTAGTACACTGACAGAAGCATGGAGCGCAATATTTATTTGCTGCCTGTCAATGTCTAGCCTGGATGGGATGCTGCATATCCATCCATAGCCATTAGGAACTGCTCATTAGACATTAACAGGACAGGGCTCTGTTGTGATCGGGTCACCTGCGTTGATAGGAAACAGGGCAGGAAGCAGCAGAGGAGAAATCCAAAGTGGAAGGGGAGGAACAACAATCAGCTGCTGCGGTGGTTACAGGCAGTAATGAGTTGGCTGGCTAGTGCACATCACGACTGCTTTCTAGTAACTGGAATTAGGAGCAGAGCCATGTGTCAGGGGCTCCATACTGTCAGCTGTTAGCAAAGAGATTGATTTAAACACAGGCATCAATAGCACAAGCTTTGCTTGGCAAGGGAGAAATTCCCCTCCTAGCTGCCAGGCAACCACAGCATAACGCACACTGGTACCAGTGGCCAAATAGTCAAGTGTGGTCTAGCGACCCCTTGGCAAGAACCACATCAAAACACAGCTTTATTAAACATAACAGGCTTACCATTGCGGAAGACTTCAGAACCGTCATGTACACAATGCACACAGAAAAAGATTCAGAAATAACCCACTACCATTGAGGAGATGAAGTAGGAGCATCCCAGCCATACTGTCACCAGGCCTGGGAGCCCAGGCGACAGCACGGCTCCATATAACCACTGCAGCCCCGTTTGCTTCACCCTAGTGCTGGAGGGGTGGGGAAATTGGGAATGGACAGGTCCCCCTCCCACAAAACAGTCTGTAGGAGAGAAAAGAGATTGTCTCTCTGACAGGCCAAAATGAGGACAGCAAAGAGAAAATCTTCAGGGAAAATTGCAGTGTTTCTTCCCAGAATGAACCTGGACTCTGAAATCAGCACACAATGCATGAGATTGAACACTTGCAGGCCTGGGCCTGTTATTGAGGTAATCTTGGGTAGAAAACAAAAAACAAATTGTGAACTTCTTGTTTACCTTAAGAAATAGATTACTGTTATTCTCCAACTTAGTTGACTGGAATTACCTAGAGAAGTTCAGCCACAAAAGTCTTCTCTGAAAAGTGTAAAAGCTGTAAAATATCTTTTCTCAGAGTTAGTTCCTTTCTGCATCCATCCTGTCTACTCAGCGGAGTGATTAATATGATCGTTCACTACATTTTTGCAAAGCTAAAAGACATGCTGTCTATTGTTTTAACTAAGATCTTTTTGGTGCATCTTCCCTTGTGGTTACATAAGATTTACGAAGAAGCAAGCTTGGCTTCCATGTCTCAAGATGGACTATTCGTCTGGAAGTGAAGGGGGAAGAAAAACCCCAAAATCTCTTATCTTCTGCATAATCAAGGTGACAGAAACTTTCCTGGAGTCAGTAAGGAAAAAGCAAGCAGTTCCAAGGAGCTCTGCTTACTCAGCCTCTATACAAAACAATTTTAATTAAAAAATCTGCAACTACATTTTCTTTCTGGGAAGCTTCCTGGTCATTCTTGATAACTGAAGCTGAAGAGGTAAAGACTGGGACTGGAATTATATAGAGAGAGCATGGCCAGAAACAGCAATGGGGACAGAAGGAAATAAAGTGACCATAATGAGTCACTTCTTCCCCCCTACTCCCCGAATGTTTCCTCACATTTTCTCAGCTCAAAGGACCAGCCTAATTCACACCAAGGAGTAGAGCAGAAGGCAACTACAAGAAACTGAAGCATGGTTGCGGAGGTAGGTGTTAAAACACATACAGCCACATGCCAAACCCACATTTGTGATCTTGCCAGACTTGTGTGGCACAAAGCTCCTGCGGGGCGGGGGGGGGGAAATCAAGACAGACTGACTGACCAACCGGGCTCCTTGAAGCATGCATCTAATTCAGCATTTAAACAAGGAGGCTCAGGGGTGAGATTTTGGGCTTCTTTGCCTCTCTCAGTGAAGAGGGTCAGGATTTTTTTCGTGTGGGAATGAGCTGGGAGGGAGTGCTGGGGCACATGCAGACACATGCCTGCTTCTGTACGGTGTCTCAGGGAAAGCGGGCAGTAGCCAGCTTATCCTTCTGCCTGTTGTCAAACAGATAATTGTTCTAAAACAGCTGGGCCAGACAATAGCATCCTTAATGGCCCAGCTTAAACGTGGTCGTGACAGAAATCATAATATTTTTTAATCTCTCTTTCCCCAGCCTTCCTGGATATTCATTTTTAATGAGTGCAGTTGGCTTTCATTTTTTGCTCTTGTTTTTAATTCAGATAACTTCTTGTGTTGTGCAATTTCCCTCTCCCACCCCCAACACTCCCCTGTAAATGAAAGGCTTCAATATTTCAAATGCCAAACTAACACCAGATGCTAACAGAACCAGTGGGCTAGTCTGGTTCACCAATTCTTTCCACCGTGTTCTGGGACTGGTCAAAGATCCCACATGCCCAACAGGTAAGTAGTGGGAACAGATTTTGATCCATCTTAAGGCACTTAATGTAAATTCTCCCTTACCACCAAGACCCAAGCAGCACATGTCTCCTTCATGACCTTCCTGACACAGCCCATCTTCAGATGTTTCAATCTGAAGTGGTAAAAGGAGATAACGGCCATGTTTGACACCTGAGGTCAGCTCATTGTTCCTGCATGATATCACACCTGCATCTTTATTTTCTGTTGCTGCACATTTAAACAAAGGCAGGAAAAAAAAAAAATCACTGCATTTTCTCTAGAGTTTTAAAAAAATGTTTAATTGTTCTTTCACAAAGAACCATTTTAGGAAGTTCCTATGAAAGTGTTAGAAAATATTTATCACTGAAATTTCTATGCATGGGAAAAATTACTACTTTTCATAAAAGAATGAAGCTTACAGCAAAGCTTCACCAAGGTTCCCCCTTCCTCTGCCCTGCAGCACACCACAGTCTCCCAGTCTGGGGTTCCCCTCACGCACATCATCCTGCATTCTAATCACAGACACATTACACAGGCATCATCATAGTCCCCTGGTCTAAATTTGTCCATTTATTCAGCCCTGCTTTATTTGCATCTATGACCTCACACCTCAAAGTCCACTGCTCCAATTTCGACAACAGAATAAAAATGCTATAAAGCCTAATTTATTTTCATTGCCCCATACATGGCTAAATTTGCCTCTTGGGTCTCATGCCTTCCTTTTTTTGTTATGTATTTCACATTGAAGAAAGTAAAATTCATACCTTCTCAATGAAATTTTCATGAACTATGCATAGCCCAGTGCTATATATTCAGCAATATTAACTACTGCAGCTGTTTACATTCAGAAGGTTTCCCTCAGCCCCAGGAAGGACAAAATTTATTTTTACATGCTAAAAGAATTTAAAATTCCAGAAAATGCTACGGTCACCTCAGAATATGATTCAGTAATCCAGCTGGAGGTCATGATCCTAGAACAGGAGGAACATATCCATCATGCATCAATCAACTATGTCACTTGGCACTTATGCAAGGCAATATTTAAATGAGCCCCTCAGAAACTGAGCTCCTTATTGCTAAACACCTAAGTGGTTGGCCTTATAGATTCAGTCCAAATGCTTGACTGGCAGCTGCTGGGGCTACAAGATGAAGGATCTCACCCGCACACATCCATCCAGTGTTCAGCATCCCGTTGCGGAAGTAGGACTTTGCAACTCCATCTTCAGCATGAATTTGCTCAGATGGCAAATAGCTGGGGAAGAGGTAAGCAGCAGGGGTGAACTTAAAACACAACTGCATCGTAAAGTAAGATGGGCTGGAGTCTGGGGTGCTGAGCACCATCCTATGCCCCTGGAGATGATTCAGGATCCAAGATGTGGACAAATGAAATGTCTAATTCAGCAATGAAGGGGGGTAGGGGGGGGAAGAAGGAAATTGAGTTTCCGAAAGATAGCCTGGGTTGTTGCTGTTGGGTTCATCAGTGTACTACCTAAAAATAGTTACCTAACTAGATGATCTTTAAGGTCCTTTCCAACTCTAGCCATTCTATGATTCTATGATTCTATTACAAAGCCCCTGATTTCAGTGATTTAGGTCAGGTTTAGCATGAGTTCAAGGCCATATCCATATATAACATTGCTGGATTGGGGTTAAGTCAAAACAATATCACCTGAAAATGGGTAACATTAGTAAGACACTACCTACTAAAAATCTCATCCCAAAACACACATCATCTGAACTGTCACTTTGTCAGAAATAACAGGAAGTTTAAAAAAAACCCAAATCAAACTACCCATTATCAGCACAATGCTATAAACTAATTAACAACAATTACAATTTAATAAAAACCACTCTTCCATCAAGTCATGAAAGACAGAAAAAAGAATCCAGGTCCAGTGAACCTCAGAAAAGGAGTAGGGTTGCATAGTCAATGCTCTTTAATGAAGGAGGCTCTCTTCGGCACTGAAACAGCCAGCCAGCTCAGAGACAAAAAGTGTCTTCAGCTGATCTGCATCCAGGACTTGGATGCTGGCATTTCCTTTTAGAGGACCTCAGCATGGAAGTTTTACTAGTCCTGGAGCATGGGGAACCCAGATATAATTTATTTTTTCCTTTTTCTGTTAGCATCCAGGAGGCTTCTAGTGAGAGCTCGTTGTTGCACTTCACGCACACATGTTCAGGTACAGCCTGTCTGAACAGAAGTAGTTCAGATGGGCAAAGCTGCCAGGAAGGGGAAAAAGAACAAAACATAACTTCTCACTTCACAGACAGGAAAACAAGGCATGAAAGATCCATTGCGGTACACAAGATCAAACTTGGAATTTGGGGCAGACCTCACAACTACAGACAGCAAGTCCAGAGCCTGTGCTAGAATACCTATCTATGGCGTTGAATCCACAGGGTGCTAAACAGGGAGAGCCCAAGGAAGGCAAGAGCTTCACAAAGGAAAGGCATAACCTTCTGGAAAGGCATAACCATATTTGATTCAAAGATGCATGACACAGTGGGAAAACGATGGCCATCAACAGAAGTATGGCCATGAAACCCAAGGGAGCTGAGAGGTGATTAAATTAGGAGGCAATCGATTTGGAAAAAAAGGCAACTCTCCCTCCTGCTGTGATGGAGAACCTGTGGGATCCACAGCTGTGGGAGGCTGTCAGCTCAGATACCGTGACTGGGTAATTTTGGGAGAAATGACAACATTGAAAGCTATGCTGAACACACGTGAAGGGAAACTCAGGGCATCGAGGCCTGGAAAGAGAAGGAAAGAAACACTTTCCCCATTCTTGCACAGTGTTGTACAATTAGGCAGATACACATGTTCTCCTTTGAAGCATGCAGGATGGGCTGCAGCGTGAGCTGCTGTGGGGCTGTGTGATGCAGGGAGGGACAGATGGGCCAAATGGACCTGATCCGAAAAGGGAAATTCTGCCTTCCCCTCATCAAGAGGGTAAATGAGAAGGGAGAAAAAGGAAGGGGAAGAGCAGGAGAAGGAATATAAGAGAGCAAGGGGAAAGGAAAGGTGGGAGGAGGAGGAGATTAAAGATAGACTAGAGAGCTAGGATAAACAGAGGGGAAGAAACACAGCCCTGAAGGATTTGATTTAAAAAGTCACAATGTTTTTCTTCACACAGCAGTGACACTGCAGACTGCATCTCTGTATCTGAACGACAGAAAGCAAATGGCAGGTCATGCAGCAATGCCTGTGCCTGTCAGGGGGCACTGTCTGCCCCCTTCCTCCCCCCCAAACATGCAGGATCACAGCACTCCTCCATCACTTGCCCTAGCAGGCAAGGCAAGGACTAACTTTTGGTGCCACAGAGGTGGCCTCCTGTCAGTCAGCACTGAACCTCCTGCACCCCACTGGAGCTCCAGCCCACCCATTAGAGCCAGCAGCACAGCTGCCTCTGCTCCCAGCCACTCTCCCACTGACAGGGACCGTGGTAATAGGGGTAAGATAGCAAGAAAAAAATAAAAAAAAAATCAAAAGGGAAGCTGGTGGTTTCGTACAGCACCTACAGGACTCACAGGGGGGATCCAAACCACTGTATGCAGACAATAAGCAAGGTAGGGAAGGAGCAGGAGGTGAAAGCAGCCAGGCTACACACAAATCAGCTGCTTGCATGGTCAAATTAAACAAGGCAGAATTTAAGAGCAGCTTGCCCCAGTCCTGGCAGTGTTCATATGCTTACACATACAGAGAAAGCAAGGGCTGAGTTAGCCACAATTCTGTCCTACATTGCTTATAAAAAACAAAGCTTGATTTCCTATGCTTTACAGAAAACCTGGTTTCAAAATATGGAAATGGGACTCACCCTCAGAGAGATACAGAAATGCCCTTAAACAGCACAGGAGGGCTGGAGAGGAAGACCATTCTCCAACAGGGAGAATTCAGCTTTGCACCATGAAAATTCAATTGCCTCATTTAGGCCTTGGAAAGCCTGGTGACTTAACATAACCTGTATTTACTGAAAGCATCACAGGAACCAAAATTTATGGTTTGAAATGGGTCTGTATGGGAAAATGCTCCCAACACCTATGAAATCCTTTTGCTACACAGGAATACACAAGGCTAGCTGTAAAGAAGTGCAACCTGCTGTATCACCACTTTTTGCAATTTTGGCTTTTTCTTATTATTTTGTCTCTGCTGAGGCCCAACTGTGCTTGCATGGTGGAAAAAAAATGGGATCACACAACTGAGTGAGATGCTTGCAAGCATCTCCCACAGCCAGCCCTTTCCTTAAAGTCCTTTCTATTTAGAGATAGCATATCTCCGCACAGTTCTGCAGCTCTCTCCCTAGCAGGCCTTTCATACACATGAAAAGAAATATCTGATCAAATACATTCCTCTATCATGGCTTTGGAAATATTAGCAAGATTTAATTAATATATAATCATATCAGCAGAAAAGAGTTAATTGAAATATTGAATAACTACAACTTTAACAGGATTGGAACATAATGCTGCAGACGTACTAAGCAGATGATTTATCCACCATGCTATACAAATTTTAGTTAACAGTTGGGCAAAGACTTTACAGCTATTATTTTTAGCAATAGAAGGGTATTCCCTAGGTTGTGCCAAGGCCTGTGTGCTGAAACACATTGTGAAAAATCAGCTTATTGTGCGTTTTCTTCTCCTATTAGAAGAAAAGGAGAAAAATGTGTCTGACATTGTTAATTGGGATCTTGTGGTAATGCGGCAGTATGTGCACAGAGAGACAAACGAAATTTCAGTGCAAATTCACTGACCTTAGCCAAGATATATCCAGGGAAGAAAATGGCTAAATGAATTGAATTCTGTGACATGAAGCATGTATTACATTCCCGGGTGTCATATTAATTGTGCATAGTACCAGCAGGACAGTTGTAAGACAGGTACAACATGCCTACTATCACTGTTGAGGTTAACTACGTAGCAAAGAGAGGTTAACAACGAAACAGGCCTGAACTACAAGCCACCATCTCTACCTTCAGATTTTGCAAAAATTTGTTTACAAAGATGAATGCTGCGTACAGGGTTTCCTTCCTGCAGCCATGGTCCAAAGTCTCAGATGTCAATAAAAATCAAGAAAGTTGGAAAAAAGTTGACTCTGACTAAAATTATCCAGACAAAGAAATTTTCCAGTCAACAAATCAGCAACTTTGCTAAGATGCACTTAAGTTAAATCATGGACTAGGCTGGCAGAGGCTGGTGTTTATCACCAGCTTGCAAGTAGAAAATGAACTGATGAATCTCAGATGAGATCCCAGGGAGTGGGATTCATGTTACAAAAATCAGCCACTCAGTAAGACAGCACTCAATGCCAAACCTGTGTTTCCTGCAGTTTTCCCTAGACAGTGCTGTCAATTAATTCCCTCGGGACCTTGCATTAGTCACATAGTTACGCAGTGTCTCTCTCCCCTTCTGTGAAATGGGAAGAATAACACTTCCTTTCCACCAGGGACCTAGGCAGATAATCATCTCAACACTTGTGATTAGACACAGTGATAACAGGGACAAAAGTACCAGAGAGACTGAAGAAGACCGAACCACTCTCTGCGAAAGGAGAAAATTGATCTAGCTAAACTAAGTGATGTACCCGGGTTGGTATTCGGGACCAAATTTCGAGTCCCTGTTAAAAGCAAGGGTGAAAAACTGCTGCAGAGAGACACATGCAGAATTCATGGGACTGTGCATATGTCCAACACCTATTGGTGCTCCATTCAAGTTTGTTCAGATACAAACATTTGCTTTGAAATTACCACTAACATCTGCAGGTACACAAAGACAGAATAAAGATATTTAGCTACCCGCATCCCAAATGCTCTTTTTTTCTGTCTGCTTTTGCAGTCAATTCTCTTGGATCATGGGTTCCCAATTAATAGAAGAATGAATGAAAAGTCCCGTTAAAATAAGGATTGACCTGAACTTCTGAACAAAAGTTAACATCGAACCCAGAACCCTTCCCTCAGTATCTTTAGTATTAAGCCATAAAGGTTTCAAAAGATTTTTACTTATCTGGTATTTCCTACTAGAATCTTTCTACCTCAGGTGTGGAAAATATACAAGAGGGTATCCCACTATGCCCATTAAATATGTTCGATTTTTTTTTTTTTTTTGGCTCAAAAGATTTGGTTGCAAATTCTATAAAATACAGCAACTCCTCTATGCTGATTGAAACCAGCCCTCCATGTTCTTGAAGGATTTTCAGGAGGGGGAAGTGGGTAGGAAATATGAAATAACCTAAGTGTGTACAAAATCGTGAAATAAGGCAGAGCTGTAGGATGCCAGGCTTGTTCCACATTACTGAAGCTTCATCAGTTCTCTTGTCCTGAACAGACAGGCCAAATCAAGCAAAAGACTGGACATGTTTTTGCAGCTTTTCCTGATATGTTTGCAAAAACACAGCACGCCAAGGCTCTTGTCGGGGAAATCTCTGCAATGTCCAAATGCCAGCTCATGAAATGATGCTTTGCTTCCCCAGTGCACCTTCTGGTCCAGTGGGGATCCTGACCCCAAATCCCTCACTACATACATTGGTAAAGCTGCAAGATGGTGCCCCCAAAATGATGGTATGGGACAGTGCTCAGAGGAGACTACCTGCATGTAAGGAAGGGAGGCAGCACTTCAGATGGATGATAGCTTGATTTTAAATGTAAGATAGTCAAGAAAAAACAGCAGTAAGAGATTCCTATGTAGCTTAAAGTACCAGACCACTGGAAATAGCAGAGCCCCAGCAGAGGTGCAGACATGAGAGCAAGAGGGAGTTGAGAGCTGATCTGGTTCCCAGCTGGGAACACTGGGGAAAGCAGCACCAGAGCACAGAAAGTTGCAAAGAGCTGATCCCTTTCTCCAACAGGAAACAGTGTTAATAGAATGAGAAGAGTTACATCATTGAATACTATACAATAATTGTATAATAACTACTTGTTATTTGCCTAATTACTTATGTCTGTTCCATAATGTATTGTCTTAGTATTTATTAATAGACAGCTAGACTTTAATGGAAGTAAGTGGTCAGTGCCTCCCTTGGGCTACTGTTAAAGGCTGTTTTCATTTTTATCTGTGAAGACCATTCATAAATAAATAATCCATCAAACCACCTGCTGGGAGATAAAAATCTGTTATGTATCCAAGTTTTCCCAACTGATCCCACATGCTGTCACCAGCAACAGGAATAGAGAGGGGATCAGCCTTCAGTCCTGGACAAGAATTGCTCCAGCCCCAAATCTGGTTAGGTTTTTTTTGCTAAATAGATTCAGAGCAGCTCCAGCCTTCGAGGACACAGCAGGAAGGCTTCGCACCAGCCTGCTCTGCATGTGCAGACACAATCTGGAAAACAGCTACTGACTTGGGGGCACCTATCCCACCAGTTTTCATAGTTTTAGTAACAGTGCTGAAAACTAAAACCATTAATTTCAAAATTGCAAGCAATGCTGGACCTTCTGCCAGCATTCCTGTGTTAGCCACGTCTCCCCACCTCTGCCATGTCAGCGTTAATAAATAAATTACTTTCAGTATTACTGAGTGCTACTGGTGACAATTTCCAGGAAACAACAGAAACAGTCTTCTTCCCCCAAATCATGCAAAATGAAACTCATTTAGCAGAAAAGGAACACCACCACATCCCAAGATGAACACTACAGAACATTGTATTCAGAATATATATACAAATATTCAGATCACTGTAAAAAAAGCATGAAGCCATACATTAGTTTCTTGCCCTCAAACCCTGGAGGTCCATTAAGCCTAAGCCTAGCAGTATTCACATTTGGGCATGTTAACATGGTAAAGCCTTCCAGGAGCAGGCAGGGTAGGGATTCGGGGAGGAGACAGGCAGCCAACATTCCTACTTCATTGAATGAGATCACAAGAAGCTGTTGTGCTCCCGCCTTTTTTTTTTTTGCCCCCTCTTTTCTCTCACAGCGTTGATCCCTCCTGCCAGGAAGGTCCTAGGAATGAGGTCTTGCAGCATCTGAAACCAGCAGTTGCATCTGGCATTAAAATACCTTTAAAATGCTTTGTCTCCCCTCAAATTATGGAGCTGCTTCCTAGTCCTCCACCCATAAATCACACATGCAGGAGTTGCTGGTGAAGCTGGCTTTGACTAGTGAGCACA
The DNA here is from genome assembly GCF_964106895.1 of Numenius arquata. Classification (NCBI taxonomy): domain Eukaryota; kingdom Metazoa; phylum Chordata; class Aves; order Charadriiformes; family Scolopacidae; genus Numenius; species Numenius arquata. The sequence goes on along the minus strand of NC_133576.1, from coordinate 14,338,447 downwards.
GATGCAGGCTGACAACAGAAGGTAAGGGACTCCCCTCTCTGTGGGGCAATGTCCCAGTTTGAACGACACTTCATCCTGCACTTCAGCACAGCTCAATCACAGCAGCCATATCAGAGAACCACAGCACTGCAGCAGGGCCTGTGAATGGGTCCTGGCTTTAAGATACTGAATACCAGGTTTCTCTAAGCTCTTCTACTAGTAAAGACATCAAACCATCAGGTGACTTCCCACAATCTCTGCCCTGTCCTCATCTCCTCCCATCCCAAGAAGAGAAACCTCCCTGCCCCTGCTCTCCTGGCAATAGCTCTGCAAAGGAAAAAAGCCCCTGGGACTGAAGTGTTGCAGATTGCGAGGACATGATTAATTATTTAAATTGAAAAAATTACATTCCACTGGTGACATTCAATGCTGTCTACTCTGCATCTTGCTCTCCCCTTCCCTCCCTACCAGCCCCCGGCAGCTCTTCCCCCAGTGGACATGTGCCAGGCAGGGATCTGTTCCTTCCACTCTGCTCTCTGCTAAATGTTTTTTATTCTCAACCACCTGCCCCAGGCCCTCATCAATTATTAATCAAGTGATCTATGAATATGCAAATCAACCCACGCACTCATTTTATTAAATTAAATAAAAAAGAAGAGAGACATGGCATGTACAACAGCAGAATAGATGATGGGGCAGACTGCTCCAGGGAAGCTGGGATAGGTGCTTTCTAACAGAGGAGGAAGGAGTAGGATGAGAGGGAACGTGCACTGTACACAACTAGCAGGAGGATTACTTCTAGAGCTGTGCACACATTTATTTTAAAGTGATGTTCTGCAGGAATGCAGAGGGTAGAAGATAAGCGCATGCACATACAGGGTGGCTTTATCCTGCAGTAAATGAACAAGTGATTTCTGTTTCTTTGTAAATCCTCATCAGTAGGGGCACTCTGTGGAGCAGGGCAGGCATTTATGAGATTGGGGTGGTCCAGCTGCCTGTGCACAAGGCATTTCCATCTGGCCCACAAGCACCCACCTTGGCAAAAACACAGCTGTGCTGCATCTGTGTGATCAGATAAGGGTAAGCCAAGGACACTGCTTCTCTAGAGACCTGAGTGGAAACCACTGCTGACACCTGTCTGGTTCACACAGGAGAGGAACAAGGGAGAGTTTCCCTGAAAATTATGTCTTCTCCCAGCTGCTAACATGCTGACCCATTCAGTGATAGGTGCTGAAAAGAATTATGCCTCCAAGTTTTCTTTCTGTGTAGCACCTTGCCTCACCGCCACCCCTCCCAATACACTCTCCACACCTTTACGTGCTAACTAGTCTTGGATCTCCTCAAGTCAACAGCTTTCCCTGATGGAAAGGAGATTGGCCACAATGAGACTGACATAATTTCCATCCACTGCAAGGTTGTCTGACAGCTAATGCCAGATCAGAACAAGCAAAAACCAAAGGCCTCAAATCAGAAGTTTCCCTTTCAAGACAGGGGATAGGTGTTGATACCCCCATGGTAAGGTCCCTTTTGCCTACTGGTTTTTCTGGAAAAGACACTCAAAAGAAGGGGTAGATAACCACCTGTTCTGCTTTTGCAGTCACTAGTGTTGTGGCAAACAGAGCTGAATAACCTTGGGATGACACTCCCAGTTCCTAACACTTGCACACAAGCATCCCCTTGGATGTACTTGAGACCGTACTCCCCCAACCGAGACACTATACCCCTTTCCACCTAAATAGTTTGGCTTTCTCCCTTTCTGCCAGCTACAGTGGGGCCCATGTGAAAGGTTGACTAATGTCAGGCGCTGACCTTCATGAGGGTGTGAGGGAGTTTAGTGCTTGCAGGCAGAAGGGGATCCCCTCTCCTTATCCAGGAAACAGATAGAGCTTGGGCAATGGTAGGGCATGTGCATTGTCCCCCAACAGAAAGAGAATATTACAAGGCCAAGATCTCTAAGTTATTCATAGAATTGTAGACTGGTTTAGGTTGGAAGGGACCTTAAAGATCATCTAGTTCCAACCCCCCTGCCATGGACAGGGACACCTCCCACTAGACCAGGTTGCTTCTATTTGTCCTTAACATTCCTACTAGATGTTGATGTTGGGGCAACATGTCTCTTATGAGTCAGCAAATCATCAAGAAAGCACTGACGGCACAGGCAATACCATTCTTTCAAGGCAGCCAACTTGTGACTCCTGAGCCACACGCTGTTTCTGAGACTGTCACACCAAGTCCCTCTGCAGGGGCTGTACCACATGCTGGGGCCTGGGTCACACTGTGGCTGCAGGAGAAACCAAACAGATGCTGGAGCTCACAGCAGGCCCAGCCCTGTTCCATAGTGGGGCTTCAGAGAGATGCTGCAACCATTGGATCAGGAGACTCCCATAGAGCTTCATCTCACCATACGGCTGTGAGGTTTGGGAGACGAGTTTTGTACCCCCTGACCATATGATGATTTTGAAATGTGATTTGCAGGATCAGGAAAGTCTCTTACCTCCAGTACAGCCTGCAGCCACACAGTCATTATGGCATCACTGAACAGAGGCCAGAGGGAAGGTGATTGCATCAGCAGCTGGAAACTTTGTGCTTACATGATTCTTTGGCCACTGCTGTGCCAGAGGTGGATGGGAGAAACAAGCTTTTTCACCCACTGATACAAGACTTGCTTCATATCAAGAGGTAAGCCTGATTATACTTTCCTTTTCCATAAAACAGCTAGCAATCCTGCTGGCAAAAACTCAGGGCTCAAATGCATAAGGACAAGGCTTAGTGCTACTAATTTCTCAGTCTTACCTGTATTACACAGATGTGAAAAGATGCTTCAAGATCAGAGTCACAATATCAAAACTGGTGCAAATGGTGAGCCCCTGTCAAAGAGGGTCAGGGACCAGAGCTGCTCTACAGCTGCTAGCTCTGGTGTTTGTCTCCCTCAGTGTCAGACATACTCCTCAAGTTTTATCCTGCACTCCAAGTTCTGGAGTACAATACCTGTATACAAGTCCAGCATCAGGGCTTTTCAGTATTTCAGAGTCATTTCTTAATTATTTCCTGCACCTGAATGGAAATGCACAGGGATCAAGGCGATGGGACTGAATTCAAACATGCCCCATGCTCACTGCACACACAGCTGCAGCTCCCCACAGAAGCATTCAAACTGGGCCACCTGAGGTGCCAACATGCCAAGGGGGAAAGATGCCCTGTGCTAGTGCCATGTCCCCAACATGCACCCGTGGGGCTCAGCATCCACAAGTGTCTTGCAGAAGCTGGCTTCTTTATTCTTTCAAGGCAGCTCACATCCCACCTCTACGATGCAGCATGCTCCCCTGATGCATTCAGGGAGCAAGAATGCTCCTGCTTCTTAACTTCTGAATGGGAAGAAAAAGGAGGTAAAAAAAAAAAAAAAGCAGAAAAGAAAAGAATTCCCCTAATGTCACCAGCTAAATGTTAATTTGGAATGAGATTTTTTTTTTGGTTTTCTAAATTGCTCTTAACTGTGTGCCAGCACACAGGTAAATTGTTCTTGGCTGAGAAAATGGCCTGTCTCTCTTCTCCAAGATTAACATAGAGACAGTGAATGGAGCAGCAAACAAGAAAACCATGCTCCTTTTACAAATCACTCAATAGTTTCCTGACTTCTTTTCTATATATTTTTCAGCTGTAAATGAGTTTCTACTGCTCACTCTAGCTGAAGGCCTTGCTTGCCATTGTTACTTCCCATTTTCTTTTTAAACAAGGTGGGGGAAGGAAGGAGAAGTAATTTGCTGCCATGGTGACTCCAAATGAAATGAAACTGCTATGTTTCCCTCCTGCCCCTGCAAAAGCTTCCCCCCAACTGACTTCCCCAAGAACTCTGCTTATTTGGCATAGGACTGCCCATGCCCATGTTTCTCTGGCTGAAAGGGAGCCTGGCTCCTCAAATGACAGGCCTATTTCATTGTAGGAAAGGATTAACTTTGCTTGGTTCTCTGGCTAGAAGAAAAGCTCAAAGCAGCGTAAAAGATGAACTAATTGACCCCTCCAAAACTTTAATGTAGAAGCAGTGCCAGAAATGTAACCAGGGAGAATGAGCCCGTATGTCACTACACTTTTGTCCTTTCACAGTTAGTAACACCGGCAGCATAGCTCAGAGGATGAATATATGGTCCAGATACTTGCGCATTCTTCTGTAAAGCAATGCCAAGTAAAAAAAAAAATAAATAAAAGCAGCACAATTTTGACAACAACTAGTACCTAAGACTACAAACCCTGCTTCTTTCCCCAAACAGAAGTGTCACAAGCTATCAGTGTCCATCTCTCACACGGGGCAACTATTTCCTTAAACCCATTTCATATATCTCTCTCACGGATCAAGCCTTTCCTAGAAAGTCTGCAGTCTAGGTCTTGGTTTCAGTTTTGAGTGGTGGCACCAGTTAATTAATAGATGGATTGTTCTAGCTATCTAACAAGCCTATTGCATTTTTTCCAAGTCTTCCCTTTACATAAACACCATGAGATGGATTATTAAAAAAAAAAAAAAAAAAGAAAAAGATTTTGCACTCTTAGTTACACAAGAGTAACTTACACAAGAACACACTCTTGTATTCTCTTTTCACAAAGAGAAAGGGAAGGCTTGTCAACCCTTTATCAGCTATTGCTCCTCTACCCTCATAAAGCATGTCTCTCCCTTTTCTACTTAAATATCTTACTCAACTACTCAGCACACATATTCCACACTCCTTTCCCAGTCTTATGAGTATTTCAATATTATGCCACCAGTAGGAGAAAGGAAATCCTAAATGTAATGCTGTAGAAACAGAGCCCTTATACACCAAGTTGGACTCAGTGGCTTCCCTTTATGTCAAAAATCACTGGTAAGATCTTGTGCTGGTAGAGAATTCAACACTTGTTGGCATTTTGGAGATAATTCCTCATGCTGTAAAGAGTGGGAACATGGTTCTCTCTTCTGGAATTAACACAACCTGTCATGTTCTCTTAAATATACAAAGGCTTCACCTGCAGTGAAGGTTAGTCTACTGACATAATGAATAATCATGTGAGAGAGGAAAATATCTATTTGTTTGATTCATGGATTTTGAGTGAAAATGAGGAATGAGAGACTTACTCCTGCCATCTTTGCATAAGAAGTTTAATTTACTGCCTCTGTGGAGAAAGCACTTTTTTCTCTCTCCCTCTCTTCAAGATTCTTGCAGCTTGTTACAGAGGAGGTGCACACAGTCCCTTATGGAGACTGATTCAAGTCAGCAGTGACTTGAAAGCATGGGTGTTTCTCCAGATATCCAACTGGAAAACACACTGGAATAGGCTAATCCCTAGCAAGCACAGTGAGAACTGCTGAAAACAAACACTGCTTTCTTAGCTTTCAAGTGTGGGGCTCTAAAAATGAGGGCATCGATAACAACCAGCACTGCAAATCCCAGCCTTCAGCCGTTTGATGGTCTTTTTTTCCCCCCCTTGTATAGGGAGTATCACTGACGCATAGTCTAAAGCAACAGGATTGCATTTTAGAATAATTAATTATACTGTCATTTGTACATACAAACATCTAACAGCTCAAAACAAGACGTGTGACTGATGCATGCTGTAACTAGAGTAGGTACCCCAGCATAAAGCAAGACCCTTATTCCTATTCCTTTATATCTTTTTTCCTAAAGGAAACCTTTATATGTAGGCATCTCATTATTGCACTGTAACAACTCACATTTCTCCCATAAGCAAGCTAAAGAGGTGAAAGAAATTAATGCAGTAAACCTAGTCATAGATAATAAGTTTTAAAATTCAGCTAGCAGGATGCAGAAAGAGAGGTCAATAAGATGACCATCGTTTGAGGCAGTCAGGACAGATGAGTAAAGTCCCTGCAGGAAGGGTCTCTGAACTGGGTGGGAATGGTCTGCTAGACTGGGTCCTGAGGACAGGCTCTCAAATGGGGAGCAGAGCTTCAGGATTTCTGCAACACCTATCCTTCACATCATACCAATACAGCAGGGATCTCATCTGGAATCTCCACGTACCTTCTGGAATACGGTCCAGAGATAGAGCTTTCAAAGTAACCCAAGAACACACCCCAGGTGCCAGATGTACTCACACATCCCTTTTTCCATTTCTAACTTCTAAGCCATTAAGAATCTGAATTGAATTTACATGTCCATGGAATGGGTACTACACAAAAACCTTTCCAAGAAAAAAATTTTTTTAGGCGCAACTTTCTGAAAGACTTTTTCCCTTTTTTTTTTTTCACTTCCTTCAGTCCTGAAAATAATTAACTTTCAATGGCATCTAATTATAAGCAAAGAGAAATCAGAGGCTGCATGGCTGTCTGTTTGGTGCAAGCTCGGCAAAGTGTTTTTTAATTGGAAACCCTCTTTGTCGTGTGCATTTCAATCCATTTTGCACTGTATTTATTGTTCCAGATTCATATTATATCCATGACCTTTCATCTAATGACAGAAGCTCATGCAGAGAAAAAAAATTATTTTAACAAATAGACATTAGAGCTATGAAAGAGAGAAAGGGAAAAACAGGCAAGAGGAGAAAGCGGAAACGGCATGAGATGAGAACAAAGCACAACCTAAACGCTAGACGCTGATCTCTCCCTCCTTTCCCTCTGGTATGCAACTTCTGCAGGAGCCCTCCAAACCCACAGCTATTGCTCCACCATCACTTGGATGACGCCAAACCCTAATGAATAACAATCACTGAAGACCTTACAAAAACAAGCTTCCCGTTCCCATGGTCACCCACCAGCAAGGGACACTCCGAGGTGCATCCTGAACACAGCTCATTTGTGCAGCCAGTGGCATGTTAGGAGCTATAGGCCAAGTCCTCTGTGATTCTGCAGTTTGCCATGATCACAAGTCAGAGTTTAGTACATCCTCCAAAGCAAGCACAGGTGAGAGTGTTTAGAAACATGAAGCTGAGAATCACTGCAGACAATGCACAACTTCAACTGTGGGCCATGTGTTGGAGACGACTGGCAAAATGGATCTTAATTCCATTATTAATGCAATATAATGGCATATAACGGTGTCATCCCAAATACATGCAAGTTCACCTTACTGTACTTCAACTGAGTAGAACATCTAGAAATACATCAACAAAATCCTATTTATTCCTCGTTCCTTGGCCAAAGCATCAGCCCCAGGCTGAATCCTCAGCCACGCTCACTGACACTGCCTGTGTTTTCTTAGCAAGACGACCTCATCACTGTATGTAGTTGCCAAAAAAAAAAAATAAATCTATGGCCTCAAGTGGCAATGAAACAGCTTGGAGACCTCAGGAACCCGCAGCGGTGGAACAGCAGCAGTGGCTCTTTTGGCGCTGGGGTGGTTGGTGGGTTGCATTTGATCCAATCTGAACTAGCATTTCCCACTGCTAATGAGCAGTTTTTGCCAACTGCCCACCTGGCTTCTGCAAGAAACACTAGATGCTTGGCAAAAGACTCTGTAGCTTAATTGCAGTAAATGTATATGATACACTGAGCACCAACTGCCTAATCTACGTTTACCAGGAGCAGGGATGGACCAGTAGTGAAGGGACAGGGATACCCAGCAACTCTTCCTAGAAATACTCAGTATAACTGGAATAGCTAATAACACATCCTTACCTCCACCCTTAACTGAATTAACCTTCATGCATCCCAGTTCCTCCCATAAGGAAAACTCTGTGAGGGGTAATGTATTCAACAGAACAGAATTTTGCTTACTACCTGTTACCATGATATTTCTTCTCAGGACTGTATCACTCTAGGTGAACTTTCAGAAAGAACAGATTTAGTTTTTGAGAGCCACTGTGATGAAATTCATTTTTCTGCTTGTGAAGTCACTCCTCTATAGGTTCAAATACATTCCATAGAAAAGAGCATAAGAAGCAAATAAGAGACCAAAGCAGAATGGAAGGATATGAGTACTATGTTTGAATGCCAATGTCATCTGGAAACCTAAGAAGGAAATACAGACAGTGTAAAACAAAAATTAATGGAATTGTATCTAAATAAGGCAATAACAAAATGTATTAGAGGATCCATTTGTTGATCTTCATGGTCAAGAAAGTTTCCTTGAGTCTTAGGAATATAACTAACTATACACAACATCAATGATATTTGCAGAAGTGCAGAAGCGCAACAGTGCCCAAGACACACTGAAATTCAGTGAAACTCAGACTCCTAACTCAGGCCTTGCGTAACACCTTTTTAGAAAATTTTATTCAAAGGTATGAAATGGGCCAGAGCTCCAATGCAGAAGATTCATGAGCTCTTTCAAAGCATAGCCAGGTACCACGGTTTGCGTATTTTTGGACTCCCATCTTCACATCAGATGTCAATATATGGTCATAAAGTGACTGACAGGCTCTGGACAGGCATCTACAGAACTCCCCAAACAAAACTCACCCCTGAAAGGTTGACAAGAACTGCTTTATAGGGGAGATTTCCAGAAACGCAAATGGCCCTTAGGCACACCATTTCCACCAAACAATCCCTGAAATACTAAGCAGGTAATTTAGAAGCCAAAGAGAAAAAAAAAAAAATATTTGCAATCACTTATAACTATACATCCACTCCCAGTGCCTCTTTGTGATTCATTAATAAAGAAAACTCACAGACTAGCAGCTGTGTTCAAGAAACATTGCAGCAAAGTCCATCTGAGCACCGGCACTAAATATGCCATCAGATGTCACTATGCAGATTTGGGAGCCCTATATTGCTAGGTTGACATCCATCTGGCCACTTTAGCACTGTTGAAGCAGTACAGGGTTGCAATTTTTATAGCCCTGTTCTCCCATGTAAACTCGATACATCAGGCTGTCTGAGGTGAAGATTTGTTCAGCTGTGTCATGGCTGCCCAGTATCTTGCAAGACAGCATTGCATCAGTCAGGAGATCTCTTGGAGACCCTTCTCTCTGTTCCCAGTGCAAACACACAGGAAGACAGTCAAAAAAAGGCAGCAAGAGATGAACAGGTATGTGATTATGGACTATAAATTCATCAGATGTGTAAGCACCAGAGAGGAAAAAGAGCTCTTTAAACTAAGAGATCATGTTGACATAAGAACATATGGATGTTAACTGGCCATGAATACACTTAGATTGGGAATTAAAAAGATGCTTTTAAACCATCAGAGCAGGGAGATTAGACAGGGACCTCCTAATTCAATATAACAGGAAAACCACCCCACCCACCTGTGTTGCGAATTTATTAAAGCAATAGTACGTGAGAACAAGAGCTGGATCAGATAATCCAGAGATTTCCACATACCCTATGCTGTAGTAAGAACCATCCCACAACACTTTACTATATGGCAAAGTCACCCCATAACATTGCACAGAAGGTTTTTCCCTTGATCAGTGGACTATGTACAAGTACTAACAAACCACAATACCCTGAACATCAGAGCAACCAAAACTGTTATTATAAGTCTGTTCAATAGGTCCAGAATGAACAAGTTTTTAAACGCAAAGGCTATGTTTTCAAAAGCAGCTTTTAAAAAACAAGCCCCACTTTCAAAAAGAACTCAAATCCTCAAGTCCTTTGATTTTCAGGAAAACAAGCCCCTGAGCCGCTGAGGTACTTTTGAGAGTTTTGTCCCTAGTCTTTAATGTCATTTTAGGCACTTTGATTTACTCTCCCTTTGCTGTCACACAACATAGTTTTGTCCTATACCATATTGAAAGCAGTGTCTCTAACCTTTTGATTCTAATGGAGCTTGAAATACTAGGATAGATGACAAACTTTGCTCAGTTTTGTTTACTCCCTTCTACACACATGATGCTCATGGACCACATAACAACGCAGAAAGATACAGATAAAGATTTGCTGTTGACTTCAGCACCATACTTAACCCAGACTTTATGAATTACACACTTTATGAAATGAACACAAAATCACAACATGCTTTTTGTACAGGATCTGGAAAACCCAAGTTCCCACCTACTCTCTTCAACTAAATGAAGTACCCACCTGAGATGATTTTTTTATATTATTTTAATAAGTCTTTAAAAAAATTATTACAAGGCTGTAATCATGTTGTCAGACCATGCCTGGATCACAAACATCTTGTCATTGTCAACATACCAGGTCACAACTCTTTGCTGCTAAGTTAGTGGCTTGAATATCTGATCAGAAACTGGACACTTCAATTGATGCAAGCGAAATTGTTGGTGAGGGACAAAGACTTCAGTAGAGTAGCCGACCATGAAAAGTAATCTGTTAATTCTACTGATTTAATCTGAGTACATCACAAATATTTTAGACATATTTCATTTTATCAAATAAGAGAGACCATGAGAGGCAATCTATTAGGCCTACTTGTAAAATGAAGAATTTCACTCAAAAGAGAGCAAGCAATTTTGAAAATGCCTCACACTGATTGTTTTAGTCTGAACAAGGCTCAAGATACAGACCAAGAGTTTCTTCTAAAGAAACAGCCTACTTACCTATCTCAGACCACATATCTCAACAATAACCTGTGCCCTGCCTTCCATCACCCAATTGAGGTCAATAGGTTGACCTAAGCATGATGAATGTTTGCAGTCTAGTCTGGACTGCATTTTGGTCTTGCCATTTTACCTTGATTTACCAGACCTTCAGCAGAACTGAGTTGTCACAACAAAGAAAAGCCCAGCTGCCACATTGAACATATTAAGTTTCTGATGAACACAAAATCTCCCCTGGAAACCCTATGATTCTGCTAATATCATATTCTATATGAACATCTTCCTTGCCACCTAACAACAGTTTCTTAATGTTTTGCAATCTATACATTCCACTGCAACTATAACAAAAAGCATTGCCATGCCAGAATCTTATTAACACAACCCCCCAGACCAATAACCACTCTGACACCAGAACACACATTGCTTGCTGCCTCCTCTGGTAGCCATAGAAGTAGCAGTAGCAAATAACATTTGGATTACAAAATGCTTCAATACTTGGGCATAACTTGATGGATGCTAGTCAGTTACAGTGAGATGCTGGTATTTACCACAGTTACTATTAACATGTTTAAGAGTGAACAGGACTCACAACAAGCTGTGTGTGACTAGTCATCACTTTTCTTCCCCCTCCCAAATTTATCACAGGCAGGCACATGACAACTTGGATTGGCAACAAAACTGCCATTATCTAGTGATATCATTGTAAGAGTACTCAAATCAAATTAAATAACTTACCATTAAAGATGATCAGGAGAGGATTAGAAAGCACAAAAACTTACCTATGAAGAAAAAAGAAGCAAAATTATGAAGTGAGCAAATCAAGAATGGGTCTTCAACCATTTGAGTTCAGAGATATGACACGTCTTGACAGAATATCAAGAAAAACAGACCTAGTTTCTTGCAGTGAAAACCCCTGAATCAGAGAGGACCAACTTACCAGATGACACTAAGAACAAGGGTTATTTTAATCACACTTATAGGTATGCTCGAAACAAAAGTATAATTTCCTGTCCCAAGGAACTTACATTCTCATTTAAGATGAGCACATCAGAAGATGATCACCTGGGGAGCAGGAAAATAATACTGCTCTCATATTTGGCTGTCAGAGCATCAGACAAATCTTAAGGATTATGTGGAATACTCGTGTTAGCTGTCATAAGGGAGTAATTAAAAAATAAATACAATAAATTAGTTCTGAATTGGCTCTAAAATGTGAAGGGGGGCTTATTTCCCAGGGTTATTTTGCATGCAGAAAAAATAGTAGGAGTTTTGCAAGATCCATCTCTTCATCATTATCAACCACACAGTTCTTTGTGGTACACAGGAACTGCTGTTACAGGCCGTGGATCCACAGTGCTAGGTCACTGTATGACCAGAAAACCAAAGGCTGCTTTGTTTGAAGGAGTTGCAAGGTGCTTCCCTTTAATTTCTCATGAGTTTTTATCAGAAAATGGTGAAGTGATGGTGAAACCACAAGCATCACCAAAAGCTGAAAATCCCCATATTCATTGGGCTCTCCACTCAGGCCTTCTTTCATCCTGCCACTGTAACTTGCCAATTAATTTTTATGCAGTGAATTGTACTCCCTCCCCAGGCCCATCCTCCCATTCTGTGTATTGCCATTGCTGTCCTTCAGACAATCATGCCTCTGGGTGCCAGAAAGAGCTGTGCTGAGCACAGGTATCAGCTGCTGCAGAGAAAACCTACACATCCCAATTCCACTCCATAAAAATGAGTATTTTGCACACTGTCATTGCTTCACTAACATTTGAGTAGAACAGAGAAAACAAAAGCTCATATCACAGGGTATAATGGAGCACTCCTATAATATGTTAATTTTGCTTCAAAAATCTTATTGTCAGGGGAAGCTGATACAAAATCCATTGATGTCAAAGGCCCAGAGCAGAAAAGAACAACAGACTACAGTAAAGAAATTATTCAGAAAGGGATCATCACTTTTGTGGGGTATAGACCCACATCAGCAAGCTTTGATCCTTGCTTGCACACAAGTCTGACTCAGTTTACAGACATCTGAGCAAGCCTGTCAACATGAAGACTTCTGACTGCACAGGTCCCTGTTCATTTGCACAGGAGGTACCACAGCACATTATACCAGCTCAGCAGTTTTGCCTACAGTTCAAACTGTGTGGATGTGATCACCACTAGTGGGGTCAACAAGGGGCTGTTACCAAACAATATTCACCCAGGAGTCTTGCAGTTTTTCTGGTTTCTTCATCAGCGATCAACACAACTTCATTTTACAGCATATCCTCTATGCAGCCAGCATCACCCACCTCTATGGGATGAAACTCATGTAAAAGAGGGAAAAAACAAGTGTCTCACTAAGAAGCCGCAAAATCGGACAGTTCATTTGAAAGACGAACTGAAGAACATTTTTTCCAGTGATCAGGTGGTTCATTTCAAAGACAAGCTTAGGATCATTTTTTCCAGTGAGTTGTAAGAAAATAATACACAAAGAGTTATTCACAGAGATAGAAAAGCAGATAACACCAAAATATTTGTGCACACCCTGAACACAGTCATATCTCAATGTACACATTCTCCGCAGAAATGACCTTGCGGATACTTTGAATAATCCTCCATGCATACCAGAGTCATTGAATACTTAAAAATAAATATTCACAGATAATTTGTGAACAGGCTAAGGGAATGCAGCTTGTTGTAGTGAGCTTAGACTCACTGATGTACGAACAAGAATAATGTCACATGGCATCAATGATCCATCAAATGGCATGGGAAATTAGGAGTAAATACTCAGAAAAAGACATTTTCAAACAAACCATAGCCTAAAATTCAGTCCCACAAACTATTTATCTAACAACTGAGAATAATGAACAAATCAGTATAAATCAGTCTGCTTGTAGATAACTTACTGAATGGAGGGGCGAGAATACATTTTAATAACGCATTGCTGCCTGCCAACAGTTCACTCTTCTAACTCTTACAAATAGAGCAGACTGGCAATAACTGGGAGTAGTGGATAGATTAAAAAAAAAGAAAGAGGGAGAATGATGAACAAGAGAGATTAAAAAATGAATGGTGATGAAAAAAACCAAACCACACAACAGTTCTCCCTTTGCGGGAAAAAGAAATGAGGGGGACAAAACCTTCCTCTGCTTACACTGTTCAAGATCCTTCCCACTTCAGTCAGGTTGCAGCAGACCCTCATTCTGCAAAACCTGTAAGCATAACCACCTATGCAGAACAACAGCGGGTATAATGAACAAGAAATCCCAAAGCACAGCTTCCACCACTTCTTTCTCCTTATCGCCAGAAGGCACCAAATCCCTCTTCCCCCAGCTAAACTCTTTGCCTTCCAGATAGCTCTACCCGTCAGTCACTCATCAAGACACTTGGTCCAGCTTCTGTCTTAAGGACACTCAACAATAGGGAGATAGAAGAGCAGCTTAGCCAGCTCTGCAAGGGAGATTATTCAAAAGGTTAATTACTGAAAGAAACAGAAATAGGAAATGGAGGCGGCAATGGGAAAGGGGATGGAGGAGGTAGGGAGGGGGCGAATGACTTTCAGCTGCTAAATCTAGCTTTCCAAATCCTTAAAGTCCTTTACAATTTATGCTGAACAAGGAGGGGACAAGAGGGGGATGGGCTATGTTGTTCACTTACATGTTTGATAAAACCCCAATTATGTTCCTCCCCTAATCCTGTGTCATTAGGAGCAAAATGGTACATTGGGAGGCCATTTAGATACGAACGCCTGCAACCTCACCATCTGACCTGCTGACTTCTCCTTTCTTACTTCTGCTCTTTTTGTTGCTGGAGCCAATTATATTTAGAGATGTGATTTTTTTGGCTAGGTACTTGGCCTCCAGCACAGGGGGTCCCAAAGTGGCCTGGCTGGAAACCCTTATGGCCATTATTATTATTTTTTTTAGCGTAAAGGTCATTATTACTATAACAGCTAGGAATGAATCTGTCTATTCAGAGCTTTTAAAAAGAAAAACAAAACCTCCAAAACAAAACAAAAGAGCATTTTCTATGGTGCCCCCAATCCCTGTCATCACTGGAGCAGGAGTCTGGCTGCTGACTTCAATAGGAGAGAAGGATGGAACCCAACTAGAGAATTTTACAGTACTAAAACAAAAGCCTCAGGAAGCAACCAAGTGAATTCAAATGTAAAGCTGGTATCTCTTTTCTCCCTACTGGTGGAAGGAAACAAAATTAGAAGGAGCAACTGTCTGTATAATCCTCCCTTCATCCTCAGCCTTATATCAAATCCAGGCCTGGCTCTGAGCACAATTCAGACATGATGGAAAACCTTGGGTCAGGAGCATCCAATGCCATACAGAAGAGACTAGTGTGGAGGCCAGAGTGCTGTGGCACTGTCACTTTGTCACATCCTTGGTATTCTTCCTTACCCTAAATCTGCACCTGCGTCAGTAGTTCACCAGAGATGGCTGCATTTTAATGACATGAAACAATCCATACATCATTTATATGGCTCGTTGTGCTTTCTGTGTTTAGAGATCAATACAGATATCTCTCCTCATTATACTCTCCTCATATACATATATAACACATGATGAGTGCAGCCACTATCTTAAAGTCACTTGCCAGTACATGACATAATGAGCCCTACTTTTTGTCCTCCGGACACTGTCGTATAAAGACATTATGAGAGTTTATGGACAATCAAGTTAGTATTTTATTTAGATAAGAAGCACCAAAGTGAAGGAGGCCAATAAACCTTTTCTCAGCTGTTCTCCAGCACTAGCTTTGCAAGCTGGTTTCGATACCATTGGGGGGAAAAAAAAAAAAACCCCAAAGCATGTTTGGAGCTTCCACAACTTTCTAGAGAGACAAAGTTATATAGCCTTCTGAAAAAAAAAAAAAAAAAAAAATCAAACACATCTACCTCATTGCTTATTAAAATTTAGGCAAATCATGAGGTGAGAGGGATAATAAATAACCTTGAGGGAAGAGACATTTGGCAAGAGTTAGTTCCAAAGCATCACGGGCAAAAAAGAGTCTTGACTTCAGGAATTTCACTGAATCTGTCTTATTGCCAATTAACATAAACTTTTATTTACTAATTCAGGCATCAGAAGACAAAGATGACAAACAATTAAGCACTTAGGTAAACCCTTTTCTTCCCAGATCCCCAGGCTCAATTTCAGTACAACTTCAGTACAACACACCCCACCACCACCCCCCCTACCCCAGCCACAAGCATACAGCCCATCTCCCCTTCCCTTGTTTTGGACACAAATTACACTTAGTCCCTTGCAAGGCCCCTGGGCAAGGTGACAGCGCAGGAGACTGGGCCAGTATTGGATGCTTTCTTGTTGTTTCTTCTCATTTCTTACTATTTTCTTTCTCTACTCCTTCCTTTTTGCTTGTTTCCTCTTTTCCAGCCCAGGTACTCCACAGGCAGCAGTCTCTTTGGGGTTTCCCTGCTCCAGGGTAGGTCACCCATGGGCTGCAGCACCTCCCCCTGCCAAAGCCCATGCCCAGCACAGCGTGCCTTACTCCAAGAACCATCTTCATCCCCATCCCCAACAGTGCCCTGTATCTGTTTCTACGACCCCTCCTGTGTCTCATCTCATGCATCCTCATATCTGTCATGTCTACTTTGTCTTTCCCTCTCACATCTCCCTACATCCTCCACAGATCGGCTGCAACCCCTAGGACCAGCCACTTTCCAATCTGAGGAAAAACCTTCATCAAGGGTTAGGCTGGAGCTGGCCTTCCCCTACCCAGGCTGCTGCTGTCTATCTGCACAGAGCTATCCACCTTTACAGTGGTCACTCTAGCACCTTGCATCAGCACAAAATTCCATTTTAGAGAGATCGAAACCAGAAAGGCATGCTGCATTGGGAGTGACCATCAGGTACAGCTAACCACATCTTTTCCATACCACCTTCCAACCAAGGTTCTCCAGCCACTGAAGCCATTTCATGCCGAAAGAGCGGAAAAAGATATTTTCACAGATTGGGTGATGCTCAATCCTTCCTCATTATTTATCCCCCCCCAACCCTTACCAAATATTCAGGCTGCAAGTGAAGTAGTAGATGGCCATATCCCTCAGCACAGCTTCCCTGAGTCAGAGTCCACCTCCACAAACTGAAGTTCTTTTAATAGCATTGCCGATGAGAGATTGCATATCTAGTTAAGTGCTATTCAGATGCACCCACAGACGTTCACTGCTTCAGAAACGCATCTCTTTCTAATAATATAGTTGGCTACATTATCTTATTTGACGCTAAAAACTTGAGATGATTGATGGTAGTTTAAATTCTGAATAGACAAAAATTATAGAGCAGCTTTATAATCTTTTGCATTAGTGCCCTGGGGAAATGGCTGAAGTCTTTATCACATTCAAAGGACAGCATGACTGATGCTAAACCTCTACCCTCCCAGCCAGACCAGCTTTCCATGAAGGTCTCAGGCAGCCCAGTTGGGAGTCTACCTACAAGAGCGGCTCTAAGGGTCTGGCATTCGATCATTAGGTGCCACACTTTTCATCTTCCCTAACTACTGCTTTCCAGTATTTTAAGTTACTTGCAAGTCAGTCAAGATCAAGGAACAAAGAGAGAGGAAGGATGATGAAGGGAAAAAAAATCAGAGCAAGACACTTTACCTTGGGTATAAACAGCTATCCTGCTGAAAAGTAACGTAGCGTTTGCTTCCTGGACACACAAATACTACAGAAGAGCTGAGAAACTATACCCTAACAGGTATGGAAGAGTGGTTCAAGAGCTTGTCCCAAGAGAAAAAGCAAGTATACTGCCAGCTACAAAGGGTAGGTTCGGGGAGGATTGGGCTTTTTTAACATGCCGGGAAGAAGTGACATTAATTACTTTGAGAATCATAGTGTTTATTTCAATACTAAAATAAAGGGAGTAGGAACTTACACTCACTCTCTCCAACCTCTTTTCCCAATTTGAAAAAGCAGCCCAAATGAGTGCTCTTTTTATCAAGAAAAAAAAAAGATAACAATGTAGGGAGCAAAAGGAGCATCAGGAGAAACAGAACGGATAATGAAGGCTCCAAGGTTCTTAAGCAGCTCGTATCACTGTAATAAAAGCATAGACGACCATACAGAGTCCACATGAGATAGGAGACAGACAGGAACAGATAGATAGGCACCAAACTGGAGGCCTCCTTAAGTTTTTTGCCAGATCGAAGTGTCCCCACTGGTCCTTCCCCTCAACTCATGGTCTCTTATCAGAAACCACTATTTGTCTCAGCACCCAAGACCCTAAATTCTTACGACCATAAACATCCCTACAGAAGATAGCTGTTCTTTTCCTCCCTGAGGACTTGTAACACACAACAGTTACTGAGGAAAGAACACTACATGGAAAGACAGTATCTCTAAAGCAATGCTCCCTTCTATTTCCACCCTTGAATGAATATCACTGTTGTATCAGCTCCTTTTGTTGTCCTCCACTGCTTCTGTATCAAGCCGGCTTCTATTAATACACACAGAAATCTCTTTAGGCTGGGTTTCTATCAACAAAGAGAGAGGAGAGAATTGCTCCAGTCTTTTTTGAACATTACAAGCCTCTTTCCTAGGTGAAAGGCAATCGCAGGACAGAGGTATCTGGAAGACTCACATAATAAATGCTAGCCCTCATGCTAAGCTCAATAAATGAGCTAGCATTTCAGCCAAAAATTTCACAACAGTTCATTTGAGTCTGTCCAGCTAAAGCTTGGTGCCCAGCATTTTGGGGGGAGCTCTTTGCACCATGGTTTCACAGTACTGCTGCATCCCCACCCCAGAGTACACTAAAAGTAAACTCTGATTTGCACAACCACAAATTATAAACTTAGCAATGTCCCTAACAGAAATAATAGTAAGGCAATGTTGAAGCGAAAATGCAGGAATCAATTCTGTATCAGAACTGCTGGACTCTGGTACAACCACCCACAGTTTCTCCAGCTCAGAGAGCAATAGCTGATGGTGTTGGGTGAGGTAACCACACATGGTCCCCCCCAGCTCACAGCCTGGACAACGGCATCACAAAAGGGACTGCAAACTGCTAGTCTCGTCAGTTCCCAGAGAAACACACACAATCTGAGGAGTAAATATTTAAAAAGCTTCCTTACTACCTGCTAGCCAGTGGGCAGCATTCAGCTGGGGAAGAGTAAACTACAGCCTCATCACTGCAAGCCACGTGAAGTAATGTTCTTAACAAAGCAGCATCAAAGACAATAGAAAATACACCACCTGCCTACATAGTTTTCAGCAAGCTTGATAGGGAGAAGAACACTTTTCCTCCCACATCCAGAGGAAAATATCATCTCCTTGTCTGTCTTTACCCATCTTGTGTGTCCTGTCTTTTAATTAGCCTATAAATGTTTTGGAGGAGAGAACTATCATTCTTGTTATGCATTCATGCAGGGCAGAGGATGTTGGTTAATGGCAAGGCCACCTTAATGTTGCTGAGATAAGAGTCATCATCAGCTAGTCCCAGTTCAGCAACTTTGCTGTTACTCCATTGTGCCGGACTGCAGCTCCCTTGCCTTTGCAGGCAGGCTATATGGTTTCCACATGCAATCTCCACACGTGCTGGGACTTGGAAGAGTGCCTCTATAGACCACAGTATCATTCCCCACCCCAACAGGCTGCCCCCCTGCCCCAGCGTATACCTCCCCCCTCCACTTCCCCTGCTATCTCACTCCCGATTAGTTGCATGCTTGTGATTAAGTCCCTTTTAATAAATGACTCCTATTAAACTGGATTCCTCTGTCACTGTGAGAGACATAAAATTAAAAACTGTCTGTCTTTAATCATGCCAGGCTTCATCTCCGTCTCTCAGGCTCCATTTATCAATAATTAATATAAGGAAGACTGAAATCCATTTCAATTTCAAAGACCCAAATGTTACATTTTTTAATAAAAAAGAAAGAAAAGAAAGAAAGAAACCACCATCACTCCCAGAAACAGAGACAGCCAGACTCACACATGGGAAAAGAGAATCCGGCAGCACTGCAGCAGCCTCCAAAAGGAGAGAGAGGCTTGGATGTGACAAGCAGCTCTCCTTGTTGCTTTGCAACTGGAGATTTTTTCCTCTCAAATACTCCCACATAGAGGAAGTACCCCAGTGGTCTCAAGGCCTACAGAGATCTGCACTGCAGCTCGTGGCCTTATTTCTCTTGGTTTTACTGAGCCCTCAGAGCTATGACAAACCAGCACACTGAGCTACCCAGTCTGGTACCTTCTTTTAAAAAAATTGCCAGATTTCAGATGCTGCAAGGAAAGTCATACCCAGTGCTTCCCTACAAACACACTAGCTACACGTGGCAGGATTTACTGGGATGGGCAAGGATGTAGGAAGACAAGTCACCAGCCTGGTTCTCATTAAGTTGCTCTACAAAGGACAAGAACTGACATTAAAATTCTTCTTCTGTTGTTCAAGTATTGCCACTGTTTCCTCTAGCTTTTTATCACTACACCACACTCAGCATTTCAGGTGGTCCTACTTTTGTTGCATAGGAAGTCCAAGAAAGTCCAACACAGAGACAAATGCCACAATTTTTCTTTTGGCTTTCACTCCTGAGAATGGGGCTTGATGGGGTTTGACGTGAAGATACTTGGAGAAGGAAAAATGTTGGGCGTACCTACCCTTGAAGTGAAGAGCAATCACAGTTTGGGCAGGTAAGCCTGTGTTTGGGTACTGCACATATCACCTCTGATCATATAGTCAGGTTGCCTTGAGCTCTGACTGTGGCCAGCTGTGGACCAGGCTGGGTATGTCTCCGAGTATGCCTACGTGGTATATTCTGCCACCAGCAATACAACTCAAGAAAAGCCACCTGTGACCATGATGACACTTCATCTCAAGTCCCATGCCCTGCAAGGGCTGTCTAGCTCAACTCAGGGCACTCTGAAGATGTCCACAGGGTTTTTGGTCAGTTCAGAACATACGTAGACAAATTCATGTCTTCAAGAAAAACAAAACACAAAGTGGTGTGTCATGCATACATAGCTGACAGAAGCTCAAGTTGTGTTGCATGGACACACGGCCCTGGCAGACTGGACAGCTGTGCCAACCACAGACTTTTCAGCCATTACATATGTAAATGTAAATATAAAAGTGAAAGTGAAATAGAATACAAAAGGCAGGAGTTATGCTTTTGGGAAGAGTCTCTCACTAACAAAAAAAACCAACCTTTCCAAAGCCAGGTTACTGCTCAATGCCCAAACGACACTGAGCAGTTAAACACACAGTACCACACTAAAAATACAGGTGAACTTCCAAGCTGGGTATTATCTTGTATGGCTCCCAAGTCAGACAACTCACAGCATACTCAGCAGCTGAATACTCGTCCCAACACCTCCCAAGCCTCAGCAGCTACCTCGACTCCTCAGTCTGTGTAACTCGGCACT
Source organism: Numenius arquata (assembly GCF_964106895.1). Taxonomy (NCBI): domain Eukaryota; kingdom Metazoa; phylum Chordata; class Aves; order Charadriiformes; family Scolopacidae; genus Numenius; species Numenius arquata. Next base: position 14,317,668 of record NC_133576.1, on the reverse strand, counting down.
ACCACTTCCCTGTCGCCCATCCGTAATTGCCGTGGAATAGGGGAGTCACACGCAAGCAAACCCCACTGCTGGAGGTAGTGACAATTAGGACGTTTCCCTCTGATTAAAAACCCTATGCAGGGGAACACAATAAGCAGCCTGGTGTAACGCAGTAACACTGTCAGTCATTACTCAGTAATTACTGTGCAACTACACAGGGACACAAAGGCACAACCCCCCTCCCCTCCCCAGTTACAGTGGAGAAATATCACTCAATAGCCTTTAATTACTGCAGAACCACACAGTAACAAATGATGACCTGCCCACTGGTATAAAGTGGTCCTATCACTCATCGCTCATTCCCTGGTAGTTACTAAGGAACCCTTTGGTAATCCCACAGCAACTGTGGCACATTGTGGCTGTAGGGTTGTTTTTTTTATCCCAGCATATGGTGCATTTTAAAGATGGGGGGGGGGGGGGGGGGCGGCAGTATGGAGGGATTACAAAGAACATTTGCTGAACTACTGTTATCTTCCCAATAAGCTCCCTGTTCCATGCCACTGAATTGTGGCAACATTGTGGTAATGCTTTCACTGAAACTTAGACATGAGGGGGATAATTGCACCTTTGCCCTGCAGATCTTGTGGTACTTGTAATTATATCCTGTTACCAAGGAACACAGCAATTTCAAACCTATTACCCACAGGTATCGTTTATTTCAGAGTTAAATTTATTACTTCAATGCCAGCCTTGCTCATGGTTCTCCTTTATGCATTCAAGCTTCCCTAGTGACAAACATTGAAAATAGAGTGAACTGAAAAAGACAGGATATAGGGACAATAGATGGGAGCAGAAGATGCGGATGCCTTTCTGGCCCATGCTCTAGCCTGTTCATTGCTTTGTCACTGAGCCCATGGGGATTTTCTTAAGGGAGAAGGACCATTAGTGCCAAAGGGGAACAATCCTTCTGCAAGCCGAGAGAGGCTGCAAAGTGAAGCTGCTCCCAGGGCCACAGTACTGGCTCTCAGCCCACGCAAAGACAACAGTTGTCACTATCCAGACACTATCCACAGTTTCCAGGCTGCTGGGTTTTGTAAATCTTCCCTCCAAGAGCCTCTGTGCCTTCTAACGACTTTCCGTCTGCAAAATTAGGGAAGGAACATCAGGGGTGTGCTCTACTGCACAGCTGAACTCTGATGCAAAGGACTGCCAACAGGTCTGTAACTACACAACACACTATAGAAAAATAAAGTCTGTTTACTTTTGACTATTCAACTCCCAACAAGGGCGGGGTGGGGGGGGCGGGAGTCACAGGAAGAAGGAAGAAATTGATATCTTCCCCAAGCTGTATCAACATTTTAAAAGGAAACAAGCAGTCAAGTATATGGATCTTCACCAAAGTGCAGCCAGTTCTGCAGGTTTCCCCTTTCCCAGCTAGCAAAGGTGCTCATGATCATCACCACCACTGAGCTCCTTGCAAGTTTCATGGCATTCCTGTAGAGAAACCAGTACATTCTCTGGCCTATTGCAACCTATGACAGTTTTTAATAGTTCTTTAAAGGATATTCCAGTCGGGTACTGCACCTTTACTACTACTGACACTCACCTACTCCAAAGGGCTGGAGAAGGGCAGCGGTACTCCTCATTTGCCTTGGAAATCCCTAGCTTGTCCAGAGGGGAAAGATTTAACAGTGGATACTGAAATTTACTGAATTCAGTTCTGACTATACCGTGTCAAAGGGCAAGACAGGACTGAAAGCAAGGAGGATACAGCAGCAGGAGGCAGCCAGGACCACAGGGTCAGTCCCCCTCCAAGCAACTGCAGTCAGAACATGGGTGTGAACAATGAGCATCTGAGATTACACACACAGTTTAGCTAATGAAAGCAGGTCTCCATTTTCAGAATATCAAACACCACCAAACACTGTAAAAGGCTAGAAAGAGTAGATAGAGCTATTGCAGATTTGTGTCCCATTTCCTGCATTATCTTTGCGATGAGTAAGTCAGCTCCTCAGAAAACAATAGGTGCTCCAGCTCCCGGAGAGGAGTTCGCTGCTGTTCAAATGCATCGCGCTGTTATGGCAAGTCAAGCTCTAGGAGCGACACAAAAAGATAACACTGGAACATGAAGAGAAGAGCTGAAGTGAGTTGTTATGGAAACCGGATTCTCACAAGCTCACACCATCAAATGAGGTCTCTCCCCTTGCCTCCGTTTGTCAAAAAGCCCGAGATGCACAGGAGTTGCTAATGACCACAGCTCTGTTGCCTCACCTTGCATTCACTTGCAGGCATCACTGCTGTTTTCTCCCAATTAATGTAACCTGGCTGAAGCACCTCCAATGATGGGAAGGGGCTCAAGACTCCACAATGCTACAGGACAGAACAGGCTAGTCCCATTGGCACTCCTTGCTTGGAAGAGCTGGTGCTAGTAGTAGCAGGTTTTAATCCAAAGAAACAATGCCTGCTTTAATATGAACTACCTTACTGTCGAACTTCAAAGTTTCAGAAAAATCAAAACAGCATCAAAAGGGATTGCAGCAAGACCATATATTAATAGGCTCAAGTTCATGTTTGGAAGTCTAAACATACAGGGATGGGGAATAGCTACTTCACCTGAGCGATGTAGCACCATTTTACATGTCCTGGGTTCTCTCACCTGACTTCCGCTCGCCTTTCCAGTGGCACATAGCTCTTCTGTAATTGACATTTGCCACTGTTGCCTCAAATTACATCAACTATACAGAAAAAGTAAGTTCTTGTGTATGCTTATACTGAAAAAGAGTCTGTATGGCAGTGTACTGATAACAGTACCAGGTAAAGATCATTTTCTTACAGAAGCAAAGCAGGGAGCCGGCTGTGGCAGACTGCTAGGCAGCAGTAGAGACGCTGCCTTTCCCATCACTGCTGAATTTTGGTTACATCAGTGGACAAAGGGGTTGGAGTAGACCTGGCACTTACTTTCCACTGGGACCCTCTGCTTCCTATTGTCTGGTGCTAGCAAGATCAGCAAGATTGTTTTTCCAAAAGTTCCCATGCAAGTTCTTGCCTTTTAAATTCTGCCATGAGATAGAAAGAAGAACTTCACCTAGGCTGTCAAAACGCTTTATGATTGATGAGATACTGCATTAATCTTGTACTGGATACCAGTTCAGGCCTGACACTGTCTTGTGCTTGGACTTTCTTCCAGAAATATGCCAACCTGTCCAACTACTTGCCTTTCAGGACCTGTCACTACCACAACGCTCAGGATCAGATGCACTCCCAGGGCTGACTCTTGGCTTATGATTTGATCCAGTGTCACTCTGAGTCCCTGCACATGGGGCTCCCATTTCCCCAAGCAACTTCCTACTCCACAGCTTCTAACACCAGGCTTAAAGCAGATGTAGGGAGGTGCACGCCTACATGGGAGGACATAAGAGTGTTCAAAAACATGCTTGGTGCCTCCAAGAAATCACCACCAAGAGGTAAACTTTAGAACATGTTCTGCACTTTCCTAACATGTGTCTGAGGGTATGCCAGCACAGTGGCCCCTAATTCTGTGGCATGCTGTCTGGCTTGCAGGGCAATAGCAGCAACATCTGCTACAGTTAAGAATGCAAATGAGTTTCTCTGCTGTTTTCAGTCACTCATAACTTGCCAAAATTTTCATCTTCAGAGCTGAAATTTTCTAGACTTGGCCAGTATCCAACGGCGATTATTTTTTGAAAGAAAATGGCAAAAGTGACTTAACCACTACAGAGCACTTGGGAAAGCATTCATCACTATTATTCAAAAGTCCTGACAGACAGAATTAAGCAGCTTTTAAGTCCACAAAGTTTAGGTCTGAGAGTTAAAAACCCGGAAGCATCTGCCAAGGGATTTCAAATGTGCACCTTTTAGCAACTGTTCGTACACCATTCAGTGCGTGAGGACTCCAAATTAGCACGAAACCTCAAGGATCCACTAAGAAGTTGGGGGAAGGAGGAAGGGCTAACGACCCTGCAACCAACAGGTTTTTATCTGGTAAAAATAGTACGCAGGGCATTTTGCCAACTCACTGCTAAATTAAATTGCACAGGCAAGTAACAGAAGAACTTGTGAAAACGTTAACAAACACGAGTACAAGTTTCAGTAACGGCTCTGTAGGACCTTTCCACTGAAGGCATTATTCCCTGAGCATCTGAGCAGACCCAACAGGTTACCAAGCTCAAAGAGGGAAGATCTGCTCTCCTCACCCCATTCTTACCTGTGCAGCTCTGCCCCCTTCCTTGCACCAGCTCCATGGTTTGCTGGACCCACCTTTCAACCAACCAATTTGGCTCACTAACCAACCTGAAAACTAGGTGCTTTTATTTGCTGAATTATGAGTTGAATGAACTTCAGGAGGGATCTACCAAGCACCACAGCAAGTAGAAGGTAAATGGCAGGAACATGTACCTGGAAGAGGCACACACTCAATCTACTGGTGGTACTAAGCTATTAGAGTGGAGCATCTTCAGTCCGTGTCTCTGCACACTGGAAATTTGTAAAGCACTCAAGCCCCACTGCAGGGAAAATCCAGTTTGAACACAGAAGAGTGCAAATCCCTTTCTAGTAACCAATATTAGAAAGACAGATCTTTTCTTTGATGGCTGTAACTCACAGTATGTAAACACCTCTGCAACAAAAAAAGATGATAAAAAGGTATTACAGAAAGAGTTGCACAGATAAGTATAATGCTGTGGCATTTGAAGCCTGTAGGTGAAGCTTCCAGATGCCGAGATGTGAATACAGAGCCTCTTTACATTCAATCAATGCTCACTGTCATGAGTCTGACCATTTTGTCACCAGTATTCTTTTGGTATCTGGAAGAGGAGGGACAGAAATAATTGGTTTTAATTAAGTCACAGGAAAAATAATCAGTTTTTCATTCTGGAAGACAGAAGAGGTGGGAAAGGGATGTGCACTGAAGGTTTTGCAAGTTTCCCTTGCCTAAGGCTTCAGAGGATAGAGCTAGTAACTAGCTATTTATTTATTGCAGGCAATGTATTCAAAAGGTTACAGAAAGTACAAGATGGGTGAGCAGTGACTACTGCTTGAGTTGCATGCTCTTTCAGAGTCCTGCAATTTCTTTTACGTAGCGCATGAGGTTGCATAGGGATAAACCACAAGAGAAAAAGTAACACATCTAATAAAGAAGCTACAGCATACATGCTATAAGCTGGAAATCTTTACTGAATCAAACTTCAATATTTTTTTTTTGGCTGTTACTCCCATTCTACAGAGTTTAAACCATACTTACAAAGGTAATGATCCCCATATATAAGCACCGAGTTAGTCATCTTTCCAAGGTAACTTTGACAAATACAGATAGAAAGGGGGAAGGTTGATAAGAGCACTCTCTGTGCTGTTGAGTATAACTCAGATATGAAACTAGACGGTAGAAGGCAGGTCACACTGCTTTCAATGATATTCCATGTCCACTGTTGCAGTGACTGTCAGACGTGCATCTCCCCTAGCACACAGCCTGCAGTAGCATCTGCCTAAGCAGAGGCACTATACTATAGGATTAAGCTGGGACTCCAGTGTGGCCCAAGTCTGTGCTGCGCAGGACCCCAATATCAAGCAGAAAATACATCTTCCATTTAACCAAAACACTGCCAAGTGCTACACACTTTTTCTTTCTGCTACCAAGCTACTGGGAAACAGTGGCATTACTCGGCACAGCACAGCAGCCCTCTGAGATTTGTCATCTTGCTTTATATGACTTCTCTACAACACCTTTAATAGAGTACACCAAGAAACCTAGTTCAGTTCTTGCCGAGGCTGTAAGCTTGCCAAATGGTGTTGAAGGCAGCCTACGATGTATGGTGTGTCCTCCAGCAAACCTGACTATTTGTTCTGTGCACGCAGCTACCTGTGACCACATAGAGCCTTTGCTGATTTCCAATGGCTTTGCCCACACAGAGCAACTGGCAGCACCACGACCTTGTTTTGCATAATGGCTTGATTCAGATAATCCAAAGAATGCTTGCAGTCATTTAAATCAGTTGCAATATAAGGAAATTCAGACTGATTTTATTTTTTAAAAAGTTAGATTTGCAGAGTGAGGCATAGTCGGAAAGTGTCTGTATAACAGCTTCCCTCATACTCATAACAACAGTCCCATGGCATACACACTCTGATTCAGCTTTGTTAAACTCTTTTTAAGCCATCACCACTACTGCCCCCCGGCTCAGACCCTACCACATTCAGTCCACAGGATGGCTGGGACGTGCTGGATGAGCAGCTTTCAATATTTCTTTTTCCTTTCATTATTCATTGTGTGGCCTTACATCTTATTTATCATACACTAAGCGCCTCATTGAACAAGGCAGAAATCCTGCAATAAGACAGCCTGTGAGCATTTAAAGACTGTATTGTAATTCTGTTATTTCCTGACTTCTGTGCATTTCATTTCACTGTTACTTTAATCCATGTCTTTTGTGTTGAATTTCATTGCCTCTTTAAAAAAGAAAAGTGGATAAACAAAGAAATTCCTTCATGAGCAACACATTGACAGACAGCAACAGAGCATTTGTCTTTTATAAATGTGCAATTTAGAGCAGTGGAAATAATTGATTTTTTGCTAGCAAATCAAAATAAAAGTTATTTTTGGGTTGCCCTAAAAGGCATACAAAAAAGTCTTGCCTAAGTTAAAAAGCAAAAAGAATCAGATGAAGCCCCCAAATAATTTGTCTGGATGAACTGAAGTGCTGTACTGGGCATAGATCACTCTGTTTTAGGATTTCTAACACCTTCAAAAATAGAGTTTTCATTCCTTCCTGATTTTTTTTAAACCCCCAAAGTCTAATTTTGATCACTTTCCTAGTTCCTTGAAGTTAGTTCTTTCACTTTTCATCTCCATGCCCACCCCCAAAAGATCCTGTCACAATTTCAACTTGACTTTATGGTAATTTCAACTAACTTAAAGGTGTATTTTTCTAAAAGGCTGTTCAGAAAAAGGGAGAAGGGAGGGTTGGGTTGCCCACCTCCTGCTTTGCAGCAACTGACTGGGCAGAACGCCCCACTGCTTCAGCTCTCACCTCTTTGTCATTATTTATAAACTAAGTGCATGAGTGTGGTTACACCTCACACAGAGTTAATAGCCAAAAGGCCACGCGATGCAATGAATTAATGTGATTACACAGTGGGGTAGAGCTGGGGGCAGGCAGGCAGCAAACCCGCAGATTCAGCCCCGTTCCAACTGTGCATGGTTGGTGGCTCTTTTGCAGGATCAGGGCCTGAAGTACGCAATTACTCAGCAAAACAGGATGTTGTTATTTATGTTGCCATAACCCATTAGCCACAGCTGAGGTCCTGTTGTGCCAGCCACTCCACACAGAGATTTCCCTGCCTGGAAATATCCTGCAAGCTGCTCAGGGCAAATCCAGGCTGCGAGGTACTCAGAGGCACCAAGGATGCTGTGTGTCCAGAAGGACACCAGATTCATTAACAGGTCCAGGTCCCTCAGCCCAGGAGCCACTACCCAATTCTTTGAGCCACCAAAAGCGTGGAGGGAGGTTTGACAAAATAGGAGAACACATCTTTGCTTTCTTGTGTGAGGGAAGTACACACAACTCCTGTTTCACCTTTGCATGATTATTTTCAAGGTCTACTAAAATGCTGAACAAACAGCTACTCGGAGAAGGTTCACTGCAACTTTGGTAAGCAAATGCCTGGAAATAGCCATAGTTCTACTGTTGTTTACGGTGGCATTGCCTCACTGAGATTTTCACAGGCACATTTGTTCCCAGTGGCTTAAGTTCCAGGCAAATTATAATTTCTGTTCACCTTAAAGTTAAAAAACTAAATCCACTTGCAAACCAGACAGTAAAATGACAAATTCAGAGCTGTAAAGGTAGACATTATTGCCATTTGTAGATGTGATTGAGGTGAGAGGAAGGCGTTTATCAGCTTCCCCCGCAAACCCTGTTCAGAAGCAGACAAGGATGCTCAGTTTCCCTCCTAAAAACTGCCAGCACCTTAACACAGAAATGCTCAAGTGCAATCATTTCTCTACTGGATATCGCAATAGGGAGCTAGATCCTGGAGAGAAGACAATGCCCACAGTACTATTACTTCCATGCCTAAATTGACATGCGCAATAGCTCAGATTTTTCTACATCCTTTGTTTCTGCCCGAGGAAGGTTCATTAGCCTGGGCAGAGAGCTGCATGAATGCCTGGGACCAGCTCAGGCCTGGAGCCAGCCTTGCTGCATTCATATGGCATCTGAGGTATTAAGCTCTGTCAAACCTAAGCTGATCTGTGCAGATCCCATGTGGTTGCCCGCGCACCTAAGCAACCTGTTTTATCTACAGTCTCTGTTGTCTGGGAATGAATTATTCAGCATTAATCGATTATTATTTTTTTTCAAAGAAAAGTATCTTTTATTTACAGTTTTATCAGAAACACTGAATTTTCTTGCCAAGATGCTACACCACAGATACCTACAAATTCTTTTAATCAATGTCATTTCATCTTTGATCCTCCCTTATTTTCTTAGAATAATTAAGAGAATGAGATGTGAAAAACTATCACAATATTTTGAGGTAAAAATATTTCTTTTCTAAAAAAGCTGAAGCAGAAAATTTTGGTTCTTCAATTTGAGGGGGGGGGATTTGGGCTAAAATACTTCACAAATCACTTGGGTCAAACAGAATACTCATTTTTTCTGAATGAAGTACACAACAAAAAATCTTATCTAGCTCCATTTGAAATTTAGCATTTAGAGTGAAAACGCATGTACAATTTCAGCTTTATGCATAGGTGCATGCTTCACCAACAATAAATTGAACAGAACAGGGCACAAAGACACTGTACTAAATTGCATGCTGCAGCCTCCAATTTTGTACTTTCAGATATTTATGGGTAGCTGCAGAGTTGTGGGTGCGCTCATTTTTCATATGCAAATGGTCATTTGCACATCCAGATATGCCTGAAAAATTAAAGACTTGTTTGAGCACTGATGAAATACAACAGCTCCATGTACTGAATAAAAGCATTAAGGCATCATAGCAAAAGGAAGGAGGAAATATAGAAGCATTATGGGAGACGCAAGAAATATTTGAGAAGTTGAAAAGAGATGAAAATTTGCAAAAGCATCCCTATGGGTTTGGAAATTTTCCTTTAGTTTGGAATAGCCTCAGAAATAGAGATAAGCAACATACTATAACCCAGTTGAAAACCTGCCCTTGGCTTCTCATGTGATCTCTTAAGATGAGGATGAACCCATGTGGTTGATTGAATGAACACCTTTAAACACATTATACCTTCATATTAATGAAATTACTCAAAATAAAACACTTGGAGGAAACATTTCAATGCACTAGCACACATGCAGGCTGGTTTAAGGAAAGGGCAATGGCCTCCACTCATTGTCAGTGAAGCTACACTGATTTATATCTGCTGGACTTAGGGCCATAGATTTTGGTACTCATCTCCTCTCATACCTCACAAGTTGTGGAAAAGTAGGTGTTGTCAGGCTCCACAAAAATCCCCAAAAAGATACTAGCAGAAAAAAAAAAAAAAAAGCAGGTGGTACCCTCCTTGCAGTTTTATCAAGGAGTAGCAAAGGACCAGCTGAAATTTGGGGCCTCTTCCCTCCCTACCGTCTTCTCCAGCTCATTCACACATACTCCTTCAAAATGCAAACACACACACCACCTTAATTCCTTACACAGAAAACATGACGTCAAATTGACAGAGCTGTGATTATTTGACATCCAACCTGATAACAGAATGGCACTTTTGAGCAACACTTGAACAATAGGCAAGAAATGTGGCTTCCATAAACAGGTGAATTTACAGCTTGCTGTCCAAGAAATAAACAAACTATTACCCACAAAGCATCGTTTCTCTTTGAAGTATGTCACCTGTCACGAAAGGTTAAATAACTGTTGACTGCTCATGCAAGGCTGGCAGGGGTAGGTTGCAGCTTTGCAACTTATAGCTTTAATGGGGACTATGCAGTTATAACACTCCTGCTTTAAGGAACAAGACATCACTGACTGTCAGCAGTGGGAAATGGACCACCTACCACATGCCTGTTGCCGGCTCATCGTCCATTATTATTTCATGGACAGGTCAAAATATAGTAGACAGCTATCAGCATGAAATAATGGGCCAACCGCTATGACTGACAGGACAAGATGCAAGAGACATGGGCTCCAGATATGGGAGCCAACTCATAGAAAAAACCCTGAACCACATGCAGAAGATGACAGTAGGGCAGAGAGCTTACTGATGGAATGGAAGATATCAGAAAACATGCCAGACATTCAGACAGCTAAGAAGTATATGCTTCTAGAAATAAGAGACAGTATGTGGACTTGGTAGCCTGCCATTTCCCACAGAGCTTGGTAAGGACTGGGAACTGGGCAGAAATAATATGCAGAATCCCTTAGGCATCAGTGAGAAGTGATAACAACCTCGTCAAACAGGCAATGCTGCTTGCTTCTCCCTTCTATAGGGAGCACTCGCGGATTTTCAAAATGAGAAGTCATTATTAAAGAAGGGAAGCTAATTTATATACTTGATATGGGCAGGGATTTGTGCCTACACAGACACACAGTGGCTCTTGAGGCATGAGTATACATATGTACCATAGAAGTTCCCTCACCCTGTAGTTGGCTAGTCAGACTCTCAAGGCCCAGTTCCCCACCTCTCCAAAATCCTCCCAGGAAATAAAAGACAGCAGGACAGGTAAAAGCCTCATCTCTCAGCTGGATAGTCATTAGTCCTACAAACATGGAAAAGTGGTCCGTTAGTGCTCTTCTGTAGTACTTGTGATATTACCCTCTCAGGCTGAGAAACATTAAGAAATGTTTTTTTGGTGTGTTTTTTTTTTTTTTCCTGCCAAAGCTCAACTGCATTCCAGTTATTGCCCTGCAAAGCAGTGTCTCAGCAAGAGCTCCCTTCCCTCTCTGGCAGACCACTGCACATCCCGGAAAACCCCTGGCTGTGCTTTGCCTCCACTTGAGGGAAGTTACTGGAGTTGAGACTGACCTACAGATAACCACAGATTTACAACAGAACCCCAAGAATATTGGGAAACAAAAAAATCTTTTTTCAAACCTCTTCACTCAGCTGTTTTTCAAATTCAAAGTGTCCATATGGCTAATCAGCATGAAGGGCTTGCTGTGAGAGTAAAAGGATTGTTGGCGTCCCAGAAGCAGACAGACGTTCAATAACAGGAATAGCACTGTGATATCTGGCAACTTCTGAATCCATTTCTACCTCAAAACTGTATCTCCTTCTCCACCAAAACTGGAAGTAATGACATCTGTATTCCTGATGATACTGGGGGAAGGAAGGGAGAGTTTGTCCCAGTTTGCTGAAAGCACAAATCCCATTTGCATGTTGCATTTAGAGTTTCACACTAGTTCTGAAACTCCATGCCAGCTCCTGACCCCTGTGCCATTCCCAAGTAATCTAGGTCTAATGAACTTGAATGAAAGCTGTCACGGAAGAGGAGCATGATACAAGAGGAAGCACAGGTTGTGTAAATGTTCTGTTACTCTTTCTTATCCAGTAAAACCAACCCTTGCCCTCAGAGCGAGTTCTCAACCTGCTAAGAGCCCTTCACTGGGTCAGCTGCAAGAACTGCAGATGAACACTGTCACACAGGTTTGCCATCCTCTCCATCCCCTTACTTTATCTTGGAAGATTTCTAGCTGTATGGAGACAGTTGCAGTGTAGCATCACTAAGAGTAGCACAGTATCTCTCAGAATTCTCCCATTCTTAACATGAAGATTAGTAGTTAATATGCGTTCCCCTGAGGAGCCATCTGCGAAGCTTTTAAGAAACCAGATAGAGGACCTGACACGAGAGGGGGCTCACAGACTGATTCTTTGTCTTAAAACCTTTAGCAAAGTTTGTATTGCTCTCAAGTTCAGACAAATTTAGACAGGACCTAAGTCATTTTGCCCTTAAAGGGGCCAAGTAATAAATTACCCAAGCCACAGACAACATCATCCAAATGCAGAGTTACAAGAATATTTTGTTCTCTATCACTTTTCATGGGCCAGTGGATGCGGCAGCACAAAAGCACGCCTTTCAATGCAACAAGCTGTATATTCTTAAAAAGATTTGTTCTCTTCCTTCACAAACCCTTCCAGTACCACCCAGCTGGAAAGAAACGTGCAGGCAAGTATTTGGCACCTTTCCTCTCACTTGACAGCCAAGAGAAATCCAGAGGCCAGTTTCCCCAGTGCCCTGACAACCCTACAGGGATGGGATATTCATTTCCACTCCCATGCCAGATGACAAGCAAGTTATAAATTGTGTTCAATCTTACCATCCCTTGTTTATCTACCATGACAGTCTTCTCTGGCTCTTGTGTGGCTAGGAGCCCAGAGGGCATGCATGACCTTTTTCAAGCTGTTCTAAGTTGTCATAAGCTCTTCTGCCCCCCTTTGTATTTTCCATCATTTTATTCATGCCCTGCCCTTCTCCCTCTCCAACATCCCTTTATTGCAATCCTCCTAGAACTTTATCTTCTCCTGTCTCCCTATCCATGAATTACAGCCTCTCTTACTTTCCTCTTTTCCTCTTCTTGTTGCCTTTGATGGTTTCTCTTTTATTTCTTTCCTCCATTTGTTGAGCAGGCCAAGCTTTCACCCAGACACTCCATTAACCCAAGCCTCCTCTGACTTGCTGCAGTGCTGAAAACATATGAAAACTGGGCTCTCCTCACTACCTCCTCTCTCCCTGCTTTCATTTATCTTTGCTCCCTCATGCTTTTTACCTCTTCTCCCCCTTCTCTCTTCAGGCACATCACTGTACCTGGTTCTCTCTTGATCTGCTGTCATTTTTTGAGCTCCCTGTTTTGCTCATCTTCCAATCCCCCATCAGCACTCTCTGAAAATTAAGGTCAGGGATTAGCCCTGTGCAACTGCCCTAGTGCTGAGTTGAACCAAACATCACTTATAACCAGAAGTTTTCTTTCAGGGCCACCTGGCAGGGTAAACTAAGACATCTTGCATTTCTTGCCAAGGCCTGAGCTGCTAAACTAGTAGAGACACAGAATTATTTATAGAGACAGCTTATTGGGATGTTATTGAGATGATGGCTCAACACCTCAGAGCCAGCCCCACCAATATTCCAGGTGGTAATGAATAAAAAAATAAGGGGGGGGACAGGAGACTTGACAAATCCTTTAGCTGGGATTTGATTTCCAACAGTGAAATTTGGCTAAATTTCCCTCTCACACAGATAAAAGAAGAAAGGAGGCAAAATATGGCAGAAATATGGCAAGCTATATTTATGGTAAACATGAAAACCATCTGATTCTTTGACTTCCTAGTATCAGAGCTGTCAATTTTTACACAAGCCTTAGGCAACTCACTAGTGAGTCTGAAACTTGCGGTTTTGTATTTAGATGTCTCACTACATAGCATGACAGAAACTGAAATGGACGAATACAAGACTCAGGAAAAGAGTTTGGGATTGCAATGCTTCTGATAATGCTCATTGTACAGCTGGAGCAGGACCATCTTTGAAGTAGTCACATGCAGATGGCAGTACAAAAAAAGGCACCACAGGTGCAAGAAAAACAATGACCAATTCTGAATGAAGATGTTGTTCATATACTGAAAGGAGGCAATTCCACTTTCACCAGCATCGGTGCTCACCACAAGAACACACCGGGGTTAGGGAGCTCATTACAGTTACCTGGTGTGAGGGAAGACTGAGATGCTATGGGCATTCATGGCAGGCAAAAATCTGGGAACCATGGATGAAGAGAACCCTTCAGTCTATATAGATGATGATGGCAATTACATCTCAGCAGCAGTAGGAAGATAGTGATCTTCATAGATGTAATTTTCCGAAGAGTTACAGGACTATGCATTAAGAACTTTAAACCATGGGCAACAGAAGAAGCTAAGCCTGATCCAATTAAAAGTCTTGTTTGGTTCCGGGTAAAAATACTGACTGCAGCTTTCACCAGGGTTGGGGGTTTTCTCCTGCAAGAACTGTGGCACCCAAAATGGCAGAGCTCACTTTGCAGCTTCTCTCTGTGGTGTCACTTCAAATAGCTACCTATTTAGTTATTTTCATAAAACAGAGAATAAAACCTTTTAATCACCTAATTTTGAAACTTCTGGTTGAAATCAGCCAATGTGTTCAAACAGTGAATGAGGCAAAACAAACAGGAACAGACACTCACACAAAATGGTTTCCTAAGTTTCCTTTGTTATGGGACTAAAAGGCACAGTGTCAGAAATAAGACATATGGAAGGCTAGCTATCGTACCAAATTGAGAAGCAGCACAGAATTCCTAGCAAAAGAATAGGATCATAACTCAACAGGCATTTCTGATGGCAAAACGTGGAGAAATGACAAAAAGGGAAATCAATGGTACAGTGTATTACCTGGCTATAAAGTATTCAAGAAGGATAGATTGGGGCCAAGTTTTCCTCCAGGATAACTCCTCCAATGACTTCAGTAGAGTTATGGCAGTAAAGACACTGGTCCTTTAATGCAGAGACTATTAGAGAGCAATAGACTCAACTCCCACAGTGTCCAGTGACTTGACATCACTGCAGGTACAGTCTTAGTTTAGCATCTGTCTTTAAAATCTGTTTACAGCTTGGTATTTTTGTAAAGTTATAATACAAGCTTTCTCTTCAAGAGAAGGTACACATTCCACAATGATGAAGGAAGTCAAAGAGGAGAGGAAGTCTGATGTAGCAGCTTCCTGACTAGCCACAGCAAGACAAAAGTTAAAAGAAACAATTTTAGTTTAAGTGCTTCTTGAAACTGCCAGATTGAAAATTGTTTTCCCATTAATTCAGACAAGTTAAAATAAAGGTAATTCTTGACAAGCTGATGTATACCAGTGACCAGAATATCATCCAGTTCATGTTCTTAAAACAGCAATCAGAACAAAATCTAAGAGTCTTTTAGATGCACAAGGTACTATCACTTAATCAGAAATCATCAAGATAAACACCAAACATTTCCATTATGCCTGAAGTGCATGATAACTATTTTTTTTTTCCTGTATGTGCTAATGATTTGTAAAAATAAGTATTAAGGTGAAAAAAGTTTCGGAAGTAGTAAGACTCATCTAATTTAGACTGTAGAACAAGAAGACTCTTCTGAGGTCTCCGATCAAGCTGGGCACATCCACAGCGCAACAGCAGATCAATCCCCTGTTGACAAATGGAAGGTAACACAGTAGACAGTCTCAACTGTCCACACACTGACAGCTGCAGCCAGTATTGGTTGTGACCACTCGGCAAAGAGACCGGGCTGTCACTGGGAAGCAATATGCGTAGGCAGTAGAAGGGGGTGAGGGGAAGCAAAAGGAAATGCGCGGTTGATGAGTGTGCCCAGGTACATTCCAGTACCACCATACAAATTAGGAGTATGATGTTATTTACAGTGCTACATTTGGTTCTAGCCAACCCCCTTCCCTACCTCCACCCCCTGTGGTACCATAGAGCTAAACCATTAGGGATCAAAACAACAGACAAACACAATTACTGCCTGCATGAGGCCACAGATGCTTCCAAGGACAAAGTTAACTTTCATCCTAGTAGGGCAGATGCCTTTGCTATGGAAGATGACTTAGGGCTTCCCTAAGGCCTCAGCTTCAAAGGCAAACTGAATCCTGAGTCATAACATCCCTAAAAAAAAATACTAAGCTCCTACTCAAAGATGACCAAATAAGGAACTTGAACAATTTCAGCATTCATTAACAGGAGTTCAAAGACATGGAGTCAGCTGAGACCTGATCACTAGCAGTGGGTTTACACAGTCTGTCCTGACCCAAAGGCAGGAAACTGCCCTCGTGCAAAGTATGTCTCTGCAGATCTTCACCCACATTTCTGAGGCGCTAAGCACACCTTCATACAAACCAGCCACATGGGAGATGGGCTTCTGCCTGGTTCAGCTAAGCAAAAGCTGTCCAGTTTGTGAGCCTACATCTTTGCCAAAACAGACAGCAGCAGTACAGCATGTGTGAAAAATACACTGGCATCTCCCACCTAACCAACTGCCCATGCTTGCCCCCACCCTTCATAATTTCATATACACAAATAGAGCATCACTAGCCTGCCCAAGGCCCACCATCCACCCAACCCTGCTTACCAGCAGCTCATCTTGATAACTGTTGTGAAGAAGGCTAGAGGAACAAAAGAGGGGTAACACAATGTGCAGAGCTTGGTCGTATCCTGCTAGGATCTGGGGGTCACAACAAGCCTTGACAGACCATGGAATAAAGCTGCTCTTGTTCTTTAGATAAAGTTACGCCTCTCCACTTGACTCTGATAAGATTGGACAAAAGGGGAAGAAAACATCCTCCTCAGGACTGCAAATGATCTTTTGACCTCCCAAGCGCAACACTTGTTTTCAGCACTACTGCATCTTCTTTTTGCTTAGTGATATCCTCGGAAGCAAGTTTGCTGCCATAAAGAAATTGCTGCAGCTGTAAATAGTGATGAACACTGAATATTCTTTACAATTTCTGGCAATCTCTTGTGTCACGCCCATGACTGCACTCTAATTATCCAATTAGGAAGCAGGAAGAAGAGCACATGGCTTATTGTGTCCAGCCAGATCTTACATACATCACTAAAACTGTGAATATCAAAAATTGTTCACAAATTAGTGAGACCAAAATTATTCACAGAAATTCTTTGAATAATCTCAAATAGCCAATAAATTGAAGGAGGGGAAGAAATGATGATGATCTGCTTATCAGCAATTCAGGAACATGAACAGGAAGCCAGGCTTCTGAAAGTCGTTTGAATTTTCACTGTAACGAGTATGTGAATTTGATTTAGCACTGCAGATGACCTTTGAAGTTTAGTGAATAACAACAGGCTCAAATATGGTCAAATTTAAATAAAGACAGGAAGCTTCCAAAGCTGTTGTGATTTTTCACTCCTCCAGTACCCATAAAGTGTTTACCCAGCACTCCACACGTGATCACTGCTGACAATGTAGTTAAGTGCATTATACCAAAGAAGAAAATGGCTTGAACAAGACAGACTTTGTGATTGCACAAAACTTAAAGTTGGGTTTACTTTCTCTTGCTCCTCTGACAAATCCAGTGACCTGTGAATTTCCTCAATTTTTGTAAGCCCTTGAAGTTTCTGGTTTTCCATTTTTGTCTTAACATTTTCAAGCTATTTTAAAAAATTCAGTATTTTTGAGAGAGGAGACTAAATATGCATTGAAGCCTTCAGTTTTTGAGGCTCTCAGATGAGCATCTAGCACAAGTTCTAGAAAACTGTTTTAGCTTTATGCACTCTTTTCACCAGTTTGTCAGGAATCTCGGCAGTATTTCCCCTCCACCTCTTACTTCTGAAAAGACAGGGAAAAGTTACTTCTGCAGGAATTACTTTTACTGAAATAAGGAGATCCAAGGGAAAGCAGTAATAAAAAGCCATTTCTCTTCTTTTTTGGGGACAGGAGACACACAAACAGAAGTTCATGACAAAGCCCTCTGATGACTAATTCCTTTTGTTGCAATAAATGCTGACAGCTCTCCACCCCCATGCAGACACACACTTGATTTCATTAGATGCTGCTCAGATGCATATTCTGAGTATTTCAGACGGGATGTACACCCTGGTTGGCAGGTAGTACAGAAATATTTCACTGGTCACACACACAAAGCTGTTTTCCTCTAGCACTTGATACCATGACTGTTCCTGATACAATTTTGTTCCTCCTAATTGCTTGGTCAGCTCCTACTGACTATTTAAAAAAAAAAAGTACATGGATGCCACTTGCCAATGCCCCTTTTCTCTGCATGTCTGTACTCACACCCACCAGACTACGACAGTGCATTCCCCATTTACTCACCAAACTTCACATACAGATGTACAAGTCTATCTTGCACATCAAAACACAGACCTCAAATCATGGCATAACACCTATTCTAGTGATTAAAGCAGAGCCCGTTAGCGTAAATATGTAATTTTTTTTATAGATGACCAGGTCATTTGTGATTTTTTTCTCCTGTATCCCCACCCTCATATGTAGGTTTTTCAAAGTCTGCCTTGAAACAAGTAAAAGGGATCTCATCTTTAAAGAATGAGAGCTCATCACTTTCTGATAATTAAGCTTCTTTAAGGGGTCTCAAGGTGCGCAAGCAGCCTCATGGAACGGCCCATAATCACTAGTCACTGCTAAAAACCTTGCCTATATTATACGAAACATGAAATAGCTAGGAATACAAGGAATACAACTAGGAATTCAACCCATAAAGCTGCCTTTGTGCGACTGAGAAGCCTCAGAAGTGCTTTGAAAGGCTTGAAGGAAGAGAAATGATTTTAACAAAAGAACAAAAAAAGAAAACTTGAAAGAGAATAGAAGTTCTGAAGTGTGTGGGGGTGGGAGAAGTCTTCAGTGTTAGGAACACCAAAGAGATCTCTAACTCAAAGCTACCAGAATAGCTTAAACAAGCTAAGGTGGCTGTGGCTTGATATTCTTACTTTGGCAGTGACTGCAGTTTGTTACCCAGGGGACTGCACTGTGGATCTAACTGGACTGTGGTTTAATTTGCAGAGGATCTAGAGGACAGTTGCTCCCTGTATCCCATCAAGAGCAGTTCAGCTTCCAGGAGGCTACAGAGCTGTGCTTTCATGCCATAGCTTGCTGGCAAGGAACCCACAGCCTACCTCTTCTAATTAGCATCAAGCACAGGCTGAGGGACACAGACAGGAGGAAGAGGGCCCATGTCTGCTATGCATGAGCTGCCCTCCTGTGCCAGCAGAGCAGCTCCCAGGTAACCACCAAAGGGCTGAGATGAGAAAGGGGCCGGAAGCCCCTCAGCTGCAACGGCACCACGGCTTGAAATTCCAATCTCCTTCCACTCCCCTGGGGTAGTTTATGAGCCATTTTGGTTAGTGAACGTTGGCTCCTAAAATTAATGAGCGTGTCTGTTTTCAACATACGGTCAATTGCTGATTGTTCTGATCTGGTGAGCTAGGCTGATGAATACATACCACCCACAGCTAAAGAAAGAGCTGGGCTTTCCTGCTGCATGTTGAGAAACGGGAAGAGGGGGAAAAAACCACCAAACCAGCAGCAGCAAAAAAAAAAATAATCTAGGCCAAATGACAAAAGTACATCAGGGTAACCCTGCACCCAAAAACACGCTTAACAGGGACCTAAACTATGAAAAGGTGTCTTCTGCTGCAGATAAGGTTTTACTAAATACTTAGGTACGGTCATTTCTCTTTTTTCTGTAGCCAACAAAAGACCCCATGTCCCATAGCCCTGGCCTTAATGGAATACCAAATCACAGCCATATAAAGGCATCTCCTCACTCTGCTCACTCATGCGAATAGGTAACAACGTCAAATTCTCACACGCTGGTCAACTTGTCCTCTCTTACAGTAACACCCGGCCATAGCTACGCATCCACTTCATGCTGTCACTTCATGTCAATACATACTTAGCTACCTGATTCCCCAGGAAGTGGCTTAGCACAGCTGGAGGCACACATGCACATGGCCATTGCAAAGTGACCACATGCACTACCTGCACAATCATGTTAGACAGCAGGTGCAGCTAGTCAACTCAAAATGTCAAGTAATAAAAGTTCTGATTAAGAATAAAATAAAAGAAAAAGGCCAAACACCCTTGTCAGTCATAAGACGTGCTGCCCACCAGTAAATTAAATTTTTTATGCCGCTGCACACATTGCATGTGCCTGCTACCTACAGCCGTGTGTTCACCTCATGAAAAATACATGAAGATCTAAGTGGCATTAATAGCGTTTATGATGCATCACCTGGACAGCTATTCCCTTTATGGTTCTAATGAAATAACACAGAGGAAGACACACACAGAGACCACAACCTTCTCAAAAGAAAAAACCCTAATCTGTATTCCTGAACCCCCCAACCTGAATTCTTGATGTCCCAAAATGAAAACAAAATACACTCTGCCAGAACTGACATACTAAAGAGCCCCCTTCATTTAATAACAAAGCATCTGCCAACCTTGTTATACATCTGTCATGTATACATTAAGCTAGGCTCGCAGGAGTGCAGTGATGAACAGGAACTGGGAGCAGGAGGCAGCTGGTAAAAGAGGAGGGAAAGGAAAAGCAGATAGCATGTATGGGTGGTGGAGCAGAGGACAAATAGGACAGATGGAAAAGGAGAGAGCAAGAGACAAAGTTAGAAGGGAGGTAACGAAGAGAGCATTTGATCGATTGCTGACTCTGTATTAACTCAGTCACAGGGCTCTGATGATCTCTAAACGGACTGAGCTCTGCTCTTGTAGTTTATGATACCAGCAGAACCATTTGATTGAGTTACGGTTCTTCAATTGATCGCTCCATATCAGTAATCTTTGACTTCTCTACTCACCAGCCAGCTTCTCTTACAAAGGCAGGCTTTGATGGCAAGGAATGCTTTCCTGACATTTTTTAGCTGGAGCAAATCAGTGTAAGAGTTGAATTGCTTTCGTTGACATTTCACAGGGAGAGCAACACAGCAGGTACCACTGCCAGTCCTTGATAGCAATGAAAGGGCAGCTAAGAAGAGACAAACACACTTGGGTATACAACGTGCAACCCTTTGAACTAGGCAGAGATGAAGGCTACTTCCAGATAAAACATGCCTGCACCCTCACACCATACATCCATTCTTTTCAAGCTGTCCTGCTCGCATCCAGCTTTACTGAGCAAGCATTGGCACTGCCAAAAGCTGCTGCCTTTTTACATTTTACTGAGGGGTGAGGACACACCTGCCTTACTGTTTGGTAATGAGAGAACAGAGCACATGAGTGCAGAGCATAGGAAGCCACCACTGGCAGGACCCCACTGTATTAGGTGCTGCACAAAGACAAAAGAGGAACGGTTTCTGCCTGAAAGATTCAATATCCATATGCAAAAATCAGAACTAAAAGATGCACATAGAGATGGTGCTACACACAAATAAAAAGAACATTTTAAGCATTTTGAGACACACTGGCCTGCATGAAATGCCAATCCAAACCACCCTTAAAACAAATCAAACCTTACACTCAAACAGGAACTATATCTGAACTGTTACTTTGATGAGTTTTAAGCTCAAAGCTTAAATACTACACAATCACAGAACGATATGGGGTTGGAAGGGACTTCTGGAGATCATCTAGTCCAACCCCACTGCCAAAGCAGGTCCACCTAGAGCAGGTTGCACAGGAACATGTCCAGGTGGGTTTTGAATGTCTCCAGAGGAGGAGACTCCGCCACCCTCCTGGGCAGCATGTTCCAGTGCTCTGACACCCTCAAAGTAAAGAAGTTCCTCCTCATGTTTAGGTGGAACTTCCTATCTTTAAGTTTGTGCCCATTACCTCTTGTCCTGTCACTGGGCACCACTGAAAAAAAAGACTGGCCCCATCCTCTTGACACCCAACCTTTAAATGTTTTAAAGTATTTTAATTAAATATTTAGCTTTCTTGCATTTCTGCCTAGCATACTTGTTGCCTAACTTCTGAGCATTCAGGTTTGGGGTTTTGCTTCTGAGAGCACCACAATAGGAGAAAATTTTACAAGAGATCTGAAGGTAAAAAAACAATGTCAACTCTGCCCACTTTTATAGGAAACTAACTTCTCTTCTATCCAGAGGAGAGGATCAAAGCACAAGGAAAAACATTAAGTAGTCATATATCAACACTGCAAATGCAGAATGAAATGAGATAGAGACTGCTTTACCTGCAGCAGGGACTACAAACCATCTGAAGTCAGCAGCTCTGAACTGATGGAGGGGGGACTGTGGGGAAAATAAGCAGAGTGTACCAGACATGAGCATCTCTTCACCTTATACACTGACCCTTGGTAGTTACCAAGTAGCAGATTCTGGAACATTCTCATCATTGTTCTGAAATAATCTAAGGCAAGCTAACTCTAGACCATTTTCAACTACTTTTGGCCCATTACCTTCCCATCCTTCCAAGTCTAATAAACATATTTTTTTTGTCAGGCTGGAACATTGACCTTGCTGTATCTGTCTCCATTCCTAATAGCTGACAAGTGGGCAGACAGAAAGATGACTTTAAAAAAAAACAAAACAAAACCAAAAACAACCAACCTGAAGCTTATAATGATGATTCTCAAAACCAGGTCAAATCTTGAACAACAATGGGTATCAGAGGGCAGTTCAGGCACAGGGTACTTCTTTAGACTTGGATTTGTAGCAAAGCAACCGTACCCTGAGGCAAATACAACATTTCACTAGAAGTCTGCAGCACCCTGAGAAAGAGACACACACCCACAGCTAATATATTTCTAACTTCAGTAACTATCTCCTTTTTGGAACTGCCAAGACAAGTGATGCATCGATTTTCCTACAGTTCACCCTGCATGATTGGTATCAAGGCTGTGTAGGCGTCTGGCAAAGCGTTTCGCAAATTTCTTTGAAAAAGTAAAGACAAAGAAATTCACAACTGTAATCAAATTTGAGATGCTGAGACCAGTACAAAAACTTCTCCATAAGGCAGGCTCATTCTATGCAGCCAGAATTGAAACTAAGCCATTACTGAAATCTCATCTGAAGACCTTTGCAGAAAGCACCTGCAATATTATCTGCATGTACTTGGAAAGTAACCTTTGCAGAGACAGCAACAGCAGGGCAAGCAAAATTTGCATTTTGGAACTAGATAGAAAACCAGGAGATACCTGCTGCAACATGGGGCAGGAAGCATGCAAGTGTCATTTTGGGAGGGCACATTGATGACTGACATTTTCTGTCAAGGCTTTACCTGCAACTGTATGCGATTTGGCTGATGAGTTACTGTCAGTTCCCGTCTTCTACATCACACTTGCATTTTGCTCACTTAATTTAAAAATATACACATACATGACAGAAATAGCTCTGGAAATACAGACTTGGGGGTTCCACCATGGCCTCACATTAGGGTCCTGCTACAACCACCACCCCTTCCCCCTCCCCCCCCCCCCCTCTTCCCCAGGGACACCTGCCTCTCTGATTTACGGAGTGAGCTGCCCAAGGGGGAAACACAAGTTTAGAAACTGCCACCCACACATATTAACTAATTCATCTCCCAGATGTAAAATTGCTCCTTATAGGACATTTGGCGAATACTATTGTCACTGGAGAAAATCCAGGCCTGGGGGGGACTGCTCACAACCACAGCAGAAATCTGTATGAGCAGAACCCAGGTCCTATATCTTCTAAATCAGAGCTGAGTTCCCTCTACCTTACTGGCACAGCCTCCCAACATATTCCTCCTCCCCTTCGATGTTAAGATATAGCAGTTTTATAGTGTGTGCAGATGCTGAATTTTTTGCATATAAAGTTATCATCTAATCACTCACTCATGGAATAAAGTGCCAAGTAACATTTGAGTAATCAGACTGAATGCATAAATATCCTATAGTTACACAGTTGTTACAGCATATAATTTCCTAGTTAGTTTCCCCCTTTTATAGCCCTCATCAGCAGTGACTTCAATGCCCTCCCAAACATTAAATGATATCTACAGAAACGATCTCAGGTGGGGAAGAAAGAGGGAAACGTTGTTCTTACCACTAAAGAGTGGAAAACAGCAGGCAGAGATTAAGGTGATGAGCAACAATTATCTCCTTGGACCCCTTGGGATGTGAATTCCCCCCAGGATCTGCTCATGGCCCTGAAGAAACTTTCAAGGCCCTGGAAACTTTCTGGTCAGCTCAATCAGCAATTCCAAAAGAATAGAAATACAAATATTTGTTGTTTATCAAAGAAAAATCCCCCATGCCTGTGAAGAATACTGACAACAGCTCCTTGACTGGTAAATGCTAATTTAACAGACCAAGACAACAACTTGAACTCCGGAGACTTCATTATGGAGGTGGCTCTCATACCGAAGTGAACAGAGATGCTCTGAATACTTCAGTGTTTCAGAGGGACCTGGCTCATTTCTGATAGGGCATGAACTTGCAATAATCTGATGGTTTAGAGATCATTCATACTCCAGTTGCTTTCTAGGATATCAGCTTCACACACACATATTCTGGGTCTGCCTTTTGGCTGGAAAAGACCCTGTTATAGCTCATCATGCTTCTCCTGGCATTCAAAAAAGCAATTAAGGCACCAATGAATGAGACACTGGGCAAGAAGGATACAAGAAAATAGGACAGATTAGGACTACAACAGCTTCAGGACACCTTGGACACCTTCGGGCTTCCAATACTGACAGCTATGCAAATCACAAGGAGCCAGGAACCCGGGAGATGGTGGCTTCATAGTGTCCAACATCAGAAACCTGGGCTAGTAGGCTCTGTCAAATGCAGGCAGATCTAACATATCTAGCAGCACTAGCAAGAGACCTTGGAACAGCTACTGACATCTGGCACCTACCATTGCTAGCACTTTCTCATATGAAACACAAGTAGCTCCACCAGTGAATTCCCACTGGGACTAGACATCATGCTGTCCCCAGTGGGTAAAACACACTCTGATAATTTGGCTAAAAACACTGAGATTTGCTGGTTCCATGCAAAACACTGAAATGTGAGCTGCCTGCAAAATTTAAATAGGTGACATAAATAGGTCCTAATGTCTTAGACACAGTAGACACAAAAATGACTTCCAGTCCTAGCAGCCTAGCAGGGATGCAGTCGCTGCTCTCCTCTTCCCATTGTCCAGCAGGAGCACAGAATCAAGCATGCATGTATTATAACTCACAGCAGTTCTGCAAAGCTAGCAGCGAGGGAGAGGGCAGCATGCCTGAAGTACTCTTCACTCTCATCAGGCTGTGGTGAAGTGGCCTGGGAGTAGCTGATTGCAATCACAGTCTCCTGCTGAGAGATAGATACTACAGAAGGCAGCTTCCAGCTGGACTGGGGTAAGATATAGTAACTTTGGCCACAAAAAATGAAGGCTCAAAAAGAGAGATGAATTCTGAGATAACAGAAGACTGAGTTGAGCATGTATCTGTGCTCAAATCAAAATTTAGACTACATCCCAGGGCATACACAGATGGGCCTAAGCAGATGTACCCTCCAAGCAGCTATTGTATGAATAAGGCACACCAATCAAGGGCTTCAAGTTCAGGCATCCCAAAAAGCTTTTTTTTTTTTTTAATTTGAAAACTCCTTCATTTCCCATTCAATTCATATCAGGAAAGAAACAGTAAGTCACCATCAATTTTAATTGTTAGCTCTTACTGAAGACATCCCATTTCTATAACAACTGAACATGTAAGTTTCTCAGGGCTCAGACCTCCAGTCACATTTAGCTGGGGGTGTCACTACTCCAAATTTAGACCAGGCCAAGATCAACCATGACCTTTTTCATGACGCCTCTGCAGACCTTCTTACTGCTTCCCTGCTGCCGTAGGACCAAAAAAACTTAGTGTTTTCTCAGTAAGCAAACACTATCTTCTAATAGCAGAGCGTCTTTTAAGAGTCAAGAGTATTTCAGAAAAAGTAGATGTAGGTGGAAAAGAAACATACATACTTCTACCTTATTAAACATTCAGTACAATTTCCATACAGGATTTCATATGCAGAAATGGCTTTAAAGTTCATTACAAAAACCTTATTACTGCTTATTAGGTCCAAGGTCTGGTTAGCACCATACATTTCTTTCGTTCATAAAAGAAGTGATGCTTCAGAGGTCTACAAAAGCTGTTCAGGGTTTTTGACATTCCAAGTTACCAGACCGGCGAAACAAATCGCCATCTTTCACATTGCCCTATCTTCTTTTAACAGGTCCCTTGAAGACAGCAGGCAAAAGCCTATGCTAACATGCCTGTAGCCCATCATCTCCTTCCTGTTTGTTCTCCCTGTATCTCCTCAAGAGGCTAGATCAAAGCATCCCCATGGGAATACCTCATTAAATAGCAACTCCTTTCCTTGACCAGGTCACCAGTAGCATTACACAAGGTTGCAAGTTCTTGTCCATCAGACAACGTTTATAAATAGCAGAGAGACAGTACTGTCTCACCATTTTTAATAACAACTGCAGAAATCTCAGAGAATGACCCCAAAAGGATAGGAAGGAAGAAAGGTTGTCCCTCTGAAACACTTCTCCTTTAGACATACCTAACCACATTAAGAACAAGCAGCTCAAAGACATGTAATTTAACATTAAAGAAGAAAAAAAAAAAAAAGACACCAACAAAGCCCCAAGGGAGTGCTCTGAGCAGCAGAACTAATGAAGCCTCATTTTCTACAGATTTGCATCTCATGATTGATTGACTTCGGTGCATAAGGAAGAGAAAGCACCAGCTGAAACTTTGCCTGCCCTTGGGGCATTTATAACAAGTCACTCCTGTGGATTTTTGCATCTATTAAGGTTTGAGTTCACACTGCAGAGTCTCTTGCACTGGGGAGTTCAGAAGGCCCTACGGGAAGCAATTTCACTCAGCTTAGCCCTCACTGCGAAGGGAGGCCATGCAAGTACAGTGGCAGAGACCAAAAGGCGCTGTTAATTCACCGACGTGGTAATTTGAGAGAGCCTGAGTCCATAGATGACTTCATCTTGCCTGGGCTGAAGTACAGCCCAGAGGAAATAATTTTGTTTTGTCACGAGGCATGCAAATAGAAATATTTATGACCAAACAGGTTTGTGAGGTGCCCATAGGCACTATTTACATGGAAGTTTTTGCCCGAGCGTTTGATGTTGAAACAGCATTTTGGACCTGAGACAGAGCATTGACAATCCCCACATTTTCTTAGCCATGCGTTCAGAGTGGCCTGGGTGGTAGAAGAATCAAGGCCTAAAGCCTCTCAAGCAGCATGGCTGCAAGAATGAATACACCTCAAACTAGAGGCCAAATGCTCAGAACAGGGGGCCCTATCAAGCTATGGAAAGCTCCCAGAAGGAACAAACAGCACAGGCATAAGCAGAGTTACAACTTCCTCTGACAAGTGCATGAAATCCCTGCCAGCACTGGTCGTTCATAACTACTGCAAGCACACCACTGCTGGGACCCCGCCGAACACCGACAGCTCGACAGAGTGTCATCTCTTCAGGTTGAGCAGCCACTTCCCTGGCACACGGGAGTCCTGGGCATTCGTTGTGCCTGAAGCAATTTTACACGAGACAGCGACAAAGTAATTAAACATTGAATCCTCTAGAAATAGAAGGTTGCGTTCGTCATTGCCAAGTCCCTCCTGCTAAGAGGGAGCACCTTGATGATGAGTGACCTCACACAGGCTCCAGGTGACAAACTGGCCTTTCCTCCCAAATTAATATCCTGCTTCACCATCCAGGAGAGAGACCCCTTTTATTCTTTAGGCACTGTGCTTAAAGATCAGGTAATTAAGTTCCTTATTCTGAATCTCAAGCCAACACTGCAGCTGGACAAGAGATGAGTAATGAGGCTTACATTTTAGACTCCCCAATCAATGCTACTAAACATTTGCACCCTGTAAAAAGATCAGATAGGTAATCATAATACTGTATGTAAAGAGGAAGGTTTACAAGAGCTAAGCTTCCACATCTGTCAAATCCTTCAAAATCTTGGCAGTCCCACTTCCCAATTAAAAGAACCCTGTCTACTTAAAACCATTCCTGTCCTCTCCTTTCAGTAGGACTGTCTCCAACACCACTCACCAACCCATGGATCCCCAAAACTGGGAGGTTGCTCCATGTCACATTACAAAATCTATCACCATTTGTTTTACCACAGCAGCAAGCTTTGGTAGTGCCCGATTTTATGCCAAGCTGTACAAACACATAGCAGATATGTCCTCCCCAGATCACATAACCATATAAATACACACGATAAGGGACAATGGTATAACATACCTTCACAGAAGGTGAATGAGAAAAATCCTGTAAGCTACACCCATCACTCAGTCTGTGGGACAGCTTAAAATTGCTCTCTTGAGTTCCAGCCCAGCGCCTTGAACATGAATCCTTGCTTAATTTGCCCTTTTGGTTCACAAAAGAGTACTTCTACAACCAAGAGTATCTGTACTACTACAAAAGAGCATCTCAACTTCCAAGCCAGCCAGCAATATCATCCTTCTTTTACACTTTATTCCCTATCCCGTTTTACATGCATATGTAGTAAGTTTTCATGCAAGACTTTCCTACTGCCAAATGTTATGTGCAATATGGAGCTATACAAAACAAATACTGTTTGTACTTATAAGAAAAGAGATTGATAGACAGCCAGCCCTCAAAAGCTGAACAGGTTAAGTGCAGCCACTACATTCTGTAAATAAAGGGTGAGACCAGTATGAATACTAGTCAGGCAAAAATTTATGAAATAATTCAGAGCTCATGTCACAATTACTTATGCAAAAACAAACAGTAAAAGAATAAGTATACATGATTCAATATAATGCACGTGAGAGAAGAGGAATGTTAAGTGCTTGATATACACACACATTCTTAAATCATAAATATGAAATTAAACAAGTAGCTCTGTGAGCCATAGAGCTAATGAAAACCTTTTTCCTACAGCTGTGCCTCTCGTGGCTAGACAGCTTCAATGGCTGAGAAGGTGTGAATGCAAAATAAAGCTTCCTCCACAGTAGAGACATTCCCAGGGCTTTCTCCTGGATAAATTTTATGTTGTTTAGTAACTACACTCACCCTCAGTCAGATCAAACCAGAGTGCTCTTATCTCCTATACTCAGACGCTTATTTTAAGAAATCACTTTTTTTATAAAAAAAAAAGAAAGGCCCTGCTGTCTGAAATAACTGACAGGACCTAGCGTTAAGATGGGCAAGGAAAGAAGATAAAGGAGCACACACAAAGGCTACAACTGTTCTGGTTTCTCCCCTTCCCGTATTTCAGTAGTGAAGTGACTGTTCTACCAGCACCTGGCAGGTAGTAATGACAAGCACCACTACAGATGACATCCTAAACCTGCTTGCTCCAATTATGCAAGCAGGAACATACCAATCTGTATTTAAGTACAGCCCTTGTGCTCTCACAGTCCGCTAATGGGGAACAGCAGCAGCTGGTCAGTTTATAGCAGTCAGAAAGTGGTACCAGAAGGACCTATGACTGTTAACTAGGCAGAGAAGAACAGGATGGGAACTCTTTCTCTTCTTCTCCAGTCTGCCAGATTGCACAACTGGGCGATTAACCTTTACTCTAGTGATCATAAGGTCTTTCAACATCAGAATGGACAGAAAAACCTGTTTCCAGATGTTATTGTGGTAAGCGCAATGTGCACGTACTGGGATTAGATGAAGTTGCAAAGAATAGTTGGTACTGTTCCTTTATCATCTGCTTTGTAAGATATAAAAAGCAAAAATAACAGATTCCATAACCTTAAAAACTTCCATAAAGCGACACGCTTATGTCTCAGAATTGCCAGAAAGCCTGCAGCCCACCAGGTTTCAGCAGAGAGACTTGCTAGCCAGACCTTCTGCACAGGAGCAGGAATATAAACGGGCAGATGCAGCCGGCACCAAGCGTTCAGGGTGCTAGTCCCGATCCTACTGTGAGCACATTAAGCAGTCATTTTACCTTTCTGTCTCAGTTTCTTTATCTGTGAAATGGAAGTGCTGATACTTAAGTAGAGGAATTCAAATGAAGGAGTACATTCAGGCGGGCTCTACAGCGCAACAGTGCTGATTGTCAGAGACCTGAGCCAGCCCAAAATAGCTGCAAGAGTATTTCATCTACATCCTTATTAGACTCTAGTTATTCCCAGAGGTGAGAGATACTAACAACCCGGTATCTCTTGCAGTTTTAGTCCAACATGTTAGAGGGAACTTAAGTCAGCCAAGGCCAGGCTGTCACCATCAGTGACAGCAACATCCACTCATAATTTAATATTAAGAATGACTAAGTATTTACCCCAAACAATTTTAGCAGGCATGCTTCTTCAGAAGCTCACTACTCAAACAGTGAGTAAACATCTTCATTCACAATCTTATTCTAGTCATAAGATAGTTTATCCCCTGTTTTTCTTGTGCCAACATTCTCAGCTTAAATAGCCCTTTTCCCTTCCTGCTCTGTTTTGGCTCAGCATATTTACAGAAGTCAACTGCACCGCCTCTGTGCCTTGAATTTAACAGGCTAAACAAACCTATCTTCCTCTGAGTCCCTGTTCCTATCGAGGGCTTGCACTGAATCCTGAGAGGCAGAGCTGTGGCAGAACTGACCCTACCTTTCTGCCGTTATAATCCTGTGACTTATCAGGCTTTTGTGTTAAATGGAGCAGGAGCACACGGTGGGTGGGTGCCTCGATTGTCAGAAAGAGTAAAACAGCACATGAAACAGGAGGTCACAGAAGTGCAGTGTCCTTTATAGAGTATGCTACTGGGCATTGTTTATTATTTCCATCACAAAAGAGGGAGCCAGAACAGAGAACCCTTCTCCTTGCATAAAAACACCACAGTAGAAGACTTGGGCACACAGGAACTGCAAAAACCAGGCCAAGGATCCCACATGAGCTACATCCTATGGAAACAGAGGCAAACTCACCGTATCTCCAGACTTTGTGTTCAAACACTGGCTAAGAAGCATAGATTATCTTCATAGCTATTTCATGTCACTGACATACACACGTTTTTCAGGGCAGATTACCTTTAGATGTTAAAATGGAGGGAGATGAAACAGTAAATGTTGAGATTAGCAATTCTATCATGGATAAAAAGAGGGGAGACCCACAAAGCGCACACCTGACTTCTGTATATACCTGAAGGTGCTACCACATTTACAGTAAGGCCCAACTCCAAAGTCCTTGACTCCAGGTTTGCCCTCTCCCCTGTAGCTACGCCAGTCACATCCCACAACATCTGCCACTGTGTTAATGACGGCAGCCACAGCATGTAATGAGCCCCCACACACTTGCACAGCTCTGGGAAACAGCTGGCAAGTTCCCTCACCCACCCACAAGCTCTGCATCGGCATCCATCCATTCCTCCAGCAAGGGGCTGGCCCCAGTCACAGTACCACCGCCCCTCCTGATTTTCAGCTCCTCCTTTCCACCCTCTTTAGGTGGGACTCCTAGTACAGCACCCACAGCCTCCGCTCCCAAAAATTCAAGCTTCATTGCATCACGTGTCTTTAACAACTATGATAAACAGGAACTGCAAGACACAAGTACTTTCTTCACAGAGGTCTTGCCACAACAGCTGACTCTCAGGTGGCTGGCTTCACTAGGGTATCAGAAAAGGATGTGTGAGCATCCCAGCCAGACAATTATAGGATGACTAGTCCATGTTAAAAAGTTTCTTCCTAATCCTGTCAGACGCTGCTTGCCTTAAGCCCTGAAGCTCTAAGATATATTGATCACCATCTCCTTTTATCCTGCACAACGGAGCTGTGTTTATTCTGAAATTCCTTGGCCATCCCTAATCCCGCTCATTTGACAACCTGAGTGATCTCTCTGGTGGCACCAACTTCTGCTGCCCTAGTTAGGAGGAATGTGCATATATATTTCTCCATTTCAGGCAACTGCCAGCTTGTCAGGAAAAAATGGACAGGACATTTGACCCAGTAGCCTCTGCTCCATGACAGAGTTCATCCTATGCTTGTATTTGGACAAGCCAGCAAATCCTACAAGAGGTAAGGCTTTGCTGACCCCTCAAAATTACTAGAGAAATCCCATCCAGGTTTCTTGAGGTATGCCAGGTGCTACTGAAGGGAGTGGCAGGGGCAGCAAGGGGGCTGATCTTAACAAGCACAGGCCAGTTTACACCTTTTCCACCTGTGCTAAGACCACTTCTATTTAGGACATTCAGAGAAGTGAAGTTATCTACGAAGACCCTCAGCTCATACCTTCCACAAAAGGAGGTTAGCTACCACCAGTATACACTCCACACTACCACCCTCAGCCTTGCATTTTCCATCTGCAGCAAGGCACCCAAGCCAAAATAATATACCTCTGAGTAAGAAAACCACATCCCAACCCTTTTAATCTCACAACCTAAATACACATGTTCAGGTTTCAATTTCCAACCCTTTTTTCATCAAGTGAAAGTAAGGTAATTACTATCTCCCATGCACACATAATTATTCATTCAGTACTGTTCTGCACCAGTCACTGTCTCACTTACCTTTGGTATGCTCTCCCACAAGCAGCAGCATCAGGCTGGAAGCATCCTGTTGAAGCCCTTCCTCCAACTCCAGGGCTGTAGTTGAGTTCATTGCTTAACCCAGGAACTCACACATTTGGACCATTTTGATGCTTCTGCCTGACCCCTTGGTATAACACAGGCTGTGGGATTTCACATAGTGCTTCCTAAAGCAGCTCGTATCTTGTCTGGACACCTTTTAAAAAAGGCCGATCTCCAAGTTTCAAATCCCACGTCAATCTACTATAACTTTCACAGGATGCAGCAATCAGTATTATTCCAGTCAAGTGCATACTATTGATTTATACAGTAGTATGATAAGATTGTCAATGTTTTCTATTCCAGTCTTCATGCATCCTCACACTTTTTAATTTTTTGAGGGGAAGAAGAAAGGAAAAAAAACAAAAATCACTGCTAGGTATCGAGCAGAGGGTTTTGGTGCAAAGACCTCTGCTCTCTTTCCCTTTGCTGATTGCAGTTAATCAAGAACCCAGCAGAGTGAGCAACCAGTCCAAACTGTTTCCACCAAGATATAACCTCACATAAGCGATAGCACATGCCGTGGGGCTGTGGTCTTACCCTACCAGGGGGACATCACAGACAGGGCCCCTCCATCCCATGGATGCTCTTTTTGGCCCTCATGGGGCAGATCCAAGGCTGCTAGTCCGACAGCAGTGGCTGTAGAAACCCCTCCTTGTTTTGCCAGGTTGAAAACTGATAGTTTAACCCCAGTCTTCGTGCTCTGCCTTTCAAGCCAGCTTCAGACCTGAAAAAGCACACTGCTGCTCACCTGGGAGCTGTCCTATTCCCCTTTATGGGCTCCCACAAGAGCTTTTGTCACCATGTTTTCCTCATCAGGCAGGAAAACCATGAAAAGCATCTTCCCTTTCTGCCCCATCTGCTGAGGAAGGAGACCATCTTCAGCTATGGCTTGCTAGTTGAATACAGGACTCATAGGTTGCATCACAGGCTTACAACAGGAACAGACAAAGAAAATAAAACACCCTCTAAGGTAGCAGATCCTGATTTTTGTAGCAGCACTTGGGGCACACCTCTTCCATCCCTTCCCTTCCTTCATTATCCCCTGAGTGCCCCCACCTGCCATCCCACTCAAAGCACAGGTGGGTTTCTTCAGAGTTACCCAATGCCACTGCCCACAGCTGACTACTCCTCCTCCACCCCCCAGCAGGGGAAATCAGGCCTGCACCTGTGATATGCCCTCCACAGCTGGAGGAGATGAAGGGGGGGGAAGGTGGAGAATCACAGAATTGTCTAGGTTGGAAGGGACCTTTCAGATTGTCAAGTCTAACCATTAACTTAACACTGCCAAAACCTGCACTAAACCATGCCCCTAAGCACCACATCTACCTATCTTTCAAATACCTCCACAGATGGTGATTCAACCACTTCCCTGGGCAGCCTGTTCCAAAGCTTGATAACCCTTTCTGTGAAGAAACTTTTCCTAATATCCATCCTAAACCTCCCCTGCTGCAACTTGAGGCCATTTCCTCATTCTATCGCCTGTTACTTGGGAGAAGAGACTGACCCCCACATCTCTACAACCTCCTTTCAGTTAGTTGTAGAAAGAGTTCCTTTGCTTTGCTTTGACAACCGAGGGACCCACAGAAAATGAGGGTCTCCTCATAAATCCCTGTTAAGTGATTTATAAAGCAGGATGCCTTGTTTTGCCAAGCAGACCTTCAGTCTCCCTGACTGCCCATTTCTACACCCTTTGCTGTCCATCTTAGATTGTGCCGCCTCTTTGCTGTCTGTTTAGACCATGGGGGTGGGAAAAGGCCATATCTTGGCACAGGAATATGCCCTAAGTGGCTAATGTGAAGAGGCCTTGGATCTCAGCATGGCTGACAATCAGAGCAAGACACAGCCACAGCATCCTTGGTGGATGTGTTTCAGAGCTGAAGACCCCTGAGCACAATATAGAGGACAATGCAGCTGAAAGAAGGAAGATATGTGCACCTGACTTAGGATGTTCACCTCTTCAGAGTCAGCAGTGAAAATTACCTCCAGAGAGCAATTCAGAGCACCTGTCTCTCTGTGTTGACTGTACAATGAATTAAGACAGCCTGTCCTTTTAGCACGAGCTAATCTAACTTAGATGCTTTGAATTAGACGGTGTGAACGTAGCTGCTTCTTTCTTTCTCTCCCTCAGTAATTTCCTAGCATCGCTTAAATGCTACAGAAATCACATGGAAAGTTGGTAGAGAGAGTGCACTGGAGTCACTGCCATCTGCCTGAGTATACAGCTGGGGATATTAATAATCATTTCTTCCACTGGAGCTTGAGGGAAAAAAAAAAGGAAAAAAAAAAAGGAAAAAAAACCCAAGTGTTTTGTAGCTTCCTGTTTGAATTAATCTCCTCTGACAACTGCTGATTTGGGTTTGTGATTTGATCCTCCATATGTCTAGCTCTATTGGTCAATTAAGTGCAGGGGGCGATTGGGAGAAGCAGTGATGCTCAGACTGATTATAAGAGGAAGCATCACACAGTACTTAGGACATGCAAAGCTGGCTGGCACAGTCAGCATTCACACGGCCAAGACAAGCATGAGGTGGTTGCTGCTGCTTTTCAGGTCAAGGAGATTCTCCCTGGCCACTACAGAGACAAGACACAGCTGCTTGGCGGTTGACCATTTGTGAGCAAGGGGCACAGTTGTAGGGAGGGACTGAGCAAACAAGCAGAAGGAATTAAGGAATTACAGGGAGCAGAGGATCAAAAGCTAAATAAATGATTACAGAAACATGAATAGCTTCTTCCATTACCTGTTGCTGTGGACCGATAAATACAATATAAGCCAGAAAGGTTAGGAGTAGGGACCATCAGAGAAAATGAGAATCAGCTTAGAATAATCCAGGTTAGTACATATAAGGGAAAATAAATGGAAAACAGGACATTAAAAGAGAGGTCGATTTGGGAAATGGTAATGATCAAATAAGGGCTGTGGGAGAGAGTGGACAGGAAGTTAAGTTACAGATCTGCAATGCTCTACAGCAGCAGGCAAAAAAAAAAAAAAAGGTTAACATAATGCTGTGCTTCATCTGCAGAGAAATCATGTCAGAAAGAGAGGATGTACTGGCCCTCTGTACAGATCTGGCAGGACAGCACCTGGAATTCTGCCCTCAATTCTGGGCAACACACATTTACGAAAGATGTTGATGAGCACAGGGAATACAGAGAAGAGCAGCAGAAAAAAAAACGATTAAGGGTCTGAAAGCACTGACATATGAGAAGAGATTAAAATAATTAAATATGTATTGCTTGGCAAGGGGTAAGATTAACCGTCTACAAGTGTGTAAATACCAAGAAGGTAGAGGAATTGTATTAAGGGGTATAAATATAAGTGTAATAGAGCAAAAGTAAATACAGGCTCAATATTAAAAAAAAAAAAAAAACCTCAGCCCTGAGATTTTTTTAAACTCTCCTTGAGAAGGTGAGGCTTATTTCTTGCAGCAGCTGTAGTGGCATGAAGAGAACAGGGTTGCAGTCATGCCTCAGTGGCAAGACTCCACAGAAGTAGACCCAGAGAAAAAAGTAACACCCCAGGAATCACCAGTGATTAGGAACAGCCCAAACTGGCCGCAGACAGCTTAGCAGAAGCCAGGGCTGTGGCACACATACAGACCAGCTGCTGTAGCAGAAGGTAGCACGGAAAAGGAATGGAGAGCGAGCTCTGTCTTCAAAGTGCACCTGAAAACCCGTTTTCTTGGGCGCAGGAATTGGTGTTAGCTTCTAACCATCTTCTCATTCTATCATTACACCAGCTTCTTCCATTCTCACCAGCTAAACCAGTAATGCACTGGGATGCTGCCTCCCCACCAGACTGCTCTGCAAGGGCATCTCCCCATCTTGGCTTACTCTGCTACCAGAGCCCAGCAGTACGGTCCCATGTCAAAGAGTCATCAGCAGAGGGTGTGTTCTACAGGGCCCTGAAAAGTGCTGCTGGCACTGCTGCAGCAAGCTCGCCAAAATTGGCCTTGTCACTTTAAATACATTAGACAATAAATCATCCCTATGAGACATCCCCAAAGGAAAAACAGGGGAAAAAAATAGCACTTAAAAGCCCTTTTCTATTACAAAGCCTCTGGGGAGCTTTTAAACTTGGAGAGTTTTTAAGTGAATTTTATGCTTTTTTTTTTTTCCCCTTTGCCTGCCTTTATTATCAATTGCTAACATTAGCCTTGCCTTCCCATGACGAAACTCTCATTCAGGCTCCTTTTTTGCTTCCCTCCCTGAAGTTTCTCCTCC
Source organism: Numenius arquata (assembly GCF_964106895.1). Classification (NCBI taxonomy): domain Eukaryota; kingdom Metazoa; phylum Chordata; class Aves; order Charadriiformes; family Scolopacidae; genus Numenius; species Numenius arquata. Next base: position 14,281,472 of record NC_133576.1, on the reverse strand, counting down.
TCCTCTCTCTCCCCCCCTTACACGTACACACACAAATGCCCATAATGTCCATATAAGTCTCTTTCCCATTCAGCATCTCCTTTTAAATTGAAATTACTCTTTGCCAATATTCCTTTCCTCCATATCGCTCTCCCATTCCCTGTATTTCCCTTCACTTCTTCCCTTTCCTCTGACTGTACTCCCCTCTCTCATCTGTCATTCTTCATGTCTGGTTGTACTGGAACAACTTCAAAACCCTCTCCCTGCCTTTAGGAGAGCTATGTAAATTTTGCAGCCTATTTTTACAAATTCACTCTGGTGGGTTTCCTTCCTTATCAAGCGTATTCCTTCACCCTTACCTTAGGAGTCATCAAGCAGTACCAACCTAGAAGAGCAGTCCCTCTGGTACAGCTCTCCAGTACCAGCTTTTCCCAACTGGACTACGGAATAATGTTTCCTCCGTTTTCCAGCTCTCAGGCAGTCAAGCATGGATATGCAACCAGATCTCCCGTGCAATCCTTAACCTGTTCTCTTGCCTATTGGTTGTTTTTTGGTTTTTTTTGCCATAACAACTTTATCATTAAAACCTTGAGGAATAAGTCCAGTCTGGGTGTATGCCTTTCTAGAGCTGTGTGGGAGATGTGGGTAGCATTTTCCAGTTAAACACAAGGAGTTTACATCTTCAGTCATGTATGTGGGTTGTGTGTCAGGGCAGAAAGAGTGAATGTAAGGTAAAAGAGGGAAAATTTCAGGGGGTTGCAACTCAGTGAAACAACCAGATGATTTTCCTCAGGCACCATGCTGGCAACCCAAATACACCTGTCAGCTATCACAAAGCAACTCTTAACACCACAGCTGACCTAGCAGTCTTGCACAGGTGCTATGAGTTAATTTTGTTGTGTTGTACCTAGGACTATTACCCAACCAATTTCCCACCAAACAGGCCAGTTATATCATAGCATGTGGAAGACCCTGTCAGAGGTCAGTGCAAAGCACATGGCCGCTGGCAGCAGCAGCTCTTCCAACTGACTGTTTGGTTTTGTTTTTTTTCTTTGTTTTATTTTTGTTCCTACAGGTGCAAGCTCAAGGTGACCTTGTGATGTAGAGTTCCTCATTGCTGCCCCCTGAGTGCTTACATTGCCATGGTCAGAAACGTGACTTCTAGAGAAGTACAACATAACCCAGTAGAAGACAGCAGGCTGACTAGAAATGAAGTTAACCCCCTTTATCATTGGCAACCATCCCACTAAGACACCTCTCTAAACAGCACAAAATATGGTATTTTTATCACTAGGGGTAGTGAGACGGTCAGGGCAGAAGAAGCAAACACTTGATAGCTCTGCTCTTTGCATACAGAGTGTGTTGGATTTGCCCTGGAAAGGAGATGAATTAATAAAGGCACAGGAATCACAACAGTTACTTGGCACCACAGGATAAATTGGACAGGCTGAAACGTGGAGCAGAGGCAAAGAAAAAGGAGATGGTAAGAGAAGTAAAACCCATTGCTTTGACACTTTGTGGCTTCTTGGTCTCCTCAGTGGTCAATACTCATGCTTAGAAGCTGATGGGCATCCTCCCCATCCCCAATCCCTTCCCAGCCACAGTCTGAGTGACCAAATACCAGCCCCAGGACAGCCAGGGAAAGGGTGTGGGACACAAAAACATGGAGGACTAAAGCCTGTGTGAAAGGAAATGCTACATCCCGGGCGTTTGTCCAGGGAAGTGGGAGGTGGGGACGGAAATGAAAGGTCTATGTTCTCCCTAATCATTTCCGCCACAATAAGGGAGAGAGTGCGACATACACCAGTGGATCACAGCCATTAGAAATGAACCGCTGGCGGCTGGCAAATTGTAAATTAGAGAGCCAGAGTGAGAAGAAAGAAAATCAAAGGGGGGACGAGGTCGTGTTTTATTTCACTTGTAGCGCTTTTCAAATTCAGCCCTAACCAAACCTGATTAAAGTAAATCCCTTTTTTACGGCCTGTGGAGTCTATAAGATTATGGTGTTAATGGAAGCGTGATTCGATCCGTCAGTAATGGTGCATGTCGGGGCCCAGGCGCCTCAGACAAGTCCATTTTTTAAGACGTATTTATTGTTTTTTTTTTCCCCCCTCTCCCTTCTGTTCTCTGCATTGCGGGGTTTAATTGAACAGTTTAAAGTGATTCTTCTTCAAGTCCCATTAATTGATTTTATTTGTGTATTCTCCAGGGGTCAAGGGGAAAAGATATAATAAAACATAAGCTCCAGGTCTGAGTTTGTCACAGTTCCCACCTTTCCACAAACATAAAGCACTTTTCATCTTTAGCGTTTCAGATTTCTTCTCTTCCCTGCCACTAGCACTCTCAGATGTTAGTCTCTCTGCTTTCCCTTTTCCACTGTTTATCTCTAAAATTTGCCACTGTTATTGGGAGCACAAGGCAGCAATCTCCCTCCTTCTTTTCCTGCACAACAAATAACATGTTGGTTTTAAAATGCCGCTCTGCTTTTAGGGACTCCAAATCACTTCCTCTGCCTTACACTGAGGGGAGGTGGTCCTGGAAGCTGAGGTCATTTCCTCTAGAACTGGGGGTGATTTTCATGAGCTTCTTAGAAAACACTTCCCAAGCAATCTGCCCTTCACGCTGCTAGCCCAATGGGGCATGTGAGCCTCGGCATGACAACCAAAAGCTGCTGCTTTCTGCCACTGGGTCTGCAAGGGGACACCATTTCCCTCTCAGCCTCCCCTGGTGCTCAGCAAAAGGTAACTGGCTGCTCCGAATAAATATATATTGACCTGGCTTCATTTAGTTCAGATACTGCAATACCATTTGTTTCCTTCAGCTCCCAGCTCCACTCCCTAAAGCCGTCCCCAAAGACAATTTTTTTTCTGATTCACCTTGCTGAAGCCCTTACTCTCCTCCTTCACGCTGTTCTTCTGCCGAAGTACATTTCTTTTAATAGAGTTTTCAAAACACAAGGGGTTTCTTTTTATTATTATTTTTAAATCACAAAATGCACCAGGGAAGTTTCTATCCTCCCACTCACCTCACTCAGATCCTTTCCACAAACTGTCTCTAAATTAATGCAAGGCAAAAGAAACTTTTCTTTCCATCCTCCAATTAACATGGTCTGGGTGAGAGATCATTACCACAGGCACTTCTTTGAGGGTGCAGACTTCCCAACCGGTTTCACGCAATCCTGAGTTTGTTTTGAAATTTGGCATCATGTAACATACTGGATGGGACCAAACCCAACACAAACCTCTTACCAGTAGACCTCTTGTCCTGCTTGCTCCTGGCTTCAGAAAAAAAAAAAAAAAAAATCCATTCTATACTACAGCTGGTGGAGAAGTTACAGAGAAGAATGTAATTACCCAAGAGTGGAAGTTTGCCTTACTCCCTTTACTCTTATGACAAGAACTATGGCATATTTAAGCAGGCAGAATTTCAGATTTATGTCTGAAATCATAGCAAGGCAGGATTCACTAATGTTGTTCAGGGGAAGAGGTTACGGTAAAGGCGAAAGAAGAGCTCACCCTGCTAACTCATCAGCAATCTTCTGCTCTCAGTTAAGCTTTCCATGGAAGGTTGAAAATACGAATCCTAAGCAAGTTATGTCTATACTGAGCTTTTAAGCTCTGGCCAGAATAAAACCTAAGTACCTGGAGAACCACTCAGACCCGTGGCACTGCTCCCTTCATCACTGGAGCAGTTTCCCAGGTTGTCAGTTTATTGATGAGCACGTACTTGCTCCTATGGCAAGACATGGGGACACTACTGTGAGGTGAATATGCTCACCTGGTTACTACTAGGAAACACGTACCACTGTGTCATTGTCTTCTCCAGTTATCCTCATCTTCTGGCTCCACTTTTACAAGTGCATTTGGAATCACCACCTTGTCCTTTCACAGTTATTCCACTACCTTCTTCCTTGTTCTGCTGAGATTTCTCTGATATGTCTGCTGAGATAAGCTGCATAACATTTCTGGCTGGTGATTACTCTCTTCTACAGCAGACGGGGCTATTTAATTTTCTTAAAGGTTAGCAAGATGGTATATTTGTAGCAGGAACTCCTCATGTATGTATGTAAGTATGATGTTTTTTGGGAGAAGGTAAAGAAGTTCTCTTGAGAAGTCTGACCAGCTATGATCTAGGCCTACACCATTATCTAGCATTTCTACTGTAATAGCTGAATTTCCAGATTGCTGTCTGCAGAGTCCTGTGTCCACTGCACAGAGCTCCATACAGTAGCTCTGAGAGTAATCTTCTAAATTTTCAGTTACAGCCACACTCTGTCAAACAAGATTAAAATAAAATTTCCTCTGCGCATACCTATGCAAATATACACCACCATTGTTCTTGTGTCAAGGCTGAACTCCCTACAAGTCCATTATCACTTGAATTCAGGGAATCCATCTCCTCCTCAAGATCTTTCATCCTGATCCATCTTGGTGTCTCTTAGCAGGGTTTTTACCCTTTGTGTTTCAGCTACAATTTCATTTCAGCATAACCTTGACCTGCCTATGCTACCAGAGCAAAAGATCTCCTCCGTCTAATTGTTCACCCTCCCCCATATACATATGAAACTCAGTGTCCTCCCTTAGCTAATATAATACAGAGGAATCAATCTGTCAGGCACACATACCCGCGCAGCCTCAGCAAATTAACCTTGCAGAGTAATTAGGGCAAGCGCCTTGGTGTTGGTAACATGGTCTCATTTTGCTGCTCTAAGCATAAAAAAACTACCACAGCACAGCTACCAGTAAAAATCAATAGCCCACTATATTGATAAGAATAAAGCTAACCAAGTTCTTCCTTGCTCCTGTATTGGGCCATAAGGGTGTCTGGAGGAGTCTGGAGGTCCCTGTTACAGCTTTGATGGAGACCAGGCTTGAAGAGTGCCTGCTCTTCAGTGGAGGCGAGAGGCTCTCAGAGGCTCAAACAGAGGACAGATTTCACGAGAAGGCTCTGAGAAGACCTTATAGTGGAATTTCAGTACTCATGGGGGGCCTACAGGAGAGATGGGGAGGGACTCTTTACCAGGGAGTGTAGCGATAGGATGAGGGATAATGGTTTTAAACTGAAAGAGGGTAGATTTAGATTAGATGTTAGGAAGAAATTCTTTGCTGTCAGAGTGGTGAGACACTGGAACAGGTTGCCCAGGGAAACTGTGGATGCTCCATCCCTGGAAGTGTTCAGGGCTGGGCTGGATGGGGCTTTGAGCAATCTGGTCTAGCGGAAGGTGTCCTTGCCCATGGCAGGGAGGTTGGAACTATATGATCTTTACGGTCCCTTTCAACTCTAACCATTCTATGATTCTATGATTTACTGCACAAGATCATAAGAAGTTGCCAAACAGTCTTCCCAGGCCTGTCATGGCCTAGGAGGCATGGAAGTCAGTCTCTCTTTTAATTCCATAATTGGCAGAGCCTGTAACAACATTGCAAAAGCCAGCTGCTGCTTTCTGCTCGGAGCTAATTCCACCTGATTTATTTAATATTGTAATGAATATAATCCTTTCTTACCACCCCTCTCCCCACACACTCAGCCAGCAGTTGGAGAGAGCAGACACTGCAGACAAACCTGCACAAGCAGGTGGTGTGGAGTGCCTGGGTTCTTCCACTGACTGAGCAGCTCAGCAACATACTCCAGAGAAAGAAGTGGGATGTGTGCTGGGGGAGCACAGCCACACACACTGTTTTTCGCACCTAAGAGTGGCTTGCTGATCTGCAGAGATGGCAAATGCATGGATGAGCAGGTGTGACAACAAGTGAAGGACAGAGTGTAGCTCTGTAGGAACCTACCCACAGCTCAGATTTTGGCGAGATGAGGAGAGATTTAAAGACATGTTGCAAGGGCTTAGAGAGGAGCAAGGGGGTGAAAAGGGAAGATGCTCAAGAGATAGGGTAAAATAAAGCAAATTTTCTTGACTTAAGAAACAATGCTGGCAGAGCTGGTGGCTAAGAACACAGCATCTAGGGAGAAAGCTGCTGAAGAGCATCAGGAAGATCTGCTGACAGGTCTCTAACTTCTTCTTCCCAATGTGAAAAAATAAAAGCCAAGCCCTCTGGATTCCAACAGTGGCCAAACAGCGGCATCTGAAAATCAAAAAGCCCTGGAAGGACAGTAACTTCTTAATAAATTTGGTAATAATTTAGCTTTGAGGCTTCTGGCCTACCAAAGTGTAAGCAGGTGCAGCTGGCAAAGGAATGAGTTCTGCAGGACAAAGATGGCCTCGAGAGCTGGACCAGAGATGGAGCTTTTGGCAGGATATTTCAAACTGTGGCAATGAGCAACAGCACCAACCACAGCTATGGAAAGAAGCAAAAGTGAAGGGAATGGGAAATACTGCTCCCCTCCACACACAGCATCTAGGGATTGCTGTCTAGAGGAAGGAAGGAAGCCTGATACTCCTAGTCTCTCTTGCTGGGGCAAGACCAAAAGAAGACATGAAGCCTAGCCTTTCATTCAACAGCAGAATCAATACTGGTTTCAAATTGGGCTTTATAACAATGTTCAGTGGTACTCTGACAGGATGCTCAAAGAATGAGAAGGGATTCAGGAGAGCTGCTTTAGTGTCACGGCTGTAGGGGAAAGATACAAAAGATGAGAAAGGAGTCTGGAAACTGCTGAGAGTCAGCAATGTTTATCTAACAAAGGATGGGCCAGACGATGAGAACCAAGAAGCCTCAGGATATGGAGGGAGAATGTTGTTCCTTAGAAAACAAGCGTGACAAGTATTTGCTGGTTCTGGAAACATTCCATTTGCTGTTCCCACCATGGAAACATCTGGTTACCCCCAGACAATTTGTGCCCTTATCTTTTATGCCAAATTTTGCTGTCAATTGAGAAGTTGAAGAAGTTGCACATCAAGCCCATGTCAATCAAGAAGTTGCAGAAGGTGACTGCAGTTGGTCAGATAGCTTGCCACGTAATACGCAACCATCATTTTCAGTTTTTTAAGTGTTTAGCAAAATACTTTCATGAAATCAATCTGTACCCAAACATGCACAAAAAAATTTCTCTTGTTTTAGAGAGTTTAACATGCTGTTAGAGTTGTTAAGTAGTTGGTCAAATCCAAGCATTTCTTGTCCTGCCCATCTTAACTGGTGTTTTCCAAAACTCGGAATAATTAATCTGTGACACATCCAACAGAAGCTGTGCATAGGAACTATCATTGATGCAAGAGCCATGATACCAAAGGTACACTATCATCCAGATGAGCTGCCACCTGGAGCAGACAGATGGAGATGAAGGGGAGGGGGGAGAAAAGCAAGTTGAGTGAATGGTTTCGTTATGCTGCAAGAGGAAGGAGAGTATGTAGAAACAAAAATCAAGAGTCTTTAGACAGTAGCAACAAGTCAGCGTGTTTGTAACATTCAGTGGAAACAAGGACCTTTGCCCTGTCCTGATGAAAAGTGTTGCTTGTTTCCTGCCAAGAAAGAAATGATGGTGTGGTAACATCCAAACTTTACTGTTCTCCCTGATGCTTCCTTCTGAAGCACTTCTGAGGACCTTCTGTCTTAGGAAAAGACACACACACACACGTCCCCTAATCCGTCCTTTATACAAAAGACACAGAGCGCTCTAGGGCAAGTCTTCAGAGAATTAGTTAGTTTATATCCCCAGCCAGGGTGGAGTGGCTCAATAAAACTGCTAGTCTCTTGTATTAATGCCAAGTGTTTGGGTATTAATCCCAGGCTCTCGGTGACCTGGAACACCAGCTATGCTAGCAACAAACTTAAAAGTCACAAAGACGACTAAGTGTGAAACCAGATTTAAAGATTTAGCAGCTATTCTCAGCAGTCTCCTGTTAAGGCAAAATGCGTCAAAGGCATTTGGAAACTACTGAGAGGTGCTCTGAAATGGTAGCTGATTTCATGGCTGACAATGAAAAGCAGAGCAAGGGGCTTATCTCCGAGATAGAAGTGAGCAGAAGGAAAACTGCCACCAGCTACAAGAAAGAGCTGAACCAACTTCTTCAGTGAAAACACTGCTCCCTCCACCAGTGGCACCTGCCCCATCCTCCTCCGGAAAATGCCATTTCAGAGGAAGGAGGGAAGGAATTTGAAGGGGTGAAGAAAGCAGAGCTAGAGGACTGAAATCGGGAATCCCAATGTTTGCAGGAGCTCTGGCCACCCACCCTCCTCCTCTGTCCATTACAGCTCAGAGACACTCCAATCAGCTCAGGTAATGACCGGAGGAAGTGGATTTCCTATCCTCGGATCTGCTGCCACTCTGAGTTTGCAGCAGACATTTTGTAATCAGAGAGCCTGTCAAGAGAGACAAGAGCCTTTAGCAGAAAAGAGGAGTTAATTGCGTAACAGGGGATTTAAAATCTTTGCAAAGGGGGACAATAAAAGAAACAATTATGGAGTTTAACCACTGCTGCTGGCACGGTGTTGAATGTCATTTGTCCTTAGCTACACTGATATAGTTAAACAGTGTGCACTCATGGCTGATGTTTCGGTTTGCTGGTGATTTTGGAATGTCAGCAAAAGTTTTGTTTCAAACTAAACCAAATAATTTTTTCTATTTCAAGCATTTAATTAAAAATGATTAGAGGTTTTATTTTAAAGAAAAGTTGCTTCCAATTGACACAAACCCAAGAATTACATTTTTTTGAAAATGGCAAAATGGAACATTTTGATTTTGGAGGAATTTGGGGATACTACTTTGAGAGTTGTTGAAATAGACACAAAAGCTGCCATGCAGTCAGCATTTATTACCCTACTTTATTCTGTATGCATTCAGAGACAAACCCAGCTGAGACCGTAACCAGTCCATTTTCACAAAGCAGATTTAAGGCCGGTGTTTATTTTGCCTTTCATGCACATTTCTAAAGGCATATTTGTTAAGCAGAAATGTGAGAAACAACTTCTTGACCTGAAGCATCTACAGCTGGCTGGAGGAGGCAGACTTTCTCCTTCTCTTGCTCCAAACAATCACTAGTGGTTCGGTATTACAAGGATTAAATTGTAGCATTTCTGCTATAACCTGCTACAGGCAGCAACTCAGGGCCACTCTGCCTTCCCAAGTGGCATTAGGGAAACAACCTGAGCACTGTGCCTTTCAGAGAAGGAACTGGCAACCTGTTTCATGTATTGATATATGGTAGAAACCATCTCAAGCAGTTTGGGACTTCATCTACACACAGAGCTGTAATTGCTTTGTCCCTTGGTGAAGCTCTGCAGAGGAAGGGCAGCAGAGATTTACTCACTGACTGAACTCCAACATTACACGTACACATCTGACTGTAACTTTCTTGCAGTTTTATTTTACTCCCCCAAAAGAGAAATTCAAGTAGAAATTATATGAATTGCAGTCCAAGGCACTTGCTCAGAGGGGGCTGTTCCTAGAGATGCCTTCCAAGAACTGTTCTCCGGCCTAAGTCTAAACAAAAAGGGCAGTGGTCTGAAAAGAATTCACCTGAAATTAGGCACATAATGAAGAGAGATGAATTTTGGAAGCACTGAGTACTCACAGCTACTGCCCCTCAAAATATCATTCTGGCATAAATGCAGTAGGAATAACAAGGCAGGTAAAGGCATGCTGGACCCAGGAGAGCAGATACCCAAGACTAACATAGCACTTCAAGGAACAATAGAGATGACTTAGTAAGTAAGATAACACGGGATGAGTTTTAAATGAGTCAGTGTTGGCATCTGGGAAACTCAGAACAACAAAATTCTTTATTATAATTTGGCTGGTCTTCATAAAACCAAAGAACCTAACCAGAATGTGTCATTTCTTAGAGCTTAAAACCACTGTTGCGTAAAGAGAAATTTTTTGTCATTCTTATTTTTTTACAGGAACTGCTAAAGAAGGCTAGTGAAAGCAATTTGGTTAAAGCTTCGCCAGCGGATTTACAGACTATTGAAAATGAAACATCCTCTTTTGAGACATCAAAGCAGGAAGGTCTGTGTGGGCCAGATCTGCCCTATGGCTCAGCTCCTTCTGGCCAGCCACTGCTGAGGAGAGGGCAAATGATGACTCCATCCCAAGAGCTGAGTGCCACATGCCCTGTGTGGGCACAACCAAGCTCCTGCCGCCATAAATGCCTTTTGCTAAACACCTCCATGTGATCTGCAAAGCGGGACCTGAAACTGCCGTCTTACCTGGCACTCAAAAGAAGCATTAGCAGCTAGCAACTCAGATTGCAAGCCAAATGATGCCCATTTGGAGGCAGAAGAACTTCACTGGTGAGTTAAGAGCTCATTTCTTACTGTGTTGTCTGGGGGCTGGTCTGCCAAAAGGAGGATATTGGGCTATACAGCTTCTGATTCAAACACAATCGGTAACACCTGTGTTTGTCAAGGAAAAGTATCCTTTTGACTGATAGTTTTGCTTTTGCCCCATTCTTCTTTGTTTGAAGATGAACTCTCTGTAAATAATTTAAGCACATCCCTGACTGGCTGTTATCATCCCAAGGTCTTCTTCCCATCAGTATTCTCCAAGAGGGAGCATGCTTCTTTCCTCCCATAGTGTACTAACTTTTTCATTGCTGCTTTATGCTCACTTCTCACCAATCTAAATAATGGATCAATTGAGGTTTTATTCTTTGCTTTAATTAGGTCTTGAATTTTGAGAGTATTTCACTGTAATTACTTCATTAAACGTGAACAGAAAAGCAAAAACCCTCCAAAACAAACAAAGTTGTGCTTGTGCTCTTTTATCAGTTTTTTTATGATACATAAAGGCAGACTCAAAATTTCAAATGGATATGGAATTTTTCTCTCAGTTCCATGTATAGGAAAATAGTGACAGCCTGGGCTCACTGTTTCAAATCAGCAGACAGAAAGAAAGAAAGAGAGGGGCAGATGGGCAAAATACAGCTATGGACCACCCCTTTCAGCCAGGCTTTGACTTACAGTGGTCTCAGGATGCTAATACTGCTGTTATTATGCACACACCTAACTTGCATGCAATTGCCTATGCCCTTGATGCTGCATTTTGGGTCAAAATAATGGATTATGGAGGAACATAAGTTACACCTTCCTTTTCCTTGAGTATGAGCAAAATAGCATAAAACCAGCATCATATCTTCATACCTACTGCATGTCACACCAGGGTAATTCCTCACTGACTCCCCAGATTTTTAACCCATTGTCCACCAGCTGGCATCTGTATGATATCCAAGGCAAAACGGAGCATCAAATCATGAAATTTGTATTCACGCAAAGGCAAGGGGGAGAGGGTGCAGGGAGGTGGGCAATACACTGAAACTGGAGCAACAGCTTGTTCCAACTTGAGAAGTCCAGGGCCAAAATGTGGTTAAGTCCGCAGAAGTTTTAATATCGAATTGAGAGATCCCAAATAGAAAAAGTCTCGTTCCTCACACTTTGTTAAATACTCCTTGAATATATATATATTTTACTGGGGGGAGAGAAGGGGAAAGAGGGCAGGATGGAGGGGAGAGATCGAGTCTGCTTTCCTTGCACTAAAATTTGACTCAAATTCTGAAATGGAAGGCTTTAAAATCTCAATATTTCTAATGGTAAAAAAGCAAAGCAGAAATGTCCATCTTCAGGATACTGTAATAACAGATTCTGTATAAAACAAGTCAAGAGCCTGAGAAGGAAGAGGACTGCCATACAGTGCATTTTAAGACCATAAAAAATCCCCCTCATAATCAGTTCCTTCTTCCCATTCCCCTGAGATTTCTAACTTGGGTAACAACTGATATGCAACCAGGAAAACATACAGCTAATACTTCCAGATGGTTTTAGTTCTGGATTTGTACAGCCCATAGCACAAAAAGACCTTGCTCGAAGATTAATTGTTTTAAGCACGTATGCTGAACTAGTAAGAAGCAAGAATAATTGCAATCTGTTAAATCAAGAAGATCCATGGGAAAGTCCAGGAAGACTCTACAATGCCATAAATCTCAGGGTGCAGATCTTAAAGTTATATTGTCTAATAATCGTAACAATAGAGCAAGGTGTTTTATCTATAATTTGATAAAGCAACCCATACCAAACTTCTATGAATATAAACCCAGTGGTGTTAGGTCAAAAGATCCTGCTAGCTCAGAGTCCATCTGTGACACTGGCCAGAATCAAATGCCCTACTAAAGGGCTATAAAAAACATGACATAAATACAGCAATGTTTCTCCCAATTATATTCTTCCAGCATACAGCAATGTATAGCTTAGGGACTTCCTGAGCCAACGTTTACATACATATCTGAGTTTAATGGCTCTTGATGGACTATTCCATGCACTCCCTAATCCTTTTTTGAACCCATTCATACTTCTGGCCTCCCAGACATCCTGTGGTGACAATTTCCCTACTTAATTGTATAGAGAACGTATAATACAATGTGAATATTGTAACTAAATGAAGGCTAAAGGGGAAAATGATGTCTACAGACATGATGAAAGAGAGAAGGGGAGGAAATATTTTGCATGATTAAAGGGGATATGATAAGGAGTGACAGGCTGAAATTATATTCAGCTAAAAGAACAGAAAAGATCCTGGTCTATCTAGTAGTTATGTATGCTCTCAGTGGATGTGTTGATAACTCCACCTTAATATGGACAGTATAATTCGTTCATCTGGGAGCAATACCTGGGGCTATCCTGCTCTGGAAGGAACAGTAAACAGTCTGGATATAACAGCTATTTCTCAAGCTTGGCATAAATGTTTTACAAAGTCAAACCCAAATTTTTAAAGGAGGGAATTTTTCTGAAGAGAAGCCGTAGACAGAGTTCCTGTCTACTGCCATGGAGCAGGAAGAAAGCCGTTACATTTAATGTTGTGGGAGGGCTGCAGGCTGGGAAAGGCTGTCTCTGGCCTTACAGAGAAGAGGCGTATGGTACAGATTGTTGTGGGATGAATGATGCCAATGGCTCTTCGCAAGGCTGCATTCGATGCTGTTTTTCTTAATATGTTTGCTTCTCTCTGTTGCTTGGTTGGTAAATTTTTGTTAGTCAAACTGGCCAAGAGGGAGCTGGATTAGTACAGAGGGAGGAGTGATATGGCTACCATAGTTGTCACCAGAAACTTGCATACGCATATGCACACACTCACACGCATGCAGATTTAAAGTGTATAAATCCCTTGGGCATCCAGTATTAAGTAAAGACGACTGGAGAATAAGAAATTTAAGATTACTGCTCATAGAAGGGTTCCTCATGTGTCTCTGGCGAATGTCAAGTTATTAAAAAAAAAGAAAAAAAAAATGCACAGACTCCAAAAATCTCAGCTTCCATATATTCTGAAAACCAGGCATACCCCACAAATAGTGCTGGGAGCAGATGTTACCAAGGTATGTAATGATCCTTACAAATGTTTAACCTCGTGATCAACTTCACTGACTCTCCTGGATCTGATTCTGGGGATACTCTGGCCTAGAGGCAACAGGTCAAGCCACTCTCATGTCCCATTCAGCCCATGGCATCTCTGCAGAGCCTGCCAACAAGGGGGTCAATTTGAAGTTCTGGGTTTCTGATGTGAACGTCTGCCCACTAAAACTGGATGGAATGGAACAACTTTTGTAGCAGCCTCCAAGATTACTGAGCTGGGCTGGATTCAAACTGGCAAGCTATGCTGCCATACAGTGGCTTTCCACTTCACCTTTGAAGGAAAAATTATCTAAAGTGGTTCTGCCTAAATCAGCTCACTTCTTCTCCCCGCCCCCTTCTCTACCATATTTCAGGTCCGAGCATGACATCTGGCATGATACATGGGGAACCTGCAATCTAGAGTACTCATCCATCTTCATAAGTGAAGGACATCCATATATTTCAACATAACCTAAGAAAGACCTGCAGCAGGAGAATCCAGTAACCTGGCCAGGCACTCTGCATGTTTTACAATTGACAGCACCCAGACTATCTCACCCAGTGGAAAAACAAATACTGAAGTGGTCTTGAGGACACAGATATGGGCAGCAGAGGCAAGTACTTCTGGGAGAGGAGACTATCACTGTATTTCATTCTTCTGCTTTCCCCCATGCTTCCTGGTATCTCCACGACTGCAGTGATACACAGTTCTGGGGGGAGGCAAATGTTCATACGCTGGGCAAGGGGAGCCACCAGCTAGCATGCTTCTCATGCTGCCTTCTCGCAGTCGCTCTGTACATGCTGTACACACAGGGCTCAGTGGAGCATGCCTGAAGCCATGCCCTCTGCAGCTCTGTGGACCATCGCTGTCTTGTTCCCCATCTCCCTTTGTGATGCATGTCCCATATCCACCTGCAGCACCAAGTCCCTGCTCTTCTGCCCCACTCTGGACATTGTCCCACTTGCTGCTGTTACAGGCTGCTGTACCAAAGCCATCTCTTCCTCTCTGGTTATACATTGAAGCTCTGGGAGAACATGGAAAGCCCAGGAAAGCCTGACCAGCCCAGGAAAGCCAAAAATGCTAGTATGATGTATTTTGCCGTTGAACAAATAAGACACAGGGGCAAATATTACTGTCTTCTTTGAAACATTTAGAAATCTGACTGAGCATAAAGAATGTCAACCCAGAGAAATCCATGCCAGCCTACTTCTAGATGAACACCGACACACAGAGCTTATGGCTCCAGAGAGCAGCTGCAGTGAATGCCAAGGGAATTCCACTGGCTCCTTCTCCTTATATTCAAACCCAGAAAAAATAAGGGTCCATTCTTCTTGAAATAAACCCTCTCTGGCCGAGACATGAGGAGGACAGGAGGAGTTCATATTCTACCAGTTGGTAAACTTGGAGGTGTCGTTTCTCCACGAGGGGCCACAATTCGAAGTTCCTCTAAAGCTCTTAAGATTCTGTGGCTGTGGGAGCCATTTGGACAGGAGTGCAAACTATTTATGTAACACACACTCCAGGCATACATCCAAAATGCTGGCCTTTGATCAGAAAAAGACACTATCCAAAGCCAACCTTGCAAACACCAGCAAGAGTGCCAGAGTGGCCAGATGGTGCTCGGGTACCACTGCAGCCCTCTGGACCAATTCCCTTGCAAACACTGGCAACTGTGATGGGCAAGGATGCACCCTCCCCCTCCATTGCTCCCTTCATAAATTCAGCAAGGTGTGCCAACTTTCCCCGGCAGCATCAGGCACTTCTGCAGCTCCCTACTGCTCCTCTCACAAGCAAGGCAGAGCTGCCAGCAGGCCCACACAGTGCCAAATATTCCTGCATCTTCCAAACTGCTTCCCTCTCAAGCACTGGCAAAAGTGTTATGACAGTGTCACTAGCGATGTTCTTCACCATACCTTTTCCATTGCAAGTACAGGCAGTGATGCCAACATACTGAAATTGTGCCAGGCATTGATAAAGACCCTTTGTAACAATCCCCTCTCGCAAGAAATGGCAAAAAGACCCAAGTGCCCAGGTGGTGCTCTAATAACCTTCCCTCGCCCTTTATGGCTCATAAACATTGGCAAGGATACCAAGCTGCCCAGAGTAACCTTACAAATCTTTGAGGGACTCCCTAATCAGACGAAAAAGAATACTTCAGTGCTGCTGGCATTTAGTTTCTCTTACTCATATGTAATTCACAGTTATCTACAAGTTTCTTACAATAACTACCACCTCTCCTGTCTTCACCACCAGCAGAGCTGCCTTAAGGAAAACCCCAGATATACACAGGGAGTATTCCTAAAGGCTATGACACATGCCAGTGCTGCTACATTGACATTCTTTACCTGCCTGTTTACTACGATGGTTATCAGCGGCACAGTGCACCCACTAGCAGGCCATCAATGGCAAATGCCCAGTATAGGTAGAGCCTAACAGTTTGTTAAAAGAAGAAAAAATAAATCATACCCTAAGTGATGTCTTAGAGAGCTTATGCTAATTTAAGACTTATGCTATTCCCACTCTCTGCCTACCATTGCTGTAAATTCTTCATGGACCCACAAACCAAAATCGACCTTTGGTAGACTAAGAGTAGAGAAGTAGATTTCTTCTAATGATATCACCTGAAAGCACTGTTCCTGTTTTGCTTCACCAATACCACTTGGTCTCTTTGGCCAGCTACAAACCTATGCCGCTTCCGCTTGTAAAGGAAAACACTGACAGAAGATGAAAGGCTGCTTCTGTGCTCTAAATGGCTCATACTTTGATTAAAAATGTTTTTGTCAATTAGAGATTGATTTTTGCTGTTCATTAAAGTGATGGATGTCGGTGCTGATGGAGGTGATATTTTACCCTGTGGTGGCCTGCTGTATAGATGGGTAGGTGAAGCCAGAGGCTCCAGTTTGCTAGGATGGAGTTGATGATCAGGACTAGGATAAAATAGGCCAGTCAAAGGATGGAGAAATGAGTGCCATAGTCCTCAGAGAGGAGCAGGGGGAAGCTCACATGGCAGAGGTTTGCACATAGTCCTTACCACTTTATCTTTCTGAAAGCACAGTGGATTCTGAAGGCAGATTTTAAGTAGAGCTGGGGATGTGGGTTTTTTACGGGTTGTGCAGTGGGAATCAAGATAAGGATTGCACAGATGCCACAAGCTGGTAAGTTTCTATATACAGGCCATGCAAAATTTCCCCAACAAAAGCCAAGCTTCTCCTCCAGGAACTCACATCTAGTCCTGTCCTGACACTACCATCTAAAGGTCCTTCCCTAAAAGGAAGGAAGGGCTGTCCTTAAGCTGCATTGGGTAGATTGAACCTAAGGTACGACTTCCATGAGAAAATCCAAGAGCTACAAATACATTATCAAGGGTTCCAACACAGCTTTCTAAAAATTAGTTTACTTTCTGCTGGGCAGGGACTACACATTACTACCAGTGTTGCTACCAGTGAGGGTAAGACAGGAAGTTACTACAAACCTCAGTATTTGTCAATGCTGTACCCATCTTGCTTTTGGCATTATTAGCCCACGCTGTATGGAGTAGAAAAATCATGAGTCACTGAAGAAGTGGTCCTACATGAAATAATAGAGGAGTCAGACCATCTACTAGAAGTAGAGGAGCACACACATATTACGGTGTCACCCTGGGACTGGATGTCCCCAGAACTGCCCATATCTGTAAAAACAATTGGGGCACCCACACACCTTCTGAACTAAGATACAGCCCCCTGACACCCCAGCTGGCTTTTGCAGATTTTTGCCACTGACTGTGCCTCCATCCCTGCTTTTGCAGCCATGGAAAGAGAAAGAAATGTGACTGTTCTTCGCCCCAGAGGAGAATCCTGATGCAGCAGAAATTCAAGGGCACAATTCAAGTGGCCTGACAACAGTCTCCATATAAAATGTCCCAGAGTCTCCAAGAAACCCATGTGGGGCTAGCGGATACATCAGACCTTACAGCAGCTTCACTTTTTGCTGGGGCAATAGCAAGAGGATTCAGGTGTGTGAAATAAGACCCCTATGACTACATTAAAAGGGCCAGATGGCACCCCTCATTTTGGGCTGTCCCCCCATCTTCAGAAGAGACGCAGGGCAGCTGCACGACAGTCACTAATGCACAACAAGGGGCTGAAACGCAGCTCTGCAAAAACTAACCCGCCTCCTTTCACCGTTCAAAACTGCTATCCATAGGTCCCATCTCCCTCAAGTTCCAGTGTGCTTATAAAAACACACAGACACATATATTTATATGCTGATGAGATCGTTAAATTTATCAGCTCTCCAATTCATTTGAGGTTCGTTATGGAGCTGCAGCGCTGCTCCTTTCATCTGGAAATGGAAAGGAAACAGTCTTCACCCCTCTCGCGAAATTAAAGCGAAATGGGTACCACTTTATTTTAAGTGCCCATTAACTAAAGCGTAACTGAAACCAAGTTACAATGGGCGCCTCAGGGGAATGTACATAGGAGACACACACACACATACACACACACACACACACGCATACACACACACCAGCAGCAAATGGCGTCGGGCACAAAAATCAGGCCTCGTGGAATAAACATCAAAGCAATTCACAGTGCAGTGATAGTTAAAAGCCTATTTTAAAGCCAGAAACCGGGAGAGATGCAGGTCCAAGAGCTCTCCAGTCCCTTTGAAAGACTCATTTAAGTCTTATTAAAATATTACCTGCTTTTTTTTGCCTTTTACTGGATTTAAACTCTTAATTCATCTTCTGTAATTTTTTCTGCACTTGGCTATTGTAAGGGGGGAAAAGACTCAATACTGTTAGTAAAAGGATCTAATTGGTAACTTCTTTTCATCTCAGAAGCCCCCTCTCCCTCCTCCTCCTCTCATTCCTTACAGGTTGGGTCACCGCAGCTTTCTTCATCTTTGGAGATTATTCTTCTGTGGTTTGATGAGACTTCACCAGACTCTTAAATCTTCTCATTTCACCTCATTTAAATATTTTGGCCAATTGCTGAAGTTAATGATGATGAATAGGATTAAGATTAAAGGCTTAAAAGGGTTAGGAGGAAAAAATATATTTCATTTCCAACAATGCATACAGAAGTCTCCTTTACTCTGTTGCATTCTCTTCCATCAGGGCTGTAGCTCATAGCTCTTGGCGGGTCTCTAACGTGGCTGCATCTGTCTCTGCCACCTCCCTCTTTGGCACCAGGTTCAGCAGAAATAGATCAGGACCTTTGCACTCTCTTTGAACGTGCTCTCACTTGCTCTCTGTGCTGACTGCCTCTGCTTGTGCTCTGTCTGTGCTTCCCTGACTTATTCTAAACCCACGCACCCGAGTATAACCTTTCAAAGATGTCATTCTAATAAAAAAAGGTGCACATTTATATAGCCAAATTTATCCTCATCGTTTTGCACAGTGATTTAGAAGGCAACCAGCCTGAAACTGTTGTCTATGCACGGTACAACCCTTTCCTAAGGAAAAGAAAAGAAAGAAATTATATTCTTTATGCTTCTTTCATTCTTTTCCATCCACTGATTTTCTCTGGCAGAAAGTTGAAAATCCATCCTCACAGCCTTTGAACCCACAGAAACCAGACCAAACTGGAAACCTGGCTGCTACTAAGTCCTATTTCTCCATCAGTTGTCTTCTTAAAGAAGTAAAGAAAATTTCACAGAAATTGCAATGCTAGGAAGTCTTAGGTTGGTTTGGACAGACTCAAATCCCTCTGGCTCCTGTTTCAAAATCAATGGAGAAGAGAGCTCATGGAGTGACTTAGATGGGTAAGACAAGTTGGCAAACGCAACCAGGCAACTCTCTCTCAAACCCAGCTTTGCTAGGTAAATTGTGAGCTGGTGGTACTGTACCCTGAACAAACATCTCCTCTGCTATGGCTGAAGCAGCACATAGGAGGTGGGTGAGATGGCAGCAGTCAGTTCCTGGCACGGCACAGGACTACGTCAACTTGCTGGTGCAGAACAAGACCCTTGCTCTGACAGGTCATTCTCCATGTTTATCTAAACACATATTTTCAGTCCTCAGTGCTTTAAATCTAGATCTTCTCCAACACAAACTTTTTAAATAGGTGGGGGGAGGGTGAATACATTTTCTAGACTGCAGTGAGAAAGCTGCATGAGAGGGAACAACATTTATAATGCTAAGGATTAAAAAAGGCTTACTGCGGGGAATGAAGTGAGCTGTGGGTCTGCTGCAGATTTCTGGCATCTTGAACAATCTGTACTAAAGCTCTAACCTTAAATATTTATAACTATATTTACCAGAGTTCATATTAGACTTGGTTGGGACAGAGTTTGCATTAAGGCATTGAGGTTTTTTAACAAAGCAGGAATGTGCATAGCACTGAAGTCAATCTGGGCTCAGTAAAAGATGAGCAAGGAAGGGGATGAGAGCTGAATAGAGGGAGCTGAAAGATCATTTTGATGTTGCCTTCAGGAAAGCACCAGCAAGTCCACAAGCTTGCTAACAGAAAGCTTGAAACAGCTCTGCTAACAAGACGATCAACTATGACTGGTACCAAACTTGAAGGGAAAAAGCTTATGGAATGCAAACATGGACAAGTACAAAGATTTGTCACTCCAGACCAAAGGAAAGAGATGCACAATGAACAGGCCTGTTTAAGATCATGCTTGTACAACACCCTTACCAACTCCGTGCTTTGGCCAGCGTAAGTAGAAGACCGGTGGAGAGGAAGTCTCACCTGTGTTTGCAGTCCAGGGGAATGCAGCACTAGGAATGGAAGGACACAGCTTGCTTCCAGGAGGACAGCCCAAGTGGGAGTGCCATTTCCTAAGTAAGAGGCAACACTTGCTCATTGCTGAAATTAGAGACTTTTGGAAAATCCTAGACATTGCAAGCACTGCATAGTCATCGTCCTGGCACAAAAGAAAGGTGATTCTCTCAGCTGAGGTTTCTTATCTTGAACGTGTCCAGAAACGTGACTGACACCATGGGCTTGAACCAGAGACTTCTAGAGATACAAGCAGAAGGTAAAGAATCAAGTGGTTGCTCATCAGCGGACTGCAGAGCAGTCTGATAACTGTGCAGGATTCTACCGATACACAGAGGTGGATTTTGAGGGGCATATGGACTAAGGGGATTGTTATTCCTTAAAACTACTCCTTAAAAGTCCTCTCCACTGCCAAGTGACGAGGCTGCTGGAAGAACAGCTGTGATGGGTATGGGGAGTGTGCAATGGCCCATCACAGCTACATCCGTTCGCAGTGCACATTTTCCATCTTCATTTGCTGCCCTAAGCATTTGTGCAGATTTGCTAAATAGTACACAGATATCATATTCTATGGCAAAGCAGACAATCTCTTTGCAAAATGCACTTGGGTTATAAAGGCTTCATCTGAAGTAATGCATGAAAGAAAGGAAAAAGAAAGGTTTTCATTGTTTTCTTTTTCAAGATTGAATTTTTTTTTTTAACTGTATCCAGTATCAGCATTTGGAAACTGTCAACAGGATCCATGTAGTTATTAAAAGAAAATTCAAATTAAAAGCAAATTTAACTGAGAAGAGAAGCAAGGTTTCATAGATCTATTTCATCTCTTGTTTCTAGAATCCAAGCCTTGGAAACCTCCAATTCAGTAAAAAGGAAAAAAGACCTAAGGATATTGCTCCAGGATTCAGGAACTTCAAACAAGAGATATAAAGAAACATCAAAGGTATGTGTGTGCACGCATGCGTGTGCCGCCCATGTGTCTGTGCATGTCTCTCCTCGTTCTCAGGGGCACAGCCGCAGACTGGCCCCCTGCCTCGACTCTGTAATGAGTTACTCTTCCCTCTGAGCTTGCTTTTCTTTAGCCTTGGAAAAACAATCATGTCATTGAGGCTGGGACTTCAGCCGCCCGCAGCTGTAAACCTGTCCAATTTTCTAAGAGCTCTTGGGATACTCTTCACCTAGGCTGATGTGCTACTTTCCCTGAGCCTTCCCTTTTATGATCACTTATCAATTCAGCTTTTTAGCAAATAACTGGTCATAAAGAAATGCTACAGTTGGTGAAAAAAAAAAAACAAAACACCAACATTCCTGTCCTTTGCATGCGCAAAAAAATTAAAATTTCAGAACTATTTCATGTCTGGACAAACAGGTTCTGATGAGGCTTCGAAGAAAACTAAAAAGAGAAACTCATTTCAGAACAGAGAGGTGGTTCTTACGCCTGTCTGGGTATGGGAAAGCCAGTTCTGCATCCCTCCTACAACTGTGGCAGTAGAGGATCTGAATCATGTCTCTCACATCTCAGGTAGGTATTAACTACTTGATATGTGATATTCCCAAAAACTAGAATAAAAAGATCTCCAGCTGATAGTAGGCTTACATAAATATCGCCTCAGCTTTAATAAATTAACAACTTCCAAAAAAAAAAAAAAAAGTCACCAACTAACTCAAGCATTCCCAGCCAGCTCTTCCAACAACAACAACAAAAAAATCTATTGCTGCCCAGGCACTAGTAACAATGACCGAAAACTCATGTTGGTAACAACTTTAAAAAGGCTTGTCTGAGCAGAAGTTCTGGTAGATCCGTCTGTGTCTGCCCATGGCCTTATCACTGAGCTGTGCCTGCTCCTGACCTTTGTTTCTTTTGGTTGTGATTAATGAATAGCCGTTCACCAGGTAATCGTCACTTCAGCTGAGATTCTTTTGACAGCTATTAAATCCCATGTATTTTCTTATTTTACCACTCATTTGTTACAGTGCTGTGCACACAGAAGTAGAGTGGCAGCTATGAATTCCACAACCATCAAGTCTTTGATCAAGCATTGATCAAGGTGAGTATTTTCATTCAAGCATTCTTAAGACTCTTGTCAGTGCACAGCTGCTTCCTTGCAGGCTCCCAAGCATTTCAGCATGATTTCTTTTGAATGATATATATAAATAGTCTTTATTGATAAAGACTACTGAAAACAAACCAGTAGGTTTTGCCTAGAGAATTAGGTCAGCCCAATAGTGGAAAGCACAGTCGGGTTTATAATACCAACATGGAGGCTGCTCTATGCCAACCTGATAGAGTCGCTAAGCATCAGAGAACAAGAATGGACTGAGCAACGAGGGAGAGCTTGTAAGGGAGAAGTGGACAGACAAAGCAGAAAGCATTCCCAGCTTTATACGCTAGGCATAAAGATTTACATGGGAACAACCCAAAGGAAAATATTCAAATTATTTCCATTAGCTGAGACAGTCTCCCAGCCCCAATATATCTATCACATAGTAGGAGCAAGGACGCTGTAAGTAGCAAGTAGAAAGAATGAAGATGACGTTGAGCTCTGCATAAAGATGTGGGTGGGGGCCCACAATTAGAAATTCAGAGCTATGCCATGAACTACCATTTAGATCTGAAGTTCTAGTTGGATCATGTTCGAAAGAAAGGTCAACCCCAAAGTCACATCTGGCTTTAGAGCCAACAAAACCCCAAGAGTGGATATGCTGAGTCCCAACACTAAGTCAATGTTAGGAATGCAAATAAGAAGAGTGCTCCTAAAAGACATATTTGGAGAATGGCCAAAGCAAAAGAGTCCGATTCCCTCCAGCCCACCACGCTATAAATCAGTCATGCTGCTGAAAAACGGCAGTACCAGTGGGATATGGGCCCAGGTTGCATGACAGTAGGAATGTGCAGGACACTCTCAGCTATGCTCACATACCTCCTTGCAGCCCTGGAGTTTGCAGGTTAAAGGACAAAAATTATTACTAGCAGAAGTGGAAAGAATTTCACAGAAGTCAGTGCGGTAATGCTTTCTGTGCCTGCTCCGAATTTCTCCCTAAGCACAAAAACTTTGAGACTAATTTCACCATGGCTCATGGGATGAATGTTGTCTCTTTTTTCCTGTGTAGAAATTATTTGGAAATGGTGGGTTGCTAGTTTAGTTTTATGAGCTACTAAAACTATTCTTTGAATAATAATTGGCCTGAAGTTCATCTGTTGAAAGAGTTCAATATTCAGCATTCAGCTGAGGGCAACAGCACATTGGCTCGGAACGGGGAGGGCTTGGGGGGAATTACTCCCTCCAGAGTCACGGCCACACCACATGTGGCAAACCAAGTTTAAAATAGCTGCAGACAGAGAGGAGATATGTCATTTGGAAATTACTTGTGCGCTGTTTGAAGCAGCCGTTAACCGTGCAGCAAACAGACTCTGCAAATAGAATTGCTGTGTGCAACACAACCTGGGACTAATGTAACCTCCTGTTTCCGATTAGCGGGACAAGCTCTGAAGCCTGCCATCCACAGAAACTAATACCAAGGACCAGGGAACGGTGAAAGTTTTATGGAAGATGGGGAGACAGAAGCCAGTCCGGATGATTAAAATTAAATCTCCAAAAGGAATTGATTGTCTCTCCTTGATGCAGAGCGCTAACTCTAATAAGATCTTTCATCATAAGGAGGTCTCTGCAAGCCTGGCATTGGAAGAAAAAGTAATACTGTGAATTTCTAACCATGAGAGTGTGAATTTAAATAAAACTGGATATGCATTTGCCTAGTTTTTGGGCAGCAACCAAAAAGAACGGAAAAAGAAATCTCAGCTGATAATGCAGCTTATTGAAATGGTTCCACACAGTAAGTTAAACCAGACAAAAACAATGCTGAGATGTAATGACTCTATTTTGCTTTGGTTTCCTTCTAAACTAGCCATTCAGTTCCATTAAAAGTGAGAATTTCAGCCTACGCTGGACAGATATTCTTGTTGCCAACTGAGAAAGAAGCTCGGTTCAGCCAGGTATATATTCCTTCCAAGGATATATTCCTTTAAAATGGTAGGGCTGGCTAAAGGGCTCAACTATGGCATGCTCCTTTTCCTGCTCTGTGGGGAAGTCACTCTCTCTTTCTCCCCTACAGACAGAACAATATTTCCTTGCGCTTTAATTCTTATACCTCCCCCAAGGCTAGCAGCACTGGACTCGGGCTCTCTGGGTAGGTGGGATATTGGCAGCTCAGGTCACTGACAGCAAGGTGGATACCCTTAGGAGGTGTTGTATTGCTGGTGGTACTGCCTTTTACATTTGCAGCAATAAGAGTAGCTCTGCAAAGCTAGCCTTCCCTGGCCTTTTCTCACAAGTTGCTGCTCTGAAAGGTTTTGCTTTGGGCCAAATGAAATAATTTGTGTCAAGTGAAATGATGTTTTCCATCTTTTTTTCCCACCTCCTATATGAAAAAGGAGAGCAACTGAACAAGAGGCAAAGTAACCAACACAAAGAGAATTTGGTTCAACACAAGCCAATTTTTCTATCTCCAAATGTTTTGTTTTAGAAGGTAAAGAGAAAAATATTTGCACAGCCTTAACCCTAACCAGAAGAGTTCATTAAGAATCGACTGGCGGTTTGCACACTGTATAGGCGTTAACTTAAACTACACACATTTTAATTTGAGCAATTATGTTCTCTGGGCCTAATTCCCACAAGTTTAATCTGGATATTTTCTGTCATCACTTGTTGTACCCAACAGTTGTAAAATGTTACCATGCACTATTAAACAGCTGCTGCCTTCCACAGGTGGCTGCCTTTCAGAATGAGGTGAGGATGTCTCCTGTATTGCACAGAGGAGTTGTGAGATTTAATTCATTCACGTTTGTGAACAGCTCTGAAAGCTCCATTTAAAACCTGTTGTATTCTTTGCAGGCTACATTTCCCAATAGAAAAGAGTGCAAAGTAAAATGGCAGCTTTCACAGAGAGCCAGTGGACACATCTGCAGCTCAACTGATCATGAAGGAATAATCCCATACAATGCACCAGTAAGCCCTGCTACACTGCATGTTATGCATATGCATTTTTCAATACTTACTATGCATACTGTACATACATTTCAACACAAACATGTGTCATGTTTCAATAAATTCATTACTGTAGTCCAATAGCTTTGACCCACGTGTATTCTCATCAGCTTCGGTAGGATTATTAGCACAAGAAAAAATGCAGTATTGGACACCTCTGAAGATTATATCTATAGTAAATATGAAATAAGAACTATGTGGGGAATTCATTCAGGTCTTGGGCATGTCTTTTGCTTCTGCGTTGTTCAGTACCACTACAACCACAAATATTTTCCAGGTATACAGTGAAAATTGTTTTATATGACTGTGGTATTGAATCAACAAACCTATATCCTGAACTGGATTTACTGCTGTTTTGTAAGCTGAGTATACATGAGTATTCCTTCTCCTGAGTCTAACCATCCATACCAGTTTGATCAAGCAATTTCTCCCCTTGCTTGAAAGGGTAAGGCAGAGAAGATCCGGTTCCATTGCCTTTGCCAACAAACCAGAGCTATTACATACCAAGTTGCTTCAGCAGTGATGTCCATCCTCATCCATAAGGCACGTTAGACAACAAAGCAACTTTACCCTAGTCTTCCTCTGTGATACAACTGAAGCATGAGGAGGACCAGCCTTGGGATCTTGGGAGGGAGGGAGAAAGAGAGGCAGGAGAGGCAGGTAGGTTTCCCCTACTTACTCCTAGATCTTGAAAACAGACATTTTGCAAAAATGGTACCTTGTATCTCCACAATATAGTAACTGATCTCAATGTTTCTTACAAAGGTCCTCTCAGAAGGACTCAAAGAGTATGAGCTGTTTGCAGAAGAGTTAGTTTCCAGGGAGCTATCACAAATGTTGATCCATTGCCACAATCTAGCATAGTTTCGTTGTAGTCTGGATGGCATTTCCTAGTTGGAAAGGTACCTGAATGCCCAACTGTGCAGCGTGGTCTGTCTGCTTGTGCCCCTCAGGCATCCAGGGCTGAACTCCTGTGTCCTGGCTATGAACTTCAGCTCTGCTGCCAGGCTGCTTTCAATCACTTGCACTAAAAACTTCATGTTATGTGCTTGCTCTTTTGCCCCTATTCACATGCAGAAAATTCTGGATAGCCCATTCAGGCCCTCGTAATTCAGGCCACAAACTACCCCCTGGAACCTACCTGCTTTTCCTGTCCCAGGAAAGAAACGTAGCTACTCCACAGTTAGTTTGGGTAACAAGAGAAATTAAGTAGGTAACTGAGCTGTGGACTTTCTACAAAACCAGCAGAGAAGTACATCAAACTCTCCACAGAGGGCAAGCAGGAGTCAAAGGCTCAGCAAGGCAAGAGAAAAGGAGGGAGGAGGAAGAGAAGTTTGGGGAAGGACGAAATAGGAAAATGCCGTGTATGGTCCATAGAGAGACAGTTCACCCACTGAGAGCAGAGACTCGGAGGCAAAGGCAAGGCGTTGGGAAAGGAAGACTGTGAGAAGGGTGTGAGCCTAAAATTGTGACATGAGGAAAAAACATTTCTGGTTAAGCAACCAGTAGCAGAAGTGGACTTGCCCATATAACAATAGAGCCCACCTCTACACCGTATCATCTCTGCTAAGGTTATTCTTGGCCTGGAAGGCAACAGACTTTGACCTTAGAAACAAGTTGGTTTGACTTGGCTTTGGTTTGGTTTTTTAAGAAGTAGGAGCAGAGTGGGGTGTTGGTGGTTTTTTTTTTTTTTTTTAACATTTTCAACAGCAAACACAACCAAAACAGAGCACTGAGGAAACAGGGCATGCAGTGTAAGCTGGAATATGTCAGAGCCTCTGACCATCCCCAGCGCTGCTCCGATACCCTCAGCTTACACCAGGCGTTTTGCTCTTTGGTGCTGTGGAGACAGACCTCCCAGTCTGAATAATTAGCGTGGCTGCACCTGTAATAAGCTGTGCTGAAGAAGACAGACAATACTGACAGGAGACAGCAGCGGGATTTCAGCTCATGGCTGCCTGCTGCAGGAGCACGTGATAAAAGAAAAGAAGTAACCGTACACCTTCAGCAGAGAGGGGCGATGCTGCACATGAGCTACCTGCATGTCCTCCGTAAGCAAGTGGGGGCATGTGCCCCAATCCAAGGGCAAGCCCACAGGAGAGACTTGTCTCTTCGTGGGCTTGGGTGGGAGGCCACAAACAAACCCTTGAAGAGTAGCATGGAGCGCCTGCTCCCCAGCTTCATCCAGACGCTCTTCAGTGCTCATCCTCTTGGAGCTGGTACAGACACAGCCTGCTATGAGTGCAGGTCTACACACCCTACTGCATCCCAACAGCAGAAGGATGTAATTCTAATGTATCTATGAGTAGGAGGTTTGGCTAGATAACCTCCTGGGGTGCCCTCCAACTTGAATTATCTTACAACCCCACTCAATAAGCAGAGGGCACGGCTCTGGAGGTAGGGATATGTGGGCCCTCCAACAGCAGCACCCCCAGCAGGCACCACATGTGAGGTCTTCACCTCAGCCGACTTTCAGTTACATAGACAGACAGACAGACAGACAGACATGCTCACATTGTACTGATGAAAGGCACTGTGAAATCCTAATGTCCACCAACAGTCTCCTCAGGCTCTTTCTCCAACCCCCAGCACCTCATCTCCAGTGCTTGTGCTGCCTTTGGTGACTTGATATTTCTTGCACAGCTCACTGTCAAGAGCTGCCATCTCCTGCCTTGTGATCCTTCTTTTTTTTTTTTTTTTTTTTTTTTTTGTGAGGTCCTTTGTGCTGCGCAGGAAGGAGACAGGCTGAGAAGAAAAATAGAGAAGCAGGAAAGGAGGCCAGGCAGTGAAGTGGACAGCAGCTCATTTAGGTGTGTGCTGGAGACAAAGGGCCAGGCAAAGGAAAAAGAAGAGGAGAGAGAAAGATGGTGAGTGGCAAGGAAAGGGACACTGGGAAACTGAGAGGGACACAGAGAGTAGACAGATATGGAGGGAGATCAGAGCTGGGAGCATGATGGAGAGAGTGAAAGACCAGAAAAAGGGTGTTTCCATTTGTATTTTTATCTGATCCAAAAATGTGCTCACATAAAAAAATGCCAGCTTAGAGAATGAACAGCTCAGACAGCGAGAAAAGTGGTTTTGACAGAACAGCCAACTTAGGAAAGAGCTGTCTGCATAAGTGATCAGCTCAAACCACACTGACAACTCGCATGGTCCAACCTTTCCTCTAATGCAGACTCTCTGGTCCTGGCTTTACTGGCTGGAGTAACTGGGTCACCACCACCATGCCAAGGTGGCTCTTCTGATTTCTCAGACTCAAACTACCATAGCATCATCTAAGTTATGCAGATACACCAGCCCTCTCAGTGCAAACGTAGGGCTTTCTAACCTGGAAGGCACGGCAATTTCCTTGATAGAAGGATAGAAGTTTTGTTTAATAGCTTTACCCTTGAAAGATTAGAGGAGAAGAGGTGGTCTTAAATTGAGAGAGGGAGTCAATAAGCCTCCTTTCATTAGATAATGACACTGCCTGCACAGTACTCAAGATTTAACTCTAAGCCCTTTCCATGAAGTAAAATAGTTTGGTTTGGCTCTGTATGTGTGTATGTTAAAGGAAGAAGTAGATCAAATTCAAGAAAGTGCTGAACACTCCTGCCCTTTGCTTTGTTGGTTATTTGTCCTTACCAGCAACTGGCCTCCCTCAGAGAATGCCGGCTTGTGGATGGAATGAAATACAATACAACTGTATTCTGTATAGCATCTCTCAAGTAAACAGGGTCACAATTGCTCTGCAGGCTAAGTGATAAAAAACAGTACAGAGAGAAGGAAATTAAGAGACAGAAATGACGGAAGAAAACCAGCTGTTTCCAGAGGAAGGAAGCATGGTTCTGTGGCTAAGGGTCTGGATTGGGAAATGACATGCACAGGCTTAGCTTTAAGATCTGCCACAGACTTCACGCTTTGACCTTGAACAACCTGCCTGACCTTGCTGTGGCTCAGTTTCCAGCTCAAGACTTCTGCTTATTAACTCTTCCCTGTCTCAGGAGTTGGAGATGACTGCATTCATGTCTGTGGGGTGCTTTGACACTACCCAGGCAAGGACTTAAATGGCTGAGTGGGGCGAAGTGTGTTAGAAGGTAATGGCAGGCAAAGCGATTTGAATCTTTTAGAGTACCAATACCTAAAAAAGAATCACAATACTTCACTGACAATGATGATGCCACTGGAACAATTTAGCAAGTGGTGTTGAGATAAAGAGGCGAGAAGCAAATTTTGCTGCACTAGGACAGCCTCGCCTCATATTCAGTGCGACAGGAGGAGACGGCAGCCATCGTATTCCTTAAAAGCAGTTTCACTCTGGGGACAGCTATTAAGGAATGGAGTAGCTGCCAGTGACAGAACTGTCTGAGCATGTTAAATTTGGGTAGCATGTGGTACGGTGGTCATTTATAACCATGATACTAACAGCACACAACATATTGCTTATCACTATCAGAGGGTCAGGAAGGATGGCTAGAAAAATGCCTTGCAATCTGCTGCTGAGCAGCTCAAACACGGAAAAGCATGAGAAGTGATGACCCAAATGGCTAATGAATGTGTTTCATTATATGTTGACTGTGAACAGCAGGCTGACATAATACTTTTCAAAATAAGACATGATTTTGAAAGCACTTTCCATTTTTTTGAGCAACCTACTGGAGCAAGTTTTCTGTTTCAGTGAAGATGGTGCTGGTGCACTCTCCGGTCTGGCTGTTGACAGGAAAGGCTGCAAGAGAGTGCAGAATACCTGCTAAACACTGAATTCTAGGGGTCCAAGCGTTTCCCTCCCTGTTGCAAGCTTTGGCCCCCTGTTTCCCTTTAAGATGCTTAACAAACAACAGAGAGGCTGAAAAAGAGAAGGCATGGGCAGGTGGTTGGCTAGGACACATCCTTTTCACAGGACAGATGAGAGAAAACCCTAGGTATTAGAAATTAGCTCCTTGCTCTAAGGGACTTGGGGATCTCTGCCTTTTCTCCCCTCTCTAATTCTCGTTCCATTTCCAGATCTGTCATCCCTTTCCCTTGCAGCTAGTTTGGGCCAGAACCAGGAATTAGGGTGGGTAGAAGCTGGGAGAGAGCCCACAGAGAAAGCATATGGGAAGCTGCTGGTCCAGGCTGCTGCTACCCCTGGAAGCAATGGGCCACATATTGACCCACCAAAAGCCTCCAGGTGCACAGAGGCTGATCGCTGCCTCTCTGCTTGCCTGCCACATTGTTCACTGCCCATCAGCCATGTGATTCCTATAGTGTAAGCAATGCTGACCGGGATCCTGGCCCCAAACAGCACACAAGAGGTTCCTAGGTAAGTGATTGATGACAGTGCACACTTGCAAAGCACCTTGCTGCCTACCCCTGCCTGTCTGCATGGTAGCAAGGCCCTGGAGGAGGCATGATGCCAAACCCATCCACACCCCTCTGCTAGAAGGACTTGTTTGTATTTGCCGTCTCCACTTGAGTGGCCTTTGCAAGGAAGCATGACTCCGTGTGTGAATATCAATAGGATCTTTGAATCTCCTGGAGATATTTTCTACCCTGTGTTAGAGTTTCCTGGAACGGGGCACTTCAGATTGACAGCTCGGCAGGTATCGCACCGATCTTGCAATTGCTTTCGTGCCAGCTGTGGGAACCACAGACTCATCTCCTACTGATTTCTCTCTTTACATAGGACACCTTTCCTCCTCTTCTCCCTATGGCCCTGAGTCCAATCCAAGCTGTGGACAGGAGCACTGTTTTTCGCTGCCTCCAGAAGCAGCGTGCATCAAATCAGACTCATCGCCTGTGTATCACCATAGCAACAAGATCAGGCCTGGTGTGGAAAATGAGGGGCAAGGGGAAAAATTAAGGAAGAGGGTTCTACAGATAAGGGATGGCTGCTTCTCCCTTCATTGGTGGCAAGTGGCACAGACTGAGAGGAGCCCATGAGAGTGATGTGTGCCTGTGGCACTGCCAGAGCAGAGAGAACCGGCCTCCAGGAGCTGCAGCTCACAGAGAGTATTCAGGACAGAGAGGAAATGTCAAGAACATGGAACAGGCATTGACTAGCTGTATAGCAAGCCCCTTCAACTGGCCAGATGTTAGGATCTTTATCACTGAGTTGCAACACTGCATGTGTCCGAGAGCCCAAAACACAGCTGCACTAAGGTCTTTATTCTTTACACTGGTATTTAAGCTTTGCTGCAGAAACTCTTCTGTGTCATGGCACTTCTAAGAACACTAACTCCAACCAGCAACATACAACACAATGAACTAGTTGCCTTCTGCCTGAGTCCCTGAGAGCCGCCCAGGTGGCCTAGTGAGGCAATCCTGTGATGGTAACTGAGGGAAGCCTATGCATCCAGCTCAGGCATGGCTCAGCAGCTTTCCTGCATGCTTTGCACAAGCTTCTGTAACCTCACGGATGATGCCACTCCTTAGACTCTGCTAGGGCTCGAGCTACCTGCCTCTATCAGTATCTCAGGCTTTGACTGCACCCGAGATACATCCCCTGGCACCCTCCTCTATCCCATCCCCCTTGCTCATAACCAGGCCAAAAAGTTCAGAGCCCCTGGAGCAGCTGCTGTGCCTGAGAAGCAGCTCCTGTCTCTTCTCCTCCAGTGTCCCCAAAGTGGTTAGCTCGCAAAAATCCTTACAAAGCCAAAATACCGACACTTTGGGGGAAGCCTTCCTTCAGGGATGTGAGCATTGCTGGGGCCACCTTGCACATCTTGACCTAGCACACTTCTGCTGCCCGAGGCTCTGATTAATTAGTATCTGCTACCAGTTGTTGCTAAGGGAAAGAAGCTTATTTAAATGACAGCAGAAAGTTTTGGAGCTGACAGACCTCAACTTTGGTCTAGCCCCTCCAAGTGAATGTAAATGTTTTTTATGCATCTCTCATTACCTGTGGCCATCCTGCCTTCACCCCTGCCACCCTCCCAGACAGGACCTGCCATATAGTTTGTGTCCTGAAAAAGCCACGTCTCAGCAGAAGGCTAATGCCATCCCTCTCTGGATTCTGGCTTTGACATCCAGGATTTCAGCCTCTCTCAGCAACATCTAGGCTTCATCCCTCCTTGGCTGTACCTGGCTACTGCCTCTTGCAGTAAGGCAATCAGAGTATAAGCTTTTTTTCCAGATCCCCTGCTTAACCTCAGGCAGACCTATGTAGCTTTAAGTAGAATATTACAGTAATGAGGGGTCATGACTATTTCTGAGAATATGCCCTTCTTCCCATTAGTAACCCCCCATGATAAGCAGCTCTATCTTCACTCCTGCCACCAGTCACTTGCAGGCCACTGGAGCTGCAAAGAAGGACAGAGCAGCCTGTCATAAAGAAGAAGTGAGAGGAGTGCATAAACTGGGAGAGAGGGTGGGGGAAGGAATAAGCATTGACAGTCAAAATGCGAAAAAGATGAAATGCAATTTTTCTTCAAATGCCTGGAGACAAGACAGATCTCCCAGCTTCTTTTCCCTCCCTTGCCCTCCTGCCTGAAAAGAGAAGAGGTAGTTAACATAGGAAAGCCCCTCAAATAAGCCCCGACAGCCACATATTCAGAAACTGATGGCATTTCCCTAAACACTGTTTGTAAAATGGTAATTATCCAGCAGGCAGTGACAGCTGGCACTTAGCACTGAGAGAGGATACGAGCGGACAAGAAGAAAGGGATCCTGCCATAATTGAACAAAGGGTAAAGAAATATATAAAACATAATCAGAAAAATACAAAGATTGCTGGCTGTGCTAATAGGTCACTTCAGCTTCTTGGTTCATCTTGAAGTGATTGAGTTTGAATGCAGAATCAGACTGACATCCTCCAAATGGTTCAGCTGCACCTCTGAGGGGAGCATCAGCAGCAGGAAACCCAAGGGGCTGAGCAGCCGGCAGTGAGCACATGGGTGCCAAACTGGCAGCCAGCTTTTTCCACAAAGTGTCTGGAGCACCTGCTCTCCGACTTGTGTCACAAGATCAGCTCTTAGGAATGAGAGCTTCTGGAGAGAGATTTCCTCCCTACTTCAGACCACTCCAGCAACTCAGCTATGCCACAACATGGCAAAATGGAGTCCTTCACTGGAAGCACCTAGGCTGCACAAAGCACCAGGCAATGTGCTTTAGAGAAACCTTTTGAGTAGGACAGGAAGATGGCTAGGCTGATCTTCTACTCCTCTGGTATTAAATGAAAAATCCCCTTCTGGGATTTTTTTTCGGGCAACGGAGCAGCCTGTCAGTTCAGATATTGGTTCTGACAGACCTCTTGTATGCTCTTGAGACAGGGGCTCTTCTTTCTGTGCCTTGATTCTTCACCTACAAAAGTGGTTGTAAGCTGTTGTAGCTTTGCCATACATTCAAAGCGAAGCCTGTTTCCTAAAATGTCCTACCCAAAATCTGGGAGGACAGGGTCCTGAACTGCACTCGAGTCCTTTAAGTATGATCAGTAATACAAGTCAGACTATCTTCTCTCCTCTGAGAGCCACACTCAAAGAGAATAGAAGCAGCAGAAAGAAAATAAACTCATATTAACGAGCAGGGTGGCATCTTTGAGCTTGGGGGTTTCCAAACTCATATTCTGTGGCCATTTGATTTGCTTCCTCCTTACTTTAATTAGGATGTTATCTCCCTCTAGCCTGCAGTAGAGAATTCTCCAATCTCTCCAGAATGCACCATGACTTGCTTTTGCCTGAATCCGGCCTGGAAAGGTTACTGCCAGGATCCAGCAGCATCTATGTTTGATCACAACCCACGATATGCCCCTGAGTCACTCAGTGAGTAACCGGCTAGCAGTCCTAACAAATGATGCTGAGATGAGTATGGTCAGACAGGACACATAATGGAGCACGAGAATATGGGAAGTAGGTCTGCTTCTCTCCTCTGTACCAGGAATCAGCTTGGCACAAAGTTGGTCTGTGCCTGGGATAAGACAGAAATGGCATCCAAATGTTTTGTCATTCCTTGCCATTCTTCTTGGCCACTTCTTCTCCTTTATCAAAAGACACTATTCATGAGAAAGATATAATTGTCCTAATTGACCCATACAATTTTAGCAATTGAGGGCAAAATCCTTAAAGCTTCTGAACTCTTGCTAGGCACACCTTCCTCCTACCTCTGCCTTAACTCTGTTTTACTGGGGGTTGCTAGTACTTGGTCCATCACAGCAGATGACCTTTAAGGTGGGTTTTTTCATGCCATATTCTCCTTGGTGCCAGGTCTGTGTGTGTTAATGATTTTCTCAGCACCCATGCACATTCAAAATAAGATAGATTTTCTCTGCTGCAGAGAGATACACCTCTGCACAGTAATTCATTATGCTACTATCTCAAAAGCTATTTCTTTGAGAAATATGCATACAGAGTTGTATTAACAGTGTATAGTTTTTATGACGATAACTGATGATTTGTTTGACTAGGTCTCTTATGTATCAATCTAACTATTTTGTACTTTGCATGTGATTTATTTTTGACTGTCTTAATAAAGTTCAGATATTACTTTCTCTCAGTAATCAATCTGCTTTCTTTAAATTACTGTTAAATTCTTTTTTTTTAATGAGTGAGAGTTTGAGTAAAGAATTTATCCTACAGAACTACTGATCTGAAAGTTATCAATATATTTCTAAATGGACAAGTACAAGTAAATTGAAAAGTGAGATTTTTTCCATCAGATGACATTAAAATATATGCATGTTTTCAAGTACGAAGTAATTACTTTAAGCGGTAATAGAGCATTTCTCATAAGATATATTAAAGAAACACCAACAATGAAATTGCTAATGTTGCAATTTAATTATAAACCCTTCTATATGCCAGCACATTTTCACTATTTCTTTTGTTGCCATTCTTGATCTGTAGCATGTTGTCTAACACAATTTACTATGTTTTTTTTGGTACAAATTACTTTCATAGCTTCTGTTTATCTGCCATATATGAAAAAGCACAGATGCACAAAAGACACTACAGGACAGTGATTAACATTAAATAAAAAAAAATGAGAGTAAAATTATGTTATGTGAAAACTTCTGTGTAGCCACATACCTGCAGAAGACTAGTAGTAAGACCAAAAGTTCAGTTGTAATTTTGGGAAGTAATTTCAGTGTAGCCATTATGCGGTAATGCCAGATGACTTCTGAGTAAACGTGCATATTCGTTATCATTATTAATGTATTTACTATAGACTCCTTTGCCTCTCTGCAAGGTTCCACGTACAATCTGACTAGCACACTGAAGTTCAGCAGTTTCTTGATACACACATCTCTTCACTGATATTTAAGATCAGAAAGGAAGAGCTTAGATGACCTAGGGCTTCTCCCTGAGTGATGCAGGCCTTACAATTTCACCCACACTGTCTCCATTTCTAACCCAAAAACTTGTGAGTGAAGCAACAAAAGTCTTTAAGAAAGACATCTGATGTTGATTCAAAAACTGCAAGTGATGTAGAGCTGAACACATCCTTGGGTAATCTAATTTATTTTACAGAATAAATTCAGACAATAGACAGATTCTTGTACACACATGCGCACACACTCATACACTCAAAATAAAAGCACCTTAATCATCCTCTCTGTCAGAATAATAGCTAATACATGTCACTTGGCTTTGGTGACTGTCCAAGCATACTCACTGCTGCTGTAGGAAACCTTTCCTGGTTTTGCCCTCTAACATCCACCCAGCATTCAGCATGAATACTCAACACACATTAATTTAATAAAGCACTCCTAATGTTGCTACAAGTTTGGGAAGATGCAGCATATCGCCGTCAGCAAGGTTTTTGTCACTGTCAGAGAGTTATTTGTGTTGTCTCTGCTGGATGGCCATGATGGCTTATTCAGCTTTTGTGGGGGGCTTGCAGAGAAGTGGAGTGCAAGGTAAGTCACAAGGAGGGGTGCAGACCAACTAAAGCTTACTCTGTGCACAGCCCTAGATTATCAGATATGAAGCAGATCTGGAAGCCATATAGCAGTGTCATATGCCCATCAGCCCAGTGTATTACCAAAGGCACAAACTGATGCGAAGTACATCTCTAAGGCTCTCAAACCTGAACCGGGCAATTCTCAGCAGTTCCGATTATGAAAAGAAAAATTGTCCTCCTGCCTGCCCTTCCTTATCTGCAGCTCTTACTGCAGGACAGAGAGAAGGAGGAGAGCACAGAGAGCATGGAGACTGGCATGTGTTGCACACACAGAGGCACCGGTATATTAGCATGAAAGCACACAGAAATATATGTGAAATTAAGACAAAAAGAGACAAGAGGTCACATAGAAATACAGGGTCAGCAAAGAACTAAATGTAGAAATGTAAGAGAAACCAACCAGGGGAAGCAAATGGGCAAGAAAGAGAGAGAAAGCATTCGGGCTAACTGGCAGTACAGGCTGGGAGACATCCGAGCTGCAGATGTGCATGAAAACATTAGGAATCAAGTGCAAACACTCACACACACTGTACCACACACTGAATTAGGCACAAATGACAAATCACAGACTCATTTGGGTGAGAAAAGACCTCTGGTGCATCATCCAGGCCATTGCTGCACGTTGTGGCAGGTCTGATTACACCTAAACCATCCCTGACAGATGGGTGACTCATCTCTGCCTTAAATATCTCCAGTGCTTGTGCCTCTACAGCCTGCCTTGGCAGCCTGCTCTGTCACCAAACTGTTCCTAGAGTGATAAAGTTTTCCCTCATATTTTTTAACTAACTGTTCCCTGCTGCACCTCAGGACCATTATGTCTTAGGCCTGTTTGTACCAACCACTGAGAAAAATGGATCCCCATCCTCTCAGTAGCGTCTCTTTATGGATTTGCAGACAGTGATTACATCTCCCTTCACACATCTTTCCTCCTCAATGAATATATATACACCAGCCTCCTTAATCTTCTCATTTACGCTATACTTTCCAAACCTATCAGCATTTTTGTCACTCTTCCTGGAGCTTTCTCTAATACATTGTGGTGGCTTTGGGACCTGGAGGAGATAGTATTAATTCAGCTTCCTGCCCCTTTCCTGTGCCATGTCCAGTCATGAAAGGTTGAAGAATCATAGAATTAGTTTGGAAGGCACCTTAAAATCATCTAGTTCCAACCCCCCTGCCATGGGCAGGGACACCTCCCACTAGACCAGGTTGCTCAAAGCCCCATCCAGCCTGGCCTTGAACACTGCCAGGGATGGGGCAGCCACAAATTCTCTGGGCAACCTGTTCCAATGCCTCACCACCCTCACACTAAAGAATTTCTTCCTAATATCTAATCTAAATCTACGTTCTTCCAGTTTAAAACCGTTATCCCTCGTCCTATCGCCACACTCCCTGATAAAGAGTCCCTCCCCATCTCTCCTGTAGCCTCCTTTTAAGTACTGAAAGCCCACTATAAGGTCTTCCTGGAGCCTTCTCTTCTTCAGGCTGAACAATCCTAACTCTCTCAGCCTGTCTTCATAGGAGAGGTGTTCCATTCCTCTGATCATTGTTGTGGCCCTCCTCTGGACTCACTCCAACACGTTCGTGTCCTTCTTATGTTGTAGGCCCAAGAGCTTTTATTTGCTTTCCTGAATACCATTTGCTTCCTAAATACCTCCTGCTTTACCCTCCTGAAAGATTCTGTTGCAGGCAGAAAAAGACAAACACACATGTGTGCACACACACACATAGTTATTTTATATGTTATATATATAAATACAAGGGACTTGCCTAGTATGGATTCCAACATTAATAGTTGTCTTAAAAGGTAAGCTGGACCAGCTGTGATGAAGAGCATCTGAAGGAGTGCAGAATGAGGAAGATGATGGTATCACTTTACACACGGGAAGAAGCCCCATTTCATGATACCCTGACAGTAGACTGAACGCTGGGAAAATCAGGACATCCTCTTAATGTCCCAAAACCCAAATATTATTCAAATCTGCACAGCCCGTATCCATTTCACCATGCTCATTTGTTTTCTGGCCCCCTGTATACTGCATCCATCATTCTTTTGTTCTCGTTTAAAGCCTCCACTTACAAGAGGGGTTAGCCTAGTTCTCAACAGGTCTGCCCCCCTATTGTTAAAGTGATGTGCATGAATGGTTTTTACACAATGCAAAAATGCCTTTGGCACTATGATTTTAGTTGCAAATGGATAACCTACGTGGGGAAAAAAATCAAGAAAGGAAGGACTGAGTAGGTCATTTGAGATATTATGCAGCTGTCTTCAATTGCTCGCTTTAGTTTCTGAAAAGCCTCTTGGGGGCTGAATTAGAAGATGGGGCTTTAAAAACATATGGAGACAATATGCAGTAGAGCACCCAAGAATGCCGTAGCATTTCCTTTATGGATTTCACAGAGAGACCAAGTCCCAAGTAAAAATGCGTAACAAACACAACATGCCAGGCCTTGGTGAAAAGACATTATGACGATGAAGGGACAATCATTTCAAAGGGTCCCCAATTTACGTCTGCAATCAGGTACCAGCACAAAAGCATGCCATTTCTGTATCTAACAGCCTGACCTGAAGGCTGGCACGATGACATTCTCTTCCAAGGGACCATGAGCCACTCATTGACCCCATACTATTTCAGAACTAGAGAGTGGGATGAACTGAGAGAAATTCAGCTCTAGGGCTTGTGAGACTGGAGACCAGGCTCTGAGAAAGTAATCTGTAACCTGTTATAGCTACAGGCTTATTGCCAATGACAGCAACTTATAGGTGCATCTGTGTGGCAGACTAATGGTCAATAATATTTCTTTTCAATACCCTGCTGCAACATCAAGCCAAACATGGTGTTTATTAAGTCTCACGGAATTTCCTGTCTGTTCTGGAAACTGCAGTTTTTTACTCTGATTGCACTAGTCTTAAAAGAAAATCTGAAAAATCAGTTAAGAAATGGAGAAGCACCTCATTCCTCACAACGAAAAGAATATGAGATGTAAAATGTCATCACTTTGATGTGCTGGCAAACTTCCTGGCATCCGTCGACCAAAGATAACTATGTTTATAAATATTTGGGATATGAAGATACTGTATAAAAATTGCATTTTTATTATTATTATAAAAGTGTGGTGTGGTGTTTTGTTGGTTTTTTTTTTTTTAAAGGAAAAGAAATAGCTCTGCAGTTTATTCTAGATATATACAGTAGGGTGTTTTGTGCTGTGCATAGCATATTGTTAATAAGTAAGAAACCGAATTCTACTTTCTCGCTATCCCTTGAGCAGCGCAAAGTGGCTATTCTCTTCTCAACTCCCAGCAAGAGGTGCTAAAAGGCTGGTGGAATAGCACTGGAGTTCCCCACAGCTATGGCACCACAGGCGAGAACAACTCTGTAGATCCCTCAATCTTAAGGTTTTGTGCTGCTGACCCATTACCTCGGTATCTTAGAATCTCCCATGTAAAATCAATAACAATAAAAAAAATCCCTTGGAGACTCTGTAGAGTCTCTCAGACAATATAGCCGGGGCTATGCTGGAGGAAT
Source organism: Numenius arquata (assembly GCF_964106895.1). Taxonomy (NCBI): domain Eukaryota; kingdom Metazoa; phylum Chordata; class Aves; order Charadriiformes; family Scolopacidae; genus Numenius; species Numenius arquata. The sequence continues at coordinate 14,242,091 of NC_133576.1, read as the reverse complement.
AGCTGGGGATGACTACAGCTTGTTCAGCTTCTCCTAGCAGGTTTTTTTGCAGGGAGAGGCTCAGGACTGCTGCCCACGGAACTCTCACAATCCAGATAATTGCTTTTCTATTCTTTTTACAACTGATATTTCATTCTCATTAAGACAGGAGAATTGCTGAAATATGATAGAAGCGGCTGCCACACCCACGTACATTCTGTTCCTGACCAGCTGGCCTCCACGCTATGCCAGTCCAGGACTCTTCGCACCCAGCTCTGGCAATCCCTCTGCAGCACCCCCTGCTATTCCTGTCCTCTCATAGCCTCATTTGCACAGCTCTGCTCAGGGACCTCAGCTGCGCCATACAGCCTCACCCTCAGCCAAAGCCTGGCCCCTCCACAGTCCTCCTAACGCATCCCAATCCTGAGAAAAAACCCTTCCCACTATTCCTGTTCCTGTGCAGATCTATTCCCGTTTAATTGCTGTCTCTCCCATCTTGCGGCTCTGTCAACATCTACATTTTCATTTGTCATCTTTTCTTGATTCCCAGCCTTTTTCCCATTACTCCCTGCAATAGCAGACAGCATGCCACAACTGATTCTACTTCCATTCTGCTTTCTTAACCACAGCTGAAAACTAAGTATTACTGCACCAGTAAACCTACCTGAAATCTATTGGGCTGACTGTCAGCTGACTCCATGAAACAGAGGTAAACAATTAAGGCATAATTTTTGCAATAACCACCCTGCAGAGCATTAACTCCCTGCCATTTGAGTCCTGGATTGGTAGTGTCAATTGGTCTCAGCCTTGGCTGGCACATCAGGCCATTCCCATGCACCAGGAAGGTCTCTCCAAGCACCGAGAGGCTCTCTCTTGCCTCCCTTATCATGGCTTTGCACCTTCTGCTACTTTGACAAATAGCCATTCACTCCACAGCCTGGGGCTGCAGTGACCTGACTGTCATCCCAGTCAACAACCAGCTTGCCACAAACACCAGTGAAAGCCCCAGTATTTAGCGCCTTTCTGTCCAGAGGTAAGACACATTGGATAGATATTGCACTAGATACCCAAACTGCTCCCAAAGCAAGGGCAGAAAGCCATACACAGAAACAGCTGGAGGGAGACCTTACATCATTGTTGTGTTATAAAATATGACTTGTGTTGCATTCTTTAAAAGCAGGAAGAAAAATTCTGCTCACATTCATACACAGGTTTATTTGTGTTTAGGGGAAACAAAATTGCCAGCATTCAAGATCAATCAGCCCTCAACAAGGTTCAAGGTTTGGAGAATCATTCCTCATTTGCTTTTCCATTGTAAATGTTAACTAAACGTAGCTCTGGTGAGAGGTGCCAGCTCAATAGCCCTGGAGATTAACCTGCCAAATTCTTTTCTCGGTCACAACACTGTAAACCCTGAGTAATTCCAACTATAATCAGCAGAGCTACTCCAGAATTGCAGCCAGGGATGGATTTTGGTACTGCAACTCTCTGTTCTCACCCATAGCAGGAAGAGACCTAGTTTAACTCCATAGCAGTGTTCCAAACAACCTCAGCAAGACGTGGATTTGATCCCACAACAGATACTGTTGCTGCCAGTGCTGTATTTGCTTTACGAAACTGGAAGCCAGTAATGAATGTATCTCCCACCCCACCAACTAACATGCCTCACACTTCACCTCAATCCTTGCTGGAAAGACCATCCCTGTGTCATAGCTTGCATACAATTAGCACCAAGCGTGAGATTTTTCAGAGAGATGACTTTTGCCTAATCGTGTCCATTCAAACCAATGGGTTTTTCATCATTGATTTTGATGGAAGGATAATTGCAGCAAAACCAAGAACTCTGAATGAAAATACTAAGAACTGCAGAAAGAACTTTGGTACTTGGATGTGGCCATGGATGGCACAACGGCTTATGCAGTTGCCATCAATATAAGCCTGTTATATGCTATAGCAAAAAGGACAAAGGCATTCCCTATATCTCCAGTCCCACTTCAGGGCCCCCTGGACCTATGCTGTGAAGTTACTGAACTGCAGCTGTAGCTGGGGCTTTACTTGTCTCTGCTCAAGGCATCAGGATACCTGAAGAGCTCCAATGTAGACTAGGTTTTCCCCAGGCCTCTCCATATGACAGCTAGGAGTCTACAAGCCCAAGGTAATATATAATCCTCATTTTTCAATTTTCCTTTTCATTGGAAATGCTGATATTTGACCAGATCAGATTCCCCTAAAGAGAGAAATTCTGACTTTGAACCAGGGGGAATGGAATGAAATGGAGTGAGCTAGTTCACTGAACATTTCTCTCTCCTCCTCCATGCCGTCATTGCTACGGACTTTCTACATTGCACATGTGATGATTTATGATATTGACATCATTGCGAAGCTCTCTCATTGTTTCACAAAAGGCCTTAAAAAGACAGTGTTTTGGCTCAGTAGTGTTAGATGAGATTCAGTATTTAAGCATCATGTGTTTGGACGGGCTGCAGTTCACAAAACCTCCAAACCGTTAGAGGTTCAGTCATCATTTAGGATGGAGGACCATTGTGTTTTGCCACTTGTGACATAGAGAGTAGGTGTTTTGTGGGGCCTGATGGCCTAAAAGCTCACCTCAGCGAAGAGCAGGACTTGAAAATTTCTACCAAGAGCAGATGTCCATCACAACGCTCTTTGCTCTGCCACCTTGTGTCAAAAGACAAGAGACCTTAATCACTCGGTAACCTTCACTTAGACCTTTTTTTGTTCTGTGTATGTGGAGTTGCCTAGAGCAGGGAGGGAATAACTTTTCTCTGTGTGGAGCTCTCACATGAGCACATGCAAGACACTATCTTGACTCCTGAGCAACTCATTATGCAAAATATATTGACAAAAATGAACAAGAGCAGAGCAGAGCAACAAAACAGTCAGATAATTAGAGCGGTCAAAGAATGAAAGGGTCAAATATGCCTGTCGTGGTTGTGAATAGGAGACAGGATATCAATATGAACACAACAAAGGGAAAAAAGCAAATGTAGACCCAACCTGAGAAAAACTTCCTGACAGTGAAGTACACCAGGAGGTTGTGGAATGACTCCCAAAGCACATAACTGAGTCTACGCTATTAGAAAATATATCAGAGGAAACTATGCTGGTACACAGCTCAGTGCCTAAGCAGCACACTTGCTCCACAGTAATGGCCAGCTATGGTTATCATTCCTTGCACTTTCAACTGGATGCTTTTGTCTGTGTTGCATGCCTCGAGCTCACAGGCAGCCTGCCACTGTGCAGATGTTAAGCAGATGCCATCTCCCTCCCTCCGGTGGTTAAAGTGATTTCAAGATGAGATGATAATTAGTCCCCGAAAGGCCATGTACAGAATGCAACAGGGTGCAGCAGGTTGCACTCCAGTGCAACTGAGAGCTGGGGCTCGTCACAGGTGAAAAATTAAGCCATGGTCATAACAAGCTAATTTCTCAACGCCTTTGTGCACACCCTCCTTGAGTCACTGCTGAGGAAGCTAGAGAAGAAGCTCCACTGAGCAAGACGGTAACTGCCAGACTGTATTGGCCACAGTGTTCATCCAGTCCCCTATCCTGTCCATGACAGCAGTCAGTACCAGATGCTTTAGGCAGGGAAGGTACAAGTACACCATGATGTGGAACAGCTTGTACGTCTATATTAGGCCTTTTCCTGGTTTTTGAGACCTAGAGAAGCCTTAAAACCTACTGACTGTATGTGTCTGGCTCTCCTTCCCAGAATGTATTCTCCTTGATTAAGACAACTCTAGGTGCTCTCAATGAATACTGGCTCTTTTTTATTTCTGAGCCCCGTGGAAAGCTAGCTATTGATGATGTTACATGACAATGATTTCTACAGCCAACCTGCCTGTTACAGGGAAAAAAAACACTCCCCCTTTTTCATCTTGTAGGGTCATCAAACATCTCCTTGTTCTCTCCTCTAAAAACCAAGGCTCACTCTCATGAACAGGCAGACTTTTACATACCTCTTCTTCTTAGCACCATACAAGCTCTGTTGGTAGAAACTTTCAAAGAACTTTCTCTTTGCATGAGAATCCTCCCAGGCACATCATTATTCCTGTCTCCCAGCTCTCAGCTACCTTTCTTCTGAGACTGTGTGGCCAGTCCTGCATGTGTTTTTTTCAGCTGAGATTCCAGCACTGAGAACATGGGATTGATCCATACACTGTGGTATTAACATGCTGCAAAGCTGTTCCCACCGTCCCCGGTCCTCTCTGCTTTGCAGGTAGGCTCTTGTCATAACACAGCAGTGTTCTTGGCAGTCTGTCTTCTCTGTTGCCTCCTCAACCTTTGTGGTTTTATTTAAGCCTGCCATTCATATGCCCCACGCTTGGTGCTAATGTTGTGTACATTCAAGAACTGTATAAACAAAGGATGTAATTACTACTCCTCCAGTTTGGGGAGGGATATATAAATGAGTGGCCTTTTAAGGGTATTCCTGTAGGGAAAAGAAAAAAAAAAAAAAAAAGTGTAGTGTTGTGTCTTCACTAAATTTATCTATTAGTCTTCTCCATTATAATCAATAAATCAGTTCCCTTTTTATATGGTGATGTTGGCTCAGCTGTGATTTTTTGATGGCAAAATTCATTACTCAATTGTCTCATCGCTTCCTTTCTAAGTTCAAAAACATCCATTAGCACCACTATGTGAAGCCCCATTAATCTGCTTTCGTTATAATAATGTTCTTATTCTTTCCTAGCGTCTTTATTGCATCCCACTCATCCTTGTTGTCTCATAGGAGCTTTTAATTAATGCACGAAGAACTGAAATAAAGAACCAGCATTTTTTTCAAGATCTAGCATTTTTGGTTACGGGACAGAAATTAAGTGAATTTACTCAGGTGACCCTATTCTAAAATGGGGAGAGTTGGCACATGATGCACGCTGGATGCCTTCAGAGCTGCCTGGTTTCTGCTGGGAAAAGCACAGTCAAAATAATCTTTTACTGACTCCAAGTACTCATTTGGTTTTGTTCTATTACTGTCTGCTGCAAAATGTTTTTCAAAATGGGAAGGTTCTATCACACCTATCCCATAATGTTTTTTGACTTTGATTTGCTTCTTAATCAACAAAACATACACTGCAGCAAAAGAAACTCCTGAAGAAAGGCTCCAAACTAAGGCGAGAAGGACTTATCAGTTACTGAAGGCATCAAAAGCGATGTCATATTCCCCTCCTTTACCATGAACTTGAACTATGCCTTGTCACTTAGATCCATTCCATGAGGAAAAAAAAAAAAAATGGGGCAGAGCAACACTGATTTAGTGCCCTTTTTCTATTTCCCATCCTCTTAATTTCTTCCTACCCATAAGACTTAAGAAAAGGAAATAAACACTTGTTATTTCTGCAGCAGACGCATACAGTGACTCAGAGACAGGCAATGTTAGGTGTAAGACCCCTGGGCCTTGAGTCAAAAGATGCATTTCTTAGTCCTACATCCAGCAGATGCCTCTGGGGAAGCCCTTTCACTAGTCCCTTTCTGTCTTCTGTTCAGATCACCAGCACCACCGACAAGGGCTGTTCCACGCTCCTGACCCCTGCAGTGCCAAGTGTGATGGGTCCCTTGTTATCACCAGGGTCTCTGGCTGCTACAGCAGCACAGCTGAGCTCAAGGGCTCTTGAAAGCAGAGGACTGCTGCTGTCCTGAAAATTTTCCCTACCAGTAGAGGAGGCTTTGCTGCTCCACACTTAGAACACTGTGATCTCCTGCAATGTACCACCTGTTAAGGAACACAGTTTGCATCAATCTTCGTAGGGCTCAGCTCCACCACCCTTATCCAAGGGTGTTAAGCTCTCACATGCAGCTCAAGCAACTGGGAAGGAGTCCCAGCACACACTTCAGAAGAGCCAAAACCAGCGTGCTTGGGAGCAAGGGCTCGGAGATAGCTGCTCACAATTTGGCTGAGTATATCGTACCTGAGAATTCCCTTCCCTGAAGGAAGATGGCATGCATTTGGGTGAGGGAGCAAACACTGTTCCTCTGGGGAGAGCTGGAGTGAAACACCAGATGAAAACTATTTGCCTTGTCCTTCCAGTGCGTGTTAGTACAGGACATAAAAAACAACAAATGAGGAATATTAAATTCTCTTCATTTGTCCCCCACAAAGGGACAAACAAAGTTGGTGAACAATAGTTTTCTGGACCCCTCTAATGAAATCACCCCTTCTTCTTAAACATGGCTAGTCAATGGCAAATTGGCATGTTTACTTGCTTCTAGGAGACCAAATGTAGAACTGCTTAGAAAAACAGGCAAACAAAGGGATATGTTGTGAGCTGATATCTCTGACAAGTCAGAGGGAAGAAAAAAACCTGTACACGGATTATAGAATTTATCATTAAAAAAAAAAAGAAAACCCAAACCCAAGGACTTTGCATGATACTTCAAAAGAAAAGAAGGAAAGGGGAGGTAGAAGGGGGGGAACAAAAAGAAAAGAAAATCTGTCAAGAATTTTCTCACTGCATCCAAAATGCCTCAGTGAGCAGAGATACAGAAACAAGCTAATTACTGTCTTTCTTTTACTCTCCCAGTTCTGAACTCCACACAACATTTTTTACGATTATTAATAAAGGAGCACTTTTATCTCCGTCTTATTAAGAGTTCTGGGGGTAGGAGTATAGTATCTGACAGATACCATATGGGATAGGGTGGAAACAGTAGGGAATGGAGGAAAGGAAGATAGAAGCAAAGAGATGACTTAAAAATCCCTCCATAGTTCCTAGGATATATATCCAAACTACTGGAGATTTCAATATAATTGGAGCAATTTCTGCTCTGCTGTGCTCTTCAACATTTATTCCCAAGGCGCTGAGGCTTAGGGTGCCAGCGAACAGGGCATTGAGTTTGAAGTCTCCATGCAGTCCATCTGCATGGAGAAAGGATCATCTTTGATGTGTCCCTGAAAAGGAAAGTCCAACCATTGAAAAGCCAGGGAAGCTGTCAGACAGATATGAGAGGCATGGGCAGAGCTTAGCAGCAAACCCAGGAATGCAGCAGACAGAGGTGCCACACCGGGGACGACAGTAAGGGGAGTCCCGGGCTGGGGAAGCAGGGGGCTGCAGGGAAGGAGGCCGCATTGGCAGTGCTGGTATGGGGAGCCCTGGGCTGGATGCCGGTCAAGGCAGAGACCTGCTTGTTTGAAGGGGCTTCATGTGGCTTCTGACAACACTTTACCTGACTCTACCTTTGCTTTCAGCTCCTTGGTTCCACATAAACATCGTGACACTGGAGTTTGAAAAATAACAGAAATTCTTACAGCACAGCCCCCATCCCCTTTGGGTACTGAATATTTTCTGAGTTTGGAAGAGCTGCTTAGACCAGCTGCTTTTTTGAATAAGTCAAGGAAGACAGCAGAAGCCAGGAGGCACAGGGGAAGAGCACCAGCTCACCACCCGAATTCTGCCAGTACACACGTGACCGGTTTAAGTGCCTGCCTAACTCTTCACAAACATGAAATCACTGTCTGTCTCTTCACAGTACCATTGCCTGCCTTACACATTCATCCTTTGCATCCTGCCTTACTCACAGCAAGACAAGCACTCTTTCTTACCATCCACGGGGCACTGACCAAACACTGAAGTGGGGAGAGATATAGAATCTGCTAAGCATTTCTACCTGTGGTCCTAAGGTAAATATTCAAGCTCCCTCCAGATTAAAAACTCTCTTCAGTAAATAGACATCCATAAAATATTATATTGTATATTCCCCTAGACAAGAGGAAGTTTCTACAGCCTGCACGATTCTGCAGACCAGACCTCTGTAGCTAAAAGTCACTCCTTGCTCAAATCAAACCCTCATCGGTTGGGGTTTCACCATCACACTTGCCCACACGAACAGCAGGTAATGCTCCATAATTTAACCTGGAAGACAGTCTGACATCTTTAAAGTAATTCTTCATTACAGAGCAGAGCTTACTAACCATTGTTTTGCATAGAAAGAAAAGAAAAAAACACAACAAAACAAAATCTGCCCTTCTTATGGGGCACTATAGGGTTTTAAGAAGCATTTTGTGGTCTATGCATAAGGATTTTGGGATAAGTTATTAGAAATTTTTCTGCAGATCTCTCTAAATTAAAGATTCTGCGTGATTTAAAGATCAGACTTGATGATGCAGCTGGTCCCTTCAAATCTGTTGCAATCAGCGAGATTCAGCTCTGATCCTAGCAATCTGCTTTGTAGCTGCAAGAGAGAGCCACAAGGAGAACCTGTCCTAGGGCAGATCCCAGGCAGAGATGCTCACCCTGGCACTGTACTGCCTCTCCTCATTGTCCTGCCAGAAAGATGTTAGCTGGATAAGGAAAAGGGCTGGTAAGTGCAGAAAAGGGAGTTGTCAGAGCATTTCATTGCCATGCCAATGTTGTGTTGCAGGATAGCTCATAGGAAGCCAGACAGGAGGCTGCCATAATTTAAACATCCCTCACTCTCCTTATAGAGGATGTGGAGAGGACTCCTTCAAAGTACTACTCCAAAATCTGGGCTGGTTTAAAGCACTCTCTTCCTCCAACTAGACCTGTTTATAGCTTGTGCCCCCAAACCAACAGCAGACACAGGAGGGAATCAACGAGTCATGGAGCCATTTTCTTTTGTAGCAAGCTGTGTAAGCAAATCAAGATCAAAGAAACACACTCTTAAGTGTCAGTCACAAGGACCCCTCTACCTTCCTATACTTGTGAACCCCCTTACAGTGAGCCTCCAGTGTTAAAGGTGAACACCAGAGTTTTTCAAAAAAGAAAATTCTGGGCAACTCTGACACGACCCCAGCAAATACTCAGAGGAATCGATGTAAAAGAAAACCTCCTTCCCAGGCATCCTGAAAAATGACTGTTTATATTCTCTTCGGATTACAAGGGGCTAATAGGTGGCAGAACACCTCTTTCCAGAGTACAGAGCAATCACTGCTCTTACATAAAACAAGAGTTAATGATTCTGCTGATTTACAACCTATTTTCCACTAATACATCCAGCAGTGAATTCTCAAGAGGCTTTCATCGTAGGCAAATCTGGAATACAGGACAGTGATAAAGCTATGTTTAGCTAGAAGATGAGAAAACAAATGATAGGTATGAGCCAAAATTTCAGATCTGGGTTAATTTGTTAACGCCTTGTAGGTTCAAAACCCACTTTGACTAATTTTCTTCAAGCTATACAGGAAAAAAAATTCCCTTCTGCTTTGAAAGTAGACCCAATAGGGATCAGGGCACATCAATTTTGCTAATGGAACCTGGTTGTAGCCTTAATTATTATTATCTCTTTGTGATAGATTAGCCATTTGCCCAGATTATACAGACATAGTGAGATTAGATTAGATAGCCCAGGCTCCATATGCTTTTTCTATTTCCCTGTGCAATATAGCAGTCAACTCACTGAATCCCTGCTTCTACTCCTGGTAATGAGCTATATTAGTACATTCACTTTAAGCTCTGTTTTCAAGGAAAATTGACCAAGGTTCAGTAAGAGGAGGCAGTAAAAGAGATATTTAGATTTGAGGAGTACCCTGATTTCAAAGTCCTAACAGTGGTGACATGTAGGACCATACAGTATTCATCAAGGTCATCTGTTATTTTCATAGCAAGTGAGTAGAGGGTGAGAAGAAATATCAACAAATGCAAAAGAGACATTCCATATCCCCTACAAAGGGTGCATCTGCTGCCAGGTTCCTACAAGAAAATGGGGTCACTTTAGTTAGCAAGATGTACAGGATACAATTTCTTCGTATTAACAAACCCTGAGATTAAAAGAACAAGCTTGGATAAACCTTATGGGAGTTTGAATGTATTTAACAAGGTGCAGCCAAGTTTTCCTAACTGAAAGGGCAAAAGAAGAAAATCTCTATGTCCCTATTGGGCTTGCAAGGTTAGCTCAACCCCCCAGCAGGCTTTATCATCATGGGATGAGATAATAGGTAGGTAAGAAGAGAAGTTTTCTTCCTTCATAAGAAGCTGAAGCTTGGAAAATTGTAAAGCAGCAGGGATGGAAATGTTGCGCAGCTTTGGAACGGATACCCCCATGCAACAGCCTGCTTTGCAGTCAGCCTGTCCAGGCAAATTTTTTTAGACATGTTTGATCTGTTGTTCTGTAACACTAGAGATTTAAAGACATTTTTAAAAGAGAGAACTTCTCCAGAGTCTTTGTCCAACAGTATCCCTTCCTACTCCATTTTGTATTGAACTGCTCACCTGGATATAGCCTTGTACAGAGAAAGCTGAATTCTGAATGCTGCACTAGGAGAGGCTGTAAAGCAATTTGGCATCAAAGGCAGAGAAGAAATATAAATCCCCTTATGGCATTTGCAAGGTCTTGATTCTACTACGAAAGCCCTTCAAGAAGAAAATCAGGAGTAATATAAACAGCAAGGACAGCACAAATCACCTCCCCATTCCCTAAACACTTGCCTTAACATTAAGGGCAACTGTGCTCCAAATTCTTGTGTTCATGGTGCTTATGAAAGCCACAAGAACCTGGACATGTAAAACAGCTTTAATAGACAAAAGCACCCACAACATGCTTTTATCCAGAAACTCTTGCAGATTTTCCTTTGGAAATTCTGGGTAACAAGTTTCTTCAGATGCATTCTGCTAACTCTCATGGATTCTCCTGTTTGCCTCTTATGCACCCCATATTTTGCTTCATCATGTGCTTAAAGAAATGAAAGTCCTTTCCCCAGGTACTTCTCAGATAGAAATAAAATTCAGCAGGTTACTCTCTCAGGAAAAGTTGTCAAACATTTGGAGAAATGCTTAAAAATGGCATTTATTCAGCACAGCTCATCAAGCTGCACTGAAAAATGTAAGTAGTAAGGACAGCTGGAGAAAGGTTAGAAAAGCAGGCTACGTTGACACCGCTCCCTCGCTATTTCTTCCAGGAGTCCCACGTTTGACGTTACACTGAGCTCTGTATTTGAGTTGGCTTGCTCCCGTCCTCTGTCGTGCCTCACTCCACTGCTCGCACATACATGTCAGCTTAATTCCTTCAAAGAAGAGAAAGAACAACATGGTTCCTTCTCCCTGCCCCATAATAATGAAAAACTGCACAAGAAGACAGAGCAATGCATACAGGTGCCTCTCACTCTCCTTCTCAAATGCCTCCAGCATGCTGAGCTGGGGGCTGGTACCCACTCACTTGATTAAAGTGCTTCCTGCTTTTGAGATTTCTTTTTTCCTTCCCTTTTTTGTTGGGTTCCCCCCCTCCCTGCCCCAAAAGGCTGGGTGGAGCTCTGCTTTATTTTTTCCCCGCTTCAGGGCTTGCTTGTTTATATTTGTCCATTCTGAAAGCTGTGAGTCACACTTTGATTTACAGCCTGTCCCAGGAGAGACAGGAGACCCTAATGAAACAACAGACTGCAAGGGTAATTAATACCCACCAGACATTCAACTGTACTAATAGTGAGCAATATGTGCGTATGTGTGTGCGTGAGCACTGTCAACTGGAGAGGAGCAGATAGAGATGATATCCGCATCGGTACAGTCCTGAGCACCTTGCCAACCCACAGCCATAGCTATTAACAGAGGATAGATGCCCAAACAAAATCTCCCTTGTGGGGACCAAACCTGGCAGAGGGTCAGGGTCACAATGAGATGAGGTACCTGTGGGGAGCCAGAGACCGGGTTGCTAGTGAGGGATACAGGAGGGAGGCTGGTGCAGTGCATTGATTGGGGATGCTGCGATGGAGAGAAGTCGTGAGGGTGATGGATCACCCCTGCTTAAAACAAACAAAAACCAGGCAGCTTGCCAGGAACGGCTTAGGCCAGTTTCATTAAAACTCTTCATTCATCATGCTGAAACGAGGCGGTGTTTGTTATTGCAGTGGTGGTGTGCTGGTGCAGTAGCTATTACGAGAGCGGGTGGCAATACAGGGAGGGGGCAGTGGGAGGAGATGGGAGCATAATGAAGGATGGAGGCAACCGGGAGGCAACAGAGCTCAAGTATCACTTACCATCCACTGAAGGGACTAAAAATCACCCTGTCTCCTGCATGGAACCGGGCTGATAAGACTTCACATCCATCCAGCCAAATCCCCAGGATGAGAGAGGATTCCCTACTTCCAGGTGTATTTATTCCCCTCATTAGACCAAATAACGGCACCACAACATGCTGAGGCTTGCTGTGGTGTCAGGTTCAGCTGTGGCCATGAATCCACTTAAATTCACCTCAGGAAATCCTAACAGCATGATGCTCAAATAAAAGCGCTGCACCTGCCTAGAGAGGGGCTGGATGGATCTCTTAGGCCTTTTCTATCTCTACAGTCTGTATTAGATCCTGATCTCACCGCCCACACACCCAGGGAAAGCAGAAACCAGCAGGGGTGGAAACCGCCTTGCTACATAGCTGATTCCCTTGCTCTTGTGGATGCTTTCACTTTCCACTTCGTTGCATCTCCCAGGCGGTACTGGAGACACACCACTGTAGACACGAGGCACTCCTCCATGCCCTAGCGTGAACTAATGAGGGCATGATGCTATCTGCCAAGTGGCTTTTTAGGTGACCCTCCTGCCAGGGTCAAACCCTCTCAAAAGATGTAGGCTTCCTGTGTCCAAACAAATCTCTCTCTGAACTTTCTCATCAGGCTCCTAGTGAGTGACCCGTGCACCCTGCAGTTGCACGGCTGGCATTAAGGCCAGCCTTTGATTTTAAAGCTTGGTGACTGCAATTCCTCCAGAGAAATCACGTTCCACATAAGTATATACATAAGTAACCTATTAAATGACATCCATGTTGGCCCATTTACAGGTATTGTAGCTGGGTAATGTCTATGTGTTTGTACATGTGAGGGAGGGGGACAGAAGGTGAGAATTCATTTTGTTCTGATGTATTTTATTGAGCAGCAAGAGACACTGCTTATATACTCATAATAAAAATCCCAGAACACAACTATTTAAGGAGTTGAGATGGAGGGAAAAAAAGTATGTGTGTTATGACAGGGAAAATTTACACCACTTACTCGTCTCCATGCATGCTCAACACAAGAAAGCCTTGAGGTGTGCATGTGTACGTCTAAGCTGTGTCACTAGCCTGGCTTGAAACAGTTCCCCAGTCTGAGCTCCTGCTAAGAGTAAGAGTTGTTATGCATTTCCATAGCAGGCTAAACTTCCAAGAGAAATAGCTTAGTATGTATGACTGAGACCACAAGCAATCTCAACAGTAAGAAAGCTTACTCTGGGGAGACATTTGAAACACAGAAATAGGTACCCACAGTGCCCTCAAAGGAAACCTTAACATCCCTCTTTGCCATGGTGCTGGAGACAAGCTGGTAAGTGTGCCTGTGCATCGTGGTGCTCAGCCTCCTCACATCCCAGTTATGGAAACAAGTACAGTCTCATCGTGAGAGTAAGAGATAAGGCTGCATTAGTTACAACTGTCAGCTGAGGAAATGCAATATCCCCAGTCCATCTCGGTCGCAGCTAAGGTGTGTTTTTGCTATGTCCTTTGGTGTCAGGAGGTACAGGCTACAAACTAGTATTCTCACCAGCTATGTTTTAAGTATCTACTGAGCAACAGCAGCTGCACAATGGTAATTAGTATTGGCCCAAGATTTTTGAAAGGAACATTTTCTGGGAGAAAATTCAAGTTGAACAAAACCGGCCTGTTTTGCAGGAAAATATCAATTGTGCTGAATTCTTCAAGGAAAATTTTCATGACAGCATCTCATTTGGAAAAGGCTGAAAAAAAGCTGCTTTTGCATTATATGAATATAACACAAAGGGGAAGTTAAATGCTTCAGTAAGGTTGAAGCAAAACATTTTTAGACTCTTTATGAATGCTTCCAATATTATAACTTTGCCTACGATCTTTTCTCAGGTCAGGTGACCTAAACTTTGAAATCTTAGGTTTTCCAGAGATGAAAAACTCATTTTCAATCACTTAGAATGTTCCTAAAGATATATTTTTTGGCATTTTTACAAATTTCCATCTAGTTTTCAGTCAACAGAGAAATAAATGCCTTCTCCCCAGCAACACAGATGGCACAAGTATTCTTTCGGTAGCCACAACTCCAAATCTGGGCAGGTGCACCTGCTCTAGCAGTTTTGTGAGTCAACGGCCAACATTCGTATTGCTCATGTCTTTTACTTGGTAGATATATTTAAGCTATAGATAGCTTAGATTTGCCTGCAGGCACTGCAAATTGTAACCTTCCACAGGATCACTGTGACTCAGTGTCAGAGACACAGAGGGGACCTAGCATCCCAACATCCCCAGTTCCCTCTTCTTCCAGACAAACAGCACTCATTTGTTTCCCAGCCTACAAGTGCAGGGCTGGTTTTCCAACACTCGCGTTGCCTTAGCTGATTAATAACTCACCCACTAGAAAGTTTCTCCTAATACTTGACCTAAACATTCTCTGCACTTCCCCTGTTGGCTAGTGAGAATAATTGGTCTCTCTCCTCTCTTCGCAGTATCTCCCTTCATGTTCCAGCAGGCAGGCCTCACAGCTCCTTCTGCCTTCTCTTCTCCAGACTTCAATGGCATTACACCGGGGGTGAGGGTGTAATTTGGCCCTTTCACACCTGGCTCCCTCAGCCTTTGCCTCAGAGGTCTTCCTGTGCATGAAGAATTTGTCTGTTTTTCTCTGCTTTAATGGTGCACAGGGATGTCCTCCCTGCTTCTCTGATGTGTGTCCAGCGCAGCTGTGCCTCAGGAAACTGGATTTAAAGAGAATGATATTTGCCCATTTACATCGATTGTGGGACTGAAAGGTTCTAACAAACCCTATTCTAAAATCAATTTTTCTGACTTAAAGGGCCCCTGCTGTATTCCAGTAATGAGAATAAAATATCGCATTTCACCAAAATCCTATTATACTGTCATGAATATCCCATCACACTGTCAAGAACCAGGCAGTGGTTCTCTATGGTGTCTTCCTTATTGATGGGCAATCATCCTGCTTAGAGTTTCAGTTTGAACAAGGTCTCAGGAGGCCTGGATCCTTCCCTGTGGTGCACTGAAGCCTGGCAGTTCCGCTGAGTAGCATCTAGTGTGGTGATCCCAGCCAGTGCAGATCCCCCTCCATACTGCACCAAGTGGGCAACTGAACATCCTCGTCACCTTTCAAGAGGTGCCTGTCAATCCACAGGATTAGCTTCTGAGCTATGAAACCTCAGAAGAGAGAGGTGACATCTGTGGCTGCTTTCCTTCAGATGCCATTGTGCACTGTTCAGGAACCAGGGCTGAAGCATTTTTCTCTCAAGCACCAGCTCTTTGGGTCATCTTGGGCCACCATGTAATTTTGCTCCATGCCCTCAATCTGCTAATTTTTACCAGCAGCCTCAGAAAGCTGGGGAACTTCTAGTTAATGCTTGGTGTACCACCCCAGGACATACAGGGAGAAGCCAGTCCTAAGGGGTACGCATATTCACTCCCTCCTCTACAGATTTCTCACAGACCCCAAATTAAGGCTCAGACATTTCATCTTGGCCGGAGAAGAAAAGGGGGGAAAACAGAAAAAAATCTGAATCAAAACTTCTGAAAAGTTGTGAAGGATAAAAACACTGAGTCCAGATCCAGGAATAAATTTTACAGCTGGCACCTGTTTGTCTTCATCACAAATGAACTGCAAAGCTCTGATTACACCACAAGCTTTAAGACACTTAAAAGCTAACTGTGGATCAAACTTTTTCAGATGAAGTAATGTTCTACCCATTCAAATTAGTTGCCACTTTCTCCAGATGGTCTCTCCCATCACTTTTCTAAGCTAAAATAAGTGTGTAAAGGAATCCTTCTGGGTTGTCTTACCACCTATCATTTCAAGGATGCTGCAATTTCTTCCACTCCTCTCACAAGGAATCAGGAAGGTGGGGTCATGCAGCAGTGCGTCCTTCATTAAAAGCACAAACTACAACCCAAGAAATTCTACCTGAACATAGGAAAACACTTTTTTAGCACTGAGGGAGGTCAAACACTGGAATACTCAAAACCCGACTGGACATGGTCCTGGGCAACCTGCTCCAGCTGACCCTGCTTGAGCAGGTCAGTCTAGATGGTCTCAAGAGGTCCCTTCCAACCCCAACCATTCTGTAATTCATTTATCATCTCAGGGCTCTGCTTTGCTGAAAGTTGGGATTATGCAGCATTTTTCACAAAATCTTATAAAATACAGAAAATCTTTCCTAAGAAAGAACCCACCCTACAAAATTCATTAAAAAAGAAAAAAACACTAAATGGATACACTGAAAATACAATAGCTGCACAAGGAAATGCTAGTCCAAGGAAATGCTAGAACTAGATGGCACAGCCTTCATCTTATTCCTTAAATAACAAGATATACTATGTCACTCACTTTTCTTCATAACTTATGCAGCACACAGAATGAGTAAGGCAAGGTTCCTCGACTCCACAACTTATCTGTACCTTATCAAGCCTTAATATTCTCCTATTATAGTTTGCTCCTTCCTTCCTCTTTCTTTTTTCTCTTTCTTCCTTCCTTCCTTTTCCCTCTGTTCTTTTCTTTCCTTCTTTCCTTTTTCCTCTTTCATTCCTTTCTCTTTCTCACTTCCTTCTTTTTTCTTTCTTTAAAAAAACAACAAAAACACAATTATAAAAGCTGACAGAAAGAATAAACTGACGTCTTTGGAGCCTACAGTTGAGATTTCAAAGGCTGCCTGAAGCGTTTACATGGACAACTCCCATTTATTTACTTGGTAATTTCAACAAAACTCCCCTCTTTTGATAGATCATAGATGGGAGTGGCCTTCCTGCTCCCTACCTACATGAAAACCTTCTGGTCTTCTTTGAAGAAGTGAAGCTCCAACCTGCTCTTCCATTTACTGATGTTTTCTCATGCATTGCAGGTTTTATCATTTCTGTGGGGAAAGGTGACTATGCTAAGATCAGATCTTAAGCAGACCGACCACTTCTCTGCTTGGAAAGGCATTACTCCATGCTAGTGACAGAGGAGGTATTTAAAAATCTGAATAGCCTGCAACATGAGGAAGTGGCTGTGACTTAGCAAGCCCCTTCGATATTCAAATAATAATTGACAATTATCCCAGAAGTAGTGGCAACTGCCCCCCACTTGTAGTTGCTTGCTACTCACAAACGCAGGTTTCCAAGTTTCCCCAGCCAAATAAGCATGATACGCTGGGGTTTCTGTTCAGGTGTACCACCTTGACACACCGAGCATTCTGGGCCACACTCACAGACCTACTGATGGGTTTCCACAAATCTTTCCGGAGTGGCGAATAAGGAAAGGGAAGAACAACGGGTGGCTGCCATTTCTAGCAGGTAACCAGCAACCTGGGTGCTACTCCATATAAAAAAGGATTTTTTGGGGGACTGCCAGGTACTGCCAGACCCCACTCTATCTGGCAGGCTTGGTTAATTGGTTTTGCCCACTGCCATCTCATGGGATCTCCCTCCGCTCCGTGGCCAGACCCCCCAGGCTCAGGGGGGCCGATGGACTAAATTACAACGGTGAATTCGTACGTAGCGGGATTCACATGGAATTGGCTGGAGCCGGGCGGGAAGAGACGAGAGATGCAGCAAGCGGCATGCTGGTAACAGATAACCTGGGCTTGCCAGCCTGGCTGCCGCTGCCTGCCCTCGGCGGAGGAGATGAGTGTGTTATCTTCCAGCTGCACACGCCTAGCAGCCGCTTACAGTGATCCGAAGGGAGATTTAGGTGCACGTACGCAAACACAAAATGCTTCCCGTCTTTTCAAAATTTTAAATCAAATGGATTTATCTGGTCCCAGGAAGAGAAATAAAATGGGAAGAATTCACCGTGCTGCGGCACGTTTCCCTCACAAAGACGTCCCACCCATGGTCAGGGTGCTGCAGGGGGCCATTCTCAGCTTTTCTTAGCAGCAATGCAAATGCATCTTCCCAGGGCTTTTCCCCAAAAATGAAAGGGGGGGGAAAGAGAGAGGAGATTCCCCTTGGATATGAGAGCTCTCTGACTCTATCCTGGGTGCAAATATATCCCTGTATCTCTCAGGTTTTCATATTTTTCATGCAACTGATAGTACAATATTGGCTTCTCAAAGCATCAAGCACCACCACAAAACCCATAGCCTCTTCTCTCACCTCCAGCACAGACATGCTGCCCTCCAGAGCCCAGCACACCTCACACCTCCACTGATCCATGCTACACAGATCCAATATAGAGCACTAAAATCTTGATTTCCTCCCCTCTCTTCCCTCCCTCCCTCACACACACATACCACCCTCAACCTGACATAAACACCCAGCCTCAAAAGGCACAAAACCACCGGACATTCCGCTTGAATGCAGAGCCCTTGCTCCACACTCCTCCCTTTACTGAAGCCTCACCTAAAAAAGCAGGAGATACCCCAGCTCCTCACCTCTTGCTTCCTGCTCTCATTACATCATGGACTACAAGTATATGGCTTCTAACAATGCATATAACATCTGCTTTAAACTAAAAAAGCAGCAAGAAGCATCACGCATTGCTGGCTTTTAGACAGAACTTATCTGCAAATAAAACAGACAATGTGCCTGTGTGCTCATTTGGGGTCTTTTGTTTCACGGCTGATTATTTAATTTCAAGTGCCCTGAGTGTCTTATGCATTTACCACAAATGAATGAAGATGCAGCTCCTGTGTGTCAGGAATATACAAGCTCAATTCAACAGGATACAACGAGTGAAGGTCACAAACAAGCAAGGGGATAAGCAGGGGCACGAGTGGGTAGTTAAAGGCAGATCATTATTACTCAGCAAGGCCTGGACATAAAATAATGGCTTCTGTTCAGTTTGTTTTGGAGGGACTTTATTAGCTCTTTCTCTTCTCATAGGCAAAAGAGGAAGAGCTCACCCAGTTGATGTGACTAAGGCTTTCCTGAACAAGCTTGGGGATGGTGTAGCAGGTGGCAAAGAGGGAGCCCACGGAGGATGAAAAGGTTAAGGAGAACATCCAGGCTGTCACAAAGTAGCCTGAGGCACCCAAGGTCCAAGCTCCATTGCCCTTGACTCTACCTACCATCCAGGGACAGAGAGAGGACAAGTCAGAGCACAGACAGGCTAAACCCAGACCCTAGTGTCTACTTCAAAACGGGGTGCTAAAAAGAGTGGGGAGACTGGGCAGAGGTTGCAGGACTTGCAAACTGAGGGCAAGGGGTCCGAGCTGGAGTTGCTGAATTTGCCTGGTCTAGATGTCAAAATCCATACGTGACAATGGAAATCCTTGCATCTTTTCTGTAGGTGCTGGGGGAGTCTTCTGTCAGTCCTGAGGCTCAGTCTGAATTTCTTTTATCATTTGATCTTGTACCAGGCTCCCACTGAGTCAGCCATGTCCAGCTCCTTCTGCTATGGAGTGGCACAGCCCATGCTTTTTGAATAACCCATGGTTTGCAACCACAGGCGCTTGTTAAGCAAACAGGTCTCCTACGCATCTGCTTTTACTTTTTTCTGAAACTCTGTGGTTATTTTGCTGTGAACGTTACAGCTTTCAGTAGTACATTTTGGTCCTTATCAGATAAAAAAAGAAAAGAGAAAAAAATAATTTCCAAAACATTTTTGTCTAAATTTGCCTGCCAGTCACAATTTTCAACTCAAAAAAGCTCTCTGGCGCAGCACTAGAAAAGCTATAAGCTGCAGAGCTGCATTATTCAGCTTCCTCCATCTCTAGATGTATTATTTAACTTCTTGGCAATAATGTCAGAGACGTAATCCAATAGAAATGCAGAGAAACAAAGGAACCCAAAATTTCAGAGCAGCTCAAATTGGTTTTCAGTTCTTACTTTATGGAAACTGAAAAAAAAAAAAAAAAAAAAAAGAAAAGAAAATAGAAAAGGAGGCACAATATTATCAGTGTAGAGGTGTCACAGCAGGCGCATGCTAACAGAGGCAAATCTAGAATCCCCATCCTTTGGTTTCTAGTAGGAAATCTTGAGCTACTAGAGCCAAAGGAAAACTTTTCTGGCTGCTGCTTGTCACCTCCATGATCCAACAACATTCACCCACCTCACCTCCTTGTCAGGTTAAAAGCTACATTTCTGGAAGAGGAATTTATTGACTGACCAATCTCATTTACATGCCCCACTACTCAGCTTCCCCAGGGCAGGATAAATGTCTTTCTCACAGGTGTCCGTAAGGCTGACTTATCCAGAATGCATGTCCCCATGGGTGAGATATCATGAACATAAACCACCCATTCCCAGCACACCCCTGGTTGTGTTTGTCACCTGAATCCTGCTTGTATTTAGCCTCAGTTCTCTCTAATATTCATTTGTTCTTGCTACAAGATCATCAGGGTAGGAACCTTGCTCTATTATATAGCAGTAAAATCCCGACAAGGAATAACAAGAAGGAGGAGAATCAATGTTTATAGTTTACAAGGTGCCTTGAAATTCTGAGATTAAAGGTCCTTTTTTGCTATTATTCTAAAGTATGGTCTTAAACAAATACATGCTGTTTTCAGATACCAGAATACATCCCCTTCCCTCCATTATTATTATTATTACTCTAAAAATGTTAAATGGCCCTTCGTTTTCTTCAAGGATCAAAAGAGCTTATGACAAATATCAATTTGTTCCTGATGCTGAGGAGCAAACTGAAGCACAGAGAAGCCAAGTCCATGGTGAGAAACAAAAATAGATGCCCCTGATCCCACATGCACTGCCTTCACTCCGAGATGCGCTTTATCGCTGCACAAGGAGCACTCATTAAAGGTGGGGTGGCAAAGACTTTGAAAGTGCACAGAACAAGACTGATTGGAGAAGGGGCGAGAGGATTTGCTGCAAGGGTGAAGCATTGCAGAGCAGATGATGCCACCAAGCAAAGATTTCTCTGACAGGGAGCATGTCTGCATTCTCCTAGTCACGCCAGAGGGGAGGGGGGACTTCTCCCCGGCTGATGCTTAGTAGCTCAGAGGTTATATATTTATAACACTTTTTATATTCTCAGACCTTTAAGATCATAAAATATGCTCTGTACTGCACGGCATTACAGTTAGATGTCTTGGGGTTTAGAGGGAGGGGTTTAGGAATAAAAAAACCCCTCCCCACACACCAAGCAAGTCCAAAGCAACCTGGCTACTCAACAATAAGAGCTCTTACAAATGCAGTGCAGTTGTTTGATATAGGAAGGTTCAAAGAGACAGCAGGAGACCAAATATAACTTTAATGCAACAGTCTCCAGCCACCAGCTTTTTCTGAAACTTTTAATGACTATAAGCAGTGGGGCAGTGCCTGGCAAAGCCCCTATCCCAGCACAACCAGTAAGTCCCCCACAGGTGTTTGCCAGTTTAGAGCTTCTCATATATTTAGTCGCCGAGCTACACACTAGTGTGGTGTAGAGATTACTGCAAAGGAAAAATCATATTATAAAACCCAAACTGTAAAGGACCCTCCTGGGGTTATTTTTGGATGCCAAAATGCAATCTGGATTCATGGGGCTTTACCCTTTGAACACACAGACAGAGCATTTCCAACAACCTCTCTCCCTGGTGCTGGTGGAATAATTTATTTGGAAACTGAGAAAAAAATCTTAGCAAAATCTTAGACAGCTGAGAAATCTCCTCAGCAGTATCCTAAAGCGTTAGCAGTGTGGTCTAATAGATTACTCTCCAGACACTGGACCAGTCCAGATCAAGACCCGCGAATAGGTAGTAGAAACAGGTCCCAAGCCCTAATATCCAGACACAAATTTAGCCAGAGCTTTCCAGAGCATCTAAGGAGGTCAGGGCCCACACTCTGGTTCAGGCCTTCTGCCTGTAAGGTGCCAGAAAAGCCACAGAGGAAAATGGAAGTGATCAGGTTGCCCATCAGCTCACAGCATGAAGGGGCAGAGCCAATCTGGGGGGCTGCTGCCCGCCAGTACACACATCTATGCAATATGCTATCCTCATGATGCAGGAGCTCAACAGTAGGTGCTGAAGACCAAGAAGTCATGGAACTGCACAGTGTGAAATGGTACAGAACCGTAGCACTCCTTTCTCCCTGGCAGCACAGCAAGCACCCACACATATTAATTCCTGCGGCTGAAGGGGAGAGGCAGTGGCTGAAGCAAAGCTGCTGCCTGATGATGCCCGGCAGAGTACAGACCCAGGCTTGACACCTGGTGGGGACACACGCTGTGTCAGGGTTGCGGGGTACCAGCCCCCTAAAACTCAGGGAGGACTGCAGCAGGGAGCAGGAGCCTTTGCATGGGAAGCTGCCTCGGACCCAAACAGAATCATAGAATTTTTTTCGTTGGAAGAGACCTTTAAGGTCATCAAGTCCAACCATTACCTAACACTGCCAAGTCCACCACTAAACCGTGTCCTTCAGTGATACCTCCAGGGATGCTGACTCAACCACTTCCCTGGGCAGCCTTTTCCAATGCTTGACAACCCTTTCAGTGAAGAAATTTTTCCTAATATCCCAACTATACCTTCCCTGCTCCCTGGTGCAACTTGAGGCCATTTCCCCATGTCCTATCACCTGTTATTTGGAACAAGTAGCAGTAAGAGCAAGCTCCCTGAAGGGGGTAGGGTAGCAGAGAAAGCTGCAGTTGGATAAAGTACCGGAAAAGCCCTGGCACACCTGTCTCTCCCTCTGGGGACTCATGCAAGCCTCTGAATGAAAAGGTGGGGGCTGGTGCAGCGCTGGTTCCTGAGGCACAGCTCCCAGCCCCGTGGCTCCTGGCCCCACAGGTCAGGCTGGCAGGCAGTGCCAGCTCCCACCACTGGCCCTGGGAGGCGAGGGGACACTGCTCCCAGCCCTCGCTCCATCAACGCAAATGCCAGGGGAAGCGATGCTGCACGTCCCCATTTGTCACCGGGGCCGGCATTAACAGAATGTTTAAAAGTCATGATGTCATCGCTATTAATCAGGGCCCTGCTGGGCCATGCTCCGGTGCTGCATATTAATCACCAGCGGCCCCAGGACTCGCTTATCTGGAGAGGCTAAGTTTAGATCCATAAAACATGATTTATTTTTAAAAGTAGCATTATTAAAGATGAGCTACAGCCTCATTCGTACTCCCGCTGGAATCTCCTTTAGGAAAAGGTTGGTATTTTGGAGTTGGTACAGCAACCATCCTATTATTTTGAGCTTGAGAAAGCTGTCAGGTGTGATATTGGCCTTTGAATGTCTTGGATCTCGCCCCTACAAAGGAGAATCACCCCAATGCCCCAGCAGAGTCACGGCTTGGGGAAAAAATTCCCTTTTAAATCACTTTCAACTATAGATGGGACAGAGCTAACACCTCAACAAAGAGAGGAGCTGATGTTGAAAGGCTGGTTACATGCAGACCTGAGTAACACCACAATGGTAACAAATGGCAGCGTCCAACCCACCTGCCTGGATATGTCTTAACCAACAGGTGAGCCCTTTAGATACCAGCCCATAACCTATGTCTAGCATATGAACTTATTTTCTGTGCTCTGCAAAGTGCGCCTGTTGGATCAACAGCATGATTGATTCACACAAATGAATTTGTAAAAGCCTGCCTGCACTCAAATTTATATGAGTTTAGCTACAGTGACTTTAGCAATTACTTTACCTCTGGTCCAATCCACACACAGGAACTGCACCAGTTTAATAGAATCATTTTCCAAATCAGTCTGCTAAATTTGATTTGACTCCTTGCGCATCTGCTTGCACTTTGGATTAAAGAGGTTCTGGTGCCAGTTGAGCGTGAATGGGAGACGTCTGCGTGGGTTCCTCCAACCCAAACCAGGAGACTCCACCAACCCGTTCCAGCAGTTCCATTAACTCTGTTCCTAAGCCAACCCAGTTAAAACTAGTGCAAATCCCATGTGCGGGGTTAACCCAAGAGATTTGGCAGACAGGGCAGAGGAGAGGAAAGCCTCGCCAGCACAGGACATTCATTCCATTGGTGAAGGAAGGCTTGCTCCTTTCTTGCCCACAACAGCCATCAGACACAATCACGGTCTCCTCTCACTGGAACCACTGGGTGATACTGAGTCCCCATGTGGCTGTAGGAGTTGTACTGGTACCTGTGTCATTGCCACACTGCCTGGTCCTACTGGGTTAGCTGCCATTGAGAGAGAAGGGGCAAGAGCAGTCCTACCCCCTTCTGGTGACAACCGCCCGAACACTGATGGCACAGACACTGTCCTCCTGCTCTTGCCACTATGGTGGGTGAACACTGAGTCATTTGACAGCTTTACTGCTCCCAAACTAGCACTTCTTCTTCTTGGCCTGCCTTTACAGCCACACCATCACCCCAGGCAGGGCTGCACAGCGAAGCTCATCCAAACAAGCATTGGGCCTCTTACTCATATGCAGAGAGAGACACAATGCTGTGATCAGTCATGTTGACAAGCCTTGGGATCCCATCTGACAGCAATGAGGGGACTCAGCAGACCAAGATATTTATCAAAGTGCTTACATATGAAACTGGTTGGCTATTCACTGTCATCTCAAAGGAGCCAAAGTTTGGCCTACCAGCCTACAGTCAGTGGAGAAACAACCCCTTATTACTAAGCTGCTCATTTAACATATACCCTTTGTGTTAGGCTTTTGATAAACATGGTGTTACACACAGCTCTTTCCCATTGCCTGCCTGTGAATTCCCTGAGTCTGGATACCTTGATTGCCCACATCGCATTTCAGAATAGACCTTCTGAAACCCAAGAGCCAGAGGTGAGCAGGGCTCATGCAATCCTACTGCGGAGGACTCCTGCAGCCACAAGTGCTGATGGCAGGGCCAGGGGAAGTAGAGGGGAAAGGTTCACAGAGCATCCTAAATGACAAGGTTAAGTTGCAGTCACCTGTTACCTGTATCCATGTAATGAATCAACACGCTGCAGATAACAAAAGCAATTACCACACAATTTACTATCACATCGCTTTGGGAGGCAGGACCATAACGTTGTCCCTCCATCTCAGAGTTTCCAGAGTTGAGCTCACCTTGGAGGGCTTACTCTGACATACACAGCCGTGTTTTTGTGCAGAGTCTTTACAAGGTTCAAATTAGGGGAATGAGGGCATTAAATTTAAACAGGTATGAGAGGTTTTTGGGTTTTGCTTTTTTCTTTTAGGTTCACTGTCTTTTGTGATCCAAAGCAAAGGATGGAGAACGTGGGGAAAAGACTGCAAGGACACTAAGTCCAAGCCTCCAAAACTCTGCTTTTCCTTCTAGTGGCAGTAAACTTGAATGTCCATCCCAGACAGGCTGACTCTGTCTGAGTAAGATAAATAGAAGCAATGACAGCTCCAGAGCTGCTGCTCAGACAAAAGAAACAGAACCAGAACCTTCCCTACTGTGTTTGTTCAGGCAGCTCTCAAGTGGGGCAAGCTCAGCTTTGCCACCAGAAACCACCAAATGAAATCACCATTTACCTACCCTTCCACATGTTCATGACACTGATGCCCCCTATGGAGAAAGCTGCACAGGGGGCTTACCTGAAAAGAAGGCACTCTTTCTGCCACCCACTCCTGCACATCTCCTCTTTCCCATTTAAATCCCTTGCAAAGCATGCTATTTAAATCCCTATTTTACTGTAGTTGGTTCATCATGTTCCTCTGCTCATTAGGCTGGCAGCACAGGCTCAGCAGCATTTGCACTTCAGCATCAGAATTTCTGCTGTGAAGTACGACTGTCATCCACTTGCCTGGACATGATGTTCCTAAAAATAGCCTCATCCTTGTTTTCTAACTCTCTAAAAAAACAGGCAATCTCTCTTCCTGAACTTTGATCACCAAATTCCCTTCTCAGATCCTCACAACCACTCCCTCAGTCTCCTCTTTCCTACATAAATTATTACTGCTAAAACTCTTCTTTGCCAAGCCACCAGCCCACCTCAAACCTTTCGGTGAGTTCCTTCTTCCTCAGGTCCCTAAAGATCAGAGGACAGGCATTCACTTACCCCACATGCATACTGTGTCTCCTGTGATGAACAGCTTAGCCACAGCCTGTCACCGACAGTGAATGGTCATAGCTCGATAGAGAACCAGATGAGGACACGTATGTTGGGTGTGATGAACCCCCAGCAGTATTCCCTTACTCATGAAAAGAGGAAAATCCCACTTCTGACAGAGCCAAACGTCTTATGCTGTCTGGAGTAGACAGCCGGCAACTTGGAGGGAGAGGAAGCAACTTCCAGCTCCTCATATTCAGGGATCTCAGCATAAGATGTAGGAAACCTGGGGCTGATTGTGTGCCTATACCAACAGTACAGAGGAGCCACGCCAAGCAAGGCAGAACTGCAGCAGCATGGATGTCACTTTCCTGCCCTCCTTAGGCTTCCTTCTAGGCTCCACCATATCCCACACCCACAATGTCTCAAACACCTCTACCACACAGAAAACAGGCAGAGTCAGATGAGTGGCAGTGCTCCCCTCAGCATGGGGCAGAGGCTTTTTGGGCTGGGGATGCCTCTGGTGGTTTCACTGAATTTCACTGAATTTTCACTGAATTTTTAGAGTTGGAAGGGACCGTAAAGATCATCTAGTCCAACTCCCCTGTTGAAGCAGGATTGCCCAGAGCATGTCAGAGCATGTTACTCAGGACTGCATCCAGGCGGGTCTTGAAAATCTCCAGAGTAGGGGACTCCACAACCTCCCTGGGCAGCCTGTTCCAGGGCTCTGTCACCCTCACTGTGAGGGTGACACCTCCACCGCACTGTGGTTGTGCCCTATTGCCAGCACCCGCCATTTCTTGGACTCTCCAATCAAACCAGGAAGATTGCATGTCCTCAGACTGCTGTAAGGGGAAATTGGGACTTCATTATCTTGTGGAATTGGTGATGAAAAGCAGTATCGCTGCATATCCCAGGGCCCCAGAGCACAGCACATACCAAAGCCTTGCTAACTGTTTATTATTAAGATCTTAAAACCAGTTGTGTGTCTTTGTAATTCCTGCTCTCGATTGATGAGAAGAAGGCCCCGAGGGAAGGGAAAACATTTTCCAGGGAAGAAGCTTTTAACATCAGAAGGCAGGAAACCAAACAGCGTTCCTTGTGCCTTTGCCTTACATGCTGGGTGCAGCGTTCGCCCTGTTCAAGCACGGTGGAAGGAGCAAGCTGCTGAGCTGTCCCCAGGTGGGTAGGGAGCACTGGGCAGCTGCTCACCCACTACAGGGCATGCAGCAGCAGTAGCGAGTGGAGATGAGCAGCTCTTGCAACCATCCTAACCTGCTGCAGGAAGCCCAGATCCCTCCCTGCTCAAACTGCAGGGGAAAGAATCACGGAAACAAGCTCCATAACAGAATTTGCACAACCCAGTTATAGTTTAATCTCCCTTGGGACTGATGAGAGGTTTCTTGAAGTTCTCAGTAGCACAGGTCTCATGGTCTAGGCCCACAGGTGAGAACATTCAGTTCCCAAGTATTTGCTTTTTCATGCTCTGTGTCCTGCCAGGGGAAAGGATGTTCCTGTCCCTCCAGATGCACAACCCATAAGATAAGAGCAGACAGGTTCTTCCCTGAATGTTTTGGGCAATGTTTTTTATCACCTGGCATCCTGAACTATAACTTCTAAATCTGGCCAAAGCAGCAACCAAACAATTTCCTTCTGATTTGGTAATAACTTAAATACTTAATACAAGCATGAATGGCTATAGCTAGCATAAGTGAACTGAAAATCCTGTTTGCGTGAACCCATCAAGAAGAACCTCCAACTTCTAGTGCCTCCAAACCCAATTTCATTTTACATACACCCTTATTTCTTTTTTCTTTCTAATGACATTTATCTTTGCTCAAATTCAAAAGGTCAGACCAGGAGTGTCAGCGCTGTACCCAGAAGGTACAGTCACTGCACAAGTTGGAATATCTGACCACGTCACCATGCTTAATTGGTCTCCTGCTGGCATCCACTGTGGATCCAACTCTTTCTCAGATCCACCACAGCACATCTGCACATCTTGCAGAGTAGGCACAGAGCAATGCAGAAGTGCCAGCGAAGTGCTGCAATGGGTGAAGGGATCTGGATGTATAATGTATTCCACTGTGTTTTGATGGATTCTCTTTCTCAAATGGATGTAATAGATTCTCTAGCTCCTGTGCTCCTGTTCTTGCTCAGCTCCAGAACCTGGATTCAGAGTCTAGCACCGTATGTGTTGTCCAGTGTCACCACACAGGGTGCCCTCAAGTTGTAATTAAAATTTAACCACAATGAAGAAGGGTTTTGCTGTGCTGCAAAACCCTTCCCTATCTGGGTGAAAATATTCTTCTGTTCTATGACAGTAACAAATCAGGGTTGCTTTGAAATACCAGGCTGAATGATAGCAAACATGTGTGTCTGCAATTGCTTCCTTGCTGAGAGACAAACCAGGAAAACACAGCTGCAACAAATCCAGCAGAAGGACCAGGTCAGAGGGGACGATGAGAGCTGGAAGGATTCTTTCCCAATCCTCACCTCACCCCACAAGGGAAAGGAGCTAAATCTCTTCTCTGAATATTTTCCTTTGGTTCCTGGTTGCATCTCTTTAGAAGGCACATCTAATGAAAACACAGGAGAGTCTGTTCTTTGTGGCCATGAGGTTAATAAGAGTGGAACATAGGAGCAGCAGGAGCTTCAGGAAGAATAATTCCTTTTAAAGCTGGAGATAGGAAGCCTATAGGTGGTAAGTGTGACATTTCCGCACGGAGGAGTCCAGCTTAATTACCTACAATTCAAGGGTAGGAAGTTATACATTAAGGCAGGCAAAAAGAAAGTGGTAGGAGAGGTCAGACTTGGGCCGCTCATGAAGATTTAACATCATTAACTCTCCGGCTTCCAAGAATGTTACTGTATTTTTGCTGGCCAAATACCAATACGGCTAATTGCATTTGTGTTACCTGCAGTTCAATGAGAAATTGTCTCTTTATCATTGCCTGCACTGTCGTATAGTACAGGAACACACAGCAATACCAAGCAGAGTGGCTCTACTTCATTTGTAGGTAAAACAATTCCTGTGTGCATTAAGCTTGGCTCAGCAAGACACACAGACAGCACCAAGGGGCTGGAGCTGCTGTTATTCAGATGGCAGTCAGTTCTGGCATGTTGACAGGGACAGCATCCACAGGTGCTAAGTGCCTGAAAGTTATTTGGCAGAGCCTGCATGACTGGGTAGTGCTGGTAATCACAATATCTGGCCAACTGAATATCTGAGTCACCTATTCACCTACTCAGTATTTGTGTATGCTACAGACAGACATATGGTTTACAGCAAACTAGGGAACAGACACTGCCGCACAGTCATTTTCTCATCTTTCCCAGGATTCGCTGACGCATTCTCAGTTGAGACGGGCACAGGCCAAACTTCCTTTCCAATATACCACTAAAAAGGCTACATTACGACAGCTGTTGTTACTGCCTTAATCTCTTCCCTGTTGCTCATGCCTGATAAAACGAGGAATCAGTGGCCACCTCTGAGTTACCAGGCTCCCAAAGTCAGACATACTGAAAGGACCAAGATCTTGTTTCCCAGCTACATTTTCTTATGCTATAAAGTCAGTGTAAGAGCCTGCCATCACCCCTGTCCTCTTGTCTGAACACTATTCACGCTTCCTCAGTTGCACCAATACAAGTAACCGAGGCCACACAAAACAAAATAGCTACAGTTATAAAAAAACCCACCCTAAAACCCTGTAACAAAATAGCCTCAATTCCCCAAGCTGACCGATAGGAAGCCCCCTCAGCGCTGCAGCTCACACAGCAGAAAGAAGAATACCATGGGGAGAGGTCTTTCCCTTGGGTTTGCTCCCAACCAGACAAGAGTGAGGAACCACTGCCCAACCTGGGCTTAGTCCATGAAGTACCTGTGTTCCACTACAGATCTCTGATTTCTGAAGACCCTTCCTCTACCTTATTCTGCATGCATTGGTCACAGGTGATTAAAGTGGCAGATACTGGATCCGGAAGGGCAAAAAACTTAAAGAGGGTTTCTGTTGCAGTTTTATTATGGAGGGGCTGGAGTCTCTTCATAGCTGAGGTTGTAATCAGTTTCCACTCTCAGCTCTGACTTAAATAACTCTTCATATGCATTCCTCTAACTTCAGCTCATAATTGCAGGGTTTGGTATTGAAGCTAAAAAGATTGTTTTTCCCCCTTCCCCCCTCCTCACTGCAATTTGAAGAATTTAGACCTGTAATTCAAAGAGTTAGGCAATGCCAGACTGAACCTTTGCCAAACGAAATGTTTCCTTAGCTTCTTTCACTTGAGAGAACCAAGCAAAACAACCCCCTACCAAAAAAGAGTTTTTTTTATTCTCCCCAAATGACTCAAAATTCAAATCTCTTTGAAAACATATGCATAGGCAGCAGTTGCAGAAAATAAGGTGCAAGTCAGAAAGTCATAAACAGCCAATGCATTTAGCTGTAATAAACTAAGTGTACAGTAGTTGGTATTCTGGTAGCCAATGCTAGCTGGAAAACCTCCCAAAAGCTGAAATCACACGATCGGGGAGTTTTTCTGGTTTTAGACAAAACGAAAATCTCCTAAAAACCAGACTCTTTTCCACTGAAGACATGGAAAATTATCAAAACACTTTCCACTTGCTCTGGAAGTAGCAAATTGCTGCATACAGAAAACACAAAATTCTTCCTGTGCTGTACTAAAGCAGATTAGACTTTCCATTACTTTGGCTCTGTTTTTTATTTCTAGAGGTTAAAGTTTTGGCCCCAATTATATGTGGAACCTAGTATTTTTGCTATTTGCATAAACCTCATGTCTGCACTGGATTCAATATAAAATACCATACAGTCACTAAGTTTGTTCCTACAAAAGCACCTCCCCCAAAAGAAAAAAAAAAAATCCATCTCTGTAAGTTGTAAATCTTCCATTTTCTCATATTGATTGCTGTTTTCAAATTTCTGCATGCAGCTAATTAACAAATCTTTTTAAAAAAACATTAGAAAGACAGAAATCAAGTGCATTTGCTGTAGCGGAGAACATCATGTGGCAAAGAGCTGCATATCTCCCGTCTGTCCTTGCAGACACTGGTTTTTGGTAATTCCATGCACAGGGAAGATTCCTATTAGAACCAGGGCCCTACTCCGGCTGCCCAGGATGGAAGCTTGGAGGGCAAGAGAGCAGTACAGTCAATGGGCAGAAATCCAAAGCTACCCAGAGTGGAAAGATGACGGGGGCAACCAGGTTCCTTAAGCTGCTCATGAATTAGCTTGTACAGAGTACCAGCAGAAATACAGGCCCCACATAAAGAAATTAAACCTTGCACAGGCTTCATTAATTTGAATTTAACGATCACTGTGACTTGCATCTGTAAATAGTTATGCCGATGTGTAGCTTGAGTCACACGCAGTTCTGATGCCAGTAAGAATTCACAAACTTTATACAACTTACATACGTATATGGGTACAGAAACCTCCAGCTGCTGCACTTAAACCTCTCTTCTAGGCATCTAATAGCCAATAAGGGAATAGGAAATAAGGGAAAAGGAAAGTGAATATAATGTTGTATGAGATCTGGCGAAGTAAGTGTTGACATACTAAACACGCTGCTGCATGTTCAAAAGGATATCCTTAATTCTGCTGCCTGGTGGGCAAGGACTACCCATTTCTGAAAGATGTACTTCTAACAACCACAATGATTCAAAAAAATCATTGTCTACAGGAAAACAAATCCATGGAAGGCATGAAGTTTTGACATCCTTCCCTTTTCTGGACAATTGAATCTGGCATGGAAATAACGTACTGGTCTGGTTTGATGAAATGGACACTCTGACCCTTTCTTTACACTTGAAGATTGATTGATTGTTTGTACCCAAACAATTATGCCTTAGTAAACAGTCGAGAAACAAACCTTTCACAGCTGTTACTTCCCTGTTTCCTCAAAGAAACTTACATCTTGCTTTGTAAAATGCTTTACATTCCCACCCTCATTTCCATACTCTGCTGTAGGTAAAAACCTATTTCCTTTGAGTTCCTTAATTGAAATACATTTAATTCCACAGGCGCTTTCCAAGATTTGTTTACAGCAGGAATAGCCACTTAAAAAGCAACAATGATTTTTAAAGGGACAGACCCCTTTATTCATACTGCAAACAACTCCTCAGATTATTGTCAGGAGGAGTATTCTCAAATACATCTCGTCTTTTACCCTCTCCCTGTTAGCTTTTTGCACTCCTCTCAGCTTGAACAATGAAAATCAATGCAGCTGCTTCCCTTTTTCTCTCCAGTGAATTTGAGTATCAGGTGACAGGGGAGCAGTTTTTGGTTTAAGACAAACCTTTGCACTGGAACTTTTATAGAAATGAACTACTTAATGGGAATTATTTGCTCTTGGGTTGTGTGAGGGAAAAAAAAACCCAACCACCATCCTTTCTGTTCTTTTTTTTATTTTTTCCTTTTTAAACAAAGCAAAAATTTGTCAGCCAAATAGGAATTGACAGCATTCCTTTAAAAAGCAAAATAAAGCTCGCCCCAGCTGGGCACTCACCAGGCTGCTATATTTGTGTCTCACGTGCTGGGCCCATGTGCAATTCAGCCTCCCTCGATCTGAACAGGCTTGCTGTACTGTGGCCTCCCTAGTCCCCCTGGCACACTTAAGCTTTTTCTGTGCCTCCTGCTCCATGTCCCCCCTGCGTCCCGGTGGAGTACAGCTGATCCAAGCCCCCAGGAGCACCTCAGGCTCCAGCGCTGGCTCCAGCCTCAAACTCTGACAAAGCTTAAGCCCATCCTTCCCCTAGACATCCAGAACTGCAAGCGAAGGCTGGAAATTGCCACTTATCCTTCCAGAAACACATCCTAGAGAAAACTTACAGGCTCTACTGAGGTTTCCCCAATCAATCACTCTTTACTTTGGCTGGCATGAGAAACCAAAAAATCTATAAGAATATTAAAAAGCATTTTCAATTGTATCCTGACTCTGATCATCACTTGGAGACATTTTTGGGGTGACCCTGCTAGGTAACCAAGAGTCCCAGCTTATAAACAGGAAACACAACTGCTTTTTTCTTTTGAGCAGCTAAATTTCCTCCCCCTACCTGGTTTCACAATTGAAACAGACCCGTCCACTATTAAAACATGCATTTTTGCTTCTCCCTGTAACCAGGCGGCTTCTGATTCTTAATTCTCCCTGAAGGCTCTGGCTCGTGAGTAAGGATGACAGCCTTTGTGTTGACTTGAAATGTCCTGCCTCTGTCCTAATGCAGAGAGACTTGAGATGCTCATAAGAAGCTCCTACAGCTCTGCACTTTGCAGTCTGGAATTTTAAGATGAATAGTCACAAACGTCAATGCACCTTAAAGCACCAGACCATAAACTGCAATTGTTAAGGGTCTGCTTCTTGAGAAGCTCAACTGTCCAAGGGAAGGGACAGGCATGATCTGCAATCTGAGCCTTTTAGGATGTGCAGCATGACTTGGTATTAGTTCCCGACATCTCTGTTCTTCTGCTAGAAGATACTTCTCTTTCCTTTTCCTTCTCTGAAGAAAATATTCATTAGCTGTGTGCATGGCTGTCCATCTGCTCTTCTCTTGCCCCCAATCTTGGCTTGTTCCCATTTGAAGGAGACTCACCAAGACCTAATGAGCTCTCCTTATTACACCAATGCATTCGTAATAGCTTTTGAACACTGGCCACAATTCACGACTAGTTCTCCAAAACAGCACAGAGCATTTCCATTTGCTTTTTTACTACAGAAAACTTGTTTTAACGAAATCCAAAATCAGCAATCACCTAGAAACTAAGGGCATGTTTCTGAAACAGAAAATGAAACAATCAGTCTCCTTGGTTGGTCTATATCAACACAGAGCTTTTCTGACAGACTTATTTCTTATCAGCATCAGACAGGAAAGTCATCACCATTAAATTGTCCCTACTAAAAGCACTGGCCAGAACAAAGGATGATGCAATTCAATGGGAAGAGAGAGAACTGGTGGTAGAGTTCCTTTTCTCTCTTGCTCTTGGGGCTCAGTTCAGCTCCTCCTGAAGAGGGTTTTTGTTTCCTTGTTATATTACCATTTATACGCAGGTCATCTGAGGGGGAGGCAGGAATTTCTGCTCATAAATCCTCTTTGAAAATTGCATTGTAGTTTCAGTATTTGCAAACTGCTAAACAAATTAAGAATAGAAACAGAAAAAAGAATTAGGTCTTCAGCAGTCATCTGACATCCTATTTTAAGCCTGTTTCTGACGACATGCCCTCTGACATTTTTTTATAATGTCAGTGACTTTTAAAATTAGAGTTCAATCAACTAATTTTCAGTGCTCTTGTGCATTAGATTTCAACAAGATGAGTCTACTAAAGTAGTTTTAGTCTCTCTTTTGTTTTGGTTTTGGTGGGGGTTTTTTGGTGTGTGTGTTCTTGTGCTGTAAACTGGCAAAGTGAATGAAAGGACATTTTTGCCACATGGAAAACTCCACCTTTAGGTAGCTGTAGCCAGGAACCCAGTGCATCCTGTTCATTTTATACTAGGTAAAATCCTCTTAGTCAAGGCTTCACATGGTCTGTCTTTTGGGTAGGGTTTTATTCCTTTGTTTATCTATCTCGTAAGGCAAACATCTGTTCAAAATCAGGTAAACTCCAGTTGAAACTTTAACTACAGAACAGCTACAGTCAATTCAGAATAACTTCAGTTAGAAGACTGATTTCATTCACCAGAGCCCTTGCACAAATTATTCACCATATGCAGAAAAATACAAACAACAAATTATTTTACAGAAGTAAGCACACATTAAAATTTGCATTGTAACACAACTAACTCTAAGATTGGAATGTGGAAAGAGTTTCCATATAAAACAGCATGGAAACAAAAATAGGT
The DNA here is from genome assembly GCF_964106895.1 of Numenius arquata. Classification (NCBI taxonomy): domain Eukaryota; kingdom Metazoa; phylum Chordata; class Aves; order Charadriiformes; family Scolopacidae; genus Numenius; species Numenius arquata. The sequence goes on along the minus strand of NC_133576.1, from coordinate 14,207,499 downwards.
AGCGGTTATATTTTGTGCATTTGCAATTTACTCCTTTTGCACAGTTGTGCCAACAGAACTGGATATTCAAAAAAGAAATCAAAAGAAAAATGTAAAAGTGAAGACACTTGAGAAGCCACTTCTGTTAGAGAAGAGATTTTAATGTGGACTTGCATCAACTGCAGGAGTGACCGGATTTGACACGAAAAGATAGCACAATCAGGTTGTTACTAGTACTGATACGTAAATCAAAGCAGAGCTGCAAGAAGTGGGCTGTTCAACTTCAATGAGCATTAAATGAGAAAAAACAAACGCAAAGCATCCATGAAGTTCATGCAATGTGAGGCAAGCCCAAAGGAATTCAAAAGCCCAAGTAAACAAAACTGCTAACCAGTGACCCAGCGGGAGAAGGGCAGTTACGCAGCAGCTCAGATCCTCTGCCTTTGCAGCTCAGCCAGTGCTTACAAGTATTTCTGTTGTACATACACTGACTGGGGGAGAGACAAGGAGAAAAAGAAAGAAGTGAAAGGGAAACACAACTATGGCAGCAAAATTTCTGGAGGAGGAAGAGCTGCAGACCCAAAGACGCAATTGCCACAATCTCTTTGGTGATACAAGTTTTTTTTAAAAGCTGGAACCAAGGTAAACCAGGATTATGAAAACAGAAGGCAACTTTGTTGAAAGTGAACAAAGAATGGTAGAGTTCAAAACCCATGCAAAGAGTAAGAAGTAAAACAGCAACGTAAAAACAAGAAGCTTCAGTGAGGCAGACTGCAATGCACACAGAAAATGGGCAGGTAGGCTCTCATGGGAAGTGAGGCTAAAGGAGAAAGGCACTTCCTCAAAGAAACAATCCTGGGAGACCCAGTGCAAAGTTTCCTATGCAGCAGGCGGGAAGGCAGGATGGAAGGAAGCAGGAAACCAACCTGACTAATCATGAGCACTTTCTTGAGCTCGTGATTGGGATGTTATGATGGCAGCGCACAGACCATAGGCCAGGCTACTGGGGGTGTGTGTGTGTGCAAAAGAAGGCAGGGCTGCAGTCGAAAAGTAAGCAGAAAGCATCCCCTTTGTTCACTAGCAGTGAGAAGACCAGAGAGAAAAGTGTTAATGGAAAGGGACAGATGACAGTCTAGAGGCTGAATAATTTTTGGAGGCCAGTTCATTAAGAAGGTCAAGTGCAAGCATCTAACACTATGCTGTTAATGTCAATGGCATGAAAACTCAGGCTATGAAAGCCTGGAAAAAACCCAGAGGAATAGGTTTTCAAGCTGGCTGGTTCTGATGAACTTCTTCCTTTGAATAGTTAGAGAACTGGCTGAAGCAATTTCAGTTCATGGAGAACATGAATCATAGAGAACAGAAAAGATTTTAGAAGTCTAGAAAGGGGAAACATGGTGTCTAGCTTTAAAAAATTATGCTAGGGAATTACAGACCACTCAGTTTAACTTCCATCCCAAGAAAAAATATTGAAACAAATAATCGAACTATATGTAAGAAGCTAAAAGGATAAGTACGAAGAGATGAGTAACAGACCCTGTTGAATTGTCAGAAAGAAATTGTGTCAAGCCAATTTAATTTCTTTGTGTGACAGTAATGGGCCTTGGGCAAAGGTGACAAGCAATAGATGCCATATATCTTGACTCTTAGTAGGATTTGTGACACCAGTGCCTGTGATATTCTCTTCAGCAATCTCAGAAAACAGGGACTAGTAACTACTCAAGGGTAGGTGTAAAACCAATGGCACAGCCTTACTCAGAGGGCAGCTCTCAGTGGTTTCTGTCAAAAAGGAAAGCTTCACTGAGTGAGATTCCCCAGGGGTCTCTCCCCAGACAAATATGCTGAATGTTGTCCTCAACCTGAACAATGGTGTGGAGATCTGGCTTATAAATCATGCAGATGATACCTTGCTAGGAAGACCACAAGAATGTTGAAAGCCAACATTAGAATTTAAAAGGATCTTTACAACATGGAGAAGCACTCTTAAAAATTGAATTAATTAAACTAAGATCAATTAAAGACTTTAACATGAATAAATAACTGCATGGACACAAGATAAGGGAACAACTAATTAGTCAGAAGTTCTTCAGAAAGAAAATCATCTGAGGTGGGCAGAATACAGTGATTTGCCAGCTGGACTCATATCAGCAGCATTATAACATTATGAAAAAAGCAAACATTGTGTAGACATAGGAATCTGGACTAATGATATGATCTTTCCACTCTACCAAGCATTGGGTGGCTACAGCTGGGATACTGTGTCCTGTTTTGGGCATGACACTTTGAGAAAGATGTGGACCCAAGAAGAGAAAGCCTAGAGGAGGGCAAACAAGAGCAATTACAACTCTAGAAAACACCTCTTTCAGGGGTAAACTGAAAGAAGTTGGGCTAATCAGCCAGCAGAAGGGAAGACTGGGGAAGACATAATAAGAATCTTCACAAATATAAAAGCTTGTTTACAAAAGGGAAAGGAATAATTTGTTATTTATGTCCAATGCAGACAGAGTGAGGAGTAACTGGCTTACATTTCAGAAAGATGCATGTTAGATAGCAAGCAGAATGAAAGCTGTATTGGTAAAGCATGGTAAAGTACTAGAAAGTCTGCTCGGGGAGGGCATGGAGTTTCCATTACTGGACACCTTTCAAAACAAATCGTACGACAGGAGTAACAGATGTACAGGTGACTCTGCTTCAAGGTAGAGAGAAGGGCTTGTGATGTTTTTAGGACCCTTTCAGTTCTATTTTTAAGACTCACTGGAAATGTTCAGCTAAAAGCACTTTGAATGCTGGCATCAACCTTGCTCGCCACTAAAAATGATGTTTGAGAGACGCAATCAAAGAAGGAAGAAATGCTTTAGGTGTATTTCCTGAAATATGTGTTTGCTGGCACCGCTTTGCAGGATGAAATCGCCAGAACTTTGCCTTCTGAGCTTCGGTGAGAAACTTTGTCATAGCAAGATTTATATTGGCATCAATTCAAAGATATTATTTATCAGAGAAAACTAAAACTTTTATTGTGACTTAAAGCCATTAACACTTGGTCTTATAAAGCCCCAAGCATCTAGGCAACATATTCCTAGAGAGAACGCATAAGCTGATTTAAGTAAAACAAGAGACCATGTGGGATTTAACTTGAATGTGAGATCTCAGATTTCCATTGTGCAAACTGTCTTCGAGTATGTTGGTAGGTTAAGAGACGTGCAGAGATCTTAAGGGAACACTTTTAAGTCCAATCTTGAAGTAATTGAATTAAATCACTCCTCCACACACCAAGTTTTCACAGGGAGAGCTAGCAAACACACAAATATCCATGTAAGGGCTTCATTAAGATCACATTTGGAGTTAGTTTTTTTTCAGTCATCTCCAAATGCCACTGATTTTCTATAGCAAACCATTCCAACTTCTTGACAATCAGGACAGCAAATTCTGCTAAGGCAGTTTACTTTGGAGGCTGAATGGTAAATACACCTTACAGTATTATATACTGGTAGAAAAACTACTTCAGTGGTAGCAGGGATTGTCCCTGGGACCACAGCTGAGCCTGGAAGCTACCAGAACAGCCCTGAGTTGTAAGACACAGCCATGGACTCCATTTTTAGCAATGGGGAACTGAAAAAGAGACAAAGGCTCAGATTGCCAAAGTGTTCGTGGGATCTTCAGGGCGCACCAGCCTTTATGGATCTGGTTCTATATGACTTCACTGCAGTTAGACAAGAAGGCAGAGCATAGCTGGACCCACTGTCACCTGAGATACCAGATAGGAGACAACTTCAGTTAGTTCTGACATAGAAACCATGGTCTCTCTGCTACTACATCCCTGCAAACTTCAGAAACATAGTGGAAAGGACAGAGGCCCACTTATTGCCTCCCCTTCCCAAAAAGGAAAGACTATAACTTAATAGACATCAGAGAAGCCCCAAGGGTCAGTGCTGTTATTATGACTGTCCTACCCAAATGAGAATCTTCATCTGGAGCTTTTCCTGACACTAGGTAATCCAACCACAGAACAAATGGGAGGGTATCACATCCACTGCTCAGGGAACCCTGTGTGGTTTTAGCTCAGTTAAAAGCAATTCGAGGCGATTATTACTGCCAAATTTGAAGAGATTCTGGTTTCCAAAGGAAATCAAATCACTGTGAAGTGGTCTAAAAGCATGACGAGAGCCATGGGTGAGATCCAGCCTGGATATGAGGTAGCCCCCTGTTCCTCCCCTCAGACCACCCTGAAGGGCAAGGAAGGCAAGGCAGGAGGGAAGGGGCAACTCCCCTCTCCCTCCTCCCCACAGCTCCTGCACCATGAGCTGGATGGGCCAGGGCTGAGCTTGCTGGCTTGTGGCCACAGCTGGCAGCTGAGGAGGTGATTCAAAGGGAGAGGAGGTGTTTGAAGCCTGTAGGAAGCAATGCCCTGGCCTGCCCTGTGCAATCCTTATCTATTTTTAGACAGCCCCTTGTAGAAAGGGGAGCATCTGAGCTGCTATGTCTAGCCCCTTCTTACCAGCAAGAGCAACTCTGAAGGCTGCTCGCAACTACTTGCAAGCCTCCCTGAATACCCAAAGCACAACCGTTCCCTAATATTTCTCTTTGGTGCTCCAGTATGTTTCCACTATCTTGGAAATATGTTCCAATATGTCCCAGTGCATTAGGGGCAATTAATCAGGATGAACATAAGTGGCTTTAAGGTTTCACAGCCACCAAGAACAGTGATCTTCAGTACCTGAACCACGTAGTTGGTGGAAAAGAGCTACAGTACCTGGTCTGTGCAACAGCTAAGCTTCAGAGACTAGAGAACCTCGGACCAGACCAGAGAACAAACAGGGGGTCAGAGACTTAGAGAAACATGCAGGTGGGAAGGGACCTCCTGAAGTCTCCAGTCCAATTCCCTGTTCAAGGCATGGCCAGTAAGACCAGTATCATGCCAAACTTCCTTCAGAAAGCCATGATGCTTCTTGGTTTTAATCCTCTGTATCAGTGCATCTCCAGTGTGCCAGAGTGCTTATTTTTTGCTTGCTTCTAATGTGAGCACTATTATGCTCGGGTTGCTAGCTGGCTTGCATCAGCACGTATGTATTTTGGAATCTGTGAGAGGGAAGGATGGCTGGAATGACACAGAAGAAAGAAGATCCTGTGATTTGCCTGGGATCCCTGAAGCAGTTTGATTTCCTTGCTCTGCCAGAGATTTCATCTGTAGCCATGGACACCTCACACAGACACCCACCACACAGAATGGGTTTCATCTAACCTAACATCTTGCCTATGAGACAGACTTCCATCATAAACTCCCATTATAACCTACAGAGAAAGATCACAGGTCCAGACAACATTTATTCCCATCCTAAACCAGGTATTTCATTTGGATGGTTTGACCCCTGTATTTAGCCTCTGAGTTTCTGAGCTTCCCACGAAAAGGAGAAGATAACTCTCTGTTATTTCACAGGGGTATTACATGCATCAATACCGTAAACATTTTCAGGCCTGCAAATACTAACCATGATCAAGGGCATGAAAGAACCAGAGATGGAAACCTACTGTGAGAATTTTTGCTCTTTCTTATTCATCCTGATCACCAGAGCTGGATAAATTATTTGTAGCAAAAATTTGGCAATGTTTCTTTGTGAAATTTTGGCACATAGACATTTTTGATTAATTTGTTCCTTATGCATACATATTCAAAACAAAATTGATGAGAATGTATTTCAGCCTGCGGACTAAACATAAAACTTTTCCCCATGACTAAAGCAAATTAAAAATTTCCAATGTGAAGTGAAATGTATTTATTTTTGGCAAAGAAAGGGACAAAATGACAGCATCCTCACACACTTCTATTTGAATAAGTTAAACCATAACGTCCAACTATAACTCTTTCAAGAATTCATATGCTGTTGAAAAGCTGGCTAGCAAATCATTTGGTATGACAAAGCAAAGTCAAATAATACTGGTAATTCTCCCTGATTGGATGAGTTCAAGCTGACAGGACTTTTATAAGCACATACATTTTTTCATTGCTTATTTCTGTGATTCCATAATCATAAAGAAAATTTACCCGAGAAATGTTTCTGAAAGAAAAGTAAGCAGAGCACTGAAAATAAGCCTTGTCAGTATGCAGGGAGAGGGAAGGTCATGAGATCCCACACCAGAGTGAGATAACCTTTAAAATCCTTCTAGTGCAGCTGAAGGTACTCCATGGGGATGGGAGAGCCAGGGGTAACCAGCTAGGTAGCAATGGTGGCCTCTCAAGTTTGTGACTGAGATTAGAGGCAGCAGGGTAAACCCTGTACAAAGAAACACCTCCCTGCCTGCTGCAGCGAGAATTACCCAGGCTACGGGTTTCAAGCTTCTACAGAAGGTGCTGAACTAAACCAGCTCTGAGCATCGTGCTGCTGGGAGAGCTTGGTGCAGGAGCTCCAGCTGCCCTATTGCACTGCCATTCCAGGGGAAACAAACATTAGCAAATGCTTTTTTATGGAATTCATTTACCATAGCTCTTTCTGATGACAGGCTGCTGGGGAGCAGAGTTATGACATCCAGAAACTGACAACAAGAGCAATAAAACCTGACATATATCATGAAAGCCAAGCTATAGTAGTACGTGTAATTAACAGAGAGTGTAATTATTCACCTCGAGAAGGACTTTGATGGATGCCTCATAGTTAATTCCTTTTTCCTGTGTTTCATCTTTTCTCTTTCACGGCAGCCAGGAAGGCTAGCTTGCAACTTTCAGCTTTTTGCCCTGTTTCTCATCCAAAGATGTTTTACCTTTATGGTCTATGGCTAGGCTCGGACCAATCCCAGGCTCGACACTTCATCTAATCCTGGAGGTGTTTAGTTTCAGGCCTAGCTTTTGGAGCTGAGGGGACATTACACTATCTCAGGACTGACCAGATAGGTATGTGTATTAAAACTCCGCGCTTGCCCAGTATCACTCAGATGTTCCCAGGAACCTGAGTATAAACATACGCATAAACCCTGACACAATTTACAGCCGGAAGAGGAACGTTTATTGTCCCAAAAATTCTTTGAATTGTCAAGAAATATGAACAGAAAAGAGAGCATCAGGAAGAGTTTGAACAGTTGCCCAGCCCCAATAAGCTGCAGAGGAGGCACTTAAAAAGCCGCAGTACCATACACAGTGGACTCGGTGGTGTTTGTTGGCATGCACTGCTTTTGCATGGGAGGAGAAGAAACTGGGAAGGATTTGGCTCAAGCTCTGAATATGAGAGGGAGAAGCTGCTACTATACAAAATGTGATCATTTAAAAACATTGCAACCATGGGTAATGTGATCTAGCTGATGCACTGGGGACTGGATAGAAATTTAAGCTCAGTCACATGAATTTGAAGAGCTCCACAACCCTTAAATGAAAGAGAAATTCATAGCCTCAGGACAAAATGACCGAAGCCTTATCTAAAGCCCACTGAAGGCAACTAGAATGATTCCACAGGCTTTTGGGGGCATTGGATCAGACCCCAGATGGAGGCAAACCTCTGAAGAAGAGGCTATATAATCTTAACCCAGGAACAGAGGCATTTTAAAAGGCAGTGAAATGCACAGTTGGGCTCTGTATGACTCAGTGATGAATGAGTGTTCATGTTGCATCATTTCAAAAAGAGAAAGCTGGAGATGAAGGGAATCCAAAAAAGAATCCAGAAGAGAAATAAGAGTTCCTCTGAGAATCACAAAACCCCTAGCCACACAACAGGGTTGAGTACACTAGCCAAGTCAGACCCCAGAATTTGGCCAAATACACTATAAATGCAAAGAAAAAAAAATCATTTTTAAAGCTGCGGCACATATATTAAAACCAAGAGAGTCTTCACATTTTGAGAACAGAAAGGCAATGGCAAATATATTTTGTAGGCACAGAGAGTGCAAAATAAAAGGCTCAGACAAGCAAACATAGCTAAATGTTAATGGCATGGCTGTATTCTTTTAAATTGGGTAACTACAACACGTTCTAGGGAAAATACTGGGACTTCAAAATGACATAGCCCAAGTTAGTAAAAAGTGATGTGTGTTGTAAGCACTACAGAATCCTAAACAGACTACACAAAATTTCACCTCTCCAAATACCGTTTAGATAAACTAGTCACTCCCATGTGATGCCCACCCAGAAAAAACGTACTGTTCTCCCTAATGAGTAGGAAAACTGAATCTGATCATAGGAAAAAAAAGCAAGCACTTATTGGTACAGAAGAACAACTTAAAGTTTGAAAGAATTACATGGTTGTAACTGACAAGTCAAACATACTATTAAAGTGTATTGATTCACATAACTGAAATGAAACCATAAAGTCTGTATAGCATCTGATCAAAATCACTAAAAGGACAGTTAAGATTTTAGCAGAAAACAAAAAATAGTTTAAATGTTAGATGCAACACATGCATTTTTGGAAAAAAAAAAAGCTCAGGCTCTAAGCTAGTGATTTTTAATGCACCATTTGGATGTTGTACAGTGAATTTAAGCAAAGGCTATTTGGTACAAGTTCTGCTCCCGAGGTATTACAAAGAGTAATTGCATAGATCTTTGAGGGATTACAAGGTGTCAGACTTTTAATGGATGATGTTTTAATTTGGGTACAGGAAAGTTAAAACAAAGAAAGACTTTGGCAAATGTTGCAGGAAGCCAGAAAGAGATGCTTATCCAGTACATAAAATACTTGTGGTCTAAAACACCACATTGTGGCCAGAAGTTGGGCAAAGACAGCTTAAATGAGTTCCAGATAAAATAAATGCAACAGCAGGATGTCCACCTTACAGTGTAAATTAGATCTACAGAGATTTATGTAGATGATAAACTGTATTCCATTGTTCATTGCAATTCTAACTAGGGTCAATATGTCCTTAAGGGATTACTGGAAAATTAAGCTACCTGTTATTGGTGAGATTTATATGGACAAGGAAATAAACAGTTAAAAACACTGACACTAATCCACCAGCTTAAAAATATCATAATGACGTTTTCTGAAAACCCATAATACACGCACATCTTACCTGTTTAGACGGAGACTTCCAAGCAGAGCAGACAGAAAGGTTGACAAAGAAGTGCTAGTAATTTTATTTGCTCCTCTAAACTTCCTTCAATCTAGATAAGTATGAAAGATATTGAGAAAAGAGACTACAAAGCACTTCGAAGTGGTTTTAAAAAATCTTTTGCCTAATTTTCACAGATACTAAGCATTAGCTTGGATGGGAAATGCAGACAGTAAGCACCTTGCAAAATCAGCCCATTTGTCTTTAGCATCATCTACAACTTCATAGATAAAGCTGATGTTCTTTTACCAGGGGAGAAGATTTCAAAGGCACAAATTGCTGTTTGATGCCCAGTGTCTAATGCACAGCTATGTTCCTAGCTGAAAGTTGAAAGTTTAAAAATTTCCCTTATTTTCATTTGGATTTTGATTGAATTAAATACTGCATGTCAAACACTGCTATCACAGCAATGAAAAGTGGATAGCATTTAGATTCACTGAACTGGGCTTTCTGATATATTCAAAACACATACAGTAAAGATCACAGCAAAATCTGAAATACGGCTATCTGAGGTATGGGATGAGGTGGTGCTGAAGCAGTTCAGAAAAAAACATGGGGAAGAGGAAATTCTAATTGCAAAGAGGAGGAATTCAGAAAGTAGCATGTAATCATTTTTACTGTAATTTGGTGAAGACATTGATGTTAACATCCTTGCTTTTACAGGAAATAACATATGATCTCTAACGGCAACAAAAGATCAGCACCTCATTTTGATATGCTATGCGAAGGATTACTCCTCCGTCAGCATGAGGAGTCACACGCTGCAGCAGAGCACCTGATCAATCCTGGCTCACAGAACTTGCCTACATGGAGTTTCCATCAGGAGGTTCTTGAGCTTTTCATTTTCAGGCAGCTGACCCCACCTTATACTCTTTGGGCTGGAGAGATCTATCACCATTCCAATATTAGGTGATATGGCTTTAGGCCACAACGTATCATGTCTCTAGAGGCAGGTGAAGGGAAGCAGCAGCCAAGGTTTAAAGTTGGCAGCGTTCACAAGAAACATGAATTTCGCAGCTTTCAACAAATTTCCGTAACACAGAAGTCAGAAAATGTAGTACCTGTTTGTCAGACTCCCAGGACTGTGATAACAAGATGTGTAATAAGTCAAGACTGAGTGGATTAACTACTCTCTATGTGAAGCCCAGCACTGGTATGTCAGTGGATTTAAGACGGGATAAAATTAGCAGACCTGTAGGAAACCTATAAGGACATAAAGGGTAGCAATCATTAGGACTGAAATACACCGGGAGAGCTGGTGTGGGAAGCCCTGGGCTAGGAAAGCTTGGGGTGATGGGTGCAGGGCAGGAGGGGGCCCTGGCAGAGCTTTTCAGCATGCGGTTATTTCTTGTCAGCTCTATCAATCCTTCAGTTTTATATGCTGTGCAGTTTTGTGGCATCTAGGAGAAAAGCAGATATGAGCCCTACAGTCCCAATTACTCTGCTTTGATATGTATGGGGCCTTTATGGAAGTCCCTTCCACAAATCATCCTACAGGACTGTAATGCAGGAAGAACGCTTTGCGTGGCCGTGGGAGCAAGGTGGTGAGTCGCTACTGGTGGTGATGATGAGCAGCAAGCCGTGTGCTGGGGACAGAGGTGTGCAGATCCTGAGGCAAGAGTTCATGTCCTCCTGCTTCCTTCTGTGCCACTGTTTTTTTAGTATTTTTTTTCTCTTGTCCACTCATTCCCAGCTCCTGAGTCACGAGTTCCTGAGGTTTTTTCTGATCCACATTGAAATGCTATTGCAAGAGCATACAGGTTCAAACACTCTGCTTCATGGACTCCTTCTCATGGCTTTGTTTCCCTATCTGCACCCCTCTCCCTATCCTTTTTCTCTCTCTCCCCTTCCTCATTATTGTGGCAAGGGAAGGAAAGGAAAGGAAACACTTCAGAAATGAAAGATTAGTTTGCTGTATCATAAAGATGAGCTTTGTAATCACTTTCCTTTAAGCAAAGAATTAAAAGATAATAAAAGCCCTAATTAAGGACCTCGTTAGCTTAACTAGATTTTCATATGCAAAGTGATGTTCACCACGTGCTGCTGCCGTCTGAAAATGCTGCCTGGCCCTACATGGAAAGCACCTGTGCCAACTCCCAACTGCGTTCTTCCTCCTTCCTTTCACTTATCTTTTTTTCTTTTCCCCTGCTTTCCCCTCTGTGCCAGGTTCAGCAAGCTCAGGCTGCATTGCGCTGGGCACATGCAAGACCAACTTGGAGTACCTTATGAAGCACATGGAAGAAATGTCCATGAGACAAAAGGGCATGGAAGATGGAGGAGAGCAGAGAGGACCAACAAGAGCTGAGAGCGCACAGGCTCGGCCCAAGAGGAAGGCAGAGGGAACATGCAGGAACCGCTCAGCCCAAGCTGGTCCGGTGGCAGGTGTAGACTAGTTAGGTGCAGGATACATCCGAGTCCCGCAGAACACAAGGATGCTTTGGGTGGGTCTGGACTGCCACAGGGCAGAGCTGGAGGGGAGACATGCTGGCTGGGGCTAGCTCAGGACATATCCCTGCACAGAATCTAGATAAGCTTTAGGCAAAGACTTGCATTAAGGGTTTGGCTTTACCCCTGACTGGAAACAAAAGCTGGATCCTTGGAGACACTGTGAGAGGGGCTTTCCAGAGCTCTGTTCTTAGTCCCTCAAGACGCTTGGTGCAGTCTAGCAGGTGGACAGGTAGCTGTTTGGGGATGTGCTTAATAGAAGCAATTAGGAAATCATTACACTACACTAATGTGAGCAGGTGAGTGAACAAAATGACTGCTTGCTGCTGAGTGAGAAAGCAGCTTGGCCTGGCTGAGCAAAGAGCACCGGGTTATCTGCAGCACAGCCAGCAGGCGCTGCCCAGCAGAGGCCACGGCAGAGCCAGGAGCAGGCGTCCACCCGGCTGTAACAATCTGATAAATTCCTACAGCTGGGAACTCAGCACGAGATGGGAATCGGGATTTTCATCCTCGTTAGAACTGTAATCGGAGCCTCATTCTACTTCGTTTAGACCCTGCTGTGAACGTGAGCAAGCACGGCAGGGCGCTGAGAAGGGGGGGTCACCTAGGGGGGGTGGTGAGTGGCACGCTGGCCAGGAGCAGCAGGAGGCTGGAGGGAGGGCACCGAGGCAGAGACCGGTGTGGCCTGAACGCATCTTGTGCAGATATGAAAAGACCCCTCATGTGAGGTCTGAACAGCTTTCAACTATTCTTTTCTTTCTTTTGTTTTTTTTTTTCATTTATAGAATAAGAAAGAAAACATTGCAGTGCTGAGGAGAGATGGGTTTGAAACAGAGCCTCAGGGCTCAGCCTTCAGCTTGAGCCTCTCAGTGTGAGCAGCTCTCACCCCAAACTTGGTGGAGCTCATATCCCTGACTGAACACCCAGTTTTACAGTCAATAGCCCCTCTCTCCACTTTTAGTCCAGAGCAAGAGGCAAGGAGACCTGATACAGCATTACTAGATCAGAGGCTGGCTTGGTCTGTTTATTAGCTAACAAATTTTTTCGTTTAATATAACTGATTCTTGCCTTTCCTCTGTAAAACACAGGACTGGGTTGATACAGCGGGGTTCATATAGTTTAGGAACAAAGATGAAGAGCTGTAAACCAGATCCAGCCATTGCATCCACCACTCAGACACCAGACTCCTGGCTGGGCCCATCTCCAAACATTATATGTACTCGTGCAGAAGAGGAAATTGCCAATGCCCCTTAAATACAGTTTAAAAATAATCAGCAACAATCAAAGTACTTCTACTACATTATGGGTTGAGAGTGAGGCAATTTGTTAGTGAGGGTCAGGCAAACTACCTTAATTTGGCCTTCCACTGCTTCCCACCTCGTGGACCAACAAGTGTATCATAACTATTAGAACAACTTCACCGAATGTTACAATTACTCATGTCAAATGAAAATGTAATGCAGTTAACGCGCATGCTGGCTCCCCGCTGCTAGTGCTGATGATTATTGCTATTAGAGCATGACCAAACAGTCATTCAAATATAAACAGCAGATTTGTTTTGATGGTGTTCGTGGTCCATTTTATTCGCTTGCTGCGAACATTAACACAAATGGCTTTGGTTTGCAAGACTGTCCCTGGGGAGAGCGACAAAGTCAGGAGTACCATTGTGCTAACTACGTATCAGCTAAATTATCTGCACTGGAAGATTTTGCATGGCTCTCTGGAAAACTTGACAGCCTCCTCATCAGAGAGAAAAAGCAGAGCTATGCAAGTCCTGAGTGCTGGTCGTATAAGATGAGCAAACACTACCTGAACAAAAAATCATGGCAATCCACCGATGGGCAACCCTCACTGAAGCACATTCCTGCCAGCCATTCAGTAAATGCTTAGGAGCAACAGCTACATCAACATGTGGTACCCAGCTCATTTGCAAGAGTTTCTGATCCAAAGCCTACTAAAGGAAAAAGTGTCTTTCCATTGACTTAAATGCTTTGTGTGTTACAGAGTAACACATGGGGCTAAATTCGGTAAAAGCTGTGCTTGCTGTGAAAAGATTACCTGATTAAGAAGATTAATTATTATTATTGCTCTCACTTCTATATTGCCCTTTAGTAGAATTCCTTATCTCTACATCAGTTTCCAAGATGGGAGCTCTGTTGCTCTCTCCATCTTGTCTGAGCTGCTTACTGCAAGTGGGTTTTGGCTCGTAAAGATCAGAGCTAATCCTAATGGCCACTGATGCGATTATGTTGTGCAGCTGACTGCAGAACCTCTCCTTTGCAAAAGGACAGGTTCAGAAGGTGGCAATCCCAAGATGCCAGGGATCCAAGCAATTACCTAACTGTACCAGGGCCATGACTCTTGCCAGATGCTTCGATAACAGCTCCCGTTTATCTGTTCTGCAGAGGCACATACTCAGGAATATGCATGCTGAGGAAAGGCTAAGACTTTTGCACATTACAGGACTGACTTTGAGGCCAGGCCACAGTTTTCCACCTTGCGTTGATTCTGACAGGTTTGTGAAACGTATCAGCCTCCTCTGAGGAGCATGGTGCTCTGGGGGGAGCTGCTGGTTGGTGCAAAGAGGAGAGCTCAACGGCCTGAGTCAGGAAAATTAGTAAGAATGCAGGAAACACAGTCAGCACATGTTCTTCGAAAGCCTTTTTGGTTGAAAGTTAGATACAGGATAGTAATAATTTGTATCTAAAAGTCAGGCAGACTACAGAATTGTGATGGTTTGGACATGAATATGGAGCTTTGAGGAGTCATTCCCTGGCTGATTTCTAGTACCAGTTTCAAGGAAAGGTTACTAACTGTGCAACATGCCAACAGCTAAGGGTATTTGGAGTGCCCCCTCATGCTTATTGTTGTTTGGGTGTTTCTTCACACAATGAAAAGATTAGGTTTCTTCAGGCTAGATGCAGAGATGAAGAAGAAATATGACATACAGATACAAAATCATGAGCATCATTTACCAAGTGAATAAGAAAAATATTTCCCTGTCTTTTCCAGTAGAAGCAATGGGAACCCAATGAAACAGATAAGTGATCAGCAAATGCAAAATAAAGCAGGTGAAGCAGAGTTCAGCTGTGGAACTCACTGCCACAGGACACTGCAAGAGCTCAAAGAGCCATGAGACAAATTCACAAGGAACTACTGAGCACAAAGCGAATACTGCTGGCTCAGGAGTTCCCTGTGCTGCAAATCACTGGAGGCTCAGAGAGTGTAACAGAGCGGCATCATTATATACTCACACCACTCGTACATCCTTCCCTTGGCATCTGCTATAGGTCACTGCTGGAGACATATGGGGGTAAGGCAGCTAGACAGATCCTTGGTTCTGCCTGGTATGGCAGTTCTCATGTTATTGACTAATTGGGTGAGCTGTATGGCTCAGATCCTTAAGCAGGAAGTTAGGCATGTCTGTGCTTAGAGAGCTATGAAATGACGTGTTTCTTTTTCTTTCTTCTTTTTATTGCATTTGCTATTCCAGGGAGCCCATAGACCAGCCCAAAGAATAGAACAGAAGCTCCTGGCAAAGTCCGAGTAAAAACAGAGTCTCCCATCAACACGTGACCAGGACTGGATGCGATGGGGGGATATCATCATCACACATATCTACTCCTACTCACTGATTACCAGCAGGAGAGGTGTGTGAGCAGCAATCCTGTTCTAAGTAAATATGAGAGCTGAAAATGCCAGCACAGCATGGCAAGGTACTCTGAGGATGATCTTCCTATATGTCAATGTGAGTGTAAGATAGGTACAGGCATGCATAGCAAGTGCAAACGTGAGATAAAAATATGGAGGTACAGAGGTATCTACAAAAGGAAGAGGGGAGAGAGAGGAGTCACATTTTTTACAGTGCTCATATTTATAGTGTTTATCAGAATCCATCCATCCATGCACTCTATAGGAAAGTGCAGCCTGCATGGCAGTGGTTTCTCTGAAATCAGGTATGTGAGTATCTTCCAGGACTGTACTAAGGTATATGCACACCAACATACCAAATAAGCAAGCACCAGAGAATAGCATAAGGGTAAAAGAGCATTTCATGGGGAGACATGGGGAGTGAGGTTCAGGGTCACTCCCCAGGTGGAGCCAAGGAAGATCTGGGGAGCAATCCCCAAGTAGGTTTTTCCTATGAAGGCAGAGTGAAATTCATCACATTTGCAGTGTTTCTGTGAGCAAAGTGAGGTATTTCAGGCATGCAGAAGAGGAAGGCATCTGCCCCACTCAGAGAGCAAAGAGCTGAGCAGCTGAAAATACTTGTGTCAAATCCCCACTTAGGCATCTCTTCCCCCTCCAGCCCTTGTTCTCCCTCCCCTCCGCTTCCCCATTCATTTCTCATTCTGCAGCTCTTCAGCACTAGGCCCTTCTCCTGATTAACGTTTCAAATCCATTGATAGTTTGTACTGGCTTAGGCAAACTAATCATCATTAGCACTTCAAAAACCTGTCCAGCTTTCCCTCCCAGAGTCACAGGTGCCACCCTCAGCTGCTTGGGGAAAAAATACAGCAGCCACACCAAGCTCTCTGCGAGCCCATCAGGAGGGACCAGCTCACAGCCCTGGCAGGCAGGGAAATCACAGTCCCTGGGCTCTGGCGTTCCCCAGGTCCAGGCAGCAGATAAAGCATGAGGCCATCTAGCAGCAGGGCAGAGGACTGCAGATGTCTTCTCCTCTCCCAGGTCTTACAGCAACATGCTCTAGCGCACTGCAGCCTGTGTTGGAAGCACTTCTCGCTTTCTAGGAAAAGCAGAGCCAATGTGCTAGATACGGCTGTTTTCTTCCAGCCTGGCCAAGCTCGAGAGATATTCATAGCTGGGGTCTGACTGGGATTTGCTGGGCCTGCTGTGGTTACAATCTGCATACAGAAGGCTAGGTGCTTTTCCCAGTGACCTGTATCTCTTGTGTTTATAGAGCAGGAAGAGGCGGAAAGTAAATAAATAACCCAGGGAGATGGGGAATGATGCAAGAACAGGTGTCTTGGTGAGCTGCCCATGTCTGGCCTGAGCTGCAGCCAAGAGATACAAAGGCCACAGATAAATGCAGACTAACAGGAGACAAAGAGTGATGGGCTGGAAGATGCTCTCTGTGACACCTGGATACAAGTCTGCTACTGAACTGCCAGAAAGGCTGGGGTGTGCTTTCTTTTTCCTGGACGCACCTAAATCCACCCCATCAGGTAGGGTCATCCCACACACCATCCATTTTCAAAGAATGATGCTATATTTTCCGCAGAAGGGATCAGGTGGTATTCAAGATTGCCCTGGGGATGAAGGCTGTAAAGGTGCCTATGAGATTTCCACCTCACTTCAGCTAATGCCAGCCTGGCCCTGGAGCGAGCTCAGGACTGCTCCAGAGACAAAAACTTCCTGACAGCAGCTGAAAAGAAGTGGGTTTGCCCAGCAGACCTGCTTTTCAGCTGGGATGTAAGCAAAGGGGTCAACATGACTCTGAAGCACACATCCTCCTAGGTCTGTCTTAGAATCATAGGATATCTCAAGTTGGAGGGGACCCACAGGAATCATTGAGTCCAACTCCCTGCTCCTCACAGAACTACCCAATACTAAAACAGATGACTAAGAGTGTTGTCCAGACACTCCTTGAGCTCTGAAACGGATTCAAAATTGGATTCACTTTGGACAGACTGTCGTCAAAATATTGACTGGGTGATGACTGGGAAAAAAAGACCACTGGAATTCTTGTACCTTGGGCAGCTCTCTGTGCCCTCGTATGTTCTATCTGTGGAGTGCATGTCCATGAGGAGGCTCTGAAACTCTGCTGAGCCTCTGTGCATCATAGCTCCTGTGGAAAAGCAACCACCTCTCATGTAGCTGCTTAGCAGCACACACTGAGCCTGCACAGAGGTCACACTGGAGAGAAAGCGATTATTTATAAGGTGACTAAAACCTTCCTACTGAAGCCCAGAACTAATGCTGAACAGCAAAATGATGGAAGAAAAACCTGTCACATGCCTGTGGAACGCAACTACCCAAGCAAGAACCATCCAAGTAGACTGGTGGGGAGATGCCACATGCCTGCAAAACTGCCTAGTGCTAAGATCCATTCCAGCCCACATGCTCTGGAAGGCACATGTGGCTGTGATGAGCCTGCCTCCATGACTTGAGAAATCAGTTATGAGGGCAGATCAGTTCCAGAGCAGGCGGCATAAAATTCCCAGTCCTTTTGCACAAGCATACCTCATTAAGGATATGTGACACCACTGCTTCTCACTAGAAAAAATGATTGCCTGCACAGCTCCCCATCTTCTGCTACACAGGACACGTGAGCATCTCTAAGGTACACCTCCTCCTCCCCTACCTGCTCTCCTGAGATCATCCCCATCTACCACTTACTTCAGTGAACATGCCAGGTTGAGGCTTAGCTCATCATTTCACACAGCCGTCATCTGGCAGCAACTTCAAGTTTTGCTTGCCTGGGAAATACAAGGGGATAGGGCACTGTAGGAGGTCAGTGCAATCACAGGTGCTACTTTAGAGGCTCCATACTCTTCCTGCTATACACCAGGAGACTGGGCCTGTGGGAGCATCCTGCCTCCATGGTCCTGTGATGCTAACACTGAGGTACTGACAACTTCCAGGACAGCAGCAGAGTTTTACAAGTGAATCTGTGGGCAAAAATATGTTGCCATCTTCCAAGGTCTGTTCAGCCACTGACAGTCACCCCTCAGTTATGTGACTCCCCTGTTCCTGCAAATACTCACTCCCTTCCACACCCTCACCAGCTTCCCTGCCCCAGCCTACTAGCTTCTGACCTGAAAATAAAATACCCTTGTTTATGGCACAATCATCTGGCTTTAAAGCTGAGTGCCCTGGAGGCTTCAGTCATAATCTCTGGCTTCCCTGCCTGTAACCAGCAAGAGACTGGGGGGAGGATGCCAGTGGCTGTGATAGCATCCGTACAGCCAAACGCCTCAGCCTCGGCAATGCAGAGCTGGCTGGAGGCAGCAGCTCGGGTCTGTTGCAGGATGCTGACAGAAGGGGGCAAAATCCATCTGCAGTCAGAGCTTGTTCCCTGCTTTTTCTTCCCTTGCTTTCTCTCACCCTGGCGTCCCTTCAGCCCTGACCCCTTTCCCAGCCTCCGGTCAGGCTGGCTACCCCATGCAGAGGGGATGTCAGAGAAGGCACTTTCACACCCTGCGGAAGAGGTGGCTGCCAGGACAGCCAGCAGCCTGACCTGGGGTGCTCCCCCGATCTGCACCCCAGGACACGACAGCTTCATAGCCCGGGGCAGGGACCAGCTCACATCTTACCACCCATCCCACTTGCCCTCATGGGACTTGCAGTGGCCCCGAGACAAGAGGGCCACGTGGATGAGAGCTTGCAGGTGGGTGCTGTGGGCAATGCCGGGCTGAGCCTGAATACTAAGTCACTGCGTACCTATTGCTGAGATGGCTGTTGGTGCTGAGAGCAGTGGATAAGCTGAGGGAGTTGCAAGGAGGGTCCGCAAGGATGAGCGAGAGAAATGGGGCAACAGGGATGACCAGCTGCCTTCCACGCAGTGCACATTTGGGATCAGATTCTCCTTCACCTTGCACCTTCTGTGGCTCGAGGGAGGGTGAGCGCCAAACACAGCAGAAGCAGGATGACAGGGTCCCATTGCACCCAGTGCCAGGCATGCAGGGCCCACCCATCTACACAATTTTGGGCAGGAAACAGCAGAAGTGTTTTGGGACACAGGGAGCACTCCAAGTTTCCAAATTACAGTGTGTTGTTTTAAATCCTTCTCCACACTACTTCTGGAGTCAGCTTTCACCTTTAGAAAAGCCCCAGTGCAGTGGATGCCATCACATCTCAGGGGCTTTGGGAATTTCAATTCCCTGTGAGCTGGTAATCTAGGGATGCTTATGGGGTGACTTCTGCCAATTAAAAAAGCCTAGAAAAATGGGAACAGGAAAGCAATAGGAAAAGCAGGTAATTCCTTTCAAACACTATTACACACACCACACCCCCTTTTTTTTTTCCTGCGAGTAAGCAACATTTTCTCCTCTCCTCCTCAGCTGGTTTGGTGACTTCTATTTCTGTATACATCAGTGAGTCCCTTCTCCTTACATCATCTGACGTGCCTACAGCCAACTCCTGTGAATTTCCTGCAAGTCTTACTATAGCTGGCAGCTGCCCTTAAAGCCCCTCAGCTAGCAGACTCGCACAGTTCACTGGGAAAGAGATTTTGCTTCCCTGGTTTCTAGACTTTGTGTTTAAAGAGGGCAGGGGGAGGAAAGAATGGAAAATGGGTCCCTTCCTAGGCCCAAGCCTGGCTTCACTATTTCTTCTACATCTCATGGTAGGGAACAAGATAAATGATTATCCTCACCTCCAGTTCCTGAGTTGCAGTATGACCCCTGTGAGACACGGGGTGTTCTGGGGCTGCTATCCATACCAGCAGTGGGATTGCTTTCCTTCACCTGCCAGCAAAGCGCAGCTACCTCTGGGAAGCCTCGGCAGTAGCTGTGCAGCAGCCACACCAGCGTTTAGGAGAGAAGGTGAGGAACTGCTTGGTACGTAACAGAGATGGCAATGTAGGCAGGATGAACCGATAATGCACCTTGCACTAGGGTCATCACATCTAGCCATACTAAACCTACTGTGGGGTCTCAAGTGACCAGTGGTGGGCAAGCTCTCAGTTTGCACGTTTCCAGGCTGCAGTGCCCACCTGACATCAGCCCCTGGGGGCCAACCAGACACCAGCCCATGGGCAAACCTGACTGTGATCTCTCCTTCTCTCTCAAGCAGCTTTAGGGGGCTGATCAGAGTGACAGAGGGCATATTTCTGCCTGTACCTCAGGACAACTCTCTCTTGAAGCTCTCGGGCTGGGCAGGAGAGATGCTAGCAGAGATGTTGCTACATGAAAGTGTCAACACAGCAAGCTGGGAAGGCCCTAGATGTTCTGAGCCGTGAAATCTTCTGCCTCACAAGGCTGGGCTGTGGTTGGGAGTCCTTGCATTAAGGTACCTTAGCAAGCCTGGACAGCAGAGCTGAAGGGAGGGAGGAGAGGGAGGCACAGAGCAAGACAACCTCTTTTGCTGGGAATGAATCGTGCCCAGATCCTGAGGGCACCCACTCACACCCCCACCCCCACCCCCATATGCAGATGTGTGCATAAGAAGAGATGTGTATGTGTTCAAGCTTAACAGGGAGCCTACCTGAGGGCTTTTTTGGTTGTTGCACATGGGATGGGTGGAAGCAGGGAGATTTTGCATACTTTGTTAATGTAGTCTGCAGCCCATTTCTGATGATCCGAATTTTTCCTCTGTTTATAAAGGATCCTTGAGCACACAATAGCCCCTGTGTAAAACATCCGTTTACAGCAATTACAGCAGACAGAGAGAGGAGAAACATTTTGCACCTTTAAACTGAAAAACCCTGCAGGGGAAGAGTTGTATTCTCGCTTAAGCAGACCTAAAGAGGGGAAGAAAAGGTGCTGGGCTGTGGCAAGCAGAAAATTGAAAAGCCTGGTGTTATTTTCTTTGTCCCACATACTGGCATTACGGGGGCAGGCAGTATGTGACACAGCACTGATGTACGTCTGATGCAAGCATGCTTACATCATAAAGACTTCGCAAGTATCTTGTTGGCCAAAATGTTTAAAGACAATCTGAAGAAGTTCCTTGTAAATAGATACATGCAACTATGTTTATCACAAATCTGTGATTCCTGCTGTGCCCTACTGAAGGGATTAAGTTGCTGGTCACTTTTTAGTTTTATTCTCAACTATGCAGATCTAAGAAAAGATCAATGAATTAAACTGGTGTTTTGGGGATTTTTTTTCCCCTCATTCCCAAGAACAACCCTAACTTTTCATTAAGACCTTAGATATCCTGCTGAGAAACTGCAGGCCTCTCTCCTTGAGCTCTGTGGTGAACAGGAGAAAGAGATGGCAAAAACTTTTTTTCCATCCGAAAGTGAGCAAAACTGACCTGGAGTCATGCAGGAACTAGAGCAACAGAGGAGGAAGACGCTATTTATATCTAGTCACTTTTTTTTTTTGAGGCAAGAACCACATTTTAAGCTGTTAGTCCCCATCTCTCTCTAAATTCTCTGAGGAGCTGGCAACTGATGGCAGGGCCTGATCTCCAAAAAGTAAGAACAATTAAGATGGGAACAAATCCAGGGTCATCCAGGAATTTTGCAGCTGTCACTGTGCAGCACACCAAAGCCTCCCTGAACCCCACTGCAGGGGTGAGGATAGGACTCTTGTTGCCCTGTTTGCAGCTCCCCTGCCACCTGAATGGAAGGAGATGCTCCACCAGCCATAGGCTGTGGAGGAGCTGTAACAGAGGCTTGGCACGCCACAGCCACATCCAGGGGAGAGGGAGGGAGAGATGAAGGATGTTACGTGATGAAAGACTGGTTAAGTTAGGATGGCTGTCTAAAGCATTTCACAGAAATTAAAGAAAGGAGAAATTAAGAAAGATGTTGAACCGTAAGCCTAATTAGAGTAGCAGTGTAGTTATAGTCATAATAGCCTAAGGATACAATTAGATGTGTCTAGAGATGAAGGCTGATCTTGTTGTTAAAGCATAAAGGTACGGGACAGGATGATATGGGTTGCAGTCTGGAGCTGGCTCCCGGATGACTCTGATGTGTTGCAGTGACTCTTTGTGACTCCAGTGGGAAACTTCCAGTCTCCTGACATCTTGGCTTCAATGTTTCCAAATATTTCTAAACTAGCCTGAGGAATTCCCAAGCCGAAGCTGTGGCATTTTTATGGCATCTGACCACTGGGATCCCCTTTAGTACACCTTGGACTTGCAATTGGAGACTTTAGGACAAAAGGTGCTAGGGGAAAGCAAAGCTGTTTGCCAAAAAGAGCCAGGAGCTAAAAAGCCACCAAGGGAGATGCCCTAAATTAGCATGAAACACCCAAACCAGTTATTTTCTAGTCTCATGTAATCACACCTCGGTTTTGTGAAAGAGATGCTAAACAGACGCAGCCCTTCACTTTGATATTACAGACTGATATTCCTAAGCAAACTGACTTTGGTGACCCTCGGTCCAGTCCTCAGTAAAACAAGAAAACACGTCACAGCACGCAGATGTCATTCACAACACAGCTCTGAGGCCCCAGCTGTTTGTCAGTCCCTCTTTGCCCAGCGTTACTGCCCTCTTCACTCTGCATTCATGGGAAAGAGTTGTGACAGCGGGAACAAGAGGAGATAAATAGGAGATTGAGGCTGACACAAGCTATGTCTCTAGAAACCTTAGCAGGCAGGCGCAGGCAGCTCAGCCCACCCTGCGCGCAGCATTCACCCAGGGCGCAGTGCCAGTCTCAGATCAGCAGCAGCAAGCCCCATCCAGCAAACCTCAGCAGCCCACCTCAGCCCGTGCTTGGCACTGACCTCGGGAAGTCCTCCCTGCCTCCATCAGCAACTAGCCAGGAGAGATCAGGCTTTTTCTCTCCAAAACACAGCACCGGCACTTTGCAGGCATGTGGAAGTGAGCACTTAAGGGATGCAAGGGGAGTTGCTGGCAGAGCCCCACTGCAGAGGCTCCTAGGAGAGATGTTTGAGTTGGTGACACCCGAGGAAAATGAAGTCCTGTGGTTTACATGGACATGAGCCCAAGGGTTCTCAGGGAAACACTCAGACACATCACCGAGATATCCTGACAGAGGACCTGCCTCGAACAGCAGATGCCACCCAGTGATCCAGGCAGGTAACGGGATGTGGATCAGCTGCCTGGGCATGGGCAGAGATCCCACAGAAGCCCTGGACTTTGATTCACCCCTGAGGGGCCTCAGCAGGAGTCAATATTTACCATGCCACTTAAGTGCCAGCTCTACATTGTCCATGGCATGAAATGACTGACATGCTGGCGCACAAAGGTAAAAAAGGACAGATTGATTTATTGATCAAGGAAAGACACAGTCTCCTTGACAGAGATGCGCTGTCAAACGATGGCAGGACGTGCTGCTAAAAGCCATCCAAATTGATTACTTTACCTGCCACCTGATCCTTCATCGCCCTGGGCTCTGGCAGGTGAAGAGCAGGGGGAGATTTACACATGGCTGAGAGTCAGGACTGGAAAGCACACAGGAATTAGAACTCCAGGGGTCTGGCTGAGACACAACAGCCCCCCTCTCCTTTGTCTGCCAGGGAGCTGGAAGGTCCCTCAGCCTCCAGGCCAGCCAAGGTGGCAGGAAGACCAGCAAAACCTCTCCATGCAGCCAACTGAAAGCAGCACCGTGGCAGGTAACACCTGCACATCCTGAAATGCTGCCATTTCCCTTCCCCATCTGTTCACTTCTCTAGGATTAAACCACTCCTGTCGGTATGATTATACAGCCTGTGCCTGCCCTGGGGATGGTTGAAAGCACAGCCAGGCACCTGGCCCGGTGCTGCTGTCAAACCCCAGCACGCTGCAGCCACAGCCCCAGCCATGCAGGCACTCAGCCCGCTGCAGGAGGCAGCACCGCAGCTCACATCCCAGCACAGGACATCAAGCCAGGGCACCCATGGAAAGCGGCCACATCACCACCAGCTGTAGCAGGGTGGTGCCAGCCCAGAAGGAAGCTGTGTCCTGGGGGCTGCTCTCCTCTGCCGTTGCCAGCACACCCTGGGGCATCCAGAGGGGCTCGCTCTTAGTATGGGCTGATGACAAGAAACCAATGGAGAATTGCAACTTACTGAGGGAGAGGAGAGCACCAAAATGGTCATTTGACTGAACTTCTAGGCCCTGATTTACTATTTCTGCACTGGTTCCCTCTCAAGATACATTTCCCGTTTAAACATGATCCTCCCCTACTTGGCCAGAAGAGAAGTGTGACCAAGCCCCTCTGATAGCTTGCTCAGGAGCCAGCCTGAGCTGCGCTGGGTAAGAGGCAAGGCCTTGCCATGGTGCCCACTCTGTACCATGTCAAAGCCCGAAGTTACTCTGGTGACTGGCCAAGTCCTCCTTTGCTGTGCGGACACATTGAGCCAAGCATGCCACAAATTTGTAATGAGCTTGTTTAGAGAGCTGTAGCATGAGACAGGCAGTAGAGGATAGACATAACAGAGAATCCCTTAAATGCTTCAGCACTGCCCAATTTACCAGACATAGTACGCTGGGAAAATACCACTCCAGAGCTGCTCTCATACCTGTTAAAGGGCTTGATATTCCCAATACGTGGCAGCTCTATCTTAATTCTATGGGCAATCTGACCAGCTTTGGCTGCGCACCAAATCCAGATGGCTCGCCACCTCTCTTGTGAAAAGTGTAAATAATACAGCAGACCAACCACAGGAAAAACAGTGATCCCAAAAAGGCAGAGATGTGAGAGGCTAATTTGACTTCTGAACAAGCATCTAAATTAACATGCTCCTAACGTCCCCTTTTCTGGACTGTAGCAAATGCCACGAATGATGGAAGAACACCCAACCCAGACACAGTGGCTGTGGGAAAGGCAGGAGTACAACAGGAGGAGGAACGAGGAGCAGCTGTGCACCAGAAAAGGCAGGTGAAGTAGGTATATAGTACTGTACACAAGATAACACTTCGATGGATACAACTGATATCATCTATCTTAACTTCTGTAATGCTTTTGACATGGTCCCACCCCAAATCCTTGTTGCTAAATTTGAGAGATATGGGTTTGATGGATGGAGTATTAGATGGATAAAGAATTGGCTGGATGGCTACATCCAAAGCGTATCAGCCAATGGCTCAATGTCCATAGGGAGATGAGTAACAACCGGTGTCTCTATAGGGTCTGTGTTGCGACCAGTACTTTTCAACAGCTTTATTAATGACATAGTGGGATTGAGCACACGCTCAGCAAGTCTGAAGATGACACCAAGCTGAGTGGTGCAGTTGATACGCTTAAGGGAAGGGATGCCATCCATCAGGACCTGGACAGGCTTGAGGAGTAGGCCCATGTGAACTTCAAGAAGTTCAACAAGGCCAAGAGCAAGGTCCTATACCTGGGTTGGGGCAATCCCCAATATGAATGCAGATTGAGGGATGAACTAATTGAGAGCAGACCTGTGGAGAAGGACTTGGTGATGCTGGTGAATGAAAAATTAGATAGGAGCCATCAATGTGTGTTCACAGCCCAGAAAATGAACCATATCCTGGGCTGCACAAAAAGCAGCATGGCCAGCAGGTTGAGGGAGGTGATTCTGCCTCTCTACTATGTCCAGAAGGGTGACACCCCTTCTGGAGCACTGAGTCCAGCTCCAGGGTCCCCAGCACAAGAAAGACAAGGACCTGTTAGAGAGAGTCCAGAGGGCCACAAAAATCATTAGAGGGCTGGAATATGTCTGCTGTGAAGAAAAGCTGAAAGAGTTGGGGTTTTACACCCTGGAGAAGACAAGGATCCAGGGAGATCTCACTGTGGCCTTTCGATATATAAAGGGGGCTTACGGGAAAGATGAAGAGGGACTTTTTTTACCAGGGCCTATAGCGACAGGACAAGGGCTCACAGTTTTAAACTAAACAAGGGAAATTTTAGATGGAATATATGAGAGAAATTCTTTACTATGAAGGTGGTGAGACAGGTTGCCCTGAGAGGCTGTGGATGCCCTATCCCTGGAAGTGTTCAAGGTTAGGTTGCATGTGCTTTAAGCAACCTGATCTAATGGAAGATGTCCCTCTCCACGGCAGGAGGGTTAGACAAGATGACTTTTGGAGGTCCCATCCAACTCAAACCATTCTATGATTCTATGGAGCTCTATAACCTCTTATGCCGGAGTACGGTTTGGCTCTGAGATGTGAGCAGATCTCCCAGCCCTGGGAGCGAGTAAAGCAGCAATGAGAGAACACTATCACTAAGAGCAATCATAATTCTGTTTCCTCTTTCACTGGCACTTCTATTCAAAGATCTCAGAACCTTTTTAAAATAGTGTGAGATTAATCTCATTCATCATTTTATCTCATTCCCTCCACATGTCTCAACCCAATTTCACCCTGAATTCATACATATGTACAATTGAGAAATGACCGATTCTATTGAAAGAATATGGTGATTTGATTGTTTCTGGTTTTGGAGGGTACCTTGATATCCAGAGGAGCCACTGCATCCCCAAGCCAGGGGCCACATTTGAAATACACTGTCTCAGCATTTCATGGCAGAAAGAGGCACGATTTTCTGCCTGAACCAATGAAACCGGACTGACAGCTTCTTTCTCAAAAAGTTCTTCTAATCAAATGCATCCCCTTGCCTTTAGAGTGGAGGAAGAAGTAACAAGAGAAACTCAACAAGAAATCTGCCTACACTCACAAGAGCAACAGAAGAAGAAAAAAAAATCACAGATAAAATTTCCCTACAATAAAGTGATGTTTTGGCTGTGAAGGGATTTCCATTGATAATCTTGGGGATAGGAAAGGATGAACAGAGGGAGACATCTGTCATTATATTTAATGGTGCTACTTGCTGTACAGTTTTAATAATTAAAGAAGATTCACCCAAGTAGAAAGAAAGATAGGACTAAGGGAAAAAAAAAAGGGAAAATGAAAAAAAAAAAAATCCAAGGCAGTTGTGTAACTATTTTTCCCCTGGGCCTGGGAAATGTTCTCACTAAGTAATACAAGACACTGCTTAAGATTCAAACTATTGCTTGCTGGTGAAATGGAGGGAGGGCAGAGGAAGAATACTGCAACAGCATTTGACTACATCTGCTACCCACTCATTATTGTAATAGAGAGAGGTAGGGATAAATCTGACTACACGTGCAAGGGCAGCAATTGGTTGTTAGGTTTTAAAGATGCTATTACATCCTGGAGGAGCAGGGATATACACAGGTGACATTCACCGATTTCAATGGGGCGGAGGAAAATCACATACTGGAATGAAGTTAATAGCAACCCAGAGGGCAGGGTCCATGATTGCCAACCTGATTTCTATAATTGGTGTGATTACTACTATTGTAACTTAAACACAACAGCAAATCACTTGCTTAATTGAATTTTCTTTCTGTGTGTGGCTGGGAAGGGGGAGGACACAGAGGAGGATGCAAATTTCTGCTACAGCTGTGGGAGCCTTCTCAGACATGAAGCAAGCAGAGGGGTGATGGGGATGGGGGACAGCCCTCGGGGCAGAAGGCGGACGCTAGGTAGGACTTAAGGCAAGCCAAGGCAGGGCAGCTTTTCTTGCATGGTTTTCCTGGAGGATGATGCTTTGGGTTTCTAAACACCTTTGCCACCTTGAAAGTGTAAATTTTGCACAGGACTTAGTAAATGCCTCACAGCACACCAGGAGATGATAAAGCTTCTCACTGAACTCCTGGGGGGTCAGGCAGATGGCCTTGCTCCATCCAGTGCCCTCACTCTCAAATACATCTCTTTCTACTGTCAGCAAAAGCCAGAAAGGAATATCTTTTTTATCAGTCTGTAGGATCGGTTTATTCTCCCCATCTTTTTTTCTAAAAGACATTTGCAGCAGCCTGGAGACTCTCTTACTCCTCCCCCCCCCCAGAAAAAAAAAAAAAACAAAAACAAACCCGCATTGGCATCTGAAATGCCAGAAACAAACATGATTTAAACATATGTGTTATCTCTGGGTCATGGCATTAAATCTCTGTTATGTTTTACTCAGACATTCACAAAGAGATGACAGAAAAGCAGGGCTGCTCACACCCTCCTATAACTGGTCTGGAGAGGGGACCTACTTGCTCCATTAAAACTCATCTGTTTTCAAATGTTATTTTGTACTTGAAATTAAAGGCAGAGTCATCAGCACCTTCACGCTTTGGCAAGCTGAGGAGTGGTTCAGAATAGTGGTTTTTAAAAGGACCGATTAGTATCCTGTATTTGGAGATGTGCAGCATGTCTTGTTTAAGGAATCCCAGTTTGGATCCAAAACTTCTAGTGTCACCATGTCTTCTCTGTGAAACCGAAATCAGGAAAATCTCTGCTGAATTGATTGAATTCAGTGCATCTGAAAACTTCCTAATTCCCTGGATAAGAAACCCTCAGGTCTGTTCCAGAAAAAAAAAACCAAAAACAACCAGCAGCAAATTTTGCTGTGCCTGAGACTGCAATACTACAATACACTTCTTTCGTTAGAGCTTTCCACTCATGCATTTTACAGTATGCTACACAAACAGGGAAGCATTGCTTTTTGACAGGGAACCTGAAACATACACAGATGCAGCACCCAAAATTGCACTGGGGCACTGCAAGCAAAATGCCATCCTTCTGACTATACTCATACATTGGATTTCTCTATAACTTATTAAAAGCCAAACTTGATGTACTTGTCTTGTGGGAGCCTTATTGATGGCCTTATTGAGTACACCGGTAAGGCAAGTAGGACTCAAGACATAAAAGTAACCTTGCAGAGGGTCCTTCCATGAGTGTTTGGGTGGAACTTTTGGTACTGGCATGACTCCAACTCTAAAAGTCATTGTTTATTTTCCTTTTTAAACTTGCTTTTATCTGGTACAGAAAGCCAGGGAACGAGGAGGGACTCTGGGAAAACACAATCCTTTCAATAATATATGTCTCCTCTACAGCTGCACAAAAATAAAATATTAATTTATCTGATTTGAAAGGGAAAGAAGGAAGGAGGGGCAAAATTGGCTGGGGCTATGGGATGTTTTCCATCATATATTTATGTTTATGTTCATAGATAATGCTTCCATGTATCATCTGTTACCTTCCGCTCTTGTATATGCTTGTCATTCCATGTTTCCTTCCTTAATAAAGGAGACAACAAAAACTGAGCTGTGGTCATCACACTGGGGAAGGGCACTAGTAGTAAAAATTTTTCACTGAGAGCCTTTGGCTGTATTTTCATAGACTTCATTTGAGTCCTTTCCTATTCGACTGTCACATCAAGCCTCCTTCATGCCCTGAGCTTCTAAGAGCACTGAAAGTGAGGATATATGGGACTTCTTTGTTACCAAGAGAAGGCGTGATGAGTTTGGGAAAATAAGCCACTTTCAGACCATCCCGGCTCAAGGAAAAATGTTAATATGTCTTGATGGGATACTAAAGTCTTTATGATGGTATAAAAGCACTAGGAAGAGACATAAGTATGAAGCATGTCTTTCAGATCAGATTTGGGAAATGGGCCTCCAGTAATGCTAGCATTTCAGTTGGGAAATGTGCAAATACAGGCCATTTATCATCTTCAGGTTTTTCACTCTGTCCAAATAGATATCTGTCTAAAATAACATGTTCTGAACCCCAGCACTCCCCACGCTCCACAGGAGAAAATCTCTGTCATTCTACAGAGTCAGCCTGGTTTATCCCCAAGGTTATGGGGAAAAAAATATGCATTTTTCTTTATTTATTTCAATTTTGAAATAGGAAAAGAGCCTCAAGGAAGTCCATCTATTAACAAATAGGGCAACAAAAAGGTAACCAAAACTAATGCAGAACCATTTTTCTTCCCCCACAGACACAGTCTCCTGCATAAAAATTACCAGCCTGCCCATCTATTCCCATCAGAGAGAATCCCACTCCAGCTGCACTAGCACTCAACAAATGTCCTGTCAAACAGATGGGCTTTGCTACAAGCTCATTAGGTCTTTCTTGTTAAAGACACACCACTACTACACAGCTGAGTTTGGCTTCTGTTTCACCTAGCTCTTCAGAAGGGCACATGCATACAAATATATCTACAGTACAAAAAATTCAGCATTGCTAAAGCATTAAGACTGAGAAATCAAGCACTTAGAAGTCAAGCCATTCCATATGTTAAAGTTTCTCCTGCACCATTGATTCTAGCCCATTGTACAACCTATTTATCACGCATTTTATATGAAATTGTACATTTCACAGGTAAAATAAGAACAGAGAATCTATATATATGCTGGTGTGCAATGAGATCAAGTTAATGGTGCAGAAAAAAATCAAGCTCTTGGAATATTCTCAATTCTATCTTAGATTTATATTCTTAATATTGCATTACATTGTTACCTTATGCTTCCACCTATATCTTTGTTGTATCTGTTTCTTATCTTTTCCTCTATTTTATGCATAGTGTCTGCAAAGCCTTACACAGGCACTGAATTTGTATGCACTGTAAGAAATCCAACAGAGGGCCAATACTCAACATTTTGACTGTAAACTTGTTGGTTCTGGAACTATTTTTATTGTTTATCATTAGAGAGCCCAGTAGCCTGGGTTTCTGACTGATATTGGGGAACTGTATGTTCCATAATAGCAATTATTATCAGTAATAATTGCAACATACTGTTAAACATATTCTTAAGGCTTTTCAGGATTTGGACTTTAGATCACAAGCTTTCTGAGGACAAGACCAGTTCTTTGATATATCTTTGTACATTGCTAATAGTGACATGAGGGCTTCTAACTGTTATTACAAGACACACAAGAAGTTAGTGCTTCAGCTAGGGACAGGGGATAGACTGCATTTAGATTCTACTTTTCTTCTTTTAATGACAAGAAGAAAAACAGAGTCAAAACTATGTGGCTTATGCTGTTTCCATAACCTGCAGCCTTCATCAGCAGAGCTTTGAAACTCTCTGTACAGTGTTTACCACAATTTTCTATCCCAGTTACTCCAACCTCTTGATTACCTACATGCTAGGGGTGAAGCTCAAATTAAAAGTGAAGGTCAGGTCCTGTAGAGTGTCCAAGATTTCCAAGAGTGGAGCAGCTGAGCACTTTGGCCTTGAGGACTTGTCTTTATACCCTACTCTTATCGTTCACAGATAATAGTCCTGAGCTTCCAGGATACATCAGCTCCATACAGAGCAATTTAGCCTCTGTAGGTAACAAGTCCTGGTAGATTCAGCAGGAGAGTTCTCCACTTGACTGCATGGCTAATAGCTTGGCAGTTAAAAGGTCAAGATGTTCACCTGTACCTGCGCTTTGGTGCCCAAGTCAGTCACTTTTCCACATACAGGGATGGCTCTTTAAATACTTCTGAATAATAAAAATGCCAACTTGTTTCTTAATCACAAGTAAGATGTTAAAATTGGGAAGCTCTGAAATCAGGATTCTTACATGCTGCCGGTATCATGAGTATTTGCAAAAGTGAGCTGTCCTATACCATCATGAAACAGTGACGCACTGCAAGTCATGCAAGGCAAAATGTCTCAACCTGCCTGACTTTTACTTTACATTCAAGAAAATCTACAGAGATAAAGAAGAAAAGAAAAACAATCTCCATAAAAGAGAGTTAGTAAGTCTCTACCTGAACCAAGACACAAAAGAGCAAATGCCCACAACAGAGAGGGAATTTTCTGCCAAGAAAGATGCAGAATGCAGAGAGCAGGTGGCAAGTAAGACAGACGCTGAAACCCCACATTAACGGGTGCCTTAAGAAACCTAATGCTGATGGATGGGTAGACAGATGCTAAATATGTAATCTCCTCGCAGATGGACAGTAACATGCAACAGAAACACTATCAAGAAGGAAATGTTGCATGTTTGAGCAGATATCTGTAAGCACAGGGAATCGATGAATGGCCGTATCTTTCGCTTTTTCCATTTATGTCATGTCTAGCCTGAAACAGATACCTGGGTTCACTTACGGAGTTCAATCTCTGTTTCAGCCATCCCATTGCCACAACCTTTCCTGTCAGTGTCTGATAGTAAGTATCAAAGAGGATGGATCTGTAGCCATTGGGACATTTCCAGATTACCAGAGTGATTCAGGTGAAAAAAAAACCAACCACCTGTGAATATTCTTGCCCCAAACATGACGCCAAAAATGAACCTGCTTACTTCTGCCTTTCGTGGTTTCCATCCACTCATTCTCAAACCTCTCTACAGTTTTAAGCCATGTAGAGAATATCCTAGGAAATCTCCTAGGAAAATGTGTTCTCTGCTGATTTCCAGACCCAAGAGATGTCTTGATAAATGCTGAAAACTCCTTGATACTTGGCAGTGCTTCAATCAACCTCTGAACTTTGAGGGCAGCTGCCACCATCATGATGTTCCTTCAGCCACAGAAAGCCCAGACCTATGTCTGCAAACCGTCAAGAGTATCTAACACATCCTTTTGAGAAGACAGCAGATGCTACCAACCCAGCATGCAGCATCCCCTCAGAGCTTTTATCCTGACACACTGAGAAGCAAGACGCATGACAGAGGAAAAGCATGTGCAGCAGCCAGCCTAGCAGAAAGAGAAACCAAACAGCAGCTGAAGGGCCATTTGTACTCCTGGGAGTTAAAATATGTGGCTCATTGCTATCCACAAGCAAAACTCATCAATGACATTAGCAAGCACAGATCTGTTCAGTCAGGTTGTGCTCATTACAGGGACTTTTCAGTCACTTCTTTTGTACACAATTATGTGGCCAGCAGAGCCTAAACTTCCCGGTGTACGTAGCTTCGTTTTAGCATGAGACTTTGTCTGCACACTCTGTTGACATTGGAGCTCAGGTGAGAGCAGCCATGATTTGTTCCTCTCTTAGATATGACATGACAGATATCAGCCACTGCCTCTACCAGCTGGTGAAAGCTTCTGTGCCTGGGGCTGATGGCAGAGCTGAGCCTGCTTGAGCTGCAATGGCTTTTAAGGAAGAGATGGCTCCCGGATGGAGCCCCCGCACACATGGTGCCAGTGCCCTGCAGTGCACGCCACCACTGCCTGGTACGTACCAAGATGTACCAAGCTATTGAGTGTTGCAGGCCTGGGAAAAAATGGTTTGAAACAGCCAAGGAGTTGCTCATGTGCCCATCCTGTACATATCACCTCTTTCCCTGATGGGTGGCCTTCTCCAAATGACCCCCCTTAGGACAGGCAGTTAATCAATGCAGCTGCATTGCACTTTCAGTCCTCCCAGCACCACAATCCCAAACTGTAAAATGGCAAAAAGATCAGTTCAGTTCATGTCCCTTATTGCCTTTCTTCTCCTGGGACATCCTCTGATCTGACCTAAGAAAGAGGTGGAGGGCAGGGTGGGAGGTAGGCATGATCTATTGGAGCTGTCCCTCTATCCTAGAAAAGGAAGAAAGCTCTTGCAGCATTTCCAGACCCAGGACTGGGGGAGGAAGAGAATAAAAAAACCCTGAAGGCATGGACTGTGATTGAGGAAGAAAAAAAAAAAAAAAAAGATAGTGGGAAAATGCAGGAGAAGGCTAGGGACCGGATAATACAGAATTAGCTGTGTGACAAGGGCATTGGCAGACAGAACAGTAAAGACGGTGCTTGTTTTTTCAGGTATTTTAAAGACTGCAGACTGCAGTGTGGGGGCTTAAAAAGACCTTTCATACAATCTTAACCAATATCTTTTTCTGCCTCTTTCTCTTCCTGTATCCCTTTCCTCATTTTGTAGGCTTTGGGGATTTTTTATCTTTCATTTTTAGTGCATCTTTCCCCTCTCCTTCCTTCTCCTCCCTTATCCAACTTCCAACCCCCCCTTTTCTCCAAGCACATGCTGCCCATTGCCTCATCCTCCCTGCCCATCAGAGGGGTACTTGTCAGAAGGCAGAGGAGCACATCTGAGCTGAACTTGTCAGACAGAGGAAATTTGATAAATGTCATCAGAATGAAAGATGATAGAAATTAAAGAGGTTTCTCTATCCTTCTTTTCAGTAACTGTGCCTGAACAGCCATACCACCCCGAAACAGATCTGACAAGCTAAGCAGAGCTGAGAAACGAACTGTCATTATTTGGATGGGAGAAACTGCAAATAATGGCGTTAGTGACTCAGAAACACATTGGTGCTGCCACAGAATCCTAGGAGGCATCAGAGAGGGATGTGCTGGGTGCAGCTCTGAAATGTCCCCTCCTCAAGCTACCATCCCTACGGTATGTTTTAAAAAGCAACAGGCACTTGATAACCTTCATTTATTTCACTGAGTGGCTCTCTGGGTTTTTCTTCACGGGAAAGTTTTACCACTCATATGTAATGTGTGATTTTGAGAAAACACCCCTGCACCCATTAACCCCTGCTATATAACTCACCCTCTCTCATGAACAGCTTCATTCATTTGAGCTCTTTCTGGAGTGGTTTTCCTAACAGAGAGCGTGTGACCCCAATCTGCCACCACAACGACGGCGGCTCAAATTCATATCTCCGATTACACCTGCACAACCCGCCCACCCGGACTAACCCTTAGGCTCTAATGTCACTTTCAAAGAAGGGGTTTTAATATGCGTACAAGCAAAGAAATTTTCTAGTGTTGTGGCTGTGCTATAATCCCGCTGTTGTGGTATGTTTGTACAGCAACCTATTGAGCCATTCCTGTTGGAAGCAGCAGCAGCCGTATGTTGGTTTAGCTGATGTGGTGGGAGGAAACTCTCGCTCTGTTCAACACCTGTTATATTCCGGAGCAGAGGAGGCTGCACCTTGGTACCAGTACGAATATCACACAAGTCTTCGGTAAGGAACTTTGGGATCAATGAAATGAAATGAGCTACTGAAATATATGCTAATATTCCAACTAGATACATAAACCAGAAGACTGGGTGGTTTGAAATGTGGTTTATGAATATGCAACACTCAATTTAAAATAATTGTGCAGTTCAACAAATACAAAAAGGGAAAATTTGGGGACAGACTCTGTTTGGTAGTCTTGTTTAATTGGCTATAATTTCTACTTCACTGCAGGATGGATTTTAAAATGTGTTATAACCAGAGTTGGGAAAGTTACAGAATCTGTATTACTCGAGAATTTTCCCCAGTTAAAAGATGGTTGCTCTGACCATCAAAACCCACTCTCTTTTGCATTTGCTTTCTGCACACACGTTCAGCAATTGGGAGCTGCTCCCATTAAACGCTGGCAGAAAGCCATTTCCAGCTTGCCAACCCACGTACCGGTAATGGCAGAGAACAAAGAAGAAGCTCAAACACATCTACTTATTCGCGTCGGAAGTTGTACTTTATATTGGACCAGACACTGCTTGTCACAGCAAAGAGGAGGAGCTCCCAAAATCTCTTGCTGCAGCTCTGGGTCCAAAGCAATCAAAGAATCCAGTTGCACCCGCCTAACTCTGCATAAAATGTTTGTGCACACAAAATTACTGTATGCAATTGTGCATGCACAGATTACGTTTAAGCTCCCACCCAGCCAAAGAGCTGTACAGCTGTATGAATTTCCTAGGAGTGATGCTTCAGGACAAGCCTGGGGGGAAAACAACTTTAAACATTTTCCAAGTGGTCTAGTTCTTATCTGTTCCCTTTTCATAAATTGATTCCTCTTCCAGAGAGAGTGAAGGCCACTGGTTTCTTCATAACTCCCTCTGGCTACAGGAGATAGCCTCAGTGAATCAGGAAAACAAGGCATGAGAGTGTGATCTATCACAGCTAAAGCAGATCCAATAGCATACCTCTGATCCTTGTTGCTGGGCTGATTTATATTTTTAAAAAAGGAGTGGGGAAAAAAAAGGAGAAAAAAATTAAAAAGGAGAGAAAAAAAGGAAAGCACAAACACAAAGCTATACAAATAAGCAAACAATCATTCCTTGAGTAAAGTCAAGGCAACTGCCCTCAACTCACAGGTGTTTGTAATAGACAACGCAAAAACTACAGAGCACAAGTGAATCATTGTGAATTATCCTTCCAGGTCTAACACCTCACCCAATGCCTTTTAAGAAAACAGACACCACCTTGTTTACAAGAAAATAAGAAGTGGCAAGTGGGGGAGTGAAGGTAGCTGGCAAGGGGAGGAGAGGAGGTGGTGATGGGCGTATTTCAATCCCTCAAGCGCTAAGAATTAGGCTTTCGTCTGTGCTGTCTCAGCAGGACTTGGACAGGTGGCAGCAGTGGCTGCTGCGCTGGGGACGCTCTCATCCACAGCTGATAGAGAAGCAGCCCCTGCAGTGTGACTGTGCTTCAGCAGATCGTTTTTACAGCCTGTTTGTTTGATCTGCTCTCTTCTGCCTGCTTCTTCCTCCTGTTTCGCTCTCTCTTTCCCTGATACCACAAGGCGTGTTAGTGGCACTAGGGTTCCCAACCTCCTGAGTTGACACAAAACTAGGCAGGGAGCAAGGAGAAGAACTGAAGTCCCTGATGCACCCCAGAATCGCTACAGCTGACCTTCTATAACTCACTGTCACCTATCTAAGCCCTTGATTGTCTGGCTATAGCAGAGACACAAGTCCAGACTCCAAGAATGCTAGGCAGGCAGGCCAGGAGGTGTTACCCAATGTCCTGGCTGCTGAAGAGAAATGGGAAAGGATGAAAATAATTAAAAAAATACACTTCTGGTCCAGCTTAGCACCTTCTGAGTTCACATTACACAGTAAATCCAGAATGCTTTTCCACAGGATTGCTCCCCAACCTGCCATTCCTGGCCCATATAAACACATTTTGTTATCCCTGACAAAGTGCAGTCCCTCGCACATATTCTTCCTGTATTTCAGGAATAACTTTTTTCAGGCAACTCATGCATTTTTTTCTAGCCCTGTCCACAAGCATGCCTGCAATCCTTCAAACATTAAACATAAAAGCTTCTTTGCTATCCTATCATCCAGCTTGTAAAAGAAAATACTGAGCAATAACTGATGTAGGGCTGACCTCTGCCACTCCATGCATCTTCCACTTTAACAGAGAACCATCAGGAGCTCTTGTCTGAGCACAACAGATGTTGCAACCACCCTTTGGTATTTCAACTGACCTTCTCTAATGTGCTTAAGGGGGTGCTATGAGAGTGTCAAAAGCCTTAATTAAGTAAAAGTATAGAATACCTGCTGTTTGTATCCCATCAGTAAGGCCAGTTATCCAGACAGAGGAAGAGATGAGGTTAGTTAGAATAGTATCAGTTTAGGTGGCTCTGCCTTGGGGCACAAGGACAGGCTTGTCTTGGTGTCACTTCCACCCTCTGAGCTGGGCTAGCAGCACAAAGATCTCGGGGTAGCAGTGCCTCAACGCAGCTTTGTACTAGATAACACAGACAGCTTTGCGAGGGACATGCAGTGAGATCCACGAGACCCATGAGACAGATGCTGCAACAACTTTTCAGAAACAGAGGTTTGAGATTTCCAGAAAGATTCAAAGTGCTCAAAGTGCAGTTTCTCATTGTACATATTATTTGCTGGGAGAAAACTTTATATTGCCACTAACACCGAGGCCTCCAACGACCTCCTCCGTCCTCCGTCATCACACATTAGTAATTAGAGAGGCATTTGCTTCAGACTGCTCTCTCCCAGCCTACCTATCCTTTCTGTTGGAAGATCCCATCTTTGTCTGGCTTACATACCTTACATGTCTATTTACTTGAGAAGGAGAGTGAGGTCGGACAGGAAAATCCTATCCATTACTGAGCTGTTAAAGCATCAGTGAATATGTGTTATTAGCCTATTTTAACTTAATTTATTGTTGAACATACACTAACTGTCAGAATAAATCACTTGTAAAGGCCAACAAAACTCCCCTGTATCCTAGAGAACAATGTTGCTGAAAACATTGGCAGCTTTGTGTATTGCTGGCATTAATTTTAAGCCCCTCTCCCAAAAAATCCCAAACAAACTGGAATCTTCCCTTGCAAGTGCATCTTTCTCTGAACTTCCTGCTACTGGGTGTCAAAATCATCTGTGACCCCTAGTTTACACAGCCTGATTCTGGTTTGCCAGTTATGAAGTGCAGAAGGATTTTGAGTGTCTACCCATTACCTGTACACTCACAAAGACGGTAACTTCTACACACTCCCCTTCCCACAGCCATTTCTAAACCAAAACTGAGCAGTCCCATATTCCCCACTGATCCAGGTGATCCCCTTTCAAACAGCCCATCCTTGAGGATACAGGACTGCAGTCGATACACCCACTAAGCATCTCCTCTGGGTCTCTTCCCTTAGCTGCTCCCCAGCCTCGCTTTCTGCTCAACCTCCTCTGCACCATCTTCAGCTCCTGCCACCATCCCTACTATCACACAGGTGCCCTGATATGGACTATGCTCCAGGCAACCTCTTGCTGGGAGAAGCATCAACCCCTGTAAAGGACGGGTGAATATTCATCTTGCCTCCCACAGCAGCGCCCGTTCCCCTGGGTTTGATCTCCAATCCCCTCACTGCCCCGCCAACACCCAGCACATTTCTGCAGCTTTGCTCACCCCAGCCAGGCAAACCTGTGGCAGGGCAACAGGGACAGGCACACCAGGGCAGGGATGAGGAACAAAGAAGCAACAACAGCCAGAGTCAAAGAGGAACAACATTTGGACTGAAGCCAGGCAAATCAGATGATTAAAGCAAAAAGATTTTTCCTAAGGGGAAAAAAAAGTGCCTAATCTTTCTTTTGCTGGGGTTTTTGGTTTGGGGTTTTGTTTTTGTTGTTTGGGTTTGTTTGTTTTTAATCTTGTGTGTTTTCAATTTCACTCTCTCTTTCCCTCTCTCTCTCCTTTTTTGAATATATATTTGCATCAGTGCCACAAGATGCAGTAGAGATCTCTAGTGAAGCAAACTGTTCAGTGCAGCAACCTGTTAGCTGAGGACATCAGCAGATGGGAAATGCCACTGTTTTGAATATT
The DNA here is from genome assembly GCF_964106895.1 of Numenius arquata. Taxonomy (NCBI): domain Eukaryota; kingdom Metazoa; phylum Chordata; class Aves; order Charadriiformes; family Scolopacidae; genus Numenius; species Numenius arquata. The sequence goes on along the minus strand of NC_133576.1, from coordinate 14,168,714 downwards.
CTGACCTTATTTCCTGAAATCTGGGACATAGTTTTAAAAAGGTAGCAAGTATTCAAAATAGGAGTATTGCTTTATCAATAAGAATTCTTAGTCCTTCTCCAGGTGCAATTTGGGACAGCAGCATTTTTGTCTGTGGCTTAATGGTGGAACATTTTGTGCCTGATATTTAATTGCAGGCATAAAATTGATGACCAGCCAGGCACTGATCAAGAGGCATAAAAATTGCATCCAAAAGCAAGCAGGGTTCTGCCTTTTTTTTTTTTTTTCTTTAAACATAGAAGAAATAGGAGCAAAATTTTGTAGACTAAATCATGTGCCCAAATGAGCTTTTGTGTCCCCTATTTTTGGAAATGTATCAGTGAATAACATAATTCCACTCCTGGGTGAAGGCATCAGGACTTTCTGGTGCAACATGTCTATAAAGGTAGAACAGAACATCTCATATAAGACAAGATAAATCCTGTAGTGGGATGCCAAGATCAGCACCTGCAAAAGGATGTTTGCACACCTGAGAGCTACTGTTGGTCTCCAAATGCAGCATTAGCCAAAGGAGCCAGGCTGTGTGCATGGCACTGTGTGAACACATGGGGAAATGCTCTGCTTGCCCCAGATGTTTTCAGTCTAAGGCCAGGCACCTAGCACCTTATATGAGAGGTGACTACAATCAATATAAAATATAAGTCATAGCGTACTTTTATTTCTTGGGGTTTCCTTATACAAACAACTTATTTCACTGCCCTTCAGCCAATATTCAATTAGGGGCTTAATTAGTTGCTAGGTGTAACTGAGTCAGGACAAAAGGGACTGGATAAAAGAGAGAATAGCTGCTTTATTGCTGTGCTTTCCAATAGAGCAGCCGGGCCAGGGGTTGTGGATGACCAGCTCTCGCCTCATCCCTTCTGCTGACTCCTCAGATCTAACCACCAGCTACCCAGAGCTGCCCAGCTCTCCCCAGCTCCCCAAATGGCCTTACTCTGCAAAAGCTTACAAACCAGAGACAAGATCATAAATTGCCATCACCTTGGACCACATTCAGATCCCCTCTGCAGTCCTACAGCACAAGTTGAGTGACAAAGCAAGACCAACATAGGCAGGAGCTCAAGCCCAAGGTAGCCACCACTGCAGCGATGATGCCCAGGCCTGCAGCGGTTTCCCAGCATCTCCGCTGAGGATGCTCCCAACCCTCCTCGATGCACGGTATTCCCACATCACCTGCTCCTCTCCTCCCCGAGTTTGGTAGTGCAACTACCAGTTTGGTAGTGCAACTGAAGCCTCGCCTGCAGTCACCCCACTTTACTAAGGTCCTTTTCAGTAAAAATCAATCCACCTGTTAGTGGATTTTAGTTCCCACAAAAAGCCAAGTGGAGGCAAACAGGTACCCCAGAAGAACTGCTTGAGCTGTGTGTCTCCTTTAGCTATGGCACAAACCCTCTCTGTGTCAGGTGCTATCATAATACAAATATAACAGATACAGTCTCGCCCTTTCTGCATTTTACATGTTTGTATTAAAATACTCTGGTCACCTGGAACACCTACCAGTTTATAAGACATGGTGAAATGGTACTTTACAGACATGCTATTTTCTCTTCTGAGAACTTTGCTTTTGTTCTTTCTTGTTCTGTTGCTTTTCTTTGATTAAATAAAGGCATTCAGAATAGAAGTGCAGGTCTGCACTTTGTGCTTGAACACTAAGACAAACAGCAATGTTGCCATGGATTTTTTTAAACTCCAAATAAAAATAAACAAACACATCTTGGCAGTGGTTGGAATAGAAGCTAGTGAATAATTCACAATGAATAATTGATTTGTTGAATTTAGCTTGGTGGGGTTTTTTTTGTTCTGCTGGTAGAATGTGCACTACCAGATGGTGAGTTCAATAAATGTATTTGTTTTTCCAATTTATTTGATGGATTTCCCCCCCCCGCAATTCTCCCCCCCTCTAAGGTGAAGTCTGAAATTCCAGATGGTTTGACTAGTGGCCAGATAAGTCACGATGTATTGTTTCAGCTTCCTCTTTAGAAAGGTGGCAAGAACGATAACAAGAGTGGAAAAATGCATACATGAAGTAGGAATGAAAGGCGGGGGTATGTAGTTTGTATCGAAGAGAAGACAAATAAGAGGAGGTGTGTTAACAATATAAAAAATAGTGAATAATACAGAGAATAGAGGTGAAGTGTCACTGTTTTCTCCTTTTTTTTTTTTTTTAATAATGTAAGAAAAAATGAGCAGTTAATGAAGCTGAAAGGTGGTGATTACAAATTTACTAGAGAAATATTTTTTTTTAACAGAACACTGAACTTAGGCAAGGGAACTCACTGCCACATTACATTAAATCCAAGAGTTTAGAAAAATGAAGCAAGGAATTACACATTTAGATGGGGAACCAAAACATCCAAATATAAAGTAGCAGTGTTGATGACATGGACTATATTACCTCATGCCTTAGGGAATAAGCTAATCATTATTATTGATAAATATGTGATATTATCTGCCAACTGCAGAAGTTCCCTTACCTTCCAACTAAAAATCTGATACTGCTTATTCTGATAGGTCAAATCAGGGCTCAAGGGACTTCAAGACTGATTCTCTTTGACAATCGCTAAGGTTGGACAAATGCACAAATCCCTCTAAGTTGAATATTCTCAGTGGAATGTCTAAAATTCAATTTCTTTAAATATTTCCACAATGCTGAACTTAATTTTTTTCTTTTCTTATTTTTTTTTCTCATAAAATGAAATTGGACAAATATGTGCAGAGAGAGGATGTTAAAGTGACATTAAGTGCAGCCAGAGCATATTCACTTACAAATTTTATCTAATGTTCATAAAAATACAGTTTGCGTTATTTAGCAGAAAATGCTTCATTCAGGGGGAGAACAGGCAGCATTTTGCACAGGGTGAAATCTCACTAATTACAATGATATTAATAGTAGGAGGGTGTTCTTTGACTTCAAAGAGAGCTCCTTCAGGGGAATAAAATTTAATTCTGCAAGTGTTTATACATGAGAGCCCTTGATGCACAGCCCAAACCTGCAGTAAGACGTCAGCATCTGAGGATCAGAAAGTGAGAGCTGTCTAGAAACAGAAGAGAAAGAGAAGGCAAATTGAAGAATCTATGCTAACTGCAAAAAAAGGAAAGCCACAACAAAGTAACATTAGCAAGGAAAGGTACATAACAGTTTAAAGATGTTTTTGTTCATTAAAGGTCCTGATTTTGATCCATCTAAAGTTCATGGAAACTTTGCTACTACTGTGAATGAACACAGCATCATATTTGAATTGTTCCCAAAAGAAAACACTATCACATCATGTACCAAGAGAATCTCAAAGAATCACATTGGAATTTGGCTTAAGTCTGCAAAGCAGCAACTGAATTAAATTGTATTATTCATCTCCATGAGCTCACAAATCACTGTCTGCAACGAGGCAGTATCAAGGCCTGCATAAAGCCCTGCCGTCCTTCTGTTTTGCTTCTGCTGACTCAAGCTTCTCCAACTATTCTCCTATGGGAGCTCCATTTGTTCACGATTTCTATATTTCATTTATATCAGAACAAAGAAATACAGGCTTATAAATATATATATATATTTATTTTTACCCCTGCAGTTTCTGTGTAAACCTAGAGTGATCTAATGAGCATCCAGTGTACAAACCGAATGGATGAGACATGGGGTTATTATTATATAGACTTTACCGATCCCACCCAATGCCATTTGCTCCAAACCCAGCTTCTCAATGGCCTGTAAATAGGCTTGCTATCTTCTCCCCTTGGGTCCTGTGGCAGCAAAACACAGAGAACGAGCTGTGGCCGCCGGGCAGCCAAGGAGTCAGGTAAATGAGCCGATGTCACTAGCCAGCTTGAAGAGGCAGAGGTGGAGCCCCTGGGGGACTGGTGATGGGGTAAAAAATTTACAGCCCTCCTCTGCAAGACAAATTTTGCAGTGTGGAAAGACCCACCCCTCAGTGCTCCCTCCCAGCCTTGCCGACTTCCCTCTGACTCTTTCCTTTACATTGTTCCTCCATCTTTCTGTCTTGCTTTCATTCTTGCTCCCTGCTCCAGCTTGTAAAAGCTAACACTGCAGACCTGGCTGTGAGCAAGGGCATCAGGGGTGGGACAGATTTAGTGGAGATTTATTCCTTGCTGGTTTATGTGCCTTGAGCTCTTTCTCACAATGAGATCCTCACGTTTCCAAGCTCGGGGTGTGCCAGGGCTCTGCTTAGCCTGACCCAAGGGGCACAGGCACTGCATGCCAGGCAGCAGCATCTCCACGCTGGAGTGCAGGGATGCTTCCTATTGCACCCCACAACCCTGCACAGCTTCCCCTCCAGAATTTGGAAACCCCTGGAAATACACTGCACCTCCCTCACTGCCAGACTTTTTGCCAAAGAGAAGGGGTTAGTGGAGAAAGGCATGCACACCAGGACCCTCCTGAAAATCTCCTTGAGGACCTATCCAGGGGTACACCGTGTCAACCAGCCCTGCTAGGCATAAGCCCTGCTTCTGTGCAGACAAGCCACAGATGACCAATGCACTAAACTTTGCTCTGGGGAGATATGAGCTCCAGCAAATGCCGGGCTCACAGATGAAACAAGTTTTCTTGGCTCTGTCATCTGGAAGGGGTGCTACTACAGGGCAGAAGTGGGGAGTGTGGGCAGAGACAACCGTCTTGAGTCTGGAAATAAGAGACTAACTCCTTCTGGCTCCAGCCAGGCCAAGAAAGTCAAGGGATGGAGGACGTTGTTCCTCCAACTTCTTCAAGCTGGCAGACTGTGTTTCTCAGTTCCCACAGCAGATTTACACACCAAATCCTAAGAAAAAGCTGCCGGTGTGCTCTACTGTCACCTCCCAGGTCCCCAAAGCACTTTGACTGCCTTGGATAAAAATTAAATAAATAAGAGACACACAGAAGAGAAGCCCTTCAAAGACAGGCACACGAGCAGCCGAGTTGTCAGGGGACTCCCTGTGCTGGTGCCCTCCCTCACTCCTCCCTCCATCCTCTTTTATTTCCCTCAGCCGGCACGGATGGCGTGGCAGGACTGGAAGAAACCTGGCAAGGTCACGCTGTTTGATTCCAATGCCAGTTTCAATTACGTCCTGGCTTTTATAACCAAATCAAAAAACAAAAGGCTACGAAGAAAAAAAGAGGGAGGGAGAGAGAGAGGAGAGGCAGCATCATCCAGCTGCAGGCTGGGAAATGACATTTCAATTTGTCAATTGATCCAGTCCCCCTCCTTCCCCCCCGCCCCCCCTTTTTTTTTCTTTTCCCTTTCTGCCCTGTAAATTAATTAGCCCGTTTATCATGTGGAAAGACTGCAAATGGGACAGCCTACATATGGGCTGAGCTGGAACAAACCTATTTTCTCTTTGGGCATGGGCACCAAAAATATGTCCACAAAGCATCAACAGCCAGGTGGAAGACGTCCTCATGTGTTCAATTCTCAGGTTTCAGGTTGTCCTGGAGAGATCACAGATATGCTTTCCACAGACTCCCCAAAGCACCTATGTACATGAAAAGTAGGTAGCTACCTCTCTTCATCAGCTTACTTTTGTTCAAGTTTGGGAAACAGTGATTAAGGAAGCATTCAGATAAATGAAAAGCGAATTCAAAGGTGCTGGAACACCCTTTTTCTGCATATTTTTCCCCTCCACATGTTACATTATTAGACTGTGAGACTGGAAGCTGAAGGAAATAACTGAAAGGAAGACTGTCATGACATTCCAGAAGGAGCAGGATGGAGAACCATCGCAACATCCAGAATTATGACAATGCAACTTTTTTAAAGATACATTAAAGTTTCAGAAAGTAAACTAGCTCCTCACTCTCATGGCTAGGATGAGTCTTAGCATGGGGTCAGATTACCCAAATGTGCCACCTTGCTCCTTTTCTCTGATGCATCTGCTACCAACCATCATGTGAGCTGGGCTTCTGATTTAAATGAGTACCAGATCCAACCCAAACCTTCATGTACAGACCTCCTAACCTATGCAGTACCAGGTGCAACATGAAAGAAGTAAAATGTCCTGAAAAAAAATCTGTTCTCAAGATCTTTTGAGCTTCTAACAAAATCTGTCATGATGATCCTAGGTATGATTCAAAAATTCATGTGGTGTGAAGAGGAAGCCACCTGGTCCAATTTGAATCTTTGATCCAGGCCAGTGGCTCAGTCCCTCCAGAGATGCGGACCACTGCAAAACTGAAGGCCCTAGCAATTTCCTACCATTTGTCTGCAGCCCAGACAGTTTCATGATGCCATGTCTGCTTCTCAGGGCTTCCTCAAATTCTAATTGTCATGGGCAATGGGTGTTTTTCTTGTCCAAAGCCTCTAGGAGAGTATTGCCCTGCCATCACCCTGCTAAGCACCAAGGGATCTCTGCAGTGGGGAAGCACCTATAGGACAGCAAATACTAATTCTCTCCTCTCACACCCTAATGAGAAAGAACATCCTCATATGAGACATCTGGGGAGTTAGACAACATAAGTGTTATGATTTAAAAGCAAAATAAGGCACTAGGCACAGAGTTGGTGCAAGTGAATAAAACTCTGCTGAAGGCCAGAGAGTTTTCCCAAGCATACGTTCAGCTCCATACATTTTCAGTTATTCAGTATTCAAGCATGCTTCTCCCAATCTCTTCTTCTTTTTATCCATCCATATCTATGCAAATCTCATTTCTTCAACCCAGCTCACCACAATAAGTATCTCTCTCACATATATAAAGCCTAAATTTTATCAAGCATTTTATTTACTTCTGTCCCAGTGGAGAAGAGAAAAAATGGAGAGAGATAGAAAAAGAGAAAGACAGAGGAGATTACTGCTGTCTTTTTTTTTTTTCATAATTGGCAGGTACTAAGACATTTCCATTATCGGCACAAACCAATAAACAAAAAAAAATAATTCATGGCCGATCAACCCAGCAGCAGCAGAAGCTCCAAGTGAGGCCTCTAGGTGACAATGCCAGTGATGGGCAGCGGTGCCTCTGTATGCAGCTGATGAAATGCCGCTGACACAGCCCACAGACTTGGTGGAGATGGAAGCAGAAACTGTCATTATCCACTCAGATCCTAACAGGGGGCAGGCCCTCGCTGTGCTGTGCCAGGTACGCACACTAACTGAAAGAAAGACCCCAAAGAACTCATCAGCAGTGTGCAAGAAAGGACAAAACTGGCAAGGAGAGGAGGAGGGAAGGGAGAAAGGCAGAGCACCGGCCAGCTGCCTCACTGTGCTCCAGTGTTTGCTCTGCTGGGAAGCAGGAGAGGGGCAGGTTGGGATGAAGGGCTGTGAAGAGGCAGTATTGTGGCCTTCGGAAGAAGTACAGACTGCAAAAACTCAACTGCATTTGAAACAGTCCCTGCATACTTTCTGAGTCTGTATTCATAGCGTGGCTGGTTACTACATCTCTCCTGCTGGTTGTAGCCAGGCAATGGGGAGCTGCAACCCCCCTCTCCTTCCCTGCACAGTCTTTGTACTGCAGCAATGGATGGGATGTTGTTCCTTACCCTCCTCCATGCCACAAACTCAAAAGTTGAGCACTTGGACTTCTAGCTTGGCACCCATCTCTGTTGCTGCTACCCAGCAGTCCTATAGGGACATTCCTCCCCCCCCCCCCCCAAAGCACAATACAAACCACGCTGACTCTTTCATTCTCCATTAAACACTGCCTGGTGTTACCCAAGACAAGCAGTGTTTAAAACCTCTTAGTGGAAACAATGCAGCCAGTGAGCCCAAGTTAAAAATCCACATTGGGAAGCTCAGCAACTCATGTGGGGTCAGCACACCAGGGCCCCCTCCCAAAACTGCATTCCCACCTACTGCTGAAGAGGTACTTTAGGCTCTAAGCTCTATCAAAAGTGCCACTACTGCAGCACACATCCAGGTTTATTACACAAATATGCATCCCTTGGTATGCTGCCGAGATGAGCTCCAAAAAGGCTATTACCAGTGTGCTGTAGACTTCTGAAATCAAGGTGGGAGCCATTCATTTCTCATGTTTCACCCCGGTTTCTCCCCCTAGACCTTGCCCTCCCACACTGCCCTACGCGACTCAGTGTCCCAGGAGTGTAATGAGGATGATGATGTTCCCAGCCTCAGCTGGGGGCTACGAGACTCTTTCATTTGCTATACAGAAGGCTGACAATGTAAATACAGATCACTGAGACTCCAGAAGACAGGAATGAATCTTTGCCACAGCAGTTTCTCAAAACCTCAGCTCAGCCCTGGCTACAGACCGATGACCATTTCAGTGCAGCGTTTCACAGATTGACTAGGTTTATCCTTGCAACATCACTAATACATTAGTTGTCCCCTCTTCAGCTTACAAATGGGAAAATCCAACTGCAGAAATGCCATGCACCTTCCCCAAGGTCACAGAAGTGGTGTGTGGCACTGCAGAGAGTGGCCTCCTGCATCTCAGATGTGCAGCAGTCTCTCTTGTCTTTCTTGTGACTGAAATTTTGTATCTGTCCCTGGAGTCATCCAGTGCTTTGAGAAAATACAATGTGCTCCAAAGCTATTGCAAAGCAAGTCGGCACTAGTAAGCAATTCCCAATAAAATGGAAAGTCAGAATTTCTTTATCTTTGACTTGATCAAGAAATGATACATACTTAAACTTTTTTTCCTTTAAATACTCTCCTTAGAGATGTGAAATCCTGCTGAAAGACATTTAGGTTGGTTAGCATAAAAAGGTGGCTCCCTTCACCATTTTACTGCAAACTTTTAGTGTTTAATGCCAGAACACCTATTTAGCTAAAGGTCATAGAAAAGTGACAAGAAAAACTACTAAATAAATACTCAAAGTAGGGGATGAACATTTGGACATACATTTGCTCTGAATGTACCTCTCATTGTCTGGACATGATTATACACCTGACTCCTGCTACACTTTTCAAAGACAAGGACAGAAAAGCCAGCAATAGGGATGGTTTTTTTCTTTTGCACCACAACATTCATGAATTAAAGGATGCTCCTGGCCCAAGAGATCTGATCTCGTGAGGCACTTTCAACACTCCTTGTCATCTCAGTGGACTCATTTGCAGGAGTGCTGAGCATTCAGAAGAGATCAACAGGAGGTGACAGATCTCAGGGCCCACTGGTCCTTGACTTCCTCTATGTTTCAATACTCCAATTTTCCAACTCCTTCCTTCTTCTTCCCAAATTCCCAAGGAGATGTAGGGAAGCTGAAGGAACTGCACTTCCCCCTAGAGCTGAATCTGACATTGCTTCCCCAAAAGATTTTCCCCATTTTGGGATGGGGGAAGAAAGGAGATTATCAAGATGTCCACAGATTTTTGCATACTAGATTTCCTCACACTTGCTTGGACCCTCCTCAATCCACCTCACTGAACCTGTAGGCAAGGACATCTAAAAATATCTACAATACACATCCTAGTGGCAAAAGCACCTCCAAACTTGACACTCATTTCTTCACCTGTGAGTCCTGTCAACTTAGACTCATTGACACAAACAGAGAATGGCTTGAAAGAATGTGGTTCTACAGGTGTCTAAGCTACATTTCTGAATGTGATAGAAGCAGCATGGACCAAAGACCATAGGATTATCTTATGAATCACAGAATCGCATGAACTTCTGGTTGCTTATATGAACTTAAAAATCTTTTGAGGTTTCTCTTAGATCAGCAGTAACAGCCCTACTACCTACCTACACTGACAAACATCAATAGGCTCCTCAGCCCTTCTATTTTTGCAATAAAAGAGAATTCTTTTCTTTCTTCTTAATTAAATTTTTGTCTTCTCTTATTACCCTGTGCTGCTGCTTTGTGTCTAGAGCAGTTCTGTTCCAGACAACAGAAATAATAAAAGAATATGCTCTCCATGCCCATGCAAGGACTTCGAACTGTCACAGCTGTGCTAATAAAAGGTAACACCAAAAACTGAGCTGAGATCAACCTGCTTCTACTTCAGACTTCAAGAGACAGTCCAGATCATTATAAATGGGGTGGAGAGGGGAAAACAGCTCAGAGGATAGCAGTAGTTTATCTGTCTACCCGAGACCTCAAAGCACTTTCTCATACTAATGAATGAGCCTTTCTAGCTCCTTCTGAGATGAATCTGCACTGTTACTGCCCGAGAAGGGATGAGGAAACTGAGGCATAGGAAAAGGATGTGATCCATGCATAGCCTGATCATGACACAGTGCAGACAGAGACTGAGCCAACAACCTGCCCTTAGCCACAGACCATACCTCTTCCCTAAAAGGGAGATGATGGAACTGTAAAAAGTTGCTACAAACTAAAGCAGACCAGCACAACACACAGCCTGTGAATCAATATATTTAGCCAATTAACCAGTGTGCGTGATTAGAGCCTCCAGGAAACAGGTACATGCACTAGAGGGTTAAAAAGAGAAAAAGCACAATCCAATGCAGAAGACTTCAGAGGTCCAGCTTGTCTGTGGGTACATCACTAAATTTGGTCTCAGTCCATTTCTCACTGGACAGGAACCACATACATCTTTCTACTCCACCTCTGGAAATAGTGAAAGCACTCCCTTCCTCAGCCTGCTTCTGCAGGGACACCAGGGGCTATTAGGGCCAAGGGAAAGCAAGGGATATTTGTAGGACAAATGTCAATAAGAAGGTGGCAAAGTTTGTTTTACAGCTCTTGGAGAACACTCTGCACTAAGAATAAAAAATTACCCTTCCAAATGGTTGATTTGACCCTTTTCAGTAGCATGATAATAAGAAGGAAAAAAAAAGGGAAAAAAAAGGCCACAAAATATATGCATCAAATGCTCTAGTGTAGTGGTCATGGCTCCAGCACATAAAACATTTGCTCTGCCACTGGACAAAGCGTAAATCCTATTTTTCTTTCCTAAAAAAAAAAAGAAAGAAAAGATGAAAAGCTCCTAAATGATTCAATATTTTATACGCACTCCGTATACTGCAGCCTTGAAAAAGATGCCGCAGCATGACGGGCTTTGGAGACTTTATCTTGCTGCAGCAACTGAAGGAGAGCAATTTTAACACTGACATAATAGTCAGGCATGTGTTTGTTTGGTGGTTATCCACAACTAGTATTAGGGTGCTGTTGAACATGTTCTTGGCAGTTTTGCATATGCACAGGTTTCATTTTTAATGGGGTGTCCTCCATGTATGCATATGTTTCAGCCTATGTCTGTGTATAATCTGTCAATGTTGTACAAGCAGAGGTGCCAGACCTGTGCACCTGCTTGTGGCGTGTGCTCTATGTGCATGTGTTCTGCATCCATGCATGTATGTGCATGCGTTCTGGGCTGTGAGATCTTGCTTCTCGCTATGTATTGGAGTTAGGTGCGTGCTGCAGGCGCGTGTCATTTTGCAGGATTTGCTAAGGCACATTGCCATTCTTTTCTCCAGTTGACCCTGGTGGTAACCACTAAAACATACCATCCACTCCTGCCCCACACAAAAGGGTTCATCCCTTTCTTCTGCTACAAGGAGTGTCCTCCTACAAGAGTGTCCTCTGCCTTAGAAAGACTGTCCCTACCCAGCAGAGCAAGTCCAACTGCCTCCCAAACAGCACCAACCCAGCGCTAACCTCAGGTGCCTGCCCACCACGAGGAAGCAGGTGCTCCAGTCCCAGAAGCAAGCCTTGCTACTGGCCCTACCTTCATGGGTAGTGGCCCCTGCCCTTCTGCTGAGGTTGAGCCAGGGCCACGCCACTACGCTTTGTGCCCTTGGGTGCATGGGTACAGCTTTCCACTGCTGCCTGGGGGAGACAGCATTTACCAAGGGACCACAAGGTAGAAAATCAACAGAAAAGTCTACCCTGGGCCACGTTGAACAACAATGCTGTTAGCAGGAAACTGTCATAAACTGCCATCTGGCTATGCTAGATGCTTCTGCCTCATGGAAAGACTTGTAACTTGGCATCTCTTGTATTCCCACAAGGAGCAGCTCTCTACTACACCTTAAGGGGAGCCATGAACCCCCCCTGCTGTGGTCATGACTAGCCAGATGAAGCTCCTGCCAGGGGAAGCAGCTAGAAGACCTCCCTCAGATTATCAGCTCTGGTAAATCAGTAGTACAAGCAACCTAAGCTTTGATATGGTGATATAAGGTCTAGCCTTGAGGCAGGGAAAACATTCGAACTGTAACATAAAATACTATCGGAGTACTTTCTGATGCACAACTCTGTCTTTTGTATTCTTTCATTTGTACTCCCTCTACTACTCCAAATCAGGTTATGGCTCTTACATATCATGGTAGTAGTTAAATTGAACTGGGATCAGGGGAAATACCTCACATTCCCAGTCATCCAGTCAATCCTATCAAGTCCATCAACTACATCACAATGCAGAACAAAAGGTCAGCATTTGGTGTGGAAAAAAGAAACAGGGTGCTCTACTTCAGAGAAGAACAAAGTCTCCTGTTACATACTCTGTTGGGTTTATGTGGCAAGGTTAGGGGGGAAGAAGGGCTGCAGAGGTGGTTTCTGTGAGAAGACACTAGGAGCTGCCCCCATATTGGGCAGAGCCAGGTCAAATCAGCTCCAACAGACCTGCCCACTGGCCAAAGCTGAGCCCATCAGTGACGTTGGTAATGCCTCTGTGATAACTTATTTAAGGAAGGGTAAACAATGCTGTGCGGCAGCTGTGAGAGAGGAGTAAGAAAATGTGAAACAGCCCTGCAGACATGAAGGCCAGAGGAGGAGGAGGAAGGGGAGGAGGTGCTCCAGGTGCTGGAGCAGATTCCTCTGCAGCCTGTGATGAAAACCATAGTGATGCAGGTTGTCCCCCTGCAGCCTATGGAGGACCATGGTGGAGCAGATATCCACACATGCCCTGAAGGAAGCTGCAGCCTGTGGAGAGCCCACACTGGAGCAGGCTTCTGGCAGGAGCTGCAGCCAGGGAGAAGAGCCCACACAGGAGTAACTTTTATGACAGGAAATGTGGCTTGCGGGAGACATGCGCTGGAGCAGTTCTTGAAGAACTGCAGCCTATGGGAAAGACCCACATTGGAGAAGTTCATGAAGGACTGTCTCCCATGGGAAGGACCCCGTGCTGGAGTGGGGGAAGATCATGAGGAGGAAGGAGAAGCAGAGGCCAAGTGTTATGGACTGACCACAACCCCCATTCCTCATCCCCCTGCACTGCTTGGGGCAGGGAGGTAGAATTGTTGGGAGTGAAGTTGAGCCTGGGAAGAAGGGAGGGGTGGGGAGGGGTGGAGTTTTTTAGTAAAAAACTAAAAATTTTTAGTTTTGTTCTTATTTCTCATTATCCTACTCTGTTATTAATTGCCAATAAATTAATTTAATCTCCCCAAGTCTAGTCTGTTTTGCCCACGACAGTAAATGGTGAATGATCTTTCCCTGTCCTGCTCAGGAGGGAGAGTGGTAGGGCAGCTTGGTGGGCATGTGGAAGCCAGCCAGGGTCAACCTACTACACACGTAAATAGATAATGCCACCAAGGGAAACCTTAGAGAAGAGCATCCCTAAGCAACTGGTAATATTTTTGCAGGTGAGATAAACAGTGGTGTTACAGCTGTGTGCAGCTCTTCCGCCCAGCTCTTGGGACCTGGTTAGAGAAAGGATGAAGAACCACAAAATTTCCAGGATGATGAACATCAACTTCTCACAGGACTTCAGACAAAAGGAGGAGGTAGACTGCACTTTTGAAAAATCAAGCCCTCACTCCTGAGACAAATGAACAATAATAGTTCATGTTCCAACCAAATAAAAATAGTTCAAATAATAATTCACACTCCAACCAAAGTCTGGGACCCAAGAAACTGCTGCTTCTTGCTCAAGACACGGAGCAAAGGCAGTGGCTGGGACTCCCTCTCCGGAGGGATTCCCAGCCCTAAAGTGTCATCAGCAAAAAGAGTGATCTGATTTCTTGGCAGCACAAACTGCCACGGACTCATGAGACACTTCCTTCCCCAGGACGTGATGCCCTGGACGGCTCTGCTCTTGCTGTCTGCCAGCATTTACTATCTTCCCCGCTCCTCCATGAGCCCCCCTTCTCCCTCCACTACTCATTCCTTTGCTCAACGAGGCTGGCATTTAAGAAACACTTATTCCAATCCATTTCTACCCTTGTACAGCAATTGGGTGTCATTTAGTTTGATTTAACCAATTTAGTCCTATGAATTAATTGGTTAATAAGCCATCTGTATGCATCAGGTGACAGAGTCGTGCTCTCACACACAGACACAGACAAGCTACCCACTTGTCCTTGTTTAATAACAGGCTGTAGGGAGTAGGAGCAGGAGAGGCGTGCAAGCTAATATCACTCCCCACGGGGAACTGCCAGCAAAAGGGACTTGGCGATCATTGCACCGACCTTGACCTTCGAGCAGGGGAACTGCCTGTTTAGGGTAATTCAGAAATAACCTACACTGTAGCTAGAGAGGAGTGCCAGCTACAGAACAGATGCAAGAACCATGAATATGCTTCACGCTGTGGGTTGGTTTTTTTAAGAGAGGAAAAGAGGTTTAGTTCATGCTTACTAGACAGTAGGAAATTCTCAGCTGCATTCCCAAACAGCTGAACTTTGTCTGCGTGTAGGAGGGGGAGAGAGGTGGGAAGTCGGGGAATAGGAGGAGACTGAGGCCTAAAGCATTTGATTTAGGTGTGATCTCTAATTACAAGAAAAATATCTCATCTATTTTAATTTCTTTTTGAATGCTGAGAAAAAAACACCTCTCACAGGCCCCAACCATTTCAATGTTATATACAAACCCCCAAGCCATTCAACAAACAACAGTACAAAAAAACCAAAAGCAAATCCAGCAACATATCCCAACCCACACAACAGAACAACATCAACTGTTTAGATAGAAAAACAACAACTCCCTCCCCTGGCCGCTCATCCATCTCAGCCAGCCCTGGATGCCCCAGCAAGCAGACAAGTTTCTCTGCGTACCCTGAAGGTCGACACATGGAGGACTTTCAGACTGAGGGGGAACTGAATTACATGACTATGGGGCCCTTGGGAAAAAGCCCTGCCAGCAGCTCCCTCTCTTTTCTGCTCTGAGAGCTACAGTGCATCTCAGTCACAGCAACTGCAGCAACATTATGTGGGGAAGGGGACACTCACTGGGGTGGGAGGTTCCCAAGTGACAGGAGATGCTAAACGTCAGCACTGAAGACAAAAACTACAAAGCTCGATCCAAACAGCAGTGCTTTGGTGTAACATGCTGGGCAACATGCTCTCATTAAAGAAATAGACCACAAGCTTCTGTACTGGGTGGTCTCCAGTTGAACTCAAGGTGCAGCCCCGTGTAGGGCTGCATGGTCCAGATGTCACAGACCAACTAACGAACACCAGAGAGAGCGTTGGCTGAGGCCACTCCAGGTAGAGAAGATGGGGCTTAGGCTGTGTTGGGTGCTGCAGAGCAGCAGTGCATCTGCAGGGGCTCCTCCAGGGCCCCTCGGCTCCCAGCGTTTTCCAGTGATCAGGAAGAGAAATTAGCGTGCTCCAGACTCTGTGAGAGAGATGCAAAGTGAGTAGCAGGGATGTAGCTCCGAGGAGAAAGTACCTTCCCTCCCTCTCCCTAAGGAAAATGAAATTACAGTGGAGTTCACTTTAAACGGATCCCATTAGCACAACAGGCACCACTGGAAGAATAACATCCTCTGTGCGCTGAAGTGAGACACTGACAGGCGGAGCGGAGCAGGCTGAAATAGTCCCTTCCAGACAGCAAAGGGAGAAACCTGTTTACGCAGAACACTCAGTAGGAGACTGCATGAAGGAATGAGGGGAAAAAAAATGAGTGAGACCTGCCAGAGTTCCTGGTGTGAGTGTGCTCTGCCAGCCTGCACCACACAAAGCAGGCAGGACAGAGCCTTTTCACTGCATGTGTGTGGAAGCCCCCGCGTGCCTCGCTGGGTGTTAATTCTTGAAAAACACTCTTTTTCTCTCAATAGCATATGAGTGCCTGTTCCCGGACACTGTAAAACTATCAAAACACAGAGTTAAGCTGCCCTGCTTGAACAATTGGAAGCCCTGGCTAAACTGCCTCTGCTCGGTCTGCAGCAGCAATGCCTGTGAAACGAATGAAAATGAGAACACACACCAACATGTCCATAATAAACAATTTCACTTGATCAGTGACCACAACAACCAGAACACCCCGGCCTAAATCGAGCAAGTGGCGACACGGGTCTATAGCTTGTTTAATGGCCACATGGAGCATACATATTCGACTGCTAGGCTGTCCTGGTTAGGCAGCTCACATGCAAAAAGAAGTCACATCACAGCACACAAGAAGCCCTATCTTTACAAATTGCTAAGGACTCCAGGCCCAAAAGTGTCTAAAATTACTTAAGAATTTTTTTTTTTTTTTTTCCCCAGAAATGCCTCACCAGGCTCAGTTCCTTCATATCCATTCATTTCAAAGCGAGACGCCTACACTGCTTGGGAGGACTTGGAGATTTCACCAGCTGTCTTGTGGCAGCTCCCAGCACTGAAACACCTTTGAATCCGTGTGGCATCCCATTACCCAAATATGAATAGTCACAGAGCCAACATATTTCTCCGTGCAAGCCTCTCATGTAGAGATGGAGCTGTGCAAATGCTGAGAGCAGCAGAGCACAGGGCAATGGGGCAGCAGGAGATACCACTGCTGCTGAGGATGTGTGTGGCACAGGACAGGGCTGTTAATCCCTAGGTTACTGCCTAGGGAGTATGGGATATGTTATGGGATGCAGGAGAAGAGCATTTGGGAATTCTACAGGACTTATGGGATGTTTCAGGGAAAGATGAAAAACAGAGAAAGGGAGCAACCAAGATGGTTTATGGAGGAAAAAGCATGATAAACTAGAGGAATAAGGGGACAGAAGGGACCAGTTGTGTGTCAACAAGTTGTTGGTCGGTGCATTTGTCTGGCCATGCCCTGCACCTGATGGGCACAATCTGTGCTATCCTCTCATTAAGCTCCACTTTTCACTATTTTCCTGGGTGAGAGGACTCTGCTTTGAGTGTAAGGGTGAGTATGGACAGTAAGTGGGACAACAGGGCAGAGGCCCATGTGTTGGTGGTGCCAGAACAGGAGTGAGGGTGCACGTCAGTGTGCAATTACTAGGGAATACAAAGCTGGACTAGCTGTTGAGTACCTCAAGTGGCTTAGTAGCCCAGTCAGTGTGTTTCTCTTCAGGAACCAGACAACTGGAGGAGCTGTCTGCTGGAGGGACCAGAGAGGCCAGCTATCCAGCAATACAACTGCTTGAGAGACCAGCCAAGCTGAGTCCTTTGGTCCTGCCTCATGTTGTCTCCATCCTCCACATCCTCCCCAGCCTAAGAACCATCTCCCTTAGTTTCCTCCTCTCTCACCCTCATTTTTTAATCCTCCTGACAAAACCTTAAATGGTCTAAAAGCATCCCCGACAAGGATGCAGGAACACAAATGTCTTAGCAAATGTGCATTTGAGCTCCACATGCTCCCAGGGATGGAGTAGTAATAAAAACCAATTAGAGAATGTTCAGCAGCTACAGTGAGAGGGAGTGGTACAATCTTACCACGACTAATAGGGTTTTTAATAATAGATGGGTGTCTCTGTGCAGTGCTGGAGAGGGGAAGCCGAAGTGGTTTCAGTTACAGTGCATCTTTCTACCCAGTGAATTTCTGTGAGTGGAGGATTAATATTCTATGAACGTGGGGATTAACTCGCCCTCCACGCGTACTACTTCTACCAGGGAGATCCCTTCAGGGTCAGGACTGGGCTCCCTCTGATGGTACGGGATAGGGGAATCTCATGGAGAAGCAAGCTGAGCTTGCTCCTGCACCCCCCTCACAAAAGGACACATTACTCTGTCCTACAGGTGCCAACTTTTGAGAAGCTCAGTAACAAAGAACCTGGAAAAGCAAATGCTTCTGCTATCTCACTTTCTCTTATGTTCCAGGAAAAGCCCAAAAGCAAATTCACAACTGAGCACTGAAAAAAGGCTGAAGAAAGCCCAGTACACCAGAAGAATCCACCTGTGTCCCAGGTGGGCCAGGATCACAGGCAGGGCACCACAAAATCTCCTGCTTGCATCTCTTCCCACTTCCTTCTGTTTACAAACCTTCACTTCATGCCTCCTTGCTCAAAACACAAACAGAAGCCATGGAGGGCATTTTCTTGTTGCCATAGAAACAGTTATTATAATCTCAAACTGTACTTAATGCATCACTCTTCCTCTTCCAGCACCTTGCAACAGCTTGCTGTTCAATGAGAAGGCTACGCTGTGAGAGGAAGAGGGAAGTGTCCTGCACTCAAGGCCCAGTATCTCCACAGCTGCCCACAATCTCCTTTCCATCAGCACATAGACTCTTTCTTTCTTTTCTTCTCTCCTTCTGTCTTGTTTTCTGTTCTTTGGAGTGTCACATCATTTATATTTATGAAAGGAATTTTCCTGGGGGTGTAAAGATAGTTCAAATTGTCTGTGATCAGATCAACCTTGTGCATAATACATTTGTATGAAAATAACTCCCTGGGGCCCACACTCCTGGCAGAAAGTCTCTGTAATGAAGTATTTTACCCTAATTTAGTTAAAGATGATGGAGATAGGAATAAGTGCATGCCTGCATGCATATAGAGAAGGGGAAGAAAGACAGGATACTATAGACACACAAAAGCCAATAATTATAAGATTACGTGCTAGCTAGGGACACTACTGAAGTATCTCATTATTACAAGAAGTTAGCTTCTCATCTTTTCCCTCTGAAAATCAGTCTTACCGTATATGGCTTCTTGCAGACCAAATCTGGACAACTTGACTGCTTGTGCTCAGAAAGGGTAGGCAGAAAACTACTCCTCCATCCTGCATCACTTTTTTAGAAATCCCCATTCCACATCCAGACTGAACCAAGACCACGTTGAGATAATGACCTTCCCTGGTCCCCATTCTTCTCCAAATGCAAAAGCTAGACATCACCCTTGATTAGAGTTACTCCTCCGGAACATCAGACTTTTGTTTTTCAGCCTCTGCTCTATTTGATTCAGAAGGATGACTTCGCTATAGGGTTCCTTCCCCATGCCCTCAGTCCCAGCTGAATAACTTGGCTCCCAGGTTCCTGGCTACTCCTGTGTAACCTCTCTGGCTTGGCTAGGCACTTTGACCTGGAAATGTGAAATTCTTCCTCGCAAAATCTTGTTGAAATGAGGACAATTCCACCCAAGGTTTCTTTTTCAATTACCTGCTATTTTCTGAGCATAACAACTTTGCCCACACACAAAAACATCAACCAGATCTTACTCTTACCAAAGGTTAAATGATTCCCGTGAACCTTGGGTCAAGTGTGAAGTATAACTGCAGATGGTTAAGTTCTAGTACACTCTACCACTGACTTCCTATGATGCCTTGCATAAACCTCTGCCCTCTGTTTTCTTTCCCTATCTTTTCCATAGAGGACAAACTTACCTCTCTGCTCAATAAAAAAAACATGACATTTCATACATCGGTCTTCCAGGGTTCCAGCCACAGAGTGGGTGTACTCAGGGACATCCTCAAAATGTATCAGGTATGGTCAATATAGGAAAGGGATACCATTTGATTGCCACTGCTTTCAATTCAAGACGATTGTGTCCTCCAGGCTTCTTTGCTGTCAATAATGACATACCGGGATTTCTTTGCTGGATTATTGCAGGCCTAGTACTTCCCCATACTAGAGGGATGTGGGAAAAATGCAAATAAAAGATATTAAAGGACATGAGAGAGAAAGAAGTGGGGAGACAGAAAGCTAAGAGCCCCATGCAAAGGGAATGGCATGATTCAAGGTGCACAAGGAGCACTGGCAAAAGTGATTTGGCAGACAGTACTCCTAGCTAGGATTTGTTGTGTTTGTGCATTTTCCTAATATTTTTGCTGAGAGGATCTGCTTTGGATAACACTGGTGCTGTGCAGGAGTCTTACATGTTTAGACTCAGAATGGCTGCCCCAGTTTTTTTCAAAGGCTGTGTCACATAGGACACAAAAGAAAAAAGTATTCTAGGATGTGGATGCAGAAACACGTACTATGGAAATACCTATTTTATCCAAGTCTTTTTTTTTTTTATTTCCCATTCCTGTACCCTAAGAAAACAAAAAAACAATCAGGTCTTGTGCCTAGACAGGCCTGGAAAAACTCCTACATCCCAGTAAACAATTGTTCTTCCACACAGTTGGGGAAGTGATCAACTCTTGTGAAAGAGAAACTACATAAAGTACACCTTGAAAATGAAGGCAGAGGACTAAATCCATTCCTGGCAAGAAGAAGGTGCAACTCCCTTTGAAGCAAGAGAAATCAGTACCGCTGAATTTGTCTAAGGGAGATAAATACTAATAACCAGTCGTTCCCAGAGGACAATCTGATAACACTGAAGTTGACACCCACAAACGTCAGGCAGGATGTATTTCCTCCTGTGTGCCAGTATCTAAGCTTATCACCCTATTTGCTTCTTCTCTCCCAAGTCATTTTGCAGGGTCAAAGGCTATCGTGGGGCTGTAATTAGAATGCCATCATAATGAGCTGACACTTAAATCAGCCTGCCAGTGGCTAAAGAAAATTAACCTTAGAGTCAAATGAGCTCCAGCCTGGGACTTCATGTCATGAGGGGGCAACAGATGCTTGCAGAGCTGATGTGTATGGTGGAGGGACAGAGAGCTAAACCTTGCATTCTTTCGAACCAAGAGATCTACACTGGAGATCTCACCTATCCTAGCTGCCTCTGATGAGCAAATAAAAGCAAACCGGCTCTCATGAGCTTTGCACCGTGTGTTTGCTGTGCCAAGCCAAGGAGAAATCAACAGGGAGAAGTTACCTGGAGATAAAAAACTTCTTTTGTGCTCCTTGCAAAAGGATGCTACTTGAGCTCATATACACCTACAAATGTATCACTTGTGATAAACCATATCAGTTGCTATCAATGACTTTGTCATTATGACTTAGTTGATTACTTAATTATTATGCAAGAGCATAGGTTGTAAATAAGGGCAGATGCTTCACCCAGCTCAGACCTGGCAAAACTTAGGGACCAAATAAACAGTACGAGGCTATTGTCCCCTGCTGGCGAACAAATTGGAGGGGCATTCACAGGGACAAATATACACAGAGGATTAACCTCCCCACTAACCCTTGCCACTGCAACTGTAGGGCCCCTTCCCACGTTCATTCTGCACTAATTTCTCCCTGCACCATCTTTTCGCACAAGACACAACACTGCTGTATTGCCAGTGAGTTTTGAATAAGTTTTAGACAGCCAGTGGCAGTTTTTCCACGTGAATCCAGATATTCCCTTTAGTACCACTTTTCTTTGGATCCTAAAGGCACCCAGTAGCCTAGAGAAGAAATCCAATGTGCGTTACTCACAGGTACCAGAGAATCCATAAAGGCTTACTGCCTTCCTTAGAGCTGAACTGCCAGTGCTATCATTTTCCACGACATCTCTTTTATGCCACTGCACTTGACAAATACCTTGTGCCTCTCCGCAGGTATTTAGGAAATCCTGCCAATGCAGGCACAGACAACACACAAATGGACCTAACATCTCCATCTATTCAAGACTGAGCTGTGAGCAAAACCAGGAGAGTTTGCTAAGCAAATCCGTCTATTGAACTGCCTGTATATAGCAGTTTCAGCCTTGTGTTTCCTGTCATGGGAGGACACATTTTCCTTTCATTAAGATCAGTAGACCTCAGAGGCTACTTTAAACAACCCTCGAATCGTTCTCTATGTGTTTCTACTACAACCATAATGGACCTTTCTCTAAAGGGGAACTATCCGATTGAGAACCTTGGGAGATGACTCTACTTATTACACCATAAAGTTTAAAACTGAAGCAACTCCACTGGAGTCAATGCAGCAATAGTATATTTATAAAAGGATGCTAAACAGTAAAATTTACTGCAGAACTCTCTTTTTAAAGGAAAGCTGAAACCTCCTTTTGCAAAAGTATCCTATGACACATTTGCTTGCTATGCTGCCAATGACACCTTCAGCTAACTGCTCCTGAAAGACTTTTGAACACTTCAGTTAATTCTTTACCAGTTACAGTCTTTGTTTACATTTGGGACTTGACTCCACTACAGAGGTCAACTTGTTTCCCTCTTAAGAACAACAAAGCTCCAATGGGCTCAGTGTTATAGTTCCCAAATTAATGCAGTAGGAGCTAAAAAAAGTCAAACTCATGTTCCGCCTCCTGCTAGGTTCACTTACGGGTTTTCATGCAGTAGAGGCTGTGATACAGAAGGACTGCAAACATCAGAGTAGAATAGTTACAAGCATTCCTAGACTTAGCATTATTTGCATCAACGTATTTAAAAAGGGTATAATTTTTAGTTTATGTTAAGCTTTAAATATAATTTTGTTGTTTTGAAAGTACTCCTAAACTGCATGATTTGGACACAAGTCATTTAATTTGTGATACTTGCTTCAAGGTTCAGCTCCCATGAGGGTTCAAGAGAATTTCAGCTTTTTTAAAAAATGAATGTTATGAACCCCTGGGGGGGTTATATTGAAAAGCATGAAATTGCAACCTTTGGCTTGACCCAAATGTCTTGAACCTAGAGGCAAGTAGTAAGTGCAGGTATTTGCAAACTGTTCCTGTGGGATGTACATTGGGGAGCACAGTGTTGGTCATTTCTGAGGTACATGGCAGTTTGGAAGTCAGTCTTATGTTTTGGGGCAGCCAGACACCTGATACTGAGAAGGGACATCTCTGAACACCAGCTTTGAAAGGGAAGTAATCTTGGGGGTTTTTTTTTGTTTTTTTTCTTGTAGTTTTCTTCTCCTCTCACCAAATCTTGTACTGTATGGATTCAACACATGGTGTGATCTCTTTCTTCCTGTTTCCCCTCAAGTCAAAAAGTAAAATAGTAAATACCACTGTAAGCACTAAATGTAAAAATAAACCATTGCAGTACAAGAAAGAGGAGCTTAAGACACTTCAGAATAAACAAGAAGTAAGAAAAGACAGGTCTTCATCCAAGTCATACAGTTCCACACAGAAAAAATGGCATCTCCTTGTCTTTCTTTTGACAACAAGAAACAGTTTCCTTCTCTACTCCCAAATAGACCTCAGGTTACTGGAACATCACTGGCATTTTCTTTAAAGAATTGTTAATTAAAATAACATTAAGTATGCCTATGTTCAGTATTTGTCAGGCATCAGGAAAGGCTACTAGAATTATCACTGAGGGGCCTATTAAATATCATCATATGCTCCCAGAGTAACTAATTACAGACATTTTTAAAGGTTCTGATTCCCTCATCCTGCAAAAATATTTAGATTTTTAAATTTTTTTTATTTACTTGCATCAAATAACCAAATACTATCAATGTGCAGTTGAGCATCAGTCCTGCGGAACAGGCAGGCACTGCCCCACTGCCCCTGATGGCACTGAACAGCCCACTGCTGTCTTGGAGCCAGGGAGCAAACCTGACGAGGTTGCAATTCCATTTTTTTATTCCCTTCTGCACTTTATGTTCCCTGTTTGCATAATTTGACTGTTTGGGCAAAGGCCACAGAAAACACCAGACTTGGAAATAAAACAGGTACTCTCAGCAATCCAAATCCAAAAGCTTGAGGAGCTTAGAAAACTGCAAGCCATTTGAGAAAACTGCAGCCTTCCTGATCTGTACCTGCACAGCACCTCACGTACCAGGATCACGTTGGGCAACTACTGTAACTACCGGCTACAGTGACTATGGTAGATAATACTGAAAAGGGCTTGGAGCTGAATTTTTCCTTCTGTGACAACGACAACGGTTTATTGTGGGGATGTGGTAGTAACAAAACCTCTATGCTGTTCTTAATGGATCTGCTCTTCAGAGCAATGGGAAGCCACCTGCTCCTAGAGCCTTGCCTAATACTACACCACACCAGGACATCCAGGCACAAAGAGTATGCCCAGAAACATACTTTTAGGCTTGCTAACTACAAGGTCAGAAAGACTGGTCTTGAAGCCATCCAGGGAGCACTCGAAAATCAAGAGAGACATACCCAGACTCAAGTGGCTCCTCCCCTGGCTTTCCATCTCCCAGAGCAAGCACCTGTGTGTTGCTCAGCAGTGCCAGACCAGGTGAGAGGGCTGACTGCTCAGAGCACAGCTCTTCTGCTGATTCAGTCCAAACAGGGCCTTTCAGTGGGAATTTGGAGTAATTGCCATTAACGATGTTGCCACTTGATTTGTGCATGAGGTAGACCAGTCCTCCCGCTGACCTTCACATTGCTTGTGAGGAGGGCAAGCATTTAAGCACCTATACCATCTGCAAATTTGGTCATCCCCTCAAGGATACAAAAATTAGGTCAGAGGCTTTTCTCTTTCCCTTCCATTCCTGCAAAGCACATTAGAGCTCAAATCCTCAAGACAAAGCATTATTATTATTGTTGTTATTTTTTTATGGTGGGAGAAAATATTAATGTTACAAATAGCTGCCATTAGCATAAGCAGAGCTGCATATTAATATGCACACGGGTGTCTCCACTGTCAGGAAGCAGAGAGGCCCCAGAGGCCCTGCTTTCACTGGGGAAAATGATGATGGCATTAGCTCTAATGATAATGATAAGGAGGCTGCCATAAACGATATGACAATTTCTTTTGTAATCCTGTTCGGGCAAAGACTTTTTCCTTACTCCCCAGTGTCCATAAAAGGATGCTGTTTGAACAAATGGCAGCTTGACTGATTTATTTAATTTCACCACAGCTTTATGGTTTTCTTAAAAGTGCCAGCTCTTTGAGTCACGTGATTAAGAAACTCAGTTAAGCCTTTCAGATAAATTCCTAATCTCCAAGATTTTGGAGAATGGGATACTAAATAAAAATAATCTTACATAAATTTATGTTTTTAAAAGCTTGTGGTGTTTGAGTCCTTTTGGACTAATGACACTATTAAATCCAAGGACAGCAGGATCTATGAAGGAAAAGAAACATTAATATGAAAAAAATAACAAGTAATTAAAAGTTGTCTCTGACATAAGATGTTCCCAACCCTATCACAGCCTTTCTCCCCTATCACCTATTGTTGCCCCATGCGTGTTACTTCTAGGATGCGACAGCGAATCTTTGTGAGGTTATGCTATGAATCAGATCGGAGAACTGTTCTGGCTAAAAAGTGACAAAGCACAAGAGAGCAAAGAGGGGTATGTCCCAGGGGTATTTCCCATAGAAAAGCTTTGTGTGTGCTCAACAGTGCAGACAGGCATGCTAGTACACCTGGGAGGGCAGGAAGAGGGTGGTCTGTGCTGCTTCTGTTACTGAGAATATGCATGATGGGCTGGGAGAAGAGATGCAGAGAGAAGATTTGGGTTCCTGGGGCCCATGTGTCAAGAGCCTGTCAAACCCTGCTTCGGCTCTTCCAGCTGTGGAACAAACATGAGTTTCCCTTTTTTTTTCAGGCCAGAAGTAAAGCAGAAATCGTTATCCCCAGTTGTGATGTTAAGGCCTCAGTTAAGCAACAGGACTTGGCTGCAACAAAAGCAAAAGAATTTCTTCACTGAACTGTGCACCTGGACAGACAGGCAGAAGACGATTCTCGCTGGCTCTGTGACTGCTGAACTAATTACAAAGCTTTTCAGCAATGTCGCTGCACAGGGTGTCTCCGGCCTGGAATTGTCTGTCACGGCTACAGTGCGCAACAGGGATCTGAATTCATTCAAGTGCCAGGGAGGTGGGGATGCTAGGTTTTGGTCTGTCAGCTTCTGGGATGAAAACCCTATTAAGCTCAGCTAAAATACTACACTATCCACTTTTCATTTTTCACATTTTTTCTTGTGATGTACATCCTGAAGCTCGTCAGAGAAATATCTAAGCTTTATACCAGCAATAATGTTCTTTGCAGTAAACACAAGCCAAAGGGACTAACCAAGACCACAGAGAGCCCTACAGACAACTGCTTCATATAAGGTGACCAGGTGAAAATTCTTGATACAGAGACATGTCCAAAAACATGGCACACACAGGCCAGTAAGACTGGTGGTATAAAAAGATGGCTTCCTCCACCCACATAGCCTGTAGGACACAGGGAATAAGCACAAGACCCACAATCTGTCTCCCAGCTAATATCTGCCCCAGATAATACAGCAGAAAAAAACCTATCTTTGCAGTACAAAACCGCTGTATTAAAGCTGCAGAATTGGTGGACTCAAGATGGAAAACATCTTTGGTAGTCCAAAATATGAATCCTGTTTGTTCTCCTGTTGTGTTCCTTACTCTCTTTCCCTTTGACTTAGTTGAGTGGTTCAAGTTTGTACCTCCAACTCACTCAGTCCCCACATAGCTTCTCAAATCCTTATTATTCCAGCTGGCCTGCACAGAGAAAAGTTTTCTCATTTATTTTCTTGTTTTCGAACAGAACCTCAGTCATCCAACAGAATTCCTCTGCTCAGACAGCAGGACTATCCCAGCAGGAATGCTAAGCAATGATGACTATGCTTGGGAAATGCCACATTATCATAAACCTCCAGAAGCAGCAGCAGATCTTTTCCCAGCCAAACCCACTAAAACAGTGCAGATAATTTGGAGAACTTCTCTAAATAACTGGGGCCACAACACTACAATTGTAAGCAGAAGCACATACACACACCCTACAAATGATACAGTTGTTCAATACTGTCTCCTACTGTGAAAAGCTGAGAGAAAAGAATTAAACTAATATATGAAGTCTGTTTGCGGTCTCTGTATGACTAGAACTTACACCTATATGTAAAAGTCTCTTGCTTAGTTATACTTGCATTTCCAAGTGTGTTGTTTGCTGGTCTCCCAGACCAGCATTATATGGTCTACCACATAATGCCTGTGGATTTAAAAAGAGGAGGAGCAACTCTGAATCATACAGTATTTGTACTATCCTGAAAGCCAAATGCACAAACCCAAAGCTATTCCCCAGACAGCTGTATGGGCTCAGTACATAACAAGCAATATGGAATAGATGCAACCATAAGGTGTCTGAAAAGTGGAAAGATGAACTACAGTCTGCTGTATGCTAAGTCCGTACAGACATAAATCTTGATTTTAAATGTGGCCATCAGGACTTCAGTGCTAAGTGGAAATAAGAGCAATAAAAAAACACTTTCAAAAATACTTTGTCAGACCCAGGTCATGCACCACACGTGGTGCCTGAAACGTGGTGTCTGAAAGGGGAATCAGCTTGGCATATACGAACACGCTTGCTTGAGCCTGCTGTTGCCACACACCATGCACTGTGGCTGTACAGGGGAGCATTACAGTCACCACAAGGCAGAAATTGCACCAGTGCCTGTTCCAAGATGGGCATGGCCTTCTTGGCACCCAAGCTAAAGAAAGGATGCAGTGGTAGTGCTCAGTGATCTGATTATAAACCCACCTGGAGGAGGGGAGAGGTGACAAAAAAGGATTATACATGCTTTTGATTGCAGATGACATTCTATTAGCCCAGGACAACATTACGCATATGTATGCTATAAGCACCCTGACACAGGTAATGACTTACTGACAGGGTATAAAGCAATGCAGGTTAATCATCCCGATCGCTGGATCATGCAGTCACAAGACAACTGTTCTTTCAACAAGTTTTTCTAGCAAAGACTTACGAACAAACAGGGGAGCTATGAACACCAGAGATTGGACACCCCTCGCTGTGGCCTTTGAGGCAAGGAACACATCACTTTCTGGATCGTCATGGCCCAATCAACTGGTACTTTTTGCATAGGAAAATCAAAGCTTCACTTACCTAGAATAGAAGACAAAAAGAGAGAGAGAGAAAATACGGTTAGTGGATTTCCCTGAAACATACAGATGCTGCTTATCTTTATTTCCCAGGTGATTCCCACATCTTGGCACCTCGTTAGGAGATTCCTGACATGTTCAGGAACAGGAGTGATCTATGATAGCTCTCTTAGCACATGGCCACTGTCTCCCCTGCTGTAATTGGTCTGTGGTGCCACTTAATGTTATACAGATTATTCATTAAGAAAAGCAAAACTGAGCAGGTGTTTTCATCAACATCTTGTTCTATTTAAAAAGGAAAAAAAAAAAAAAAAAAGAGAGAGAGAAAGAGGCTTCACAACAACATTAACCACATGGAAGGGCACAAATTATTCTGACTGTGAACAGCAGGGCACAGAAGGTCTTGCAGTCTACCAAAAGAAACTCCTGCAGGAAAGGAAAGGGTCTCCTTGCTAAGGAAGGGATGGATGGGATCGTTCTGTCACGTATTATCTGAACTATGGCTGCAATGAAAGGCCTTGATAATCTTGGTTTAGGTAAAGTAGGCTCTGCCATGGGATAGAAGAAGCGAACAGATGATCTCTTGAGGTACCTGCCATCCCTGCATTTCAAGATTTTCATGAAGACATGGCACTTTCCTGTGCTATGCAACATGGACATAAAAAAAGATGTGACCGTCTCGCAAAGAGCTGAATAAGCCAGAGAGAGGACATAAAGGGGTGGGGGCTGTTAGATAAGAAGAGAGGAAGCTAAGCATGTCTGAAGCAGTACTAGGCCTTTCTTTTGGACCAGATGTGCTACTTTCTTCAATGTTGATTTATAGATCTGGAGCCAAGACCAGCAATCAATCAACCAGGACTCAATCTTTGCAAGCAATAAATAACTAAATAAAGATTGCTTATTTATTCTCAAGAGTTTACCTGCTCTGAAAGGTAACTCAAATTTCCAGAGAAGGGGGTAAAGCAACTACACCAAGAGTCAGGTCGTGAGAAAGGAAGAGCCTCCCTCCAGCTCAGTTTTGAACAAAGTCAAATCAGCATTTTCATGTTCAGAAACTGTGTGTTGCACAGTTTCTGCTCAATTCTAGCAGTCCTGGATAGCATAGAGTAGCACTTAAATATCCTGCACAAGCTTTGCCTACCACCATGGGCTGCATTATTTGAACTGTAATGGAATATAGCTACTATCACAGAATCCCCTAGAGGAGATGCAGCTAGGCTTGCGCACTATGGGAAAAGAAAGAAATAGATTAATATACGTTCACAGCACATTTGCAAAGAGATTGCTTTGCTCATAGCGAGATTTGCACCTGTATAATTGTATCACTTTCAAATTAATCATAATCATACTCTCAACCAATATATGATCTACAGAGTAGGCATCATCCTCGGACTCTCATAATCGGGATAAAAATAGCTGGCTCTGAACGCACCAAGATTTCTACTGGTACGCAGGAGACAGTAAATCCCAGCTGACCCACTAAGTCCTGGTATTTTGTTTCTGCAAAGCCCCAGCATGGCACATATCTTTGCATAAGTAGGACCTGGTCTGTGCGACAGCAGCACCATAACATTTAGCGATACCGTTCCCTTTGCAGAACACCACAAAAGCAGCACAAGCCTTACGTTTCTGAGGAAAACTTCAGCTCAAAGAGAGGTTAAGTGATTTGCCAGCAGATACATAGTGCCTCTGTCATACGGAGAGACACAGGACCTGTAACTCTTGGCTTCCCTGATGTGCACATGTAATTACTGGATAACTCCATGCAGGAATAGCAACCCACAAGTGCAGCACAGCATCAGCCCCAAGCCTCCCTAGTGCCATGCCTGCCCCTCCCCTGCCATCTCCTCCAAATGGCTCCCAGCAAAAGGCGGATTCCTTAATTGTGTTATTAGCTGAATTATTAATTGATATGAAAACAGCATTTTACTGGGCATAAAAAGTCATTTGGAAATGAGATAAAATGTTCTCGGCGCTGCCTGCCTCCGAGCAGAGCAGGAGCGAGGGCTCTGACAGCTTGATTATTATGCACATTAGTGCAATCTGGTGAGCTCCCAACACGGGGAGCACGGAGTCCCCGAGTACCGTTTCCATCAGGCCACATCCTTCTCCTTTTCTCTTTCTTCTCCCCCCCGTCACTGCCTGCTTTGCATTTACATGGGAGACCTCAGGGGTAATTTTTTCTGATCCACCCCAGCTGTCATCACTGCAAGACCTGCTATTGGTGGTGGGCAAACAGTATTTTCCCTTCAGCCCCACACCAGGAAAGACTGTTTTTATGCCCCTTCCCCAAACCGTCCTGCACCCCAAAAGGGAAGAGATTGTTTCCCAAGTTGCTCCTTGCTGGAAGGGAGCTGCTTGCATTTCTCTGCCCCCAAGTCTTTTGTGTGTCCCACTGTGGAAACAGCGGTCTGTGTATATATACCACCTTCTACAAAATGTTCCAGTATTTTGCAATGGGGGGTGTGTGTGTGTGCATGTCTTGAAGCCCTTTCAGCTTTTGTTCAAAACCCTGTCTTTGACCACGATACACTTTCACTCCAGACAGACCCTCTTCCCCTAGTGCTGAGAAGGAACACTTCTATGGATGCCCACCATATCATCCATCCCACTCCCTAGGCCTCCCCTGCTCTCCCACCCCCTTGTCAGCCCCCCAAGGCTTCGCAGAGCTGTGGCAGGAGCCAAGCTGCCTGGCAAATGGTATCAATTAATTCTGAACCTCTGTTAAACAGGCAAAATGTGTATCCTTGTGCAAAGGGGAGGGGGGGGGGGTGGTAAACCCCAGGCAGCCCCCTCCCCTACCTTTCTTGACCCCCTTTGCAGTCACGCCACCAGTGGGAACCTACCCCCATTGACCCACATCTCTAACATACAGCCAGAGAAGCCAGCAGACACCAATGATCAATCCTGTCTCTTACATGCAAACCTTGTAATTTAGCAATAACTACTCAACCACCATTGACCTGCTAATTAATCCATGGATTTTTTGTTGTGCCTTTAATCGTTGGCCCCGATATCTGAGTCACTTTAGACTGCTCACTCTGTGCGGAGCCTAACCAACTAAATGCTACTTCAGCTCCGTAGTAATAAAACACTGAAATATATTGACTCCCTGCCAGCTCTCACGCTCACTCTCTGCCTCTCTGCTTGCCGGCTGAGTGCTGGTGTGTGAAGGGAATATAGAGAGGGGAAGGCATTGGCTGTGAGAGATGAAGTTTGGGACACAGGTGAGAGAAAGCAAGAATCAGTCACCGGTGACAGGCCACCAAGGGCAGCCTCTGATCCCTGCTACAGTCTTGCTGACAAACTCAAACCTGCTGTTCCTCCATCCTGAAATGGGCTTGATGGCTCTGAAAATTCACAGGCATGCTGGATCCTGACTCCTTTTTGCCTTCTGCCCCCTAATGAGGAAAACCTTGTCCTCTTGACTATCACTGTCATACTCACCATACACATGTTACAGATAAAAAGCCAAATGGTATAGGCAAAAAATGAATCCGTGCAGTGGAGAGCCAGGAGATCTATATTTTTTTGCTAGCGCTGTCAGAGGATCTCTGTGTAAACATGGATGAATCACCATTAATGCAGTTTTCTGAAGTGACTCGCAACTCGTGGTGCCTTGCACTGATGCTAGGTTTTGGGAGATGGAAATGGCAGTTTGAAACCCTGACGTGGCAGGAGCTGCAGATGCTCAGATTGCTTGGACATGAGTGACTGTGAACCAGGCCCTCACAATAGCTGTTTGATAACATGGGTCACACTGATGATGGGGGTGGGACAGAGATGATGGGACTAATGGGTGACAGTTCAGTGCTGAGAGCAGAGAAGTAGGAGGAGGTTGTTAACCCGGTCAAGAAAATTCTCCATTAAAAAGTATTCATTTTCATTTGGTTAAAATCAAAATGGAAGCCCTGTCAGTGGCAACTGATATTTACCCTCCCACATGGAAATAAAGTGGAAAGTGATAAGCCCTTCCAATTACTGCTGTAGCGTGCTGCCATTGCTTTTGTTGCAGTTGATTTGTGATCCTGAGCCATTCCCAATGCCTGCACCTTGTGGTCTGCTGCAAACATGCACATCACACAACTGCTCATGGGCTCCCTCCAGCTGAGCCCCACAAGCAGGTCAGCAAGTGGTGGGGAAAAAAAACAGGCAACAGGAATAAAAGGGTGTCTAGGGGACTGGTAAAGATGAGGCAACTCTACGAGCAAGCTCTCTGTGCCTTCCCCCCATTGGTGCATCACATGGGCAGATAGAACAGTGGTACCCTCAAAGAGAGAGGGCTTGGCATGGCTGGAAAGACCAACACACTCCAACGAGATGGGCATGCACTGGCCTTGTCACAAAAGCCTATCATGCCCCTATGCCAACAGTATAGTAACACTGTAACTACAATTCAATAGCTCAAAAACTAAGCACACCTGATGCTGTCACTGTGTGTCAA
This sequence comes from Numenius arquata, assembly GCF_964106895.1. NCBI lineage: Eukaryota > Metazoa > Chordata > Aves > Charadriiformes > Scolopacidae > Numenius > Numenius arquata. The sequence goes on along the minus strand of NC_133576.1, from coordinate 14,136,670 downwards.
CGGCAGGACAGAGGCACTTCTTGTTGGAGAAGCCTATTGGGAAAGCAGGCGTGGGGTGGCCCTATACTTCCTGATCCTAATGCTGCTGTTTCTATGTAAATAGCTAGTGTTCCCAAGCCTGCTGTGTCACCCCATCCTTTTCTGTTTGTCTCTGTAAATAGTAGTACCAGAGCATGACTGGGGTACAAAGAGTGGCCAGAACAAGGCTTCCCAGCAACAACAGCTCGCACTGGCAACTCTGAGGGGGTTTGGCAGCAGCATGTCTGAAAGTTTCCCTGAGGACTTCCTAGGATCTTATTGTCCTGATCTGCCCTCTCTTTTTTAATACTGAAAATAATGTTTCTGAAATGCAGGTCATTTGGGGTAATTTATGATCTCTTTCATTGCCAAGAGAGTCTATCGGCAGCAGACCTCCTGCTGGTCAACACTTGAGGATTTTGAACAGAAAAGATTCTTCTGTGCTTCCCCAAAAACTGTCTAGAGGCAGCACAGTTGGCTGAGAGGAAGCTGAGAATTGCTTGTTCGAGTATTGGCGCATACAGGGTTTGGAGATGCTGCACAGTACATGCAAAATATCTCAGTGAAAGGACATCATTTTGCTGAATAGCTTTGTCACTGAATTGCTTGATCAAAGATACCACAATGAACCGAGTCACCATACGCATGAGAAGAAACACTTTCAGTTAATATCCTCAGTTATATTCTTTTACAGAGCAATTATCACTTAGAGAACAGTCTCCGTCTTTACAAAAAGATATGCATTACAAACAGCTCAGCATTTTTGGGCAGGATGGACATTCGACAGACCTCATGTGCTTTAGTGGGGAATTGTGAACTGACTTCTTTTTGGAAATGCACTGTTTTACGATGTTCTTCCTGCCACACATATGGCACACATATGGGTCCAGCCTAATGGCTGGAAGAGCAAGACCTCTGAGTTCAAACCTACTTCACAAGGGCCTGTTCAGTCTGTGCCACTAAGACTTTTTGCCTGCAGTCTAGTGAACTGACTTGTCCAAGATGGGAGAACAGGGCCCTTGCACCTGATGGCTGTCTGAGAGTCTGATGCCAACCTCTGGCAGGACAATAAGGACCACCACAGGGTGTCTTTAAGCCCTTTTTGTATTTGCCAAACCCTCGAAAATTGTACAGATACCTTCCCCTCCCTATTCACAGGCATGGGGAAGTCGGGAGTTGCTGTGCTACTACATCTTCCTGCATCCCCATGTACATAAAGTGCCTTTACACTCGTGCTTTTATTATTAAAGTGCTTCTTTAGAGGTGTAGATTCCAGTGGAGTGCTTTAACCCCTGGTGGGAAAAGCAGACCTTTGTTTAAATTAAACCTCAGCTCTTCCACAAAGAGACATAGAAATCTGCACCTACATTAACCGTACTGCAAGAAAATTGTGCTGAGGAACAGATACGCCATATCCAATCAGCTAAACAGTGGTGAACATGCCAGGTTATTTCCAGGTTAACATCTTCCTGGAAAGGAGGGTTGTTTGAATGCAGGGTTTAAACTAGATTAAGCCCCTACCGGCTTTCTGATATGTCTGGTGTTTGTCACATGAAGATGCTGCCTCCACTATGCTCTAGAAGAACATCTTGAGGGAGGTGATTCTACCCCTCTGCTTTAGTGAGACCCTACCTGGAGTACTGTGTCCAGCTCTGGAGTCCTCAGCACTGGAAGGACATGGAACTGTTGGAATGAGCCCAGAGGAGGGCCACGAAGATGATCAGAGGGATGGAGCATCTCTCCTATGAAGACAGGCTGAGAGAGTTGGGGTTGTTCAGCCTGGAGAAGAGAAGGCTCCGAGAAGACCTTATAGCAGCCTTCCAGTACCTAAAGGGGGGCCTACGGTAGATGGGGAGGGACTCTTTATCAGGGAGTGGAGCGACAGGATGAGAGATAATGGTTTTAAACTGAAAGAGGGGAGATTTAGATTAGATATTGGGAAGAAATTCTTTGCTGTGAGGGTGGTGAGGCATTGGAACAGGTTGCCCAGAGAATTTGTGGCTGCCCCATCCCTGGCAGTGTTCAAGGCCAGGCTGGATGGGGCTTTGAGCAACCCAGCCTACTGGAAGGTGTCCCTGCCCATGGCAGGGGGGTTGGAAGTAGATGATTAGGATGCCTTCCAACCTGAACCATTCTATGATTCTTTGATTCTATTTTCCCCTCATTGCTTGACTGCCTTAGTAGTAGCTGCTTTGCATTTGCATCAGGTTTTCCTTGGAGAAACCTGGATGGGTGAGAACTAGAGAGTAAGAGAGAGGGTAAATCAGTTCAGTACTGAGGCACGTGTGATCTCCTCCTCTACTCTGGCAAGATCAATTAAGGTTATTAAGAGAAATCTCACTGCCTGGGACATATACAGGGAGTAACAGTGTGTAGGAAACAATCTTGTAAAGAGAGGGAACAGTCAGATGGGAGCTCAGAGAGCTTATCCATCTGTTGTTATTCCCCAGGAACTCTAACCAGACATTTACAAGACGTCCATCAGAAACATCCTATCTGGGCACCTCGCATGTGAATTTCTACTCACCAACCTTCTCAGGAAGCTAGGAAGAACAACTGTGCCCATTTGAAAGAGGGAAACAAGATTCAATGAATTCCTCAAATTCAAACTTGCAGCCTCTAGTAGTGTTGAGAATCAAACACAGATTTTCCAAGTCTGACAGCCTAACTATCTTTTCCCATTCCTGTACTAGGAAGTAGAACAAAAAGTTGGATTTTTTTCTTTCTTCTAAAAGCAGCTCTCTGCCTCACATGACTGAGTCTACCCGAGAGAATGAGTTGGACCCTTCCCATCTTAGCCCAAACAGTTGTCCTACCCTATCCTCACACCTCACAAAACCATGAAGTTCACATCATACTGTGACACCACAATAGCACAACAGCAGCACAGGAGCCCTTCCCAAGCCTGAACTCCTTTGACTGCCAGAGGGAACTTTCAGCATGATAGGGGGAATTTGTCAAAGAGAGCTTCAGAGGGAGGGATCTGCCCAGTTTGAATTAAACCTCAGCCACCATCTCTGTTCAAGCAGGTCCAACCCTCCTGATGCCATATTGGCACAGCAAGCTCAGAATTAGTTTTGAAACTCCTGCCTCCTAAAGCAACAGCAAGCTGCCTGCAGCCTTTACAGCTATTTGACCATGCTCTTGCAGCACATAGAAAAATTAATCTCACTTGAAAGATTGGGGTATAGGAAGTAGAGTGGCATTTCCCACGTGTCCTCCCCTCAACTCATTGTGGCAGGAGAAGGGGATGGTCCTGCTCAGAGTGAAACAGCTAGAATGACTGATTGCATCCATGCCACTGAAAGATGCTGATGAGGAAAACCCAGGCTCCAGCTTGTCATATTTTCAAAACCCCCAGATACTGGCTCAGAGCCTTTCCTGTCGCTTTCCTTAAGCCTCTGTTGAGGAGGAAGAGTGAAGATCTCGGAGACAGTGTTTAGTGTCATAGGCAGTTCAGCAAGAGACAATTTTTCACCCCGTTAAATCCCTCTGCAGAATATTATCTGCTGGTTTTCCCTCTTTTTTTATGATTTTCTTATGATTATCTCCTGCTGTTTCTGTCCTCGGCAGCCAAATAAATAAATAGCAGTATAGCTGTCAGCAGCTTTAGCTGAGTAAGATGGCTCTGCAGACAGCCTTGGCGGGCTACACCCCTCCTTGCCCTCAGCACTGCTGCCCTCCAGGCAGTATCAGGGTGTGGAGACCCTCAGTCTAATGGCAAGAGGGGAGAGAAGGTGCTGAGAGTGCAGCCTCTTGCTTCTCTGCCTGTTTTTTGCATGGACATGTCACTGTTTCACCTGTAAAAGATGATGATAATATTAACAGCAACCTGATGGGGGAGGAGGGCTGTGAATATTTAACCTCCTCACCTATACTTGGAGTATGTTTTTATCATTATCCCACAGCACAAATGAAAAAAAAGACAGAGAGGTGAAAGTACTTCCATGGGGTCACAAAGTCAGTCTGTAGCAGAGCCAGGAATAAAACCCAGCCAATCTGATAGCAAGGCACTGGTGTTTTCCCCATAAAACAATTCTGCCATTTAAAAAAAATAAATGCATTTCTTTCTCTTTTGTATGTGTATTCTTTACTCCCTACCTTCCCTACTTTTTCCTTTTCTCCGCCTAGTTCATTCATACAGCAGTCGCACAGATGTGCAGAGCACTTTACAGACAAATGCAAAGACAAGATGCCTGCACATGGGCAACTTAGAGTCTGGCCACCACTTTCACTGGTAGCTCGGGAATTCCTTCGCAGACTCATTTTTCTATGCTGCTCAGGGATTCTGGTCCCTTTGGGGCCATGTTTAATTCATCTCCTACGACTCTCTGAAATCCTTTGCAGGTACTGATCCTGTCTTTTTCATGAGCTTGTTGCTCAGATGTCTGGCTTTTTTCTTCCATATACAGTTATCTTCTCCTTCCCTCTCCTGAGATAAAGCTCTTCCTCTACTCCAGCCTCCATCTTTGGTCTTGCGCTCTCATTGCCTTTTCCTCCTTCTCTGCTTTCAACATATCTTCCTCATTTTTTCTTTCTGAGCTCTCTTCTCTTTGCCTTGACACAACCTGTTCTCTTTTATAACAAGTGTCCTTACACCCTTCTTCCAATACCCTCCCCAGCCCCCATATCTAGCTCTGCCTGTGCCTCCACTCCTTCCAAACTTGTTCATTAGGCAAGTGCTGGATTCTATCAAATAGATACCTTTCCAGGGGTACACAGTATATTATTAACACAATGAACTTCTCACTGCATATATACCAAATTGACTCATTTTTAACACAACCAGTGGAAGCTAAGTCCCAGGGCAGAGCACTAGCAGTGCCATCAGCTGCAATAAAGCAGAGTTGGCTAGTTTTGACAGTGTGAGATATCTTAACCCTGCAATTGCTTATTTGACTATCATGACCACTTGTACATCCATTTTAAGAGAAAAAAAGTAACATTTACGTACTTCCTATTTCTCCCACCCCAAGTAACACAGGTCAAAAACGCAGAGGAAGGGGCAGAGACCCATGTCTAAATATCTACCATGCCACGAACATGAAAATGTCTCACACTTCCAGCTCTTCTCTCAGTATCTTCCAGACTTCAAACTACAGTGCTGATGGGAACAAAAGCCAATCTATTTGCTTGTGGAAGGAGAAATTTCTTACCCTTTTTTGTAAGGATGGTGTGATTTCAACTAGCAAAGAAGTGTCAGCCCACTCCCAGCTGTCACAGGAACTGGCTTTTATCTGACAATGCTTTGAGAACCCAAAGTTTTTGAAGACATGAAAACAGGAGCTTCATGTCTTATCCTGCTTTCTGATTGTGATCTCTTTCCTAGTACAAGAAAGTGCAAGGGTCAAGTCAGTTACTTTGCACCTATTTCCACAAATTTTTAGGAGCTCCATCCACTTCATGCAATCTTCTTCAACTGTTGCCTTCTCTCTATTAGCTGTCATACCTACTCTCAAGGATTTTCTTGTGATTAGGTGAAAACTCAACATGCGATCGTCAGGAGACTGAGACAGAGCTAGTCCTCATGAAATTGGAGATAACAACACTTTCACACTTCCTACATGCATTGACTGGGTCAATGCAGCAACTTCATAACTCCTCTAAGTTGTGCCCAGCTGGCCTGAAACTCAAGATGCTGGGAATCACTGGAATACAGTCAGCCTACTGGGCTTGTGCAAGTACAAACAGTTATGACCTCAGGTTTAAAAATAAAAAACACCCTCCAAACCAACAACAAACTTTCTGTTGTTACTTGCCTGGTTTTGAATACTTTAACCTTCCTTGCCTATTGCTAATATAAAATATAAGAATATAACAGTATCCACTGTCCTCAAATTGCTGGGCTGAAGTGATTTGGACCCCGCTGCAGGGACTGCACCAGGCACCTCTGGTGTGCATGCAGTCCTATCCTCCTAAGCCTGCAGAGCCTCCACCTATCCCTCTGAGCCCCCCACTGCTGCTGTTCCTGGCCCTAAGGACCTCAGCTTGGCTTCTCCCATGGCTGCGAGGGCAGGCACCCTCCCACCAGTAAGATGCCAGTTGAGGAGAATGTCGTTCTCTTCTCCAAAAACTGAAGTAAACGCAAGCTGGAGCGAATACAGAAAGCAAACAGCCCAGGGGGCTGAGCTCTCTTCTCTTCGCCAAGAACTGCTGGCTGCTTCTTTCTCTCTCCTACCCAAAAACGTCTCTCCTTAGCTGAGGAGGCGGCATGGGCCCCAATAACATCTCACACCACCTTCCCATGTGGCAGGCAGAGATGAGGGCAGCCAAGTGGAGAGCTCTCTCCTTAGGCTATAATAAGCATGAGCTTCTGGAGCCACAGGCAAGCAGAAGTGTTTTTGGCAGGAATGAAATCAAGAATACTTATGAAATGGACTGGCAAGCCAGAGAAAATGCAACCATGACTAGTAGCTCAGCCCACCATGCCTTCCCCCTGGTTCCTCAAGGACAACTGAAATGACTACTGCCATCTTACTACCTCGGCCTGGACAAAGAAGCCCTAGGATTAAAACTGCAAGGTGTATCACCTCATGGGAGCTCTGCAGCTTTCCCTCAGTCCTTCCTGTGCCTTACAGCCTGGACCGATACTACTTCATGCTGACCTCTTAGAGGCACCCACATCCTCCCTACCAAAAAAAATGTTGTATCTTGGGTGAGGGGAGATGAAAAAGGAGCAAATCAGGAACACCACTGCTAGCTCAGAGATGGACTGGGAAGGACGAGGCATCAACTTTGCCAGACACCATTGACGAGTCGAGGAGGCCCGGTTGCTACATCAAGGCCAGCCTCAAAGCTCACCCTTGTTGCTTCAAGCTACAGTGGGCTCTTGTCTGAGAAGGAAGAGGCTGATGATCTGAATTTCAGACCCTGTTGTGGGAGATCGGTTGGCCAAAACCCCTGTGATGGCCTGGGCCTGAGTCACAGGAAGGCAGGGGTGCCAGCAGAGTGTCAGACCAGCCCACAAGGGCTTCCGGGCATCAAAAGTGGGTAGGTGGGCAGCACAGCGCCAGAGAAAGCAGGAGGGCAGCAGCAATCAGAGAGCTAAGGCTATTAAAACACTAAGGCCCTGCCCGCTGGCAGGCAGAGCCAGCCCTGCATGAGAGCAAGCCACCAGGAAGCACAGGTAAAGCCCACCCATGAGGTTGTCCCATGTGAGCATCGGTGCCATGGGCAATGGAGCATGGCGAGAGCTCCATGACCAGCATCCGGTGCCGAGCTAACAGCCCGCCTGCTGGCACAAAGCTGGGAGAGCTGGGCAGGAGCCCGGGAAGCAGAGAATAACCGTGCTCCTGGGTGAGGCAGGCAATGGTGGGGAAAAAAGGCAGCTGTTTCTTGCAACCTCCACTTCCCAGACCTTTATCGCTCAGGAGTCCTTCACCTACCTACGGGAGCTGGCACTCCAGCAGAAGGATCTCCCCAGGCAGAAGACAGAGCACAGTGGAATAAAGCAGCAAGAGCATGCTGTCTGTGTTGAGCATTGGTACGAGCACAGACCTGCTGGGGCACCAGGCAGTTTGGTAAAAGAAATAGAGAATACAGGGTGGGAACAAGAAGCTCTTGTGCCTGGTCCCGCACGAAGTCAGAGCAGAACTGCAGTCCCTGCTGCCGTTATTATACAAAGTACAAGGCAAGGGGCAACCACTGAACCCCAGAGAGAAAGAAAAGGAATTATTAGGCTAGATCAAAGCTGCTGGCACTCTGGAGTAGTAGCAAAACCAACAGTCTCTTTTCTGCAGCTATCATCAAGCTTGCATATTGTGTTCGTGTGTTGCTAGTTTTCCTGATCCATGCTTCCCAATTATCAAGAAACTTAATTTGGGAAGCTTTTGCACATATCTGTGTATCTTCTGACCCTGTTTCTGCCATGGAGCAGCTCAGTAATGGGTTTTATCCCTGTGTTCTCCAAGAAGCTTTCACGCTAAAAGAGTACTGCTGAGCACCTCTCGCTACAGGAAAAACAGTGTTGAACCACTGATGAAGAGCTTGACTGTGCCTTGTTCACATAATACCTTAACTGGCATCTGTGAAAGCGTTGCAGGAGTGCAGTGAGCAGCCTCCATCCCTACATGTAGAAATGCAACTGCCACACTCATGAAGCTACAGCTAGAGGGGAATTGAGCTGTTCCCTTCCACTGCACTGTCGAATGTAATTTACTTCCTGGCATTGTGTGATCAAGCAAAGGACGGGCAATAACATACACAGCAACTTATCCTGGAGAATGGCAACTTCACCTCTTCAGCTTTTAACTGAGCCTGACTGCAACTTCAGTCATGTATTCATACCTCTGCTGCAGTGTTCCCATCCCCAGCACTGGTGGTGGGGAGACAAGAGAATGCAGCAAGGTATCTGGTACAAACTGGGGAAATCAGCATGCCAGTAAGGCAACATCCCAAGGCTTTCCCCTGGAGAAGTAAAAGCTGTTTAGAGCAGCGTGTAAATTCACGGCAAGAAGCAATAAAGGTGAGTTTTATACATTCCCATTATTGCTTGTACGTCTTTGCAATAATGTTTATTGACATGTTTGAACGGAGCACAAGCTGCAGTTCAGTTCAACTGCCTGTGAAAATGGGACATTTGTCAAGAAACAAACCTTACGGATCTTTGCGGCTCCTCTCTTCCCAGGTATTAGTTGGGAATACTGGAAAGGGTATGGAGCACCAGGGAAAAGGCATCCGCTGAGATGCTTGGGGTGCCTTAGCTAGCAATCCCTGAGGTGCAAAGAGTGAGGAGGAAAGCTCAGCAGGTTAATGGGGAGCATCTTACTTTGCATTGACACTCATGCACAGCCTAAAAGTATGCATGCACATCAATTACAGAATCCCTATGAGGCATGATAAAATTAACCTTGCATGGCTAGAGAGATACACTACAAACATGTCTCATCGAAAGCACTTGGCATGGCTTTAGCCAAGGTACCCTATAAGAACTTGGCCATGACTTCCCTTGACTCGCAGAAATGCCCTTGCTCCTCCTTTCCACCAGACCCTATTCCATGAGGTGAGGAGCTTCTTCTAACTCCTCTGAATTTTAAAGATCCCTGAAGACATGCAGCACATTTAAAATTCATTAAATGCAAAAGACATTCTTCTTCAGGAGTTATTATGTCAGAACTGAATGCCCCAGATTTTGACAAGGCTTGGACTGAGCTCTTAGTTTGGTCCGCTACAGACACAGAAATGACATAAAGTCATGCCACGCCAAAACTTTTGGATTTGAATCCCTGTGTTGAGCTTTAAGCATCCGACTGTTCCAAGCGTATCACGGTCTGTGGTTCTGCTTCAGGCACGCTTCACCTCTCATCACCCTTTTTACACTAAAAACTCATGGTATGGGGCTACCTCTGTTTCCATAAAAGCAAGGCTACCACACAGTTCGTGCGCTTTAGTCCCTGTTCTGTAGCCAACACTCTCCCACCCTGTCCCAGCACCGGTTCTGCCAGTACCATTCGCTCCTGAGTGGCAATTATTCCAGTCATACATCTTCTCCACATGTGGCACTCGTTACTGGACAAACTTGACCTAGCCTTGTGGACCCCTCCCTCCCCAGCACCCTGCAATGTCACTTTTCATTAAGCTTCATAAACCTTTCAAGTGACAATTCTCTCTGCATTCATTGCCGCACCAGCCCAGGGAATAGGAATGGCCTCTGGTTAACATCACATCACTGCTGTGGCTTTGTTTTTGTGCATGTTGATCAGAAATTACCTGGCTTAGAGAAAGTAATTTAGTGATAAATGATTGCCTGTTCAGAGGTAGCTAGTTTGAGCCATAGCTGCCAGGTATTAATCTATTTGTCAATCCTTTCAGATCTTCTGCGCTGATGAGCAGTGGTACAGCTAAGGCACAAGAGCAGCTCCCAACTCTGGAAACTGAAGCCTTCTCTTCGGAGGGCAGAGAAGAGGGCAGAGAACTTATTCCACACCTTTTTAGCTGCATTTGCAAGGTGCTCTCATAGTGAGGAGGACCAACTGGGAGGGATTAGTGGGGGCCAGGGTTCCAGCTTTGACCTTCAAAGGGGCTTTTGAACAGACCTCAAAAGCAGGAAGAGCGTAGATTTAAGTCTCAAAAGTTCCTGGGAGTGACCACATGAAACACTGAATGGGGACATGCCAACTCATACAAAAAAGCCAAATTTTTTCACTGCTATCAGCTTTCCCTGAACTTTCAACAGGACCATTCCCACAATTAAATTTTTGGACATAAAGGGACAAAAAGTTGAGTAGCTGGACTCTTCATATAGGATATGCAGCTCTCAAGATCCAATTCTTCTTCTGCAACAGGAATTCGAAGCTCAGGCCTCTCACCCTTTCTGAGCACTGCCACCTCTCTTTGGTACAATAACTAACTACTTACAAAGAGTAGGAGGTTTACGCCTCTTCTATGCCCATTGGTGATTCTGCCTGAGGGACAGGAATCCAGAAAAAGAACAGTGAACACCAGAACAAAGAATATTTTGGCCTTGGCATAAAATTAAGAGTAATTCATCCAAGCCTACTTGTTGACAGAATGCACAAGGTTTAAGTAAGGATTGGTACACACATCACAGGACAAGTTATACCTCTCCAGCTAAGAGAGGAACTCCCAGAAACCTTCAGGATGAGGCTGAACTCTACATGCAAACACTTCTCTAATTCTGTATCACATCATTTGGTACATTGATCCAGCTTTCACATTTGTGGTTCGCAGACATAGAGAGGTCACAACATACATCAAAATATTAAATTTACTGTCTATTTTCATCATACCAGCCAGAACTCGAACTCCAGATAAGATTCCTCAGTCTTGTTCTGCATTTAGTATATTACTATGGAACATTAGGAAAACTCCTGGCTTTAAACAATTGCCCTATGGAGAGGTTTGAAGAGCAGACAGATACCTGAGCCATTCCCAGAGCCTTGACAGTAAACCGCACTCGCACACCTTGCTGCAAGTTCCTCTTTAAAGAATCCAAATAATTTGACAGAGCTTCCTGATGGCCCTAGGTATTTAGGGTTCCTGGAGAAAAATGCTTCTTTTTGGGGACAGGAAACTCTCCCTTTGGCTGGTGCAGAAGGTCTGCACCTTCCCTTTCCTTCTGCTCCCTGCTGGGCTTCAGTACTGTTTTCCTGAGCCGTTTGAGTTTGGTGGCTCCAGGAGTGAGTCAGTGACTTACCAAGCCCTACAGGTCACAGGGCAGCACGCGCTTGCTGTCTTGAAAGCAGATGCACAAGGCAACTCGGACCCTTCCACAGAACCTCTCCTCCTTCCTACCACCCCACACCCCTCTGTGCTCCACATGCTCTTTCTGTTCCTCTCCCATAAGCCAAGGAGAGCTGATATTTGGAAACAATTCCCTCCCTCTCTGGCTTGGCCCCTAACTCCCCTCTTCCTTGTGACCATGCCTCAGGCAGAGCAGCATCCTGGGGAGGAGCAGGGCTGCCCTGCTACTTGCAGCTGGAACTACTTCCCCCTCCACTCAAATGAGGGAGTATCCTCACCACCTCCAGACTTCGGCCGGGACTCGTGCAGCTGCAACAGCGTCGGCGGGAGCTCAGGCAGGTTCCCACGCCTCGGGAGTGCCGCTGAGGGCTATTCCCCCCACCTCGGAGCCGGCAGGTTTACAAGCCTCTAATTCCCAGCTACAAGCACTGCTCTCCGTGCCAAGGAAGCAGCGGCGCGTGCTGTCATTCACGCGGCTGGAAGGCCGCTCCTGCCAGCGTTTGCGGCTATCGTACCAGCTGCTCAGTGCTGGGAGCAGATGGCAGGATGGCACACCTGACAGGGAGCAGACCTTCCAAGGACGAAGGGGGAGGAAGAGTTTGCACACAGCATGGCCAGCCCCAAGCCCCAGCCGTGCAAAGATGGAGCAAATGTTCCCACCCCTCCCTCTGTCCCACCCCCACAAGGCACAAGAAGAGATTTTCACACTGGGGTAAACCTGGACAGGTGTCATTGATAACTCTAAATTTGTACACTTCCCCCGCCTCAGCCGAAATGCCCTTTGTTTGAGCTAATTACCAAGCACATTGAGCTAATTATCAAGCAAAATCCCACCTCAGCCTTTCCCATGAGGGATCTAAGAGCATTTTCTTTAGGAGGACTCAGCTACTTTAAGCCAACTCTACCCCCTAGAAACAGTAATGATAGAAAAAAGTGAGAGCTCTGGCCAAGGGCGAGCGTATTTCTTCTCCAGCCTTAGTCAACCCAAAAAGAGATGATGAGAGAGCGCAGCCTGTGGAAGCAATCCCAGTTCCAGCTCCTCATCTCCCCATCTCTCCCAGATGAAGTTACCAAAAGGAATGGATACAGGAGAACATCACAGAGCACAAGAGATATAAACCAGCGATTACGTCACATACAATCCATCCTGAAGAACTGATATGTGAGCACACATACATTTAAATATTTGAAAAGCATCTTTTACAATGAATATCAAAATGACTTACAATCCAAGTCAGAGAAAAATGCCCTTACTTCTCCCTATCTCCCTTTTCTCATTACAGAGATAAATCCCTGGTGCATCTCTCAGCTGCAGAGGGAGACTGAAGAATATATATATAAAAACATATATATGTGTCTGTGTGTGCACGTGTGTGTACGTATAAAATATACAACAGTAATAATCTCAATTTTAAGAGAAGCTTGCTGCAGAATACAGCCAGCCTGGGAGATGAGAAACTCTGGGTAACAGCCGAAGTCTCTCCCTTCCCATCTGAGAAGTGGGTGGGAAAAGATGCCAGTTGGCAAATGCGTGGGCTTGCATTGTGTACCAGAAAATGAGAGGAAAGTAGGAGAAAGGAGCAGGAAGGATGGTCACACACGTATATAGTGTTAGTGGCCCAGCAGCCATGGACAATCAGCACTGTCAACACCAAGCATGCATGCAAGCAATAGAAGTACCTGTGTTGCACCTATCCCAAGATTTTAAATCATGTCAATTATAGAGCGGCCCCCTTTCCATTGCACTCTTGTTTTATAATGGAAACTGAAATGAACCGTGACTTCAGCAGCTCAGTCTTGTTTGGGTTTTGTTTTGTTTCTTTCCTGTCAAACCCCCTCCAGCTACCATGGAACATATTCAGGAGCCTTGGCAGCGCTGCTGCCACTGCAACTGGGCTGCTCTGCAACATCAGATGGGATCCTGTGACTCAGGGGGAGCAATCCACACTCGCATACATTGAGATGGAGAGATGTTGCTCTTTTAATTAGAGGGCATCACCTCTATTCCCAACCCTGGTCACACCTGAAAGCATATGCAACTGTGCAACTACGTCTCAATGTACTTTTCTCTCTCTTCTTTGTGACTCCTATTCAATTCACGGGCAGTTTATCTGAACACATTTTGTGCCTGAACCTCTCAATTTCTAAGTACTTTTCTCTATGTAAATACATATACATTCACAGGTTTTGAGCTGTGTGCCTTCACTGTGGACCTGGGAGCACTACTGTATGCGTACCCCTGTGACAGCCTCCTGGTACAAAGCTGTAACACCTTTCACTGGAGCAACACGCGGTGTCCTACCTACGCAAGACTGAATAATTCTGTCACTACTCCAATAAACATCCACAACCCTGAATCACGCAAACATCATTAATTAGTTTTCTAGAAATTAGAAAGGATTTCCAAACAATAAGAAAAGTTAATTTCCTCCCTTCTTTTTTTTTGTTATTATATGAGCCTCAAGGGTAGATGCAAGCCATATTTTCAAGCCTTGCTCTGCCACCAAAACCACAAAAGGTTGAGAACAATTTATTTTCAGAAGCAGAAGCATCTGGTAAAGCACAAATTATCATTGAGACATATGACAAAAAAAAAATCTAGAATTGATAGGGCTGCCATTGCCTTCAGTGTAGAAACCAGGAAAAAGATACAGATCTGTGAAGTGGCTTGTACAAGGTGTCACAACAAATAAGGAAGACATTGAGAAATGCAGCATAAGTCTCCTGACCCACAAACACGCTTTTCCAACCAGACCAGGCTGTCACCATAATGTGCTCTCAGGACCCTGTGCACACAAATGAACAGTTCTCTGTTGCATGTTTAACTACACATGCAGTGGATGCCAGGATTTTCTAGCTGTGCTTGCCATGAAGGAAGAGCACAGTCTTCTCCCACAGATGCACCACTACATTTACACAGCTGTACGTACTTTTCCATACATGTATCCAGTGATAAGGCACACTACTTGTGCAATTATAAGCACATGCTAAGGCTGCTACATGTGCAGGTTGCCAGAATCCAGTATACATGCCCTGGATAACTAATAAAAGCCCTTTGCCCTGGCTGTGTCTCTTACTGGTTGAGCTTTGTAAAAAGTGACAGACACATGCATTTCTCCTCAGCTTTGACTCCTGAGTATAGCAGTTCTTGCATGGACCTAGGTGTTAAACAAATGATCAGCCAGCTGTAATGATACTTTAAGTGTAAGTTTGTGTATTGGCTCTGGGAACAAGACTGAGAGATGCAGTTGAAACGAACACAGTCGCTCTGAGTACAGGATCTGCATAAATCACTGTCCAGTATATTCATTCCTATTGACAGATTAATTCCTTTCTCAGGTTTTGCTTAAAAGCGTACCACTGAATACTAATAACCATCCCCAGAGCTGCAGTAATGTCACTCAAGGCAGGGTGAAAAATACTTGAGGGAATGATCTACAGCCTTCTTGATGGGGAAAGCTCCCAGCTGCTCCGGCTCCCCAGGCTGGCAGCAGTGGGTGGAAGGACACACCGCCGCACCTTGCAAGCGGATGGGATTACCCGAGTCTCTAATTCTGGCAGGAGGCAGCACTGTAAGGAACATTGCAGAGACACTAGGCCTGGAAGAAAACCTCTTGAAGTCTGTCAGAGCAAAGTTGGAAATAGCAAGGCAAATCTTTATCTCCCTATAAAACCAGCTGTGAATGTAACACAGTAAGGGCACTGGCCTGAGAGGCAGGGCAGGCAGCAGAGCAAGGAATCTCTGTGATATTTCCCAGCCCCAGCTGATTCCTGGGGTGCATTTTATTCTTTGCACATGAAAAAAATGAATGCAAAGATATTTTCACTTAATCAAGTCTCCCAGCCGAGGTGTCAGGCACAAAGAAATCGCTTGTCACTCCAGTGCTTCCCAGCATGCGCTTGCTGCACCAAGGAATGGAGGGCAAAGGGATTACAGAATTAAGCAATACCGGTACAGCAGCCAAAGAGTGGCCAAGATTTACCTGTCACTTGGAAGAAAACTCCATTTCATTTTGTGATTTACTAAGAGTGAAAGTTAAAGTGGTGGGGCCTGGCCAAGTCCTGGGATCTATAAGCAGGCGACGTCAAACCGTCAGCCTGTGACAACATGCACCAGGCAACTTAACCTTTCTCTGGGCAAGGCAGAGCAGCTGCATGGTAATCCCTTGGTTCAGGCTTAGGTGCAGGCTCCTAAACTCCTATCAGAATTCATCACTGCCTGTCAGTTACATGGAGGACCAGCTTCACCCTTTCTCAGAGGAGCAGAAGCAGTGTTTTCTGGGAGCCAGGATAATGGTGTTAGCCCTGCAGGTCTCAAAAAGTGGCTTCCCATCCCTGTTTGCATATCACCAGCAAGTCTGAAGGGAAATGTCTGTTTAAACTGTGAGGTGCCACTTGATTTTTATTGATGACAACACCAGGATCAGCCTGGCCAGGTCCTGCAGAATGAAGTGTGAGAGGAGAGAAAAAGGCTCAGCTAGTGCAGTTCCTCTACCTCACCTCTCCCTTTCAAGCAGGCTTCTTGCACCAGGCTGTCTCCAGCAGCACAACTGGCAGGACTGTGGGAGTCCATAGCTGTGTCTGCCTCTGCTGATGACAAACGACCCTTAAGGCAAAATCTGCTCCTGCCCATACGCTTTCTTTAGCGAAAACACTTTTGGCCTCTATGTTACAGTTATGTCTATGGCCCCTGTGTTACAGTTTGAATCAGATTTCTCCCCACATTTTGGGTCGTTGTGCCTCCTCCATCACTCCACCGTTCCACCAGAGCGGACAACTCAGAAGGGCAAGTGAGGAGCTCTTGCCAAAAGGTACGAAGCAGCAACTTCACAGGTATCAAGGGGAGCACCTGGGTGGAAATCAGGAGCTTGCAGCTGGCTGGCTGTTTCTCTCTAGCTGGCTGAGCCAAACTCCAGAGCTGGACATCACTCAACTTGGAGAAAAATCTAGTTCACTTGACTCTATTTCAGGTTGTAAAAAAGTGTAAATAGAGCACTTTTAAAAGCCAGGTGTACCTGAAGGCAGATTAATCCCCAAGTGTCATGAATCAATGCAACACGGTTTCATACTGCAACGATAACCATTCTCAGGCTCTTTATCTGTCAGCCAGCTTTATTTCTATTGATTGTGTCCCGTCATAAACTCAACTGCACCTTAATGCCAGAGAGGGCCTTTACCCTGCCCTGTTTCAATGCTGAGAGCACGCTGCCTTCCAGCTTGGTGGAATGGTCCCAGCCTCACACAGCTCAGAGTCCTCAAGCTTCTGCTTGTTGTCCGCATTATAAATAGACCTGGGGGCAACACAAACACTGTTTTGGTCCGCAGAGGTGCTGGCTAGGTCTTGTCTAGAAAGATGACAGCACACGAGATGCTGGAATTAAAAAGCAATACCTCTGCTAAAGGGTTATCTGCCTTCTCCTGCACTGCCAAAGGAACACATGCTGGTTATGCTCATGTCCTAGAAAGTGTCACCTTTTCCAAGCAAGCTGCATCTTGCTCCTTATTATGATCATATATGCTGAGCAGCACCCTGCTTGCACAGGAGCCACAGACCATAAATACCCCATGAAACGTACATATTCTGCCACTAAACAAAGACTTTCCAGGTAGTTTTGATGCTCTGTGAGCTCCCCATCTTTTCTCATTCCTTCCCTCCATCCTAACATCTGTGCTCTCTTTTGTTTAGACTAAGTCCTTGAAAAACTTGAAATCCATCAGTGCATAATTACTTTCGCTCTCTTTCTGCTTTTTCAGTTTCTTCCACTGGCCTTTTTTCTTCTCTTCCTCACCTCATTCACCTGCATCTCTGCCATCTCATTCCATGCATTTTGCCCCCCTACACCTCCCTCCCATGCCCTTCTCTGCTTCCAAGCTCTTCTATCAGTCTTTCGCTTTTCCATTTCTCTAATCTACCCTGAATTGTCTTGTCTTTGCCATTTTTAAGCAAAATTAAGATGGCCCATGAATGTAAGTGAAAGGTACCTCCCTGGATATTTTTAAATCTTCCAAAAAAGCCCCAAGGTTCAGTCAAAGCCTATTTGCCTAGAAATAGCTACACAAAAAGGCTTGCACCAGTTACAGACACAGCTCTTCACACATGCATCAGGAGGTACTTGTCTGTTTTACTTTGTCTCCAAACAGCAGCACTGAAATACCTTTCAGATTCTCTTCCTTGTCCTTCCTTGGGTCAGTGCTATGCAGAGCTGAAGGGTAAACACAGATTAACTGGTTTACAGCACTTCTGATTTGGCCAGTACAGGGCTTCTCTGTGTACATCCACTGCTCCAATACGCCCAACAACGCGTGATTTATCTTATTTACACTGCAGGTAAACTCCTGAGACCTCTCATTTTAGATACAGATTTGTAATATTGCTTCTCCAGAAGTGAGGCAAGGCCACAGTGCTGGTGGGGGGTGATGATGTGACCCCCATCACCTTATTTGAGTGCAAAGTTATTCAATCAAGCATACCTGGCTTTGATGGTTTTGCCTCAACCTTCACCTGCAAGCAGCTTGAAAATCAAGGAGTGAAACCTGGTTCCACAGAAAAAAATAGAAGGTGGCCAAATGTGGCATATTTTTTTAAAAATGGGAGGACAAGGGGATTATAAAACAGAGAGTTTAGCTTTTGTTCCCAGGAACCGACTGGGACAAATAACCAGACTACTTTTAAGCACCTGCAAGGTAACAAGGAGATGAGTAACAGGCAACATGCACTTGTCAAGGAAAATCATGTCAAACCAATCTATTTTTCTTCAGTTGAAAGGTAACAGGTCTTGTGGACAGCAGAAAAGCAGATCAGTCATACATCTTGACCTTAGTAAGCTTTCTGACACCCTTTCTCCTGACATTCCTACAGGCAAGCTCAGAAAATATGGTCTAGATGAATGCACTATACAATGGCTACAAAACCTGTTGGAAAACAGTACTCAGAAAGTAGTTACCAATGGTTTACTGTCAAAATGCAAGGATAAACCAGCAGGGTTTCTGCAGGGATCTGTTCGCAGTCTGGTGATATTCAATATTTTCATTAATGACCAGGATAAAGTCTGTTTATTGAATTTGCAGATGACAGCAAGCTGAGAAGGAGTACACATGGAAGACACGTATGGAATTAAAAATGATCTCATCATATTTACAACATGAACTGATAAAAAGTAGAATAAAGTACTATATGGGCATGTGCAAGGTATTGCACTTCTGTAGGAATAACAGCCTCCATTAATACAGGATGAACAACCAGGCAGTTCGCAGTCTGGCAGAAAAGGGGACTACAGTAGAAAAGGCAACAGTAGACGAACATGAATCACCATTGCCTTGCTAGTAAGAGAAAAACAAATACCATATAAGTATACAAGGGTGCAATTAACAAAGCACAGAGAAAGCAAAGCAAAGAAACTAATCTGCTTTGGTGGGAGTCAGCCAGAGCACTATGTCCATATTGGGAGAATGAACCCCAAGGAAATTGTGGCCTTGCTGGAGAAAGACCTGAGGAAGGCAATAATAATAATGACAAGTTGAGAAAGCACCATTTCTAAGGGAGCTTGAATGCATTGGGGATGTTTACTTTAGCGAAGACAAATGAAAAGAGGAGACATTAAACCAGTTTTATAAACTTTAAAGGGTTAAAAAAAAAAAAAAAAAGATGAGAACAGTTTGTTTTGCATACCCATGTTGAACACAAGAAGGAAGGTAGGGTTTAAATTGCAGAAAGGGAGACTAAGATTAGAAGTCACCTCTGAGACCTAGTGGTAAGGACATTTAAGGACATTAAGAAAATATTGCCTTGCATTGCAGAGATACTGCCATTGGAAGGTGTTTCAGAGTTGGCTAGATAAACATGTCAGGAAACACTTGAATAGAGCTGATGTGGTCTTTCGACAGTGGGACAAACAGGATCCCCTCACCCGGTTACTTCTAGCCATTTTATCATTAAAAGTTTCTCTCTCACCCAAAACACTAATCCATGTACAATCCTTTTCTGACTGGCACTGCTTGCAGAAACATGAGAGTTACAAAAAGTGAACTGGATTGCTGGTCCCTCTGCTGCCATGCCACGTAGTGCCGCCAGTGCTTTGTATGGCCACAGTGACCACCCACTGTGTATCCTCCTAACTGTGCAGTGGCAGGAGCAAAAACTTTTCTTTCCACCTGATTAAACAGATTAGCTTATGATGCAGCCAGTAAGGGATTTACTTTTTGGCATCACTGGGGATGACCACACCAATGTAAGAAGCTAAGGCAGCAGATCCCAAAATAGGGGTCTTGACTCCAACAAAAAAAATCTGTAATCTTGGATAAAAGATCACTGCCCCTGAAAATGGGGCATCAAGAAGAAAAGTTTGGAAACTGCTGAGCTAAGGGCTTTTTCTCCAAGAATCTGACAACTTTCCTTCTCAGTTGAAAACTGGTTTGTGACGCAAATCCTATATCGAGGTAGTGGCCTTTCTAGCTCTATATTCCTCTACAGTATAAGGAGCAGCAGGACAAACACAAGCTCCTGTAGTAGTGACCTGGGTTATCAGGCAAGTCTGTGATTAGACTGGCTCAGAAAATGGAATTTTGTCCACAGGCAAACCATGCCGTCCAACACTTTTCAAATAAAAGCACTGGACATTCCTGTCCTCTTTGTGAGTAGTTACGGCAGCCTCTACTGACTGGGGACCAATTCCAGAGGCCGGTCCTGGCACCAGTCCCTAGATATTTCCTCAGTGCATGTCCATGCTTAGCTGTATGGGATCTAAGCAGTCCAGACTTTGAAGGTAAATCACAGGATGAGAGCAGAACACTACAGCGTTTCTCATGGCCTTTCTAATGAAAGCATTCAGGTCTCAAAATGTTACTAGCTGAAAGGACACTCAGCCTTTTCTAACAGTTCTGTGGGTGGAAATATGAATGACTCTGAATCACCGCATAAATACCCAGGGAAGAGAAGAATGGCTTAGGTCAGTCCCAACACATCTAATTGAGGAACAATTGACACCAAGAATAACAAAATGAAGACTTGGGGTGAAGGACTACTTAGCTCAGAGTGTGACACCCTATATATAATTCCCACCAAGAAAATGCAAGATGCCTCATCTCACATGCCTCTGCATCAACATGCAAAACAACTGCAAGATTAGACCCCTGCAAATATGCCCACTTTTACATACTTTGTATGTTGCCACCTAGTGAAAAGAGCTACTGATTTGGGGCCACTTCCCTTTCTGTCAATTTCTGAGCATCTACTGATTTCCTGTTGTAGGGCCTCCAGATGGTGTCCTTACTGAAATGGAGGCTCAGTGCTACCCCTGGACCCTCACATGGTTAACCGCTTCACCATTGCTACAATGAGAAATACCTTTTACAATTCAATATGATCTTTCTCAAGGATTACCAGAGGCACCTACTCTCGCTGTAGTGAAATGTTAGGCTGCAATAAATGATTTCACCCTAAGAGGTTTTAACTGTCATAAGCATCAAAATGGCTTTGCAATGGTTATGAGTAGATTTAACTCAGAAGGTTGACAGTCCCATGTGCTCAACAGCACAGTGAATGATTCAGTAATGATAGTGTACATATCTCCCCCGGGGACCCCAGTGTGAAGATGCACAGACACTTAGAGCTCACAGCCCACTCCCCAGAAACAACGAGGCATCTCGCTTCCTTGGCTGTGTTTGGGCAGAGAACCAGCTTTTCTTTCAGATCACATTGTTAACATCAGTGAGCAAAGGCACCGGGGATCATTACGCTTCACTTCTGGAGGTATGTGACAAGTCTCCCACCATTCATTCATCTGATGTTGCATTAACTATCTACAAGGGGATTTCTATGCCCCTTGCAAAACTGTGGCAGTAAAGATAAGCAGCAAGGTGTGGCAGGAAACATTATGAGAGGAGGAGAAACATAGCCCACAGCCGATACCAGACTAGGGCACAAACTAGCTGGCTCAGGCCTGGATTGCAAAAAGCAACACCTCCTACAGCACAGCACCCTCAAGGCCATGATGGGGCAATGGAATGGGTCCAGAAAAGAAAGGAAGGGGTTACCAGCACACCTCCCCCTTTCACATGATGCCTGGAGCATCAACTGCCCTCTACAAAGTAAAAAGCTAATGCTGAAAGAGGGTTACTCCAAGCTTGGTTCTAGAGCAGGTGCAGGCATCTGGCTGCCTTTCTCGTAGAGTGCAGCATTCACAACTGAAGACGGATTTTTTCAAAAGAGCTGAGATCCCATTTGGGCAACAAACACAGTGTCCAGGTTTTCAAAACAGAACTCCTTATGCTGGGAGCAATCATGTTTGAAAAATGGGGCCTGTAATGACAGTCACTCCAAGTCTTACAATACATCACTACATGTGCTCAGACTCAGTGGGGGTAGCAGCATGTGTTAAACACTCCCGTGCTTCAAAATCCCTCTCACCCTCCCTGGGCCACAAGGTCGATCCCCAGTCACTTAGGCAGCTGACTTCACCTATTCAAGCACCATCATGTGCAGATAAATATTTCGTTTTAGAAACTAAAATGCAATTAAAATAATTTCTAGAGAGGCTCAAGGAGTACTGTGAGAAATTTTTTAGAGGAGGTTTTGGAAATGAGTAATTAAACTACAAATTTCTCATTCCAAATAAATTTCAAAGAAACTTTTCACTTAGCAGCAGAACATAATTTTCTTCTGCACATGGACCTATGACCAATCCCTCTGCCCTTCCCAATGCCCTACTATAATTGCTATCATGGGGAAATCTGAAGTACTGCAGCTGCCAGATGAATCATATGTACAGAAGCAACACAATTCTACTTCTGAGATTGTGACAATTACTGTTTCATTAGTAATTCTTCTGATATGGCTTACAGAAACTGTAACAAATATACAGAACATACACCAGCCAGCAAGGAAAGAGATGCCTGAGAAAGTGCCTGGGCAATTAACTTCCCTCTTGATAAGTCCCATGAAAGGAATCGGACAAATACGGGGCTGATGCATTTTAGAAGACAACATGAATGTTAATAACTAAAAATAATTTCACAAGCTTTTAAAACTAACATGACCAGGTCCTGTAAAAATGCTGAGGAAGGAGGAAAAAGCTATGTGTGAGCCCAGGAAAGTCAGTTACAAAACAGAGGAGGTCCCAAACTCAGTTTAGGTGATCCATATAAAAGGAGAACACAGGAAAACAGTACCAGTTCTTCCCTGGACAATTACCTTTGCAAGTTGAGGTGTCGTTTGAGCACAAAATGCCAAAAAATTTCCACCAGTGACAGCTAAAACTACAGACAGATGCAACATAGAGTTGCATTGCTTGTTTTAGTAACTACACTTCCAATTCTATAATAGAGAGTGTAAAACTTTTGCTTGACTAGAATAAAACATGTTTCTTTCCTAGGAAACCAGTTTAGTTTGCAAAGCTGCCTCTGTTAGAGCTGACAAGTGTTTTAAACCATGAGCACCTTAAAGCAGCAAACTTAAAATAAATCAGCAGTACTGGTGAATACACTGGATGCCTGCAACCCCCAACAAGAGTGTAATCCCAAACACGTTTCCTACTAGATTGCAACAGTCAGTTTGACAGCTGATACCGCCTTCAGAATGACTGTACCTGCAACAGGCACTGTTCAGGCTCTCCTGACAATAAGCAGATTTCTCTTGGACAACTCCCAAAAAAAACTGCAGAAAAAAAGTCCTGCTTTTCATGCCTTCCTAATTATTCCCAGTCATTGTCAACATCTCATCCTTCATGTTGCCTTCCACCAAAAAAAAAACCAGGAACTTTGGCAAGAACTGTTGAGTCAGTGAGAGGTTTCCCCCTAACATCAAAGAGACCTCGATAAAACCACTTGTTAATGTGATTCCAAAACTTGTAAGGACTGCAAAAATTCTGCAAAGGACATATGGAGGAGAGAAAGACTCTGAATGAATGCACATAAAACATTTCCGAAATGTTCCAAGTTTTGGAATGCTAAAATAGGTTGGAAGATTAAAACATTTCCAAAATGTTTTAACATTTTTATGCATACAGAAGCTTTAATTGGGATATGATAATCCAAGACCTAGAAGTGAATATTGCATGCCCCAGTAGGGGGACTGCCAGTTTCCCTTTCCAAATGAGAAAATCTTCATGATTATTAGCTTCTAGTACTGTGCTGTCATAAGATATCAGAAACTTAAATCTCCCACTGTCTCACAACTGAATCTTCCTAGGAAATTTTTGGGGAAAAAATATACATTTAGAGGAAAAAATAGCATTAATTTGGCAGGCAGATCTAACCTTGTTCTGCACATGTATGACTATTTGAAGCAGATCATGAGTTTGCAATTGGTATTTTTGATCCTGTCTGCAAGGAAGAAAACGGACTCCTGAGATCACTTCCAACCTTTCATTTCTGCTATTCTAATATTGGATTGATTCCCAGGCAAATGAATTACTGGATGCAATGCAGGTTAGACACTCCAGGGTACATAATGAATGGGTTTTTTATTATTATTTATATATATGAAGATGCGTGCGTGTGGCTTTGCAATTAGCTCATGGGTTTAACTTCCAGATATGTGTGCGCAATAGGGGAGAGAGGAAGAAAGAGAACAAGCAAGGTTTCTCTCTATGCTCATAACTCCTTTCCACATAAGATGTCTCCTCTCGCTCTGCCCTTGACAGAGTTTTCACTGCCCACAGTCCCAGGAAGGCCCTGGGTACCTGCCTCCTAGGAAAGCACAGGTTGATTTGGGGAATTACTCCTACTCTGCTGTGGAAGAACAACCCCTGCAGTTGTGATTTGCAACGTGAGAGGCTCAGAAAGTACTGAAGGGAAAAGAAAGAGAAAACCAAGAGCCTGCAGTACGAGTCCTCCCCCTGGCACACACACACACATCTGCAATGCACTTCCACGATAGCTCAGGAGACACCCATCTCTAAAAAGCTCCTCAAAGGTGCTACATCACAGTTGAGAGGGTCTGCCAAGAGTGCTGGCACTCTAGCAAAACCCAGATCCCAGCCCAAACTCTACTTTCGAGGCATAATCCCCAAAATATTCCTCCACCAAGGAAAAAAGTGGTTCCACAGGAGCTGAGGGGAGGCTGGGGAAGCCACACACAGTGCCGCTAAAACAGCAGCAGCTGCTGCTCAGCGTGGGCAATTTCCCTTTATTTTCCCATTGGGAAACCTCCTCTAAAGGCAACATTCACTACAGATTCGAGCTGGAGGCTGCAAGTTGGTATTCCTGATCCCCCTCCAGCCTGCCGGTTCCACAGGGCACGACAGCCCTTTGAGCAGCCAGGCCTGGTGGGAGGTGTCCCTGCCCATGGCAGGGAGGGTTGGAACTTGATGGTCTTTAAGGTCCCTTCCAACCTAAACCATTCCATGAAACCCAGGCACGTACCTACTTCATCCTGCAGATGCTGGGAGGTTGGCGCCTCTGGAGATCCCGGGAAAGGCAGGTGGAAGGGCACTTGCAGGCACAGGGGATGCTGCTGGAGAAAGCAGGTCAGATGGGGTCTCACCTGGCTCTGCCCCCCGCAGCCATCCCCCTCTGGGCACTGAGGGGACTGGCTGCCCAGCACTGCCACAGCCCACGGGGGCTTCTGCTGGCCACGGCTGCCCACCTGCGTTAGCCACTGGTGTCACAGTGGTGACATCACAGTGCTGATGTCACAGTGCCTGCCCTGCTGATCGGCTGTGGCGGGCAGAAGCCCTGCTGGGCTGACTGCCCCAAGCAGAGCCCAGGTAGAGGAGGGCAGGAGCCTCAGGTCTGGCTCCCCCGTGACCCCCGCTGCCCTGCAAGGGCTCTGAGCCCGATACTCCAAGCCAGCCCTTCCGGAGAGGGGCTGCTGCGGGGTGTCTGGCCCCCACATGGCTGCCAGGCTCACGGGACCCCTGCTGTCCCCCTGCAGAAGCAGAGGGAAGATGCAGGCGCCATCGGCAGAGTTATTTAGGACAGCGAAGCGCTTGATGCTTTCAGGTGGAGAATTAACTGCAATTAAGAATGGGGCACCGGGGCGGAGTGGCAGGTAGAAAGGCTATACCAGATGCTCACAGGTGCAGCACAGGAATAGGTAATGCAAGGAGAGGGCAGGAGCCTGCTGAAGGCCCTGGGCAGAGAGGAACCCCTTAGACACAGCTGATGGTGCAGCAGAGTAAGTGAAAGAGCATAGAATCATCTAGGTTGGAAGGGACCTTTAAGATCATTGAGTCCAACCCTTAACCTAGCACTGCCAAGTCCACCACTAAACCACATCCCTCAACATCACATCTACCCATCTTTTGGAGGTATTTACTCCAGAGAGGGTGATTCAACCACTTCCCTGGGCAGCCTGTTCCAATGTTTGATAACCCTTTCAGTGAAGAAATTTTTCCTAATATCCACCCTAAACCTCCCCTGGGGCAACTTGAGGCCATTTCCTCTCTTCCTATTGCTTGCAACTTGTGAGAAGAGACAGACCCCCACCTCACTACAACCTCCTTTCAGGTAGTTGTAGAAAGCAATAAGGTCTCTCCTCAGCTTCCTTTTCTCCAAGTTAAACAACCCCAGTTCCCTCAGCTGCTCCTCATAAGACTTGTGCATGAGACCCCTCATCAGCTTTGTTGCCCTTCTCTGGACACATTCCAGCACCAGTCTTTCTTGTAGTGAGGGTCCCAAAACTGAACACAGTATTCGAGATGCAGCCTCACCAGTGTCAAGTAGGCAGCACTCCCAGAGCAAGTACCATTTCCAGATAACTCACACCGTGCTTGGTGAGGCAAGCTGCTGAGAGGTCTCCTGGTCCTTTCTTTTTTGCTTTTCCCCTTCCCTTGGCAGGGAGAAGCATGCCTCCTTACACTACAATTCAAGCCTCTCCTCCATTTCCCTCATGGGATGAAGGCAGAGATTGGAATAGGCCCACAAGGCAAGGCGTGCTCCGGCTTTGTCTAGACTTCCTAGCATTTTAACTCACGTTAATTGCTCCCCAATTAGCTAGAGTTAGCTAACACATTTGTAAACACCAGTCTAGACACTCCACAAACATTTGTTCTAAGACACATATGTAAAATAGTTAAGTGGATGCTAAGGCAATTAGGTATAATCTTATTACTTCCCTTTTTTGCATCTCCTTTTCACCCGTTGCTGGAGCGCAGACCTGAGTTCTGTACTTGCAGGGCTTTTTTTCAAAAGGCACTACAAAGGTAAACCTTAGGGCTATCGCATGCAAAACCCTGATAAGGTGCTATTAGTTCCCAGTCAACTTTCAAAGACAGAGTATGGGGGGTTTAACAGCAGCAGACATTCAATGCACACAGAATCCACTGAGTAGGTGTAAAAGCCTTCTGAGTTTTCTCAATTTTGATTTATATTCTCTTTAAAAAATCATTAGGCAGTAGATTTTCTGGTGTTCTTTATACAGACAGACCCCTCACCCCCTTTGTTACGGCTATATATCAAAATGTAAGGTTTCAACGTGACATTCACACTTCTGCTACTTTAGCACGCGCAGCAACACGTTCCCCTCTGATTTTCTTTCAAAGATGCCTTATCAGTCTTTATATATGATCATAATGTGGAGCATATATCAACGGGATTCTTCAGAGCTGGACAAGAATTGCAATCTCTAAGCTCTTTCACAATCCCACAACCAAAAAAGCAGGTTAGGGGTTTCCAAATCTAGCAATGCTGTTGTAATTAACAGCCCCCTGGAATTAACAGAAATCCAGTTTGTATCCAAAGCAGAATGGAAAATGGCATCAGGATGTAAAACATCCATTTCTGCAAGGATCTTGGGATACAAGGCAATACATTTTTCTTCTCATCACAGGTCGAAATACACAACAATAGCCTCTAAATGAGCCACCCTATGTTTGTTCCTCCTCAGGGTTGGAAAGTCAGGGGCAAGTGGGTTGCAAAGGGCTCCCCATCAATGTCCTGGGCCGTACCTCCTTCAAGGCTTAGATCAACCACCACCCCCTTTTGCAAGCATGCCATTTGGTGCTCTGTGGATCACCAAACCTCACGCTAGTAAAGTATTGCCCTAAGAAGTCAGCTCTCATCTGAATTTAAAACAACACCAATTTTGGACCTAACCCTCATGGCACAAATTTCAAAATTATTCACAGAAACTTTCTAACATTTTCCTTCTGGGTGGGAAAGAGAAAGAATTTTAATATTCTTATCATCCAATGTTTCAGTCTCATTTCTTGAAATGCCACAAACTGTTTAATTTCAAGCTGTTTTAGCGTTAAGATGCATTTTACTCTTGTCTTCGAAAACCCAGAGGAAAATTAAACGCCTCTGTTCTTTGCTACAGGCTGTGTTACGTAGATCTTACCTCCCATGATTTAACTCTGCTTTGTCAAAAAGGAGCCACCATCATGTATCATTTTGTTCTTATCTCCAAGTTGAGCTGTTTAGAGAAGAGGGCAAAAATAACAACCCCCCCAGCCTAATAAAGGAAAGAATATTACCTTCATGTTTTTTGGTAATAATTAGAAATTAAAAGTTCAAGCCTACTAAAAATGAGTATGTTTTTGCTTGGGTCAAAACTTGACTCAAAATCCTCCACTTCTACTGTATTGATAATAGTGTGTGGGGAGGGAAGGTTGAGAAATTTTTTTTGTACCAAAAAATTCCAAACCTACTGTAGTTTTAGCTATCTCGGGTGCTCGGCAAAGCAGTTCATCCGTGTTTCAAGCAAATGATCTTTAGTCCAGATATGCTCTGCTGCACACACCAGTTTTAGCAGTCAGAAATCACTTAATTCATTTGCATTGGTGCTGAGGGAAGATGGCAGAGCATCTCGAAGAGGCCAGGACTTGCCACGTGGCAGGTAAGCCATGGATGTTGGTAGCCAACATTGCCAGCACAGCCCTGCCTTGCTGCTGCTGAGGGTGCTGGGCAGTGCCAGTCCTGATGGGACTCTGCTATATTTGTGCATTCAAGAGAATGAGTCATAGGCAGGGTCTGCTCTCAAAAGGAAAAAAAAAAAAATTGAGAGAAAAAAAAGAAAAAATAAGTGTGTTTTTAACCTCATGGCAACTGTCAGAAGTTATCTCAAGTGGAAAAACATCGTACTGATAGTGTACTTTGGTTTTACCACAAGATAAACTTGGTGATGTCAGCCCCAGGCTCAGCTAACTCAGACTGACCTGACCTAGATTACTTTAAAAAAAAAAAACAAAACAAAACAAAACAAAACCCACCTAGTAAAACAACCTGATTTTTCTGTGGTTTTTTGCCTCTCTGAACCACATTACTCAAAAGTCAAAATGAAACAAAGACAACTTAAAATGCACCAAAATTATTTTCACAAAGGTAACAAAATTTCCTTCAGATGACAACAAGCAACTCCTTTCCCACATCAATTAAGTCTGTAACTAAGAAGTCAACTGCTACCCCCTTCTATCCCCATGTGTTCTTATAACGTTGTGGAGCAATATATTGCCTGGATCAAATCCCCAAACACCAGGATCTACTCTGCTAGTTTCTCCACCAGGTCACCAGAATGTGTGACAGTGCATAGGTGACATATACTGACCCCACAATACGTGGAAGGCCATCGTGCTGTACTCAGTGTGGATGCATGTTTGAAGCAAAGAGACATTTAACCTAATGATCTTCAAAAATGCAAAGGCCAACAGGTGTGAAAGAGGGGTGAAAACTGCAGCCTGCGTGTACCCTGGACTCACTGCCCTTGGCCCAGGTGCTTGCTCCAGTGTGGGAAACTGAATGTTGTTTTTGGGAACCAGCAGCAGCTCTTCCATTTACATACATTAATCCATGGAAGTACAGGAGGCATTATCATTTGCCAGACTTGTTTGCACAATGAGGAACTCTCAGGAGAAATTTCTTGGAGAAGTGTTGCCATTAACATGCGGTGTTACTGTGGCATTTCTATTCAGCCTTCATCCCTCCTCCCTCCCTCCCCGTACACCCACTCATTGAAAACGTGAAGCCCTCTCAAGAGCCCCTTGGAGCAGCCCTGTTGGGAGGAGCTCAGGTGCTGTGTTGTTAGTAGGTTTTCAGATCCCCTGGCACCCCTCACGTCCAGCCCTTTCACTCAGCCTAAGGGGTTATGCCATGCCATTGACTTACTGACTCCCTAAACAGGCACCAGGGTGAGCAGGACTTCTGCCTGGCTATTTTCTTGCTGGTGGATAGCTATTACCTTCTCAACCCTTTCTCGCTGGAAGGGTGCAGAAGGGGATTGGGCCACATGAGGGTGAGAAGGACAGGGATTCAGCAGAGATTAAACAAGATGCAAAGACCCTGATCTTGTAAATGAAATGACCTGCACCCTCCTGCAGAAATGTAGGGAAGGCAAAAGAGAGAAAGCAAAAAGGTTTCCACAAAAAGTTAATGTTTCTGAACCACTGCTGGTGTCCCCTTAACCTAAGCAGTGGCAGCAGGAGCAGCAGAGGAGCTGCAATGCTACCATGAATTTCCAGTGGAGAACTCCTGGCGTCACCCTGACTGATGGACTTCAGTTCTCTCTTTCCACAGGGATGCGGTGGCCCAGAGCCGTCCGAGTCTCAACAGAGGGTGAGAGCCCATGCTGTCAGGCAGCCTAAATAATGGCCTCTAATGGGTTCGGTGGTGTCAAAAGAGTCTGAAAAATGGCCCAGGAAGCTATCTCTTCCTCCTCCCCTGCCACCAACCCTTTCCACTGACTCAGATGTATTATCAGGGCTGGAAGTGCCCGCAAGCCTCTTCTCTCCCACAGGGGCTGGCAGCACCGGGGAAGGGAACCCCCGCCAGCCAGTCTCGCCGGCTTCCCCATTTGTTTTCATTTTGTCACCAGACATTTCTGTTTAAGCTGCTTGGGAGGATATCTCAATAACAGCCCTACTGGGCTCAAAGAGACAGAGGCTGACAACCAGCACGCCTCCCTCCTTTCTCCTGAGCATCACCCTCGCGTCAAAACATCCAGTCATGCCGTGAGGGAGACAGGGAGAGGCAGGCATGCCCAAGGGCTCCCTTCCTACCTTCCTCCACCCCCTGTACCACCTCAGCCGTTGATGGAAATGGAGCTGTTTGTGAATCACAGGTGCTACCCTGCAAACTGGCTGAGACCATTCAGCAGTTATGGTGCTAAACCAACATCAGCAACGTCAGAAGGGATGGTCTACTCCCCTCACCTGGGTTTAGACGGCAAAGCGAAAACATTTACACCAATGCACAGGTTCCCATACAAAACACCTTCAAACTCAGTGCTGCACATCCTTTGTGGGACTGCATGGTTTTAGCGCAGGGTCCTTCCTTCTGCACACTCAAGAGAAGTCATTCATCCTCCCAAAAGCAAATGTTAACAGGGTGTAGGCAGCTGAGAGTACCTCTATACCACACGCTGCCTGAACTGATTGGCTCAGATAGCATCCCTGTGTGACACTGTGTTGCACACAGGGTAGGCGTACCTGAGCTGCCCTACTGATGGCCACAAGACACTCTTGAGCAAACCCACAGTCAAAGGCCAGTGAAGCAAATAAACATAGACATTCCGTACTATTATACTGCCAAGGAAGAAAGTACTGTCATTTCCAAGGATGTTACATGACTACAGGAAGGAGTGGGAAGTTTTTCCTGTGGGAGCTGGGAATGGAAACTCAGGATCCGTACATGAAATCCAGATTTTACTCCCAGCTCTGCTGCTGACGGCTGTGTGAATCTGGGTGCTTCATCTATCCGTGCTTCGCTTTCCCTTGCATAAAATTGTGGATGATGATTGCCTTTGCAAACCTTTCTGCTGTCCTTGAGCAGAACGCAGCACACAAGTGCTTGTTATTGTCATTGGTGTCACACTGATGGCCTGTGTGCAGTTTGCACAGCTGAGTACAGTCAGGCTGTATGGGGTCCGTGGTCCCCTGCATCAGTGTTTGTGCCAGGCTGTGCCTGCTAGGCAATGCCTGCCTGCACTCCCCCAGTGCAGCCTGCGCACAGCTGTATGCAGCTGTCACATCATCTCTGGAGGAGATGGCATCTTCTGTCACATTCCCCTGCACGCTCAGCTGTACATATGCACAGTCTGGGTGTGGATAACTATAAGTGGGATGCATATTTAGATCTGACTATCTCCGTATGCATCTCTGTGTATGCACGCATGAGAATTGGGTCAGGAAATTTCTTTCTCCTTTCATGTTATTCATCACAAAATCCCTATACCCAAAGTCACCTTTGCAGGTTGTTTTGCAAGCCCCTGATTGAAACATCTGCTTCTCTTCCTCCTTTTCTGAGTGAGGAGAGCATCCACAGAAAGAAATGGAAGAAGCCATTAACTTAGTCTCCAAGGGGGAACCCTTGAACAGCTCAGAAAAGCCTGTGCCAAGAGGAGGACACTGGAAAGCGAGAGCAAGCCAAGGAAAGAGACAGATGGGGCCAGCTACACTCCAGTTTTCGGCTGCCTTTGCTGCACTGTGCACTTAATATTCGTACAAGGTCTAATTTATAAACCCAGCTCGTGTTTATAAACTCCGCTGTCCTAATGGAAATGAAAACATTAATACAACCCGAGGATTCTTCACTTTCCAGGTTTTAATTAAAATCATAGGCGTTAAGAAGCAAGAGTGTCTTCGTGGAATACAAGTCTAATGAAGTATTTCCTCACACAG
Organism: Numenius arquata; assembly: GCF_964106895.1. NCBI lineage: Eukaryota > Metazoa > Chordata > Aves > Charadriiformes > Scolopacidae > Numenius > Numenius arquata. The sequence continues at coordinate 14,104,901 of NC_133576.1, read as the reverse complement.
CACAAATCTCTGTGTGCAGTCCCAGCTCGCTGGCACCGGATGCCCAAAACACCGACCCCCCCTGGAACCAGGAGTTCACGTCTTGAAAATTAGAAAAACAAATTATCCTGCAATTTGTTTCAAATAAATGTAGGTGCCAAGATGGAGCTGGAAAAATAATACTAAGTAGGGAAAAGAAGCCCCAACAACCTAGCCCAGCCACGAAACATGATCTCTTAATTGACTAACTGGAGGCAATAGTGACGGTATTGCCCGCCAGTGAGGGGGAACTGCGTGGGGAAAAGGAGAGGACTGGGATGGGGGAGGCAGTGAGTGAAGGCACAGCAGAGGAGGGGTGATGGGGAAGAAGTATCAAAGCGAGAAAAGGCAGCACAGGAGGCTGGAGCAAGGGGAATTAAGGACACTAGTGAGGCAGGTGAAAATGTAAACACATGAAAATTGTAAGACCGGATCACACAGACCTGTTCTCCCTGTCTCCTATGGGACCAAAGGAAAGCAGGAAAGGAACCAGCATGGAGTGACCTACATGTGTAGACACAGATGAAGGGACTGATCTTTGGCAGGTGTAAAGCTGGCTGGAGGTCAAGGCTGATAGCAGAGCACCAGTTACTGCAAAATGAAGCCCAGCAGAAGGAGCTATCTCCGTCTACCATTATCCTCTAAGGAAAAATGTGTCTAGTCTGCTTCCTTCAGGACTGCTTCCTACTCCACTGCATAATGGTGCTGGCCTTGTCACAGAAGGCACATACAAAGAAGAAAGGGAGGAGGCCCTGAAAGGTGAAGCCAACATGAAAGTAACATAAAGCAGTGTAGAGATGTGAGAGCTTTAAATGGGGAGAGGGTGACTTTGCCTCCCCAGTCCCAGGCCCACCTCAAGGAAGTGCTGGCATCCATCAAGCAGCTTAACAACAAACTATCGTTGATTTGATTTCATTTTAAATGCCTCCATCTAAATCCAGGGGAGCTAGAGATGGACTTCAGTCAGAGAAGCATGAATATAGCCCCAGGCTTCTTTCAGGACTTTGAAAGTTTCCACCAGCCAAATTTTGGTCTGACCTTATTTCTAAAAAGAACACAGGTTGCATCACATTGCAACCAGTACGTTGCTTGTCCCATGTGCTTTTCAGTTTAGGCCAAGTCCACTCACTTGCTTAACAGTTTTCCTATGATGCTCCTATATGCTTGGTTAATTCTGTATCATGGTGAGATTAAAAAAAGCAAAAGGCTTCTTTTTGCCTATTGTTCCTTTTCTTTGGTATTTGTCACCTTGGGAGACAATGGAAATGCAGAAACACATTGGCCAGAAGAATATGACTCACAGTCGAGGGAGCTGGAGCAATTGTGCCCTTGGCCTTACATTCTGGGGTCGCTGTGAGAGGCAGGAGCAGTGGAAAAGAGATGCATCATTTCCCCACCAAACACTGCTTAAGACTTGAATATGTTACTTTCAATCCCTGATCTAGCCAATAAAGCACATCTAAACAGCAAAGGCATGTCTTGCTTCAGACTCAAGTGCTTACAAGAGGCAGCAACATTGATAGCTGGATGCCACAGACATGACTTGAAGAAAATGGAAGGACTCCTGTCAGCCTCAGATGAATTTGCAAGCAAGGGGCTTCTCTGCCAGGAGGGAAGCAGCTCGCTGGCTAAATCCACCAACCATGTAATGCTAGGCTGCCATACATGCTGTATGTCCACCCATCAGCACCAATACTGTGAACTGCAATGCCTTCAGCTAAAAAAAAAATCCCTTAGCTCAGCTGAACCCGGTCAGGATGCAAGAGAAGACAGGGCTAAGACACTTGGGAGGTGAGGGAAATAAAGGAAGTGCTATGTTTAAGAGCGAAACATGCTTTCTGACCCTTGTAGGTGGCAATACACAGTGCTAATGAGGCCAAAAAAGGGAACTGAAAGCATCACTGAGCTTTGCAAATTGCTTCCTAGTTGCTGGCCTAGTGTGGGCAACTCACGGTTTTATTGGGCTACTCCTTTGGTTAAAGTCTGCTCGGTTTGTATTATTTTTATCCTGGCAATAAAGGGGAGGCTTTAACATCATTTTAAAATGCAACACTGCAGAATCAAATGGAGATGACCTTGCAAATCTGGGGGTTATAAATCAGCCAATGGAAAGGAATGGTGTTTAGTACTAAGAGAAACAGGGCAAATACGTGCACTTACATATACTTGACTAATGGTTTATATTTTATAGTACCTTCCTTTAGAAGATCTCAATAAGCTTTACAGTAAATAAAAAAAGAAAAAAGAAGAAAGACTTTGAATGTGTGATCCTGCATTCACAAGCCCAGCTGGTTACACCAGTTGACACCATCTGGAGACCGGGACTGTCATTTCCCTGTGGCCAAAGCAGAGGTAAAGCACAAAGAAACCAAAATTCTCTGTTCATGACACCACTCCCTTGAAGTGATACAAGGATCTGGTACTGGTGCTGCACAGTCCCAGATAACCCCCTGGGAAAACAATGGAGAGCCAGTCTCTACTGCCTCAGTACAAATCTCATGTCCTACTTTAGGGTTTTCTCTGGGACTGTGCCATTAACATCAGTGTGATGAAGGACAGGCACTAAGAAAGGTCCTCTGAACTTGGTGTGTTCCCTTTGCAAACAAGTTCTTACTATGCATCTAGCTTGCAGATAAATATTCGACCCCAGTCACTGCTGTCATACCTGAGCACCCATTGACACTGTCCTTACTCCCCTCAGGTTAGTGACAGATAAGCAGAAATACTGTAAGATCAAGGTCAAGTTTAGAATCGTAAAAGCTCAGAGAAAATTCACAGTTCTTGCAGGCTGGTCCTGCAAGAGATGCCAGCAAGTGACTCAGCCAAGATCACAGCTACAAGAAAGCAGCAGTACTGGGGACTGCCCTTCATCCCCTAAGAATTTAACACAGACCCAAAATAAAGTGCTAATACTGATGCGAGGGTAGTTTATCTCAAGACAGTGATTGATTCAACGATGTTTTTATACCTAAGAGTAGAGATCTCCCTAGTAATTTGATATATCTGACTAATACATATTTTTTTAATAGCCTTGGACTCCCTCTTCTATGCATACCTGTGAATAGGCAAACATACACATCTTAGTTTTTCCAGTGGTAAGGAAAAAAAGAAAAGGAACAGAACGAAGACATTTGATTTTGACAGTATCTATCCTGGCATCTCATGCCACTACTTGAGAGAGCTAATGTAAAGTGATCACAATGCCAAAGGAACAGGAGCAGACAGAAAGAGCTGTTAAGGAATCAGAATAAGTTGCAAATGCATCTAGACAAGCGATTAGCAACCTCACCTCCTACCTACTAGCAGTCACTGGCTGTGTTCCTCCTACTGCACTCGAGCAGGGTCAGGCCAGACATTGCCTGCATTTGAGATGCCCAAGCTCCCAGAGAAACCTGGGTATTTATTTGCAAGAAAAGCTGCATTTTGATTTTGCATGCACCCGTTTTGGCTCAGGGTGCCATTCTGGGATTCCCCCCAAATCCTGGCCAAACTGAAATGCCTAGAAAGACAAACTAAAACCCAGCTGCGGCATTTTCATGAGCAACTGTCTGTTTGTGGGTGTGTGCGTGTAAAAGGGGTAAAAAGGGCAGCCCCAAATAGGAAGACTAGTACTAAAGGCTCCAGAAATATAGTTTTTTGATTTTTCTATTTCACAGTTGGTTGATTTCAGGCATTCTAATGGCTGCTTCCTACCCCAGCGCCCATCTGTCTATTTTAATAAATGTTCTTGGTAGCACCTACCTGGCAAGTGTTTGAACACCCAGCAGCACAACCAAATTTCACCCTAAATCAGGGGGCTGGAACAGTGAGCTCTATGGAAATGATGCAATCATCCTTTTCCCACAACACAGGCACTGGCAGCAGCAGACGGACAGATGGGTAAAGCAAGCAGACAAGAAAACGTGATGGGCCTGGCCCCATCTCCCCTTCTCCCTTTCATTTTTTTCTGTTAAAGTCTGGGCGAGTAACGGACAGATTGCTGTAACACTCGGGTACCCTGTGCAGCCATAGAGGTCTTCTGGGTGGCAGTTGGAAAGATGCAAAGCTTCATCAGCTACCTTGGAGATGCTAGGAGATAACTGATGCACCGAAGGCACCAGGTGGCAATGGACTGTCTCCCTTTAGGACCCATTCATTATCTTTGATCTGCCTGTGTTTCTCTCCAGATCTAATCAGTGGTGATGGATGCTAACCCTTGCTCCATCCTCTGGGCAGCCAACTGTGCTCCCTCTCATTTGTAACAGGGTCCCGATCCATTCCTCAGCAAATCCTCCCTCCCATGTGTAGGTGCTGATCAGCTTCCTGCAGACCAGCCTGTGCCACAGTTAAGTTGAGGAGGATGGGCACAGGAGGGGTATGTCATCTCCTTATGTTAAAAAAGCTGGATACTGACCTGCTGTATTCATACTCCAACTCTTTGTCTGGTCCCTCTAAATGGATCTGCTCTCTATAATTACCTTGCTCCCGTGAAACACAAGCTGGCACAGGATGTGAGGGTAAAAACCCTGTGTTTCACTTGAAGTCCAGTGCAAGCAAGCGGGCTTTGCTGTCTGTTACTGCTCCTTGCCCTATCTCATACAGGAGGACAGACCTGTCCCAAGCCCTCTCAAGGTTGCATCAGTGGTGTTCATCTCTATTACAAATCCATGGGAATTCCTCCCTGCACTTCTCTCTCCAGTGTCCTTTTCATCAAATGCATGTCAAAGATGCAAGAGGTACCAATAAGTTACATCAGAGATGAGTGAAGAGATGAGGCCCAAGTAGAGCACTGAAGCAGGGACTGTAGGTTCTTCTTGGGCAAAGAAAGGCTGCTTTTTGTTGTAAGCCTTTGACCTCCCTTCCCGTCAGGTGTCAGATGGTGGAAGAGTGTGGAGAGTAACTCATGACACAGGCAAATTCAGGTAAATATTTGTCATTCTAGGAGACCTGCATCCATTCACGACCAGCTTTCCTCCCTCTTTCCCTTCACCCTCTGCCCCAAGAGGTAGCACCCCCATGTGGTTGCTCTTAAAATGGTGGCAGAAGCAGCCCATATGAGTGCTGTTACTATTCTGTTACTGCCTCAAGGATGTGAGCGTGTGGTTAAGTCTTGGCATTTCACCCTTCATCGATACTAAAATTTAGCAAGAAATGTGTACAATGAAGGCTTATGTCTTAGGCCTTTTTCTTATTAATCCTATTACACTTGTCTTTATGAGCTCTCCAAGTTCCTTTTACTCCCTCGGGGGCTTGGCTGCAAATGAGATTTTGCATCTCAGTGTAAAATAACCCGAACATTTTTCTATAAAATTAAATAAAAATCCTCCATCCTGGCAGTACATGCCCAGAATCCAATTTCTAGAGTCTACAGCTTTCCAAGTGCTTCATTGTCTTCTCAGCTTCCCTTAGCTTTGAGAACATGCTTCCATTCTGTCCTGATCAAGATCGTGAAGAAAAGTAGGAAGCAAACTTTAAACAGCTCAAATGAACAAGAGGCAGAAAACGTGAGACTAAGCTGCAGAAGTCTATGACATTTGGCAAGATATGCCTCAATTTTTTGATGTGTAAAGTGGTAACAATGATAGTCTTAGTCTGCAATGCAGATGGGTTGGCTCAGCTCGTGGATGTTCAAGTGTACAATGAGATTATGTTACAACTAATAGTATGCATAAGTTTATTATTGTGGTTACATACCACTTACGTAAGTGTTTAGGTTTCTGGACTTTACAGAATCTTCCTAGCTTTGCAAAACTGCACAGGGATCTGTGCAGTTTCCAGAAATTCCTAGCATCTTCTTTTTCCTATCAGGCAAAAAAGTATTTTTTTATTTAATTTATTCTTTTTGACAAAAGGGCCTCAACAACTAAAACCTGGTGCCAGATTTGCGTATATGTTCAATAAGGAAGCCTTGACTGCTCCCCAGAAGCTTACCATAATGACAAGAAAAAGCAAAATGAAAAGTGTATTGGAATTCTTAATGCCATCTAGAGTTTGAAAGGCAGAGTAGAATGGCCAGAAATGAAAAATAATGGGTGAGGGAACTTAATAGCATCCCTTCCCAGAGCTCTGACTGCTTTGAATTTAATCTTTCAGAGAAAGGTAAGTATTGTGTGGAAAGTAATTCCTACCATATTAAGGGAGGGGGTTTTTTACTGTACCGTGTTTGAACAGGTTTGGTGCTCTAACATTATGATTTACCTTTGATCTGTAAAATCTGGATATGTGTTAGCAATTTGCCAGTACTGCTCATAATCTGAAACCTTTAGTACTTGATATGGCAGGATGACTTGGGATGCAAGAAGAAAATGAAATCAAGCACAACTTGCAGGGCCTTAAAGAAATGTTGACCTCAACCCTCTGAGCTCCTGCTCAACTCATCAGACCCTCCTCCAGCAGATTTCCACCTGCACAAGCGTATTCCTGTTCAGCCTCTGCAGCACACCACTGTTTACCATAAAAGTTGACATTTAGATATGAAAAAATCAGGAAGGAAAGGGGATGATTTAAAAATAAAATGTAATTTACACTAATTATGTTGTTACATAGGATGCTCTGCAAAAAACATTAGCAAGTGAGATCATGTCAGCAAAGCACAAGATGAACTGTATGGAAGACTTACACGTTCCCAAGTCAGAAAGCTGTGGCTTCCTGCTGCTTCTCATTTCTTGGCCAATCAATGCTTCATAAAGACTTTTAGGATATAGTCAAAGTACCTCTGCAGTCCTAATGTCTGCAGTATCTAAATAGGAAACCAGTGGTAATACACTGATATGCATAACATCCTGGTGCAGAAAAGCACATGAGCACTCCCGTTACAACGCTAGGGAAAAGACAAAGTGAGGCAGTCCTGACTCAGCTCTGGCAAAATAGCCAAACCAAGGGCTTCCAAAGCCCTTTGCATTATGCCAGTTACTGACCACCCTCCATTTCACCTCCAGAAAATTACTGAAAAGGAGATGACCACCAGCTCAGTGTAGGACATGCACTATTGTGCAGCTTGATGTCTCTCCTGATCAGCATCAAGAACTCTTCACCAGTCCTCTCTTTTTGCCAGTACTCACCCCTCTACTGAACAAGGAAGGCTGTTTTTCTGTCTTGAAGCTATCAAAGGCCACCATCAGCAATCAAAAAAAGAGCATATTAAATTCACAAATATTTGGGTAGTTTCGGAAAAGCAGTTCTTCAAATAGCATCATAAGACTTGATATGATTTTAAGGCTTCTCTCAAGTGCCTTCAGCTCAGATCATCTCAATTTACATGTCAATATCTTTCAGTTTGCTCTCCTGTAGCCTGGAGGGGTAAGGGGAGAACTTGCCTTTGCCACTATCCCCAGCTGATCCAGCTCAAGTATTTCAGAAGAAGGTTGTACACAGACCACCTTACCATTTAAAAATTGCATGTAATCCATACCACGCTTCCCACCTGCACACACATTCCTATCCTATAGCAGGCTTCATCTTATGCAAAGCGGGCCAAGATTAAAGCAATCTTGAAGACAACCATTTCAGTAATCCTATAGTGAATGTAAAGATATATAATTTAAGCTTGAATATTTTGGAGGCACACAAACTGACTCAGGAATGTGGGATACAGCAAAAAGTCCTGCCATGTATTTTCAACAGTGTTTTCTCCAGTGCCTGTGCTGAAAATGCAGGTGGCAAGTTGATTCCCTCAGAGTTTTTGCCATCTGAGAAACAATCAGCTAACAAACAAATCTGACACTTCTATTTTACATTTCGCGGTGTACAAAATCTCGAAAATGGGCTTCAGCTGTGCTCTTTTTGCTTTTTTCTTTCCTGCTTTGTTTTGTTCTACAAAACTATTCCCCATCAATCTATCTAAACCACTTCACTGACCACAGGGGCCAGGCAACTAAGGACTGTGATTATTTGTCAAAGCTTTTATTTTGAAAAAAAAAAAAACCTGACAAAAGTAATTCAACAAATTTTTTGACAAATACATTTGAAAATTGTTAGGCTACCTCAGTTAACCAGATGAATAATGCGAAATGATACGAGGTGAATAATTTATTACAAAATATGGGGGAAAAAACACTATATAAATTATTGAATTAATACTATTTGACAAGTGCTTGCCCTTCCCTGAAGTGCAGCTTTCTCCGTGATGGAACATAGCAGCTGTTTAAAAGCAACAATAGTTTAAGGAGGCAAATGAAGAAGAATTGCAAGTGCTGAGAGAGTATGAGATTAGGCACAATGTAATTATCCCGATTGGAAGCTGGTTAAAATCAGGAAATATGGCAAAGGTTCTGTTATAAAATGTATCATACAATAACCACCACAAGTGGTACAGATACCTTCTCTTGTTTTTCATCCAAAATGTTTATTATTACCCAAAGTATAGCTCCTAACTTGCCAGTGGGGTTTCTTCCCTTGCTACACCATGAGACTACCTTCTGCATCCCGGCGCCCTGGCTGGATACAAAGGCGTCTCACTCCTAACAACGGATGGAAGCAGAATTTGAAGCAAAGAGCCAGATCGGGCAAATCCCGGGGCCTGACCGAACCCTCCCTTCGGCACAGCCTGATCTCCAGCCCTGCCTCCTGCCCACCAGGGCCCGGCCCGGCCGCGCCCCACCCGGCGCGGAGCGACACCTAGCGGCGGGAGCGGAGGACAGGTGCCTCGGGGGGCAGCGTCATCCCTGGGCTGTGGACGAGCACCTAGCCACCCCTCACCGTCACGGAGTCGCCGGAGATGCAAAACCCCACCCACCCGTCAGCAATTTATAAGAACGGTTGAAAACTCGAAAGAACAGGAGTTGCGGGTTTGATGGCTGGCGAGGCAGCTCTTACTCCGGCTGGGTGAGAGGAAAGTGAAAAATCGGGAACGCTCACAGAGTTCAGCTCAGCTATACATGCATTAGCTCCGAGTTTTTATGTCAGCCCTGACGAGTTAGGAAGGAAGGAGAGCCTGCTTTTCTTCAGGCATATATCCTTCATTAGCCTTCTGGCCAGCAGGATGCCCTTGCTCAACACCATGGAATAGCACCCTGTATGGCTATTAGCGTGCCTCCAGGAGCTGTTACTTTAAAGACACTACTAGTCCCTTTCAAAAGGGCAACTCATAACTGTGGCATCTTGGAAAGATTTGCTTTTAGTACCTGAGAGCAGGAGCTGAGCTCATCCTAAGTATCGCAAGAATTATTTGGGGAATTTATGCTCTCGGGTCCTGGCTCCCGGTCACTAGCAGGGAAATGCAGGACTCCGCAAAAAACAAAATTTACAAATCTCTGTCACCCTATGGGAACGTTGCAATACTCCCAATTTACACACACACTTTGGATGTGTAAATATTTCAGAGCTGCAGTTTAAGGGCACCAGTGATTTGCACGGCACTGTATATCACTGCTTCCCAAGGAACACAGCGCTACTGAAAAGTAGCATTCAAGTCAGAGGTGGATTTAACATTAGCATCTCAGCACTGCACTACTAGTTTGATTGTTTATGTACATCATGTCAACTGATTTAAAATCTATATTTACAAACACTGAGATGGCCTCCACTCATTAATAAATTAAGACACTTGTAAACCACTGGATCTGCAAGTTGGCTTTCTAATTTACTAGTGTCTGAGTATCAGGTTGCCCACCCTTTCTAGGCAAAAGCTGCTGGGAGGAACAAAGCTAAATGCTCCACACAGCCCTGTAGGTTGTGGTTGTCCATATAGCACTGGCATTCATGCTCCTCATACTATACACCTCTCTGCAGGCTAAAGAAGTCTCTTCTGCGCTGGGGGTTACTAGCCTTGGATCTTCTGCCAACATTGAATTAAATAATTTAGATCAGTTTAATGACAAAGGTTAGCTTTTCCTAGAGGAAGCTGGAAACCTACAGCAGTCCGGTCTTGGGGGCTAAGAGCTATGCAGAGAGCAAGCTGCCATCACAGCCGCTCATGAGGGTCCCTTCTGCCATCAGCTCTCCAAGCTCATAACTCCCTTCGTCCCCTGAGCACGAATGATGAAATATTAGAGGCTCTGATCTCTGCCTCATTAAATAGAGAATATTCTCACTCTGTCCTGACCTGAGCTAGGGCCAGTTTAAGGAGCAATCCGTCATGACATCATTAATACAAAGACTTGCTCAGAGGGCAAGGATGTTCATCCAAAATTAATTTCTTAACCTTTTTGGGAAGGACTTTGGAAAGGATATTTTACCTTTCCTAACTGCAGGGATCAGTTATATAATTCCACACTGCAACGATGATGGAATCAGAGCCAAGAGGCCAGCACCATGCTGCCTCCCCAACCCTTTCAGTGATACCCAGCACTGTGTGAGCAGAAGCCCCAGAGATCAGAAAGAGGAGCAATGGTCAGGGAGCAAACCAAGGTCAGGAAAAAACTGAAATGAATATAGTTCAAATAGGCCAAAGGCACAGGTCCCGTAACAGCAGCCTTGCAAGAGATAACATGAGGACAGTGTAGAAAGTGATGCCTGGACATAGAGAGATACTGTAAAAGCATTAATGAGTCTTTGCCATCCTTTCAAGACACAGATCCAATTGTCAGACACAGTAAACTCACAAGTCACGTGAGTGACAAATGAAGGAGACTCTGCTTGCAGTGTTGCTCATAAATGTTCTGGGAGAAGGTCTGTCCTTTAATATATGGATTTACTGTGCTTGGTATCTGAGTGGTTCCTCAGTCCTCCTCCCACCCCTCTCTCTGCTCTTCTTCTACAAAGGGTTTTTATGATAAGAGATAACCGTACGCTGATGATGAGAGCACACTGTAATGAGGGATGCAGATGGAGAGAGAGAAAGAGAGAAAGGAAACCTCCAAGACATATGTTTTCTTCTAATAGTATACAATCTACACAAGACTGCTGAAAAAATAGGATGAATAATAGAATCACAGAATTTTCTCATCCCCTGTCGCTGTCAAATCCTATTAAACTCACTCCAAGTAAAAGGTGCATTATCGACACTGCTAAAACTACACTACACATTGGGGTTACCATAAACAAATGAAAGAAGATGGGTGTGAGAGAGGATAAAGACAAATCACAAATCATCATCTTCCCAGTGAAGCATCAAGAGTATACGTATTGGGGGTGAGGTGCTATTTCTGAGAACATATAAAAGCTATATCAGGTTAGGACTGGAGCTTGATATTAACCCTCTCGTTACTGTTTTTTCTATAAATACTGACTGTACTGCTTTTTTTGAGGCTAATGTGCTTTTACACCAAAGAAGATACAGACAACTGGATTAGTATGGGATTTAGGGAGCAGGCTGCGTACCGGGTGATGTGACAGTGAACAACTAAATTTAATATGGCAGTTTGATACATTATGTATTTTATTCCAAGAAAAGTCTACATGGGCACATGAAACCTGGACTGGATCTTGCATCACAGTGGACTGGGATCCAGAACTGTAAGATCTGGGCCACACGACGATCGCATTTTAACAACCATTTTTTCTGCCACTGAGTACATTTTACATGGCTTAAGCTTATAAATGCACAGGATCCTCATTAGAAATCATCCTGACCCTAAACTTTATTTAAAGATCCATAATATTTAGCACCTTTCTGGCATTTTTACTTGTGAAGCTTAAAGATCATTAATCGATCGACATAGTTACACTCATTTCCACAGAGACACCGAGCGGGGAGGCTGACACATGCAAGGTTGCCCAGTGAATCAAAAAGAGAGCTAAGGGCTGTACCTAGAGCTCTCATCTGGCTCAAACACTCCTGCAACCTTCACTCAGCTCACCACCAGAACAGAGACTTTATCTACTTTCATCATACGGCTCTGAAATTTCCACGCGTAACCGAAATCCTAGTTCTGACAGTTTGAGAGGTTTCAAAGTAGTATAGGTCCCACCAAAGACACAGTCCGTTGATTATTGCTCTTCCTCAAGAAGTTACGGGATGAAATCAAAGACATGCACAGAAAACCACCTGCAGGTACTCTGAAACACCTCTCTCTTTTCTCCTGAATCTTATGCAGGTTTAACTTCGTACCTACACATACATAAGGCAGAGTACATGGCATGCTAAATATTTTACAGCTGATATCCCCAATTACAACCAGGACTGGCCCCAATTTGGCACCACATAACAAACTTGCTCACTAGAGATGAAGCAACTTCTACTGCCCTATCCTCAGAGTAACTGCAGAGACTAAGAAATGTAAAGCCTCTTATGTTTCATTAAGAAAAAAAAAATACGGAGAGGGCATACTTAATTTGATACTAAGTTGTCCTTTGCATATCACTGGCCTGATCCCACCACCTTCCCAAAGCTTTTTCAGCTCCGAGAGGGACACAGCACAAAGCTATTCCGAGAAGCAAGGAGAAGCCTTTACAGAAACAGGTTTTGTAATCATTCGCAATTCATTTAGCATACGGAGCAACATTCTGGGTGTCATGTCTCCCAGCTGGTGGCCAGACGCTACAGTGGATGCGACCAACTGGCCACAGTCCTTCAGCCTGGCAGACCAGGCTTTTATGCGTGCATGGCCTGTGTGTTTCCATGGCTGAGGCTCAGAGCACCATGTCCAAGTCCTGCAAGCAGACGCCAAAACAGCTGAACCACAGAGGAAATTATCCCCTGGCCAAGCTGGGCGGGGGGATGCCAAAGTTTGGAAAAGAGCTCCAGCCAGCGAAGAGGATCTTACATTGAGATCAGTCATCTTTCCCTAATGGTCCTGCTTCTTAGTGAGAAGGGAGGAAGAACAGATGGTTTTTGCATTCAAAGCCCAGGCCAAGGGTTCCAGGGGATGTGCAGTATCTTTTGTGCAGCCCCTCTGAACTCTGCACACCTACATGGAGCAATACAGCCAGTGTGGCATCGGAGGTCTCAGAGCTGGCCCCATGCAGGCTAGAGTCCCTGCTGCACAGGGAGCCATGAGCCCTCCCAGAGTCACATAGCCAGCTTGGTACAGTGCTAGGCCCAGGAAAATGTGCCCAGGTCCTCATTAAAAAAACACCTTTGTGTAATGCTAGCTTGATATTTCTCCCCTGCTTTGTCTGAATGCTTCTCAGTGCCACTTTTTCTTCTGTAACAAGAGGGAGGGTCCCGATCTGCTCTCAAATGTTTCTTTAAGAGCCAGGAAAGAGCAAGGTGGATACCACTTTGCCTAGGAAAAATTGTCCGCGGATGCTGAGGAAGAGGACAGAGAGGCTGTTAACATGTGTTCAGTCTGGAGAGCTCCACAGGTGGATGTCTCTGTCAGTGACAATCACTAAGACCCATGCAGCCTGGAGGATGGTTTGCACTTAATTGCTTTGCCCATTTGCAATTGTATGGTTCATTTGTAGCTACTTTCTGCCCAAAGTATGAGTCTGCTATCACTCCTGTAGCATTATAGCTAAAGACACGATTGCATTTCCAGACAGGCTTGTCACTTAGAAAACACTAATGCCCCATTTTTGCAAGGTGATTATTAAGGGGTACTCTGACTTTATAATATACCAAATGTCTGCATGGCTACAGACTGATAGCATGGAACCAGCAGCGGCATTGATTAAGTGCTGCTGGCAATCTGACTTCTGGAATACTACAGGCCACCGGCGGCCATAATCCAGGAATAATTAATAATAATGCTTCATCTTGCCCTCTAATGAACAGGAGAAAAACCTCTCTCTCACCCTGGCCCATCTTCCTCTTCTCTATGAATCCTGAGAGGAAGCAAACCTGTGCAGCAGTCACAACTTTAAGACCAAGAGTCTGAGCACAGAAGAGCAGGCAAGTGGCTATCATACAACATGTGGATAGTTGCACAGGTATTAATACCCTATGAAGGGAAATACATCCAGCTTTCACTGGCTGTGAGAAACACGCTTGCTGGGAGTCTTTGAGGGAACCATGAAAAGTGAGTGACATCTTATTTCTATTGTATAAAACAGCTCCGAAATCAAGGCACCTTTGTTTCTAAATAGTCTGTCTTTGTTTCCCTGTACTGGCACTTCAAGTAATCAGAAATCCTGAGTCTAGCCTCCCAAAACCAGGAAAATGAGTTTTCTAGATTTGTTGTTTTTGAATCATCAGTTTACTTTTAGGTTGTATTTTCAGGCTTTTCATCACAACATTATAGTTAAAAACCTCCTTCAAGCCCCCCTCACTTCTTCTCTCCCCCCCCCCCCCCCAAAAAAAAAAACAATGAAAGAAGAAAATTTGTCTTCTTGCTCATATACCTACAAGGCAGCTGAGCTTGAAATCAAATATGGAAGGACTAAGGACTTCTGCTAAAATTATGAGAGTAAAGAGTGCAAAATTTCCAAAATCCCTGTCCTAATGTTGAGGCTGTGGCAATGCCGTATTTGAAATGGATAACGCTTTATTGTGCTATACTTGAATTCCCTCATGCTGCTCTCCTGCCCTCGTTAAAGATATTCACCAGGAAAACCTCTGGATGCTCTTTGTATATGAGGGAACAAAGTATCCTCTCCCATGGAGGCAGAACACAGTGTTACTGAAGCTAAAAGGCCCAAAGTACCTTCTAATGCTAAAATAACAGGGAGTTTTACCTCTACTTATCTCTCATAATCCTGAGCTATTTGTCCTCCAGATGAAATGAAAGATATATCCCATCATCTCCACTGCACGCAAATATCATAGCCTGTAAAGCTACATATTAGCAACCTGAGAGATTCCCTCCCACAGAAGGGGATCAAGCCAGGTGAAGAGTGACTAAGAATTTTGTTTTTTTTTTCACTGAAACCCCATCTCATGCCTGAAATATATGATGCCTTCTAATGACGTTTGTAGCTGTGAGAACCACAATAATTACTGAGGCAAACAAATCTCATGCCTCAGGAAGCAGAGTGCTTTCCATAGGGCTCAGGAAGGGAGTCCCCAGCCTGCAGCGTTACCCTGAGACGTGCAGAGACTGCGACCTGCCTCCTTGCGGCGGCTCTCACCCCACCTCTTGCCCATCAAGCAGCTCAATCCAAAACCCTTGGCAGGAGGCTGTGCCAATAAATATATTTTCTATTGGCAGGATATTGCTCTCCTCTGAAATATCACATATTTGGCCATTAGGGAAGGCACAGCCTGATCTTGTATGTCAAATCCTATACTCCCATGAAAAATGAAGGAGCCACTTTACTCTGCTGTACTCTTCTCCCAGCTAACCAGCCAAGGATGCTGTCACAAGTAAAACAGCTGTACCCAAAAGTAATGTAGAGAGGTGGATTGGAGAAGAGAAAAAGGGCAGGAGATACATGTGCCTACTTGCCCACTGAATCTGTCGAGAATTTTAATTTTAGGCCTCTCATCAGCCCTGACACAAAAATTGTAGCATCAGTTAAGTCGTAATGAGTTAGTGGTGCATTTGATGTTTACAGACACTAGATTAAGAGCAAAAGTGCAGGATTTCACAGTAGCCTCACTACGCGTAGATGCAGGGTTTGGACCCAAGGCTTAAGTTCAGGAGTTTCAACAAGAAACTGAAATGCTTAGGCAATTCACAATAGGATACAAAGCTTTTCTTCTGTACAGCGAGTTAGCTTTTTGCAACCCCCACCAAAGGTAACCAGAAGCTCTTCCCATGCAAAGCCTTATTTTGGGGACGCATTAGGTGACCCATGGGTAGTCACTTTCAGCATAGATACCAGTCCCAAACCCCTGCTACTGCAATCATTAATTGACTTCCTCACTGTGAGGATAATTTTAGGACTTCTGCTAAAAGACACGAAAAAAGCACAGGGAGAAGAAGAAAGCAAAAAGAGTAAAGACTCAGAGAGCTAGGTCAGCACACTTGATTCTGGATTTTGACCACTCTGGGTCCTGATTTTCCCTCAAGATGAGCCAAATCTTAGCTAACTGTGACACATCAGCAGAAGGGCCTGCAAACATTGAAAGCGGACCTGATCTACTGGATTAACCCAATACAAACACACTCAGTGTGCTGTAACATTGGCCTCAGGATAGACATGGGGCATCAGAGTCAGCCTTGCTTCCAAGGGGTTTGCCACATTTCCCCTGGCAAAATAAAGTGGAGGCTCCTGGACCTCCTTCTCCAGTGGGTTTGACTGCACGGAAAGCCAGGGTTCCCACCGCTGAGAGTGTCACCACCATCAGTACCAGGCATGCCAATGGCAAGCCACAATCTGTATGGATGCTGGGTTCTGCAGCGCAGGGCACTTGCAAATCCACAGGCATGGGGATGGATGCAAGGGGGGGAGGATTAGATTAGCTTGCATTGATAAACGTTCTGTGTGCTTTGATACTCCAAGAATCTTCCTTTCCCCCCTCCCCCCTTCCCCCTCAAATCTCAGAGCCCTCCTTCCTGCCTGGTTTCATCACAACTCCAGATTGCTTGAACAAACTGCCTGATAAACCCACAGATACCAACAGGAAGCAATGATGTTACAATAAGTGTCACAGGGAAAATGTCAACTGTATCATTATAATGAAGGTCATGTCTCCCTCACAGAGAGCTCAAAGCTCTGCACAATTCACATGTTGTTATTAGGTAGATGTTGACATGTGTAACTTCTACCTTACAAGAGTCACTGCACAGGAAAGAGTGGGGAAATGCCAGCTCACAACTACTCCAAGCTTCAGCCTCCATCGTAGAAAGTGCAGAAGGAAACAATTAACAAGCATTACACAGGTGGGAATTCACAAATGCTCCGGTTCCAGCTCCTCACGACAGACAGGATACACACAAGATAACAGGGCACAGCACACAAGCAGCCTCAGATGACACCAAAGCAAAGCACAAAGTGGTACTAAGACCAAGTTAGGCACAAAAGCAGCCAGCCTTCATCCCAAAGTTGATGCTAGTAAATGGCACTTGGATACTCCATGTAAAACAGCTCGCTGCCTCCCTAATGTAGGGAATCTCCTCCTTTTAAACCTAGTGATAAAAATGATAAAAAGGGGACTATAAAAAATAAAAGCCTTGAATTAATACTCTAATGAAGTTTTATTATTTTTCTAAAAAAGATTTTGTTCCATGATGAGGAAATATATACTCTCCTTGTCTCTGGCTATACGCAAGGAAGTGGCTGTAGGGGTGGCAGAGTGTGTTTGTGCATGCAAGCATGCACAAGATGAAGCAAGGCACTGAATGCAGAAAGCAGAAGCCTTTTGATTCTCCAGAAAGACACAATGTTCTTTCCTGTCTTCTCTCCATCTCCAAGCCTGTCAATATTTTGCTCAATAAGGGATGACATGTTGGGAAGGATTTTCACATGCACACACACACACGTACACATACCCTGCTAGAGCTGGTGGGACAATATTGAAGTCTGAGAGATTTGACTAATATATTGCATGACAAAGTGTTTTCAGTGATCCACAAGACTTCCCATCACTCATTTGTTGAGCGAGATGGTTAGGGCATTGCTCACAGATCCCCCAGGATGTAAAAATAATATTAATGTAAAGATAGAGAGAAGGGAAAGAGCATGGTAGAAAAGTGATCATCTGAAGAACTGGAGGTTCAGGTGTACAACTCTTAAGGGGCAAGAGCTAAGGTAAGGATGGTGTATCAGCACACTTATGGGAGACTGAGAACCATTTTACTCTTCCTCCAGTTCAGAAAGCCAAAGGAAAGATAGAGAAGTGGGATCAGCAGGTTGCGGCTCAATGATAATTGCACTTCTCTGTGATGCTGGGCTGTAATTTATCTGCTCCCTCCCTTTCCCACAGCGCCATGGTATATCCCCTCCCATCAATTTGTTCCCATATGCACCACTGTGAGGCAAATTTGCTAGTTGAGCTCAGCCTGGCATTTTTTATTGCAGATTGTGTCCATCCAGTTGCTTGGGGAAAGGCTGTCTCAGGACCTCTCTGGAGCATGTTTGTACTTTATTTTAGTAAGAGCAGAAGGAGAGCGCTTTTAGTCTTCCATCCACAGGGCCATATTCTTATGCCTCTTAGAATTAAAACAGTCAATGTGGGCAAATTAACAAGCAATAGGTGTACCTGGTGGAGATGCTCTGGGAAGAAGCTAGGATGATTTAGCTTCAATCCTCCAATACCTGCAGGTAAACTGCAGGAAGACAGCAGCAGAAAACAAACAAACAAACACTTTTTACCCTTAGTTCTATTTTTCTGTCCTAGGATGATCCACCTTCCCTGTCTTTACCCAGTGATTTGGAAAAAAAAAAAAAACAAACCAGCTGAAACTCAGAGACAACCCCTGAAAAATCCCTCCCAGGCTGCATCTGAAGCCCAGCGTGAGGACAAACACTACAAGTTCTCTGCAGAGAATGCTTACAAACAGATGTCACATCCTAGCCTAAAAGGGACTGAACTTCACAGGGAGATGTTCAGAGCAAAGCCTGCTGAAGGAATGTCCACAAATGGTAAGTTTAGTTTGAAAGATCAAGTGGTCACATCATCCCCACCATTGCACAATCTTGTTATATCTCCATGGTTCATATACAGAACAAAAAAATTATTCCCTAGCTTGAAATGGCCCAGGCTCAGGGAAGGCAGTGAAGTAAACGCAAGAGATAAAGGAAGAGTTGAGGCATTCCCTCATCCTGGGGAGGAAAGTGAAAAGAGGAAGAAGTAGTTTGGGGGTTTGCCAGCAGCCACACTCAGCACAATGGATTTCTGAATCTAAGTCAAAGAAGGGATTCAATGGGTAAGTGTAGCAAGCCTTCCCCCATAAGAAGTCACTAGGGGGCTGGGTCCACCGTCATTGGAAGCAACACCTTTAGGTCCTGCTGTCACAAGCAGGTTAATCTCAGTGGCTCACAGATTTCTCACTTGGCTCCTGATCTGCAAAGTAATCTGAAACGGACTGCTTCCTGCATTTCCACCTCTGCTTATTTTTTCACTTATTTTAATTTGAAAGAGGATTTAGAGATTTGTGGAAGTCAGGGATCGATATCCTTAACATGAGCCAAGAACAGCTCTGAGCAAGATTGGTTGCACAATTCTGCAACTGACAGCGTATCTTAGTCCTGACCTGAGTCCAGACCTCCCCCTGCCAAAAGCTGGCTTCCCTGCTACCCTTCAGCCAGTGTTCCCTCCTCCACAGCAGCCCCTCCAGCTCTCCTAGTACCTCACTCTGCCAGTTCCTCTCCCTCCTGCCCTCAGTCTTCCTTGCTTGAGACTATAAAATACAAGCCAGAAGGTGAAACTATGGTTTTGAGATGATAAAATTAAGATGAGATCCACCAAATTCATTTTTATTTGCAATCATAAACCAAGCTTCACTTTACAAGACAGAGAAATTAAAAAGGAAAATGAGAAAGAGTTCAAGTGCATCAGTTACAGGTTGTTAATAGAACCAAAGTATTTTGTACTATTTATATTTTATGAAGCTCTGTTGCTGTGTTTTGTACAACAGATCTTCACAATAAATGATTTACCAACTCAGTAAGGGATCCGGAAAACTGATCTCAGCTCATCCTTTAGAAGGCCAAAGATCCTGATCTGTGTATGTTACAACATCCCCAAATATTCTGATGCTTTTTAAAACTGAAATAAAACCTTATCAGTCATGACTTCTGTTTTTTAAAACTTTTGTACTGGATTATTTTTAATTCTTATAGGATAGTGTCCTACCAGAAATGAAGCAATTTTTTTCTGAAAATGACAGAGAACATTTCAGAAGAAGCCCATAAAAGAAATTACAACTTTTTAATGAAAAATAATTTTTTAACATCACACATATTTGATTTTCATATTCCTGACAGAAGAAATAATTGCTAAAAAGAATTAGAATTATTATTACTTTTCTTAGAACTCTTTTTCAGCCTTAGAGGTTTCCTTTGGAAGCCCTCAGCTCATCCTACTTCCTTCAAAACACACCTGAGCCAGGATTTGTAGGACTGTTGATAGGTCAAACACACTGTAAGTAGGTGGTACAGAGAGGGCACAGAGTTTTCTAAATATGCAAAGCTGGCTCTGTTTTGCTGTGTGACACTTCAGATCTATTGGCATACCTGCACTGGACTATGATGGTGTATCAGGTGGCTTGTGATGGAAGGTGGGGATCAACATCCACTTCAGATGAGGCAAAAGCAAGTAATGCTTCTGAGTGAGTAAGGCAAGAGGTGCGGGGTGACAATGCAGTGCCCGGGTGGATGAGGACAGTTAGCACCAAAAGGTGAGACTTCTCTCCCTGCCCAGCAGAAACAGCTGTAGGGATGAGGCACAGGTGCAGCTGACCACATCTCTGGCAAAGCAAGGAGCTGTGTAGGTGGCACAGAAGGGGATGACATGTCATTCTTGCAGACACATCATGAAGTTTGACACCTGCCCCTATGTCTGCTGATCCTCTGTTCTGACCAAGCTTTGCCTGGATCAGGAAAGCAGCTATAGCAATAACAAGCAATGCTTTTTATGATAGCTTCTATCTTCTCACCACCCGGGAACCATTAGGCTGTTTGTCTTAGGCCTGCTTTAATGTACTCTTGGATGAGTCATGGCAAACAACAGGAACTTCACCAGTGCAGCGGCACACCTGAGCAGAAAGGGTCTGCCTTCAGGAGCAAGTCAGCTGTCCTGGAAATTTCACTGAATTTCACTGAATTTTTTAGAGTTGGAAGGGACCATAAAGATCATCTAGTCCAACTCCCCTGCCGAAGCAGGATTGCCCAGAGCATGTCAGAGCATGTTACTCAGGACTGCATCCAGGCGGGTCTTGAAAATCTCCAAAGAAGGGGACTCCACAACCTCCCTGGGCAGCCTGTTCCAGTGCTCTGTCACCCTCACCGTAAAGAAGTTTCTTCTCATATTTGAGTGGAACCTCCTATGTTCCAGCTTGTGCCCATTGCCCCTCATCCTCTCACTGGTAACCACTGAAAAGAGTCTGGCTCCCTCCTCCTTCAACCCACCCTTCAGATACTTATAAGCATAATGCCTGTTAGAGGCTACTTCTCAGTACTCTGCTCCTCTGCCCTGCCAGACGATCTCCAGTTGCAGGAAAGTCAGCTGTTTCCCAGACCAGTACTCCTGCCCATGAGCACCTGCAGGACCAAGTCAGAAGAGAAATGAGCGAGGGTCTTATTTAAGCTCAGTGAGGAAGCACTAGCACAGTCCTGGCCAAAGCAGTGAGCTTCAGAGCCCTGCCATGAGATGGGCTCACTTCCACCCACAATGGTCTTGGTTCTTTTCAGGTGCAGTTACAGACTGGTTTAATTGCATCGGTGTGGAACTTTGCATGAACCCTTATTTTAGTGTCAGATAGGTCTGGGGTTAGCACAAGACGAGGGTGCTGAGAAATGAACATGCTGCTGTGGGATATGCCTGATTTGGGAGTGACACTGTGGACATGTGGTCTGCTCTTACCCCATGATGCTTCAGCCTTGCTCCCAGAAACTGGCTTGCATTCAGCCAAAATAAGAACAGCTACACGCCCTTATGCACCAGCTTACTAAAGCAGTCAAGGCCAAAAGATCTTGAAATCCCAGGGACCAAATGCCTCCTGTCTGCAGGCCTGGAGGCAACCGTCACTTTAGGCAGGGTCATCAGAAAATCACTGCGTCTTGAGGTCTGAAGGGAGGAGTAGAAGCCCAAGAAAGATATTAAAGGGAAGCAGAAGAGGCGGCGAGCAAAGGACGAGGGCTGGGATTTGAGGAGAGCACATTTACTACTGGCCGAGCTTGTTACTGTTTTGGTGCAGTTAGCTCCTGTCTGTCACTCTCAATAAAAGTGTTATTGATTAGCATGTGACTTTATTGTAGAGAGCTGGCAGGGAGCCAGGGTGGAAGGACTCCAGAGGGAAAAGAGAACGACTTGGCTGGCGGTGGAGGGGGGGGGGGGGGGAGGGTGGAGGAGAGAGGAGGAGGAAAAGGGAAGCTTGGAAACATAAAATCTTGAAAAGAGTAATTAATTCTGATCGTTACAGCAATCTATTCAGATTTTCAAGAATATTATAAATCAGTTGCCTGTATCCTTCCTATTAGCATTCATGCTGGGGAGGGATCCTGGGGAGAATTGATCAGCTGAGACCACCAGTGCCCTGGGGAAGGACTCCAGCTCAGGGAAAGGAGGATTGTTTTGGCTGCTCATTTCAGACCACTCCTGTGCCTAGGCCCATGGTGAGCCAAGGCAGCTAAAGGTGTGGCCCTTGAGGAGGCATGTGGTCCCTCAACCCACCTCCACTGCTGTCCCCTTGAGGCTGTGCCAAAGAAAAGGGCAGATGGCCTGCGAATCTTTCTGAAATTGAGAAAGTGTTACTATCTCTTGCAGCTTAACTGGAAAAGAAAAAAAAAAAAAAAAGGAAAAAAGGAAATCAACATTTTCTCTGAAATGTTTCATTCTAATTGCTTTTTTATGGAAAAAATTCTTTAAAACCTGGTTCATTAACAACCGAATCCCATTTTTCATGAACAAATTTAAATTCCCTCCCCTCCCCTTTAAACTACTTCCTCACTCATGGAGGCTTTGAAAAGTCATCCAGAGCCTTTAGGAAGGATAAAAATGTGGAATAGCAAGAATAGTGAAATATTATTCATGGAAATACATGGCAAAAGGAAGACCATCATCATCAAATAACTCTTGTTCTACCATTTAGAGAAAAAAAGAAATCTTGATTAGGTATCTGATGGATTTCCTATTTATATATCTGGAATATATGCTCCCAGTAGGGAACGCTCCCAGTTCCCACATTTAAGTTCGCCCACCTTCCAGCAAGCTGGGCACTGCCTTCTTGGAGGCTCACAGGATAGAGAGGCTGCAGAGCTATGATGAGAGGCACTGGCAGAACTCTGTGCAGGGAGCTTGGCACAGGATAGCACTGTTGAAGGCTGGAGCAGGGACACTGAGAGGGCTACAGGACCAGTCTTATCCACTGCATAGTCAGAATTTAAAAACATGCTTGGTCTGTTCATCTCCTTTCCAAAGAACAAAAATAAGAATGCTCTGGATGTTTATGAGACATGCCTTGGCCATGCAAATCCGAATACCAACAAAGACCTAATAAGATGCAACAGTTTCAAAAAACAACCACAAATAAAATACAGCTCTCCACTTCCCCCTTTTCAACACTCAATACTTGGATTTAAAGTCCTCGTTACCACACGCTGATTTCAGCCATCAATGTCCTGACCTTCTGTTTCTCTGGAAACTCTTCTGACACCCCTTTCTCCCAAAGCACACACACTCCTATATACTAGTTGTCCAGCCACTGCTGCAGGTTGTCCATCCAACAGCAGGCTGGTTCAATTATGACCAGTTTGTGGCACGAATTACTCTGGAGTGCTATGAGGATGACACTGTTAGCTGTGCTCCATGCCACGACTATGAAGGTGTAGCCGGGCAGCTTGCATCCTGCACTGAGGTAGCCTTGGCTGTGTTATGCGGCAGTGCATGGGAGCTTTCAGGCAGAGTTAAGGGAGCATTAACTCTTCCACAACACTAACACAATCCTTGGAAGCCTGTATTATCTCAATCCTCAAGCAACACAATTGCCACGTGAAACTCTGTTGTCACATCTGTCCCTTCCCTCCTCCCCAACACACCTTCCCATCAGACCTTTGCTACCTCCCTTCCTCGACACCAGCAGCAATATCCCCATTAAACCACCAGCCCAGATGGCTTTGCGACTTTCCCTGAGTGCATCTGTGGCCACACTCTGCCAAGGAGGACATTTCCCTGCGGCTGTCTTCACTTGCCTAAATGTAGGTGTTTAGTGCCATTTGGGACGCCTTGGGGTGCACAAGACATTTGCACAGAAATGGCAGATATTATATGGGACTACAGGAAACCTGTGCCCATCTGCACCAGTGGCAAGAAGCCAGGCAGGACACCAGAAAACAACTAAAGCAAGCAACTCAAGCACCTAACACTGCTTCCAACAAGCAAGCTGAGAGAGTGGTATAGGGTTCTTCTTAGATGTTGTTGGGAGAAAGGTCAGAGGAGTCCTTACTTCTTTCTGCTGACACCTTCCAGACCTTGCCCTTCCAAGCAGCAGGCTTAGGAGAGTTTCTGAATTTTTTTTCCAGCAAAGGACAGATAAAAAACTGGCACTTTGCTCTGAGAATGGAAGGCAAGACACAGTTATTTAAGTAGGGAAAAAAGTGTACAGATTCCCTGACATGCTCTCCGCTTCCTTCCCTTTATTCCAACCCAGACGTGATTACTGGAAAAGAGCACTGGATGGAAATGAAGAATTTTCACAGGAAGTTCCAAATGATAATATGAATAACTCAGTTGAATGCCTTTTTCTGCTTCTCATTCCTTCCACGGTGCTTCCTTCTCCAATACCTGCTTTTTAGATTCATCTTTTCTTTTCTATTCTGTTTCCCCTACTGCTGCCAGCTCTTAGCTTCATTTACTGGTTTTGATTGCATGTTATTTACTTAGCACCCGTTGATTTGTCCCCTCAGGACTTCTCCATTTTAAGCAAAGAGAATGTGTATGATTTTAAGTGGACATAATTTTATAGAAGAAAGGAAACAATCACTGTAGCTTCCTTCTCACTAGAAAAAACAAAAGCAAGTCCATCTGAGCGATGTTTCCGCAGTTGGTCACAGCTGAGCTGATCACAAAATGGTGACTGCTGAATGGGTCAGGGTAGGAGTAACATGAAGTCATAATGTATTCAAAGCAGCATCTTAACTGGTTGAGATCTACTCATCTTCCATTATCTTTTAAATCATACATGACTTGACAAACAAAAATCAGCTCTTCAATATAAGATATCCTCTTAGTCCTCCTCTCAGCAGAGTCATGAAGCACATGAAGCTGTACTTTGGAAACAAAACACAGACTCGAAGTTGGAGGCCAATAGACTCACATAGATGTCACAAGATGTTGAGCTAACCAGAGGTCCTAAGATGTTCCCAGCAAAACTCAACACACAAAGAACTAATTTTTTCAAGACAATAGGGGAAACTACACATAAAAATGGTGCTCCCACCTTAGTTTTACTCCTCCTTCAATATTGGTCTGACTGACAGTGTGCCTTCTCCTCCACCAACATGGTGACTTTCCAACCACTCCACCTGCAGCCACCATGGGCTTCACCCTAATGCTTTCTTTGGGAAAACATCCTACAGCCAGCTAAAAAAATGCAAGACAGCCGAATTCCTTCACTGCCCCGGTGCAGGAGTCTGTCAAAGTCACCATCAGAAACAGTGAGCAGGACCCTTCCCATTTCCTCATTTTTATGCTACTTGCAAATAGTGACGTATTTCTCAAAGAATCACACAATCATTTATTTACCAAGTAGCCTACTGTGAACAAATTTCAGCCTATGGCATGCATAAAGACAGCTTGCTTCAGTTATGGTTGGAGTTTTTTTTTCATATAGACAAAAGAAAATCTGCCAAGCTTTTAGATTTTATTTTTTTTTTTAAACTATAAAGGTAAAACATCACAGGAAGCAAAAGCCCCACAAACACAGCAGCCTTTCTCTATCCCTCTCTCTCACTTGCCGACTCTCTCTGCAAGGGCCTGAGCTGTTCACAAAATGGCAGGCTGACTCAGTGCCATGGCTGGAGTAGTCTAAATCTTGACATCCTTTCAAGCCTATCATTTTTATGATGCCAACTTATGTAGTAGGTCATTAGTCACTTAAGTCATGTGGTATTTTCACTATCCCCATATTGGATAACCGATGCTTTAAAAAAAAAGCAGCAAACATCAAGTCATTTCATTATATGGTTGTGGGTGTTTTTTTAATGAGCAAGCAGTTTGGCCAGAGATGGGTATTAGCTTTTAGGAGCTAAGTCATTTACTTAGGCAGTCAACCACCTTTCCATACTTATCAACAGCAAAAGGAGGACATTTCCCCCATTTATAGCAAAATACAATGTACAAACGTAACTGAGTACCACTGCATATACTCTTTTCGGACCAGCTTCTCCAGTTGCGTAGAAACAAGAACTGCAGAGGCACTAAAAATGGAATCAAGTTCAAAGAACAAGACATATGTGCTTCTGACAGCACACTTTAATTCTCAGCACTGGGTCATCATACCAGGCCCTTGGTGTCCACTTGAAATCCTCTCTTTTTAATCCATGCTCTCCTTCCTTTCCTGAGATGCAGTTTTACAGGTAGGATATTAAAGAGCACACAGCACTGGCTTATCTTTGACTTCAGCGCGAGCACACGTAGGCCAGCTGCAAATGCTTTTAAAATCTTTCCCAGTGTTCATCATCACCATATATCCTTCTCTTGCTCCTTGAGTTTCTCACCACTCTAAATCCTTCTCTACCACCTTACCTTAGTTTTCTTCAGAACTTTCTTACTCAAACTCAACTATAATTTAGTTCACACCAAAAGAAACAGTTGCAAAAAGAAAGACATGAAACAGCTATGCAGGGTACAAGGAAGTACTTATGTTCCTGAAAGCAAGTGGAAAATGTTTCTTAGTTCTCAGCTGACAAGAACTGCTTGAAATACCAATACATGCTCCATTCACCACTGGACCAGAAGATGCTCCACAGAGGAACAGTGGCCCACTGACAACAAGAAAAAGACATGAAAATTTTTTTGTATTTTGAGAGAGGGAAGGGAGGAGCTACATGGAATAAAGTGTCCTCTGCTACCTTGTAGATAGAGCATTCAGAGCAAAACTAAAGAAAAGCCTGGAACAAACAGCCATGCATGTGCTGGCTGGTTGGCTGTCCAGCAAAGTGAAATGATATTGAAGAGGCATTTCCATTGTAAAGACTTTCTGAAAGGTCTGCTGAAGCTGATGGGAAGAACATTTTTCAAAGAGATCCAGACAACAAACTGCACTTTCCACAATAAAAATACCCATTAAGCTCCATTATGGTTATTTTTATTGAAGCTAGTCTAGACATTCAAGTACCGTTTTTATTCATCTCCAGATAAATAGAGATCTAGATAAAGATGGAACCACTGCTGCTGTGTGGGGTCAGACTACATAATGGCCCAGTCATTATCCTATCTTTGACAGCAACCAGAACAGAATAAGCATTCAAACTTCCCTCATTCCCAAATGCCCTCTCAGTCTAGGGGTGTACCTCTGACTCATACTCTGCATCACTGTGTTAAGTAGTTCCTCAGGAAATTTTTTTTCATTAATGCATTTAATATTTGGAAACAATAAAAAAAAAGAAATTTAGTTTATTCTTCTGTTGATGAAGTGAACCTCACTTGAAAGCTTGTTTTATTCTAAATTCAGATCTCCCTGAGATCCTTCAAGTCTACCTAATCTTAAAATACAGAACACTTAAAGAATCCTTTAAAATGTTTTTCAGAAGTTGGGAACACTCAGCAGTTCCTTCCAAGGCTAATACAAGCTTGAAGATGTTCTGGGCTTTTAAACAAACACAAATTGTAGGGTTTAGGCTTCAAATAAGTGCTGCCAGCTAACTTTGGACCCTTTCAGGTTTGGAAATTATATTATGTAGCTACTTTCCTGGCAGGGAAAGAACCTGAAACCATGATCCTGGCCTGGACTATAGTATCTCTTCTTGCACTGTCAGTATCCTGGTACAGTGGCAAAGGGCATCTCTGAACCTGACAGATCTGTGAGATGAAAGTTTCTGGCTCTAGAAACAGCTAGAAACTTCTGAGGGTACCTCATTCTGGCTGTTTCAGGAGGAACTGGACAAGCTCATCTGGGACTGGTGCTGAGGTTAAGAAATCTGTCATGTTTTATTGTTCCTGCTGATGTACAGCGTGCCATCCCTCATCTCTTTGTAATGCAGAGATCCTGCATGTTGGCTCACATTATACTGTCAGCTCCACTTTTACTCCTTCCTCCCCCAACTCCATTTGGTCTGTTTATGCTAAAAATAACATCAAGATTCATGTCTATGAAAGAGATGGGTGCCAGAGAGAAGAAAAACTTGCTGACTGAAAGACTCATGACCATACTTATCACCTTCTACTACAAGCATGGATTGTCTCTATTCAAGAAACTTCATTCCCAACTAAGGAAAGTAGGGGCAAAAGTTCCAAACTTGAGGAGAATGTCCAATATCTATATCAAAATCTTTTCAGCAATGCAGGTCAAGAGAGCAATGGGAGGCTTTTGGGTTTTCCAGGTTCCTATCTTCTCTGTGGCATGAGCAAAGGTTGATAAGAGGGTTTAATGGATGGCTGATTCAAGAAAGGACACAGAAGCCCAAAGAAAGATTCTACACCTTAATTTTCAGGCCCCATGAGGTTTACATCAGGTCTCGGATATTCCTGATGTGCATGGTCCATCTCTGTTTGAAAGCCTGACTGGCAGCTCTTCCTTTCCAGACAGTAAGCACACGCTTGCAGGGAAGAAAGGAGCTTTAGCAAAAGTATGTAACAAGGAATTTGTTCTGCTGAATCAAGTGGCAGATGTCTGCGCTCTGAGCTTATAGCGAAGCTTGCCCCTTCGTGATACTAAGGGCCTCCAGGCCACTAGAGATGTGCCTTTCCAGTAAGATTTCTAACGCTGCTCATCTCTAGTCATTTAAGAGCCTGGGGTTTTTCCTTTTGGTTATTGTTCTTTTTTAAAATCAGAGGTCTTTTCTTTCTTAAAGTGGAGCTACGGTGTCACACCATCCTAATTTGTATAATTGCTGTCTATCCTAAAGTTTCCCCTGCAGTTTCAATTACATGTCTCACTTCAATTAAACTCCTTAATTCTTGTCCCAAACTGGCATACAGCACCGCTAACAGTCACGGTTATCCTAGTCTACCCCAAAGCTGACTACATTGTCCTATTGGGACAGCTGAATAGAAAGCAGCTTGAAGCCACCTGGGATAAAATACATCTGTAGAAGTGTCAAACATTGATCATTAGCTACCCTCACCTTCCTTTTGCATCTGGAGGAACATGGCTTGAACAAGGGAAATTCTCAGAGAGTTAAGGGAGCAGAGCAGAAATGAAATGCCCTGCCCAGCTTCCTAGGTAAAGGAATAGAAGAGGTGAAGAGCTGAGTTGAGCAGGCTGAAGCCCCTCTAGAAGGTCTCCAGGGAAAGAAACCATGCACTTCAAGTGCTGCAAGAGGGAGAAGGAGGTGAGGACTGGGGTGGGGTTTGCCACACAGGCAGTAGGGCTGCTTCCATAAAGCAGCCTGTCATGTAAACAAGATGTACCTTTGACATCCTCCCCTTCTGGGCACCAAGGCATGAAGCAGGCGATGTATTTCAAGCCAAACAGGTGATTTGTAGGTGCTAAGTGTTCATAAAGACAAGATTAAAGAGCTCTCCGATAGCAGGGCAGTAAATCATTCCCCACCTGCAGAGCTGAGTGCCGGGCATGGATGCTCCTCCGACCCTGATTAAATAAAGGATGGCTCAGCAAGATGGGGGCTAAAGTTAGCTGACAGCTCTTGAGTGAACTGGTGTCCTGCCTGCTGCCGTTGCAGCTGATGGCTAATTTTCTCCCAGAGGAACCTTTGCAAAGGCTGGTAATTAAAACTGGTGGAAGGCAATCAGGCTCATGGGAAGGCAGGCCCATCTGTCCACTTCCCCCCCAACCATGAGCCTCCCCTGACTGAAAGCCTGCATGGGTCAAAGCTGCTCCTGTTCAGGATGCTTTAAGGACTGTAACACGGCTGGGTGACTAAAATCTCAAGGCCTGATGCTCTCACTTGCTCCAGTGAAAGAAAGCTAAAAATAAATATCTAATAACTTTACATTCAGTATGCAACAATCCCTGACGAGCTCTGAGTGTCCTGTGTACAGTTTTGAGGGTCAAATATACACACACATATGTATGTACACATAAATATATATATGTATGCATATATACATGTCCCCAAAACACCCTTGTGTTTTCATAGCATCCTAAGGTCTCCCCTGGGAATCATGCTTTCCCCTACCCAGTCAGATGTGTGAAAATAATTATCCGAATGTTACACCTGGGAAGCGATGGCCCAGAGGAGGGAGGTTTTGCAGTCACAGGCTCAGAGTTCAAAGGCAGACCAGGTAACAGAACCCAGGCTGCATCAACTCCCAAGCCTCCTTCTTAACCAAGCGCATGTTTAGACTAAAGAAGCAGATTTTGTTTTAAATTACCTATTTTACTAGCCTAGATAGGACCCAAAAGAACCTAATAGAAGGGAAACTTAATGGGACCTCATTAGATTGTTATAACATTTTTTCTGCACTGTGCTATTAGCTCTTTAAAATAGATTATCGGAAAGAACACACTTCACAGATTTAAATTACTTGTGGCTTTTGCCTTACCTGAGTTATTCCTTTTACATTTTATTCATCTGGGGTTTTCAGACTAGATTGGTCAGACTTTTTTCCCATTTCTAAATTTACAGATACTTGTACAAAGCTGGTACTGTTGGGTCATTATACCTTTAGTTACACTGCTCAATCCTAAACAGAAAAATCTTCTTAATTGATGGATCCTGAATTTGGTATATTTTCTGTAAATCTAAGCAACAGAAGATTTCTTTAAAGGGGCAGCATAGTAACAAGATAGGTACTCCAGGGTTTTTTCTGGGTTCTCCCCTGCGCCCTGCCATTGTATTGAAGCTAGAAATACTCGAAGATCATCCAAGTCACAGAGTTGGATTTGCAATAGCAACATTCCCTAACTTTGAGTGTGCTCAGATTTTCCCCCACTATAAGGGGGGAAAAGCAGAGTGAAAGAAGCATCTAGAGCATTGGATAGTTACTTCCAGCCAAGCTCTAAAATTCACCCTGTAGCTTTGTTACAAAAGCTTTGGCACTGAGCTCGGGTCCAAGAGTGGATGTGGTTCCTCTCGGACTTGAAAAGACTATTTCTCTTTCACATGTTCCAGGGAGAGCTCAAAGACATGATCAATGGAAAAATGAAAATAGGTAGAATAAGGAGATAGGGAGACCTAAAAGCTGAGAAGTCCCATGCGGTTGCTTTTCCTGAAAGATATCTGCTTGTTTTGATGCTCTTCCAACTACTTAATTATCTGCACTGAAAAAATACAATAAAGGCAGCTGCTGCTTCACAGTTCATGACGTCTTATGTTTAGCATCCTGTGTCCACACTTTCCTGAAGCAGATCGAGAGCACATGCAGAAGAACTAAGTGTATTTTCTTCCCACCGGTTTCTCCTGTTTTTCACAGTATCATGAAACTGAATTTCCCTATGGGAACAGTAATTTCATGTTTTATAAACTTTTCAAGCCAAATTACATCTACACTGCTTATTCAGTTCAGAATACTGCCTGACTTTCTTCTGAGGGCAAAAGGGTTCAGTCACTGCAACCCCTTTCGCTTCTGCCTCTTCGTTGGTCCAGTACTCCGAGATTCTGCTGTTACACTGTGGTGCACTCCAGCATGACTTTACATTTCACTAATTCTGGGATTTCACCAGCTGTACCTACTTATTTCTGTATATAGGCACAAATACACTTGTGTGTAGAGCTCTGGCAAACAGAGCTTGGCTGTGAAAGGAGTTACTTTGCAGAAGAAAACTGCAAGACTCTTTCCATGTCCACCTCTCCAAAATGCTATTTCATCACACCAGCCTTTGCATGCTCATCCTCTGCTTGGAACTGAAGACCTGCATTATGTTATAGACTTACATTTTAGCATTAGACCATCAGCTGACTGCTTGCTTGCACCTCAGATATAGACCTTGATAGATACTACGCAATTTGATATAAAGTCAGTACTTGCCACTTTCCAGTCATCTCAGAAGAGAACTTCTCCTTCTTGGTCAGGATGAGTCAGGCTGCACCTAGGCTATATTCCTGCCCTACTCTAACCTCTTATTAACCGTTTGGGTTTTTTTACCCAAATATACAAAAACATTGTATAGACACTACTCAGATGTTTGCTCCCCAATGTATGTATTGGTGGTTTACCACACCCAGATCTTTAGGCCTGAATCCTGAAACAGTCCTTGAGTAGGTTTGAATTGATACCTACATATTAATATATGTTCATATATGTTCACTGACCCAGAGTTAACTTCAGCCGTTTACATTCTTCCTTCTGTTTTCACATGAGTTAGTTTACACATACCAACAAAGGACAAGGAAAAGCAGGGATAAAACCAGGCAACACCAAAGGCACAGAGCGAAGGATATAATAATAAGATGGCCAAAACCGGGCAAACTCAGGACACGAGTCCCTCAGGACAAACTCCACCCAAAGGTACCCAAGACAGATCAGGCACATCCCACTGGGCACTCACCCATGAGCTGTAGCAGCCAAAGGGAACAACCTTGTGTTCAGTGCTAGAAAAGCGTGCCCCCTGCAAGCTACAAAGATACCTTCTGAAAAACAGATTCCCTTCTAATCTGGAGGAAAGAGAGACTGCAGGGATTAAGCCACAAGCCTGCAACTGGGAAGGAGCAGGGAGAGAAGGCAGCTGAGTTCAGCGCCCTTCCTTGCCAAACCCTTTGCCTCCCCACATCTTGCCTATGCAGCGGAGAGGAGAGCATTCCCCTTTTTCTGTGGGGACTGGGCAGATGAATGCTTCAGAGGCTACAAAGAGTTTTTTTGCTTGCAGTATTAGCAGGGACCACCTACGTATTTTGGATGGTTCCCTGGAAAGCTGTGACGTGGGCTGGATCAGCATGCTTGCCCCTCTGTTCCTGTACCTCTCACTGCCACCCCCTGTGCCTGCCACCCTCGCCAGCTGCCACCGCCGAACGTGGCACTGCCGGTGCCAAGAACAACGAGCCTCCGAGCAGAGCTGCCCGAGCGGTGCCAGTCCCTCAGCCCTGCTCGGCTCCCTGAGTCTTTCCCATTGATTTACGTATCTCCGCAATGTTATTTATCAACTGCTCCATAATTAATCAGATGCAGAGCTTGGCAGCACTAAATGAGCAGCCTGTCTCCAGTGCTCCCACCACCACCAGCCCCATCCCCTCCCAGCTCCCATGCTTTATCGCACGCCACAACACTAGAGCCTGCATTCAGTTGCTCCTCATAATAGCAGCCAGGGGGGCTTTTCAAATGATCTCATCTCACCGGGAGAGCAGGCACTCATCCTGCCAGGCTGGCAGGAAGAGAGGAATTAGCATCCAGGTAAATGCCAGCTTCCTGCCAGTTATCCCACCAGCCACCTGGCTAAAGAGCTGCAGTTGCATCCGAGATTAAATATCTTGCTGTTCTTTGCTTCTCAACCTCTTCCTGCCCCTGCCACCCTGGCTTGTAACCTCTTTCTGTCAGGTTGCTTTCTCTTGCTTTCTTCCCTTGCCTCTTGCTCCAGCATTCTCTCTTCCAGACTCTGCTCTGCTTCTAATGCCTTTTTCTCTTGTTGCCATCTTTCGTTCCTCTACTCTTGCTGCTATTCCCTTTCTCCCCCTCTCCCTCCTCCCAGATCAAGCCCTAGATCAAGGACATTGTATGCAAATAAAATTGCACTGTGTTGTTTTCATGAGCAAAGATATAAGAGGAACCTGGACTCCAAAAGTCCTTCAGCTCAAATCTATCAGATATAAAGACCACAGATCCTAATCCAATAATAAAGTTTTGGTTCTGAGTCAGATTAAAAAGCAAGGCTCGGGAGACATGGGTTATGTTCCTAAATACAGCATGCACAGACACGTTATTAGCAAGACATGCTGCACCTCAATTTACTTGTCATTAAAATATAGAGCACAGAGATGCTAACTGACCCAAACTCTTATAGTGTCCATGCTTGTAAAAGCACTCACACACTCAAGGTTAAAGTGGAAGAATTTAGAGATTGGCTAGAAATTTAAATCCATCTCCCTTTTCCTCAGTAGTGAGGCTGGTATTGAAGACCCACGTTTCTGGATCAACCTGTGGGAAACAAGATGGGGACTTACAACATTAGGAAAACTTGACTTCATCACTCTAGCTTTCTTCCTGCTCTTTTCATGCTAAGGTCCCCCCTGTGGGAGCCATGCCTTAAAAAGCCTTTTACAAGAGTGAGCTGTGATGCAGTGCAGACAGTGCAGCCTTCACAGAGAACCTGGGCACTGAACAAGGCCATCCACTGGCAGAGGCATCACCTTTGAGTGATGAATGAGCAGCACATCTTGGCTTGCCACATCCTCTTACCCTCAAAACCTAGGAAATGTGGGTGTTTTCCTGGACCTCAGCTGAGCTCCCCAGGCTCCTTAACTCTCAAGCCACTAGCATGCTGCTTAGCTACCGTATAATGAACATGGAATCCTTCTGAAATAAACCACCTTCTGTGATTAAGTTGAGGTAAGGTCTTCAGATAAATACACAAGTTTAGGCAGGACTTAGGAAGAGAAGCATAAACATTGTCCCAGTGCAAAATAACAACATAAAACTGTCAGTCTCTGCCACACAACAGCCTTGCAAGAAAGCTAGAGGGGAAGAGACATGAGCAAGGGACCCTTGCATAGCATCACTGATTAATACTAGCCCTCTCTGTTGGCCCACTGCAGATAGGTAAAAAAGTGTTCATGTTGGTGAGGTTTACCTAGATACTGAGCACAAAGGTAAGGAGAGGAACCAGAAGAGTGGTAAGAATTTTTTTGTGTTCACTTGCCCATGCTTTTCATGCTAGAAAGCATTGCTTTTATCCTGCCCAAAGAGTGGAGGTAGGAAGGAAGAAATAAGAGAAAAAAAAAAACCTGGAAAAAGCTAATGCAAAATTTTATTTAAAGCAGATAGGGGGTATAACGAGAAAAACAAGAAGAGAAACTGGAAGTAGAGGGAAAATGCAGTAGGGAAGGCAAGCTGTAGAAAATTGAGCTAGTAGGAAATGAGGCAAAGAGATGTAGAAAGCCCTGTTCAAAAAGCTTTGATTTTAGCTCTACTGCGCGGATGCTCAGCAGAATTTTTGCTGCCAATGATGGAATGTTTTTGTTTCTCATGGATTTCTAGCTAATAATCCTGTATTTTTCCCTTGGCTGAGGGCATAGAGTACATGTAAAATGCCAACATTGCACCTCGTCGGAGTCTTCTCTCTCTTTCTCTGTAGGACATAGGCTCTCTCAGGGGACTCTTGGAAAGGGTGCAAAAACAGCAGTTCAAAAAGCAGTTGAAAAACATAGTTGGGCCTAAAAGTCTCAGGTGGAAGGAACATTATCCAAAATGGGAACTAATTATTTGGTGGATTAAGGCCACTGGCTGGGTCTGCAGAGTTAGCAGATGGACAAGAATGCTGTGGAGCCCTTTTTCAGGATGGATGGCATGGTGTGAACATCTGCCTGCTGCAAGCAGGAATATCTTCCAGGTCCACTTGGTCTCAGAAGCAGGATTGCAACCTCCTACTTGGACACAACTCACAGAAACCAAAACTGCACTGAGGGGCTTTTTCATGTGGTGAGATCAAAGGGATGGGACTTGGCTTTGTATAAGTGGTTTGTATGAGCCTCACGGTGCTGAAAAAAGATAGAGCTTCAATAGAGCTATAAAAGTCATTACTTTAAAGACATTACTTCACAAAACCTTTTGCCACTAGGTTATGAGTTTGAATCCCATGCATTCTGGTGGCACATTAAAATCATTACCATTGCATCTGACCACTCCGCTGTGGCCTCTGTGTGAAGGAAATTGTGGTCTTCAGCCAAATCCTAGCAAGCACATTTAAATCACTAGTAGCACCGCGTGTAAGGATAGCTGATCCAGTTCTACCAGACTGGAGTGAAGTGAAAACAAACTGACACAACTGGGAGATCCACCTGATAAGAAGTCACAGGAGCTGGGGTAGATCCATCCACAGAAAAAAAAAAAAAAAAAAAGTGAAGTCCTTAACAGGAAGTTGTCTCAACCTATGCAAAGATTAGGACTAAATGAAATAGCCCTAGCTGCATGTACTCCTGTAGTTGAAGTCTGCCATGTTAATTAAGAAATACACATTATATTCCACCATAACTGAGCAACTGGAGCTTGAAGTATTCCCAGAAGGGTCATCCTGCAGTTGGCACATGACAAATACATGGCAGTTTCTAAAGACATGCAACAGATTATCAGTAAAAGAATCATATTTTTCAGCAGCAAACACATAGGTTAATGGAGTTGCTCCTTCTCATGTATGGTTGCAGAGGACAGCTACTATAGAAAGGCAAAAACACTGGTGTATTCCTTGGAGCAGAGAGAGCCTGCGTCCTTGTAAAGTCCTATGCAAGAACTGCAGTGGTGCTTGGCAGAAAAGGCAAGAGGAAACTAGTAGAAGCCTGATTTCTCTCCCCCTCCTCCCACATAGAATCATAGAATGGTTTGGGTTGGAAGGGACCCTGAAGGTCATCTAATTCCAACACCCCTGCCATAGGCAGGGTCACCTCCCACTAGACAAGGTTGCTCAAAGCCCCATCCAGCCTGTCCTTGAACACTTCCAGGGATGAAGCATCCACAACTTCTGTGGGCAACCTGTTCCAGTGCCTCATCACCCTCAGAGTAAAGAATTTCTTCCTAATATCAAATATAAAACTCCCCTCTTTCAGTTTTAAATTGTTAGCCCTTGTCCTATCACTACACTCCCTGATAAAGGGTCCCTCCCCAGCTTTTCTGTAGCCCCCTTTAGGTGCTGGAAGGCTGCTATACAGTCTCCCCGAAACCTTCTCTTCTCCTGGCTGAACAACCCATCTCTCTCAGCCTGTCCTCATAGGAGAGGTACTCCATCCCTCTGATCATCTTTGTGGCTCTTCTCTGGACTTGCTCCAAGAGGTCCATGTCCTTCTTAGGTTGGATGCTCCATAGCTGGACACAGTACTCCAGGTGGGGTCTGACAAGAGCAGAGTAGAGGGGCAGAATCGCCTCCCTCGACCTGCTGGCCATGCTTCTTTTGATGCAGCCCAGGATGCTGTTAGCTTTCTGGGCTGTGAGCACATATTGCTGGCTCACATTGAGCTTCTCATCAACCACCACCCCCAAGTACTTGTCCTCAGGGTTCCTCTCAATCCATTCTCTGCCCAGCTTGTCCCAACCCACATGCAAGACCTTGCACTTGGCCTTGTTGGACTTCATGAGGTTCACACGGGCCCACCTCTCAAGCTGGGAAAACAGTTTCTGATAGCAGCCAATTCAGGGTACTACCAACTCTGCCCTGATGCTACACAAAGATCATTGCCACATTGAGATGAGACACACTGATCAGCTGTAAATGAGCTAGCTCAAATATTGGAAGCAGCCTAACGCCAGCAGCATGGTGCTTAGGTTGGGCCAGTTTACCCTGCAGAGAGACAGCACTAGAAAACCACACTATGCCCACAAGGTTTTGAACTCCATTGATCTTCAAAGTAATGAATAAGGAGTATCCATTTTGCAGACGAAAAGGGCAAGGAGAGTGGAGGAAGGCACACACATGGCACAGAGGGGCTGTGACAGACCTTCCCAAGCAGCTGCCCGTGTCCTGTTTCCAGCAGTACTACCACTTTGCTGTCTTCATCCTTTCAGCACGTCTCCTTCCCTCACAACCCTGCAACAGCCATTTCCCCAGTGGGCCCAGACACATCACAACTTTTTAGCAGCCCAAAGAACAAGGCAGAGGAGGACTGTCTGAAAATGACAAACAGAATTAGCCTGGTGTTATGCAGGGCAGCAGCCGGAGCCAGCGCTGCTATTTACAAGGGATGCAGCTTGCAAAAAGCAAACATCTCCCCATGGCCCATGGGGGCTCTGCTCTAACTAACATGTCGTGTGACACTGAAGGCAGATAATTAATCTCCCATCACACCACCTGTCTGCACCACCCTTTTCCCTTATCCAGTATCTTCCTCCCTGTCCCTCCATTTACAGACACCATTTACAGAAAGGGGGAGTGAAAATTTATTACTGCCACCTATTGGCATTTGCCCCACAGGAAGAACATGAGGACGTGGCAATGCTATGCTCAAAAACATCACCACTTCTCCATACTATGCTCCATGTAAAACTATAGACACGTTGATGCTCAGTGTGTAAACACACAGTATGCAATCCTGGATGGATCTATAGACTAGTTAGGAGTAAAGCTGCATTAGCAACAGTACTGCATGCAGTCAGTCCCCTTGCTAACAGTTTTGTTGTGGTTGTTTTGTGGTTTTTTTTTTGTTTGTTTCTTTATTTTCTTTTTCACTTGTAGGACCTAAGACCAGCACTGCACTCTGCCATGTGGATATAGCAACTCACTTGGAGCCAGCTAAAGAATCTTTGATATCACATAGCATCATGAGTTTTGGATATATCCTGCAGGTCCTTGTAATCAGCGCAGAGCTTTCTCCCTCAGTACTGGAAGCCAGACTTATAATGCACTCTGGGGGCATCTACAGTGGACTAAATTTGGGATATCTGGCACAGTTCTGTATTAAGGTCAACTTTACTCAGCTCTAGCCACTCAGGCAAAAGGCCTGTTTTCCTGCTGTGTTCTGTAACACATATACAAGGACAATACAGAAAGCTTTTTAAGTTTTCAAGTAAATCTACCTCCTGCTTTGAAGCACAAAGGTCAGGCTTGTGGTGGGGTTTAACACCAGCACTGGAATAGAGAAGAGGCAGGAGGAGCGTTGCTGGTCAGTAGCTGTGGGCACTGAAGGAGCTGTGTCAGGGAAGCTCTGAACTGAAATACAAGGAGGGCTGCAAGGCAGATGAGGGGGCACTGGCAGACTTGTCCAGACAGGCAAAGCTGTTTGCACATCCTTTACACAGAACATACCTGAATGCAGTCACCAATGCAAGTCCTTACTTTAATAAAAATCAAAACTCTGCTCTAATAAAGCAGCTGAAGATCAAGCCAACCCTTGTTCTTTAAAGCTGACCTTTCCCTTTCCCCAGCGCAGTTAGATCCCTTACAAGATTTGGTATGTTCAAGAAGAATTTTTTAAAAACATTTTTACAAACACGTTCTGCATGACCGCTTCCACTAATCGTGCCGACAGGGGCGATCAATGCCTTTAAAGGAGATTTGTGGAAACCACAAAGAGTCAAATGCTGCCACTACGGAGATAAATGCCCCTTTGGCTCCTCAGCTGCCGCTCACCACAACACACCTCCTCAGGGGAAGGTTTTACTCCAGATCCAGCATATTATTAAGATGGGGCAGAAGTTCAGGACTGATTCGCAAGGAACCACTTCCCATCTGGCGTTATTTCTCAACAGAAAGTACTGTGCTTAAAGCACTACTACAGCACCCTCTCACAGTACGCTGGATTATTAATTCAACATCGATCCAGAGGAAGCATGCATGCCACTTCCTACAGCACCCTCCTTTTGAAGGTCTCCCATTCGCTCTATCGACCGGGCTGAAGGTTGCTTAAGCTAGCAAGAAGAAACAAAATCTCAGCTCCACTGAATGGCAGAGAGATCTGGAAAAGTGTTCCTTTTTTTTTTTTTTTTTTAACCTAAGATCAGGATTTCAATACATTCTCCCCGATTAGCGCTTTACAAGCAAAACATTGTCACCCATCTCTTTTTGTGAGTCAATCCGGGCAGCAAGTAATTTGGACAGAGGCTCCTACGTTTAAACCAGATCACAAATCAAGTTACTCAAGATTAAATGCATTACCCTGCTTCCCAGTATTTTAAAGGCCAGAGTTCTATAAAGTAGTACCAGATGTTTTAATTAGCAGAAAGCAACAGCATATTCCCGCACAGCATGTTCCAGAAGGGATACTGAAGCGACAAAGTAAAACATCTCAACACAGAACAAATGCATGTTTCATTATACATCTTTGACTGCTTCCCCTGCACTCTGCCCATGAGCCTGCCTTTCCTAGGACTCTTTCCAAAATATTCCTTCAAGTAGATTTTGTTTTGTTCTTTACTGTTCCCCAGAAACCTTTATAAATATATTCCACTGGTGTTTCTCAACTTCCCTTACTCAATCAATCTTTGTCCCAACTCAAATCTATTTCACTTCATTTGAAGAAACTAACTCTGCCTTCTGATCTAACAGACACTCCATTAGAGATGCAGCCACTGCACATTTTGCAGTCTGTTTGAACCCACAGACACAGCAAGGAAAAAATTAATACTCCACCTAAAACATTCATAAGATAGTGTTCCTTGCATGGACCACATAAAAACCACAGGGGGATTTTACGATACAGTGGCAGTTCCATTGCTTTTTAGCTGATGAGGATCTCAAGGTAAAATTTTGCAGAAGACCTGTGTGCACAGGCAAGCATATAACACAACAGCGATTTAAGGAATTTCATACAAAACAAGAACAGTATAGGCTATTTTTTTAATCAAGATGATACTACTAAGAAGAGACTACTTAGGAGTTACATGGTAGAAAACAGAAAAAGTGACCATTATCTCACAAAAGACCTTATATACTTTTTCTCCTTATGTTCCCCATTCTGCCCTCAGCATGAGTTGCTGCAAGCCATGCAAGCCACAAAGATGATCAGAGGGATGGAGCACCTCCCCTATGAAGACAGGCTGAGAGAGCTGGGGTTGTTCAGCCTGGAGAAGAGAAGGCTCCGCGGAGACCTCATAGCAGCCTTCCAATATCTGAAAGGAGCCTACAGGAGAGCCAGAGAGGGACTCTTTGTCGGGAAGTGTAGTGACAGGACAAGGGATAATGGTTTTAAAATTGGAAGAGGGGAGATTTAGGTTAGATATTGGAGGAAATTCTTTACTGCGAGGGTGGTGAAGCACTGGAACAGGTTGCCAAGGGAAGTTGTGGATGCCCCATCCCTGGAAGTGCTCAAGGCCAGGCTGGATGGGGCTTTGAGCAACCTGGTCTAGTGGGAGGTGTCCCTGCCCATGGCAGGGGGGTTGGAACTCAATGGTCTTTAAGGTCCCTTCCAACTCTAGCCATTCTATGATTCTATGATTCTATGCCTGTCTGCAAAATTGGGGATAGACGCTGAAATCCCCCTGATGGCTGCTGGGCAGGTGAGGTGTGCTTTCTGTTCTAGCACGTTGTGGTGCCATGCTTGGTAATAGCATTCACACTGTCCACACTTAGCACAAGAGGGAAATATGTCTGAAGGTTTTACTGAAGGTTATAAAGTTCTGTGGGGGATGGCTATCCCCAAGGCAAGAGCTGTCCCTGATACCAAGATTATATTGTTTTTTCCACCATCTGCAGAGTTCTGACCATATTGTTCTCTTCCTTATAAAACTTTCACAGTTGAACAGGCAGTTTTGAAAAGCTTGGGCTGACAAAAAGGGAAAGATATAGCAAAATAAACCCGCCAAAAGCGTATCTGTACTGGAAGAGATACACATCCAAGAATTCATTCCCTTCTCTACAGTGATAACAGTAGTAAGAAAAACAAAAGCCAACACAACTAAAACATTTACCACTTCAAAATATTCCACTAAAGAGTGGAAAATTAAGGACACAGAAAACACATAGTAGTTCTGGTTAATGAAAGCCATTTGCTTTCTGAAATAAGTTTAGAGTAAAATCCAATGGTCAGTTCTCACATTATGTTCTTGGAAATCCAGTAGTTTTGCACTGCTGCATCTTTCCAGAAATGCAGTGAGCTGGGCCAAGCTGCATGCTTCTTCCTCTCTTGCCCCTTTTTTATTCCTCCCTCCATCCGCTCCAGTGTCTTATTTCTGATTTCTTCTGTCCTTTGGAGTTATCAGGAGTAAGGTATAAGATTGATTCTCCAGGTCAAACTGTTGCTCATCAATTATAGTAAACAAACCAAGAACGTGTTTTCAAGCCAGTCAGTCTCCTTTCCCTCTCTCACACATGCTCACAGAGATGTCCTTCTACTTCCAAGGAAAACAGGAGCTCAAATGGGTCATTTGTTATTTTCTCTTGAAAGACAACCACGGTCACAT
The DNA here is from genome assembly GCF_964106895.1 of Numenius arquata. NCBI lineage: Eukaryota > Metazoa > Chordata > Aves > Charadriiformes > Scolopacidae > Numenius > Numenius arquata. Next base: position 14,063,446 of record NC_133576.1, on the reverse strand, counting down.
TTCTCCAATTTAATAACTCCTATGGAAGGCGGCATCTCTTGATGAGAAAAAATACCAGGTATTGATACAAACAGATAGGATTACAGATAAAAAAATCTAAATCCACCTGTTTCTGGCAACTTGGATTTATTTAGTTCAGAAGTTTTCCTTCACCTAAGAGAGAGGATTAGGGCAGTGGGTAAAGAATAGTAAATTGAACTGATGAAAACTTTTTAATAAGAAAGCCAATGGCACAGAGAGTGGCTTCCAAAATGGCTATGAGGAAATAGCTGAAAGAAGGGGAGGAGCAGAATGAGAGAGAGAACAAGAAAGAGAAAAAGGCACTAAACTTAACCTTCCTAACCTTCTTTTATCTTTCTTTCTTAGTTGCTTACAGCACAGCCTTTTCCCTCAGCAGTTCCCAATAGCTCCAGCCACCTCCATGCGGATATTTTCCCTGCTGAATGGGATGGGGACTACTGGTGGGAGTTATTACCCCTCCCCTTCAGACAGAGCTGCACTGGTGCATGAATCACTGCAGACAGGCAGCACAAGGTACCCAGTGCTGTGATCATGCTGCCAGCGGTACTGATGGCTGGTTTTTGTCCAGGACTAACAGTGTGGGCACAGGGTGCTCCTCACTCAGGAGCCCTCGGTTGATTATGGCCTGGTGGGAGTCAAAGGTGGGCTCATCCTGTCCCTCCCTCCTGCCAACAGACACATCCATCTCCAGGGAAAGAGGTCTCTTCTCACTCTCTCCTCTCAAAGGGCCAAGAATGACTTACAATCACAGCAAGCTGTTGCATCTCTGATGCTTTCTCTGCTGCAGTGCAATAATGTTATATTCTATTTCTGTGCTATCAGCTTCTAGAGAAAACACCATTACAAGAACCTTCTTCTGAGTCAAGCCAGCTTCTACCTTCTCCCTGACCATGAGGCAAAACCACTTCCCAACTGTATTTAGAACAAGACCCTCTGCATAGCCCTGGGAATGGTGGTGCTATCACAAGCTAATCATTACAACATCCCAATACAATTGTGGCAGACCTGAGACCCGAGATCTTCAGCCCTAAGAAGGCTATGATGACAAATACTTGTTTTAAAATGTAACTCACATGCAGGAGCTAGATCCCTTTCTGACAAGGCAGGAAGGAGAAGACAGGACTGCTCCACAGCCCAATTCCCTTCTGGAATAATGAAGGCCAGTGGGGAGTCAAGATCAAAACCATGCTGAGTAGTGGTGAGCTACAAAACCACATTGGAAAACACATTTACTTTCACCATCTGGAGCAGGGAAAGGGACAACCCAAGAAAAAGCCATCAAATCCCACCTTCCTCCACCATCACCACCACCCAGGTGCCAATAATTGACATGGGCTTCCCATAGCAGGCTGTCTGTCATCATCATCATCACTATCAAAATGTTTTTCCCCAACACTTTCACTCTATCCCACTTTCCTTTCTAGAATTTGTGTATTTCAACCTCTAGCACTAAAAACTAGACTTGCTATGGGCTGCCTCATCTCCTAGTGCCTCCAGGTTCTTTGGCAATACAAACACCTGCCCAACTAGCATATGTACTTTCCATGACAATCAAGCATGTGAATTTGAGGGATCCTTAACAGACAGTAGTGATGCTCAAATACGCTTTGGCTGTTCTTACAAGCATTAAACTAGTATGCTATTGAATACATGCCAAAAGTGGAGGAGATCCATGAGGCTCTATATCCTCTCTAAGTGGAGAAACTTTTTATAAAACCACAGAGAAGTCTGGAAGAGCAAAACCCTAAAACCTAAACAAGTCCTGACTCCAGACTTCTCATGAATTTTATGTCTTTTTTCCCCTTTCTTCCTTTCATTTAATAATAAAAAAAAATTAATAAGTGGAATGTTCTGTAGTAACTTTGAAAGAAGTAATTTAATAAAAAAAATTTCAGAGTGCCTCAAGTTAATTTAATTCAATCCTAGGCTCAGGCTGCTGCCAAATTGCACATTTCAAAACTGCATATCCAAAGAACTTTAGGTGCCCTCTGAGAACGCCTGAAGTGAAAGAAAAGGCAGGGAAGAAAAGACCCATGAAAGCAAATGAAGGCAAAATCCTTAGTTGGGGGTTGGAGGGAAAAGAGAAGGAAGAGGAAGTTTCAATTAATGTGTGAGTGATGAACAATAGTTAGGTAGAAGTGTCGCTGACATTTATTTCATTATTTTACACCCTTTGAAGGGAAGAGAGAGTAGATCAGGCAAGTCATGATGAGAAAAACTCATCAGTAAAGAATAACTAGCTTGCAAAATAAAAGTACAGCATAGCAATAGAGACCTGAGGGTCAGGGCTTCAAGCAAGACAAATCAAGGCCCTCTGGACTAAATTCTTTCCCGAGATGCATTCAGTGAGGGTCTGATGACTACAGTGGGAGCCCTGCAGACATGCATCCTGAGACATGATCCAGCCTGGAGATGGTGAACACACCTTATGGGTCTAATTCACTGCCACTGAAGCAAAATCACCGTGAAAGCAGGACTGATTATGCTATGTTGTTAGCTGGCATCTGAGATAGCTAAGAGACCATAGTAGAGAAATAGTAGGCAAGAAAACATCTTAGAAATGTTCGGCTATAATTTAATGCTGTAACATCCTAATGACCTACACCAGAGAGAGTCTGGGAATTAAGAGGTAGGATGCAACTTTGGTCTCATATTTTTTCTCTGGAAAAAACAATACACGATGCATTACCAAGCCAACATGTTTTTCACCAGTCCCTGTCTATCCATAGAAGTCCATGGATCACATTGCCACCACATTGTCCTTCTAGTTCATTTGCTAAGACCTGTACTTAGAAACCTGCCACATGAGACGAAATATGTAGGTTATGAATAACGTTGCTAGCAAATAACTTCCTCCATCTCACAACTACCACAGCTAAGCAGACCTACCTATCATCACTTCTGTCCTCTCTAGCCCCCAGGCCCCTCTTGGTGTCATCCATCTGTTTACAACAGGGGGGTTTAGGTGTTAAGCCCTTCAGAGCAGGAGTGTTGATTATTATAAATGTGTGCCAACGTTCCTCCATGGTCTCAAAGCTTATGAAAAGGATTACAACATGACTGCCAGTAATACCAGAGGACTGGATTTGATGACCCGAAGAGGTCTTTTAGAGCCCTATGCTCCTAATCACTAGTGCATTGCTTTTACTATTACTGTTGGTCCTAATCTTATTGTTTTCTTCTTTGAGCAGGTGAAGGTAAGTTCTGCTAGCTTGCTTTAAGTTCAAGGTTACAGCAGCTCTGATTGCAGAAGTATTACATCCTAAATAAGCAATACAATTTTGATCAAAGGCCTTAAACTGTCTGCTACAATTTCCTCTAAAGGGGGATACAGGTTAAGCTGGATGTCATTGGAAAGTCAGTACTTTCAACAAGATTTTTGATAAAGCCACATAATTAACAAACGACCTTGATGTTATCATACTAACTGGGCATATTTTCCATTGTAACAAATACTTCAGCTAGTATCAGAAGATTGTCCAGCATTCTTTTTAGCTATATATAAAAATTCATGAACATAGAGAAACATAACATTGATTTTTATATATATATATATATTTGTATGAGATTTTTATATGTCTGCTATACATATAAGCATATAGAATCAGTGCTTCCCAGCTCATACTAATTTTTTTTTTATTTTACTTTTTTTTCCACTTCCTCCATGCTTTGGGTCTTTCACAGTCTAGTTCTCCCATATCCTATCTACTTCATTTGCAAAGCCAACTAGAAGACACGATGACTGAAGTTCTTCAAATGCATAGACTTAGATAAGAAACACAGTTTCCAGCTACAACAAAATAAAAAACTTGGTCCCAGCTTCACTTTATTTTATGCAGTCTTTGCATCCCCCCACTCAACAAGCTGATCACTTGACTGTAACTTAGAACTGGCTCTTTCTGAACTATAAAAAACTTAATTTCCATGGACAATCAATATTATGGCAACAGATCAAGTTCCAGTAAAATAAATTTATAATATACACACTACTATTTACTGGCTTTTCTAATATTTACTGTGGTATCCAAAAGGGCTTTACACACATCTCTGAAGTTATCCTCCCATTTGGCATCTAGGGAACAAAAGTCCATATCCTCTAAGATAATTAGATACTTAATGATCTACGTGTCTATTTACTTTTTGAGGATCTCGGCTGTAGAGAATATTAAGCGATTCACCCAAATGTCATACTAAAAGGTTGTGGTAGTGCCTTAGTGCCTTCAAAAAAAAAAAAAAAAAAAACCCAAAAAACACAGAACCAGAAACCAATCTCCTAAATCCATATACTTTGTCTTAACTACTATCCTTGCGAATTACACTGTTATATAATGTAATTAGGAGAAAATAGCAAGTTCTATTCTAGGAACTTCTAATCAGCGACAAGCACTGCACTCCTAACGATCTCATTAGAAAAGAAATGCATAATTGCACGGTAGCACCGTCTAGCAAAGTACACCTCCAGCCAGAGGGGCAGCCCTTTCCCAGGTAGGCAGCACAACTTCAAGTGAGACCACTTCTGCTATAGGTAACACCAGGAACACTCGCAAGTAAGAAGCAGTAAGGATCTTGTCTCTTCTAAACATGAGGTAAAGGCTTTAAAACAATAAAAGAAAACTTTATTACCAAGGTATTGTTTGTTGAGAATAAATACTAAGCTAGTGCTTTGCTGCTGTCCTCACGTGCAGCAGTTTCATAAGCAAAGCCTATAGACCTAGAGACCACAAGACTTACAGGCACCTTGGATTTTGATCTAATCTTTGCAAATACATTCATACCCAGCAATCGCTATATACATTTAATTTATACCTGCCTATTCTTAACTTGCACATTTCAAACCAAGCACATCACTGCAACACCATAAATGAAAGAGTCCAACATTTCTGCCATGTCTTTACAAGTTCAGTACGTCTCAGGCCACCCACCACATTTGATGCTACAGTGAACACTATGACCCAACCCTATCAGAGGATGAAACAGCAGGCAGCTGGCCCAAATTTCCAGAGTCAGAGCAGATATCTGACATGGTCAACAGCATCCATTATAGACCGTGGCTGAGCTGTAGAACCTGACTTAGATTTTAAGTTCCCCAAAATGCGAGTAGCATGGTCTAGATTTTGTATTTGAAGTCATCACTGGATGTAACATGGCACTTTTCTCAGAAGGTCCTGCTTGAGCAGGAAAAACAGAGCTCTAGCAGGGATCACAGCTACAGTTACATCATAACAAGAAGGTCCTGTGTGAGATCTCTATGCAATAATGATTAGAATCTCATGGCACATTGGGAGACAGTTTAAGGTTCTCCAAACAGACATAGTGGCCACTGAATGATATGTGCAACTCTTTCACAGCTTCTTCTGCTAGCATCAGCAAACTTCTACTTGAGTGTGCTACCCTGTAAAATGGGAATTTTACAGCTCCACAGGGAAGATGTGAAAGAGTAAAGCACCAAAGCAAGGAGTTAGGCATCTAAAAGCTTTATTGATCTGTGTCTAAGTATACCATATTGTTGGACTCCAAGTTAGGTCATATCTGGGAGCCTAAGAAAAGCAGCCGTAAGAGGCAGCAACAAGATTGAACTCTAAAGTAAGGAAAGAATGTAAGAAAAATCATGAACTGAAACGCTTTAACCTATGATGGCAAGGACAAGAAGTGGTTAAGAGGGGATTTTGCTTAAGCACAGAGAAGAAAATCTTCAGAGATACAAATCACGACTGCTGATGATTCTGTTTTCCTCCTGACACAGATAATGGGATAAGTGGGCATGCATGGAAATCACAGAAAGGAGAATTTCTGAGAAGATGAAAGCCTTTCACAAAGCCAGATCCATTATACCATTTTCCCCTGTGCCTCCTGCTGGGAAAGACTGGGAGTACAGCTACTCTCAGCTTCTCCACAGCCTGCAGGAGCAGCTGGGAGCTCTCCTACGCTCAGGAACATGCCTTAAGTCCTGATCTCCCTGCCTCTGCAAGCAGCCAGGCCTGGAGCAACCCTGAGACGTCCCCCAGCTGCCTCTTGCGCCTCATTTCCTAACACACTTCTTCACAGGGAGAAGCAGGGACTGGAATAACTGGGAGGTCTCAGCCTTCTCCATCCTGGCTGGGATGCTCAGGCCCCAATGTGGGAGTGTGCCGGAGGACATCACTGCCCTGGGTCCCATCTCTGCTGTCTAAAGAGAGGTCCTGAGGCTGGAACAGGCTCCAAGAGAGTCTCCTGTACACTACTCCTCACACAGGAGAAAGCACAGAGTGAATAAGCAGCATCCTCCTGCACTGGGCAAGCCAGCGTCAAAGCTCATTCACTGATGTGCGAAACCTAAATCTCTGTGAGGCTTCTTTTTTTTTTAAAAAAAAAAAAAAAAAATTCTCCCCAGTCACTCTCCCTCTTTTTTGGACGTTGCCATGGAAACTGCATCTGGTTTCCATTCTCTCCCTTTCCTTCACGTCCCTGCTCAGAGGCAGCATCGGAGAGACATTGATCAGTGATGCAATGAGCCAGGCCTGCAGGAACCAGGCTGGCATGCAGCACGGAGTATGTAACCTCAGGGCTCCCAAGCACCACTACCTCACAGAGAAGTACCAAATTTTACTATTCATTGGGCAAGTTTAATTAAAAAATATGTGGGATCAGGCCCTTTAAGGCACCATCCTTTGAGGGTCAACAGAAGTGTCCCCATACACACATACCTGAAGTCCTTATGCAGCTCTGTCAGGAGATGTTGGGGTTACTCCCATGTCCCTGTACACATAGAAGTTTACCACCAGCCAGCTACAGAGAAGCCTGTGAATCACTGATGTGCTATTGCTCTTTGAAAGGTAACCTGTACTCTACCACCTGCCTCGTCCCCTCCTGACACTGCTGGAGCAGTGATGACCTTTTTTGGGCCTTGGATTAGAACAGATACATCAGCAAGCCAAGGGCTGTAAGATAGACAGGATGTCTCATAGCCAATACACCTGCACCCCTCTCTTTTGTGCCTTACTGCTGCTGTCCGGTTTCTCATCACCTCTCCTACTGGAAGAGAGTGCACGGAGTAAGTAACCCAAACCAGAAAGAGCTGTGACAATATATGAACTCAGTAGGGCAACATTTCCATTAGGAAGAGAAGCAAAGGTTTCAGAATGCAAAAAACAACATAAGGCCAAAAAAAGAAAGGCACATCAGTAAAGACAAAAGCAACCTCCAAGGAAGGAAGGATGAAAAAATGTTGAAACGGGGCCAAGAGAAAGACTGGCCTGATTTTTTTAATTTCAACTTGCAGCTGAATTCCTCTTCCTGCAGCCTCCTTCCACCACCTCCCTGAAGGGTACCGTTGCCTCCTAACACACTGATATGCCAAGGAGCCCTCTGACAGCTCTCTATTAATTAACTTCATGCCGATACAAATTTTATTTAAACTTAAAAAAATCCAATTCACATTGATCCACCTTCATTGCTCCATCTGGCTACCAATCAATGGCTGCTCAGCTTTACCTGACAGGGGAATAGATCTCACAGATCTCCATGCAGAAGAGACTGCTTGGGAAGTGGGAAATGAAAGCACTGTCTTTGGGCCTCTCACCCATCCTACACCCATTCTGGAGGGAGCCATATCAGCATCCCTTCTCCTTCCTCTGGTTTTTCTGCATCCTCTGATTTCCCCACAGACCTCCCACTCCTGACAGCATGAGGTGCTCTCTGTACTGATTGCCCAGGGTCCCATTGTCCCAGCCCGGGAAGGGGCTTTTCTCATATGGCAGACTGGGCTAAAAGCTCATACAATACACAGGGTTCAGTGGAGACAAGAGAAGGATGAATGGGCCCCCTGTGTTCAGACTTCTGACAAGATTTGCTGCATTTCTCAATGGCAATTGTCATTTCACTCTCAGAGGGAAAAGCTTTGTCTCTTCCCCTTCCCTCTACCCCAGGAATCGATACAGCTTCTACAGAGAACAGCCTTTCCCAAACAATGCTTCGTCCCTTAGGCCTTGTCTGCACTAAGAAAATTGGTAAGCTTTTTTTTTTTTTTCTACTCTGCACGTAGCAAAATAAGATGCTGGAGACGAAACAAAACACACACATCGTTACCTAAGGATCAGAGAGGGGCCGCTGGTCCCACCTTGTCTACACAGTAGCTTTTACTGTCAACATTATTGGCTGTTGGCGGTGAGGGCAAATGGCAAACTCAACTCTGCTTGAGTTTGGCTAGCATATGCTAACACAGACCTCAAGCTGGCCTCTCTCCTAATGTTTAAAGTTAGTTGACTCATCTGTGATCCATGAAGAAACTGAAGGTGCATTACCTTGCAGTCCTTACACTATGAGAAAGATCGTTTTACTGGCAGTTTTAGTTAGTGCACTCTTTCTAAACCCCTCCTTGAAAAACAATCATATTTTGCTACTGTAGGCAAAGCTTTGCAGCTTGCCAATATGGCACTGAGGAGTCTCAACAAGCCTGTTGTTTTGTTTCTGAGATTCTAAAATCCAATAGCTCAGGAGCTTCAGTGTTAGCAAGCATGGGCAGTACTGAAACAGACACTATTTTAGCAAAAAAATCTAGCTTTAGCCATCATGTAAAAGATGTAGAGAGAAGAAGATAATAAGCTACCCCTGGGTAGCACCCTTGAAGGCATCATTAAAATTCCACCATTGAACTACCCAGTGATGTGTCTGTCTCTGATGGAGTCATACCATTTCTACCAACCAACAAATCCTGCTGGCCTGAGAGGTCGTGTACGCAGGGTTTCTTTCAAAGTACACTTTAATCCATTTTGGCACAGACCAGACAGTGTGGTAAGCTCTGGCCATTCTCTGCAGCATACATTGTTCTTGCCCGCTGGGCCAAGGCAGATGCTTGTCTGCTCACACTAAATGGGGCATCCAACCTACAGGCTTAATGTCTCATTGTGCACTAGTCTTTGCATGCACCCATACGTGCGTTTCACTGTCTTAAAAGACAATAACATACAGGCTTACATATAACAGCTTTCTTTTGTGGGTGAGCAGTAAAGGGAAGGATAAATCCTCCACCCCTGCCCCAGCAAAAGAGTATGACCCAGACAAATATGTCAGGCTACTTCTCTAATTTAGGTAGTGTTTATATGCAAAGGGCACATTGGTGGGTATGCCTACAAACCTAATACCAGCTTCATCAGAGGAGGCCGTTGCCCCTGAAATGGCAGTCAAAGTGCTTGTTGGATACTATAAAAGCATACTTGGTTTGTGGGACTTCACCATGAATACTTGTAGTCCTTAAGCCTGAATAAATGCAATATGAGCTTGAACCACAGAGCGTGCAAATGAGCAGGCAGGATTTTGGAGCAGAGCAGGATATGGAAGCAATTCCAGAAAAGATTTTGGAGGAAGAAAAGCTTTATAACAGGAGTTGCTGGAAAACTTTAGGGGGTTCTCAGATAAATAGCTGTGCCCACATCCAGCCCCAGTGGGTATCCCTTCATCTTCTCCATTGCTTGGTAGCATGAACAGTTTGAGTCCCTAATCCAGCCATAGCAAGCCACTGGGTCACAGGCTTCCACTGCTGTGTGAAAATATCTTTAACATCTACGATCAGCAGGATCTCAAGTTCCATCTGGTGGCCATTTCACTCCAAAGACACTGGTGTTGGTATCTGAAGATAAGGTCCATGTAGCTCAGCCCTACAGCAGTACTATAGCACTTTATATCCTGAAGTGTTTATCCTTCTGACACGCCCTTCAAGCTCAACATTTTTATTGCCAGAGCGGGAGATTAAAGCACAGCAAAATTAAGGAATTCCCCTCAAGATAATACAAAAAGTCCTGTGGAAGAGCAGAAAGCTCAACCCCCAGCTCCAAAGCCACAGGCTACTGCTTCATCCGTCCTTCTTCATGGTCTGAGTGTGGCTCCTATATCCTGACTCTCTGAGAGACCTGCAAGATAGTGGTGAATCTAACTGCTACAGCAATGAGCCAACACATTACCTGCAACCCTTCTCACACCCATCCTCCAGTTCTCTCTGATGACTCCTCTTCCTTTTGCTTATTTGCTATTTGTCCACTTTCCCAGGGTCTCTTTTTGTCTGTGTCTCATCTTGCAAGGACAGAGATACACACCATCTATACAGAACTAGAAAAGAAATACCCACAGGCTGCTGAACTTACTCGTTGGAAGCAAACAGGCACAGCAAAGCAAACAGCCCTGGCCCTCAGAAACCTGGCTTCAGACAATGAATCAAAAGTGCTTAAACTGGCATCAAACCACCCTGGGCTTTTGGGGCTTGCTGGAAGAAAAAGAAAAGTTGAAAGAGAAAAGGAGTGAGGTAAGAAGAAAAAAAAAATAATCCCAGATGCCACAAGTAAACTAAAGAAATAACAGTCAGGAGGACAACTCAGCTATGCCTTTGGTGTTTGCTTTGATAAATATCACTCCCCACATAGCCTCTGAGGGACCACCCTCCACTCCTCCCACCCCGCTTCGGTCCCATCTTGTCTCCTTCCCCCATTCCCTCAGATGCATGCAGTACGAGTACCATTCCTCCCTGCCTTCACTATGTGCTTTCAAACACACCCTCTCCACCCCTTCCTCTTTTCGTCCAGTGACCCTTACTCCACCCCTGTCTCAGGCTCTTTTCTCTCACGGGTCTTGATAGAAAGAAGCAGGACTGAAATTAGCTGTTATTCAATCCCAAATTGCTGACCTTTGAGGGCAGGGACTGCTGTAGGCACTTACAGTGTCCTGATCACCACTTAAGGCCTTTTGCTATTGCTACAGGAACCTCATCTAAAGTCAGAAGGGGTCATTTGGGCTAATATAACCTCCAGGATAACACGGGCTGGAAAGCAACTCAGCAATTTCAGCACTTGGTGGAGAAAGTTGTTTGTGTTACATCATCTCTTAGAAAGGTACCCAGTTTTGACTAAAAGACTCCAGCTGAAGGACTGTCTACCATAAACCTAGTCAGCCCAGCTGGTATCCTCCTTTTTAACTTCTGCCTCATTTCTAGTACAAATTTGCCCGCCTTCAGCTTCTGATTGGTATGTATCATTATGCTTATGCCTAAAATCATCATGTTGTCAGAGCTTGTCAAAACCTTTCCTTCTCTTCAGGAAAAAATTCACAAGTTCACAGTTTTTTCCAGGAAAGAAATATGCTCAAATGAGAGGCTTTCCTGTGAAATAAAAATATTAGGAAAGACATTTTGTTTAGGCGGTGTGAGAATCTTTTGCTTCAATGAGGCTGAAGTCCCTTGCTTTGATAAGGACAAAGAGCTTCTGCTGTTACCACTCAGACTTTTCATTTGATAAGCAGAGGTTCAGACTAGACACATGGAAAAATTTCTTCACTGTGGAGGGTGTAGTGTGTACCCAAAGAGGCTGTAGGACCTGCTACCTTATCAAAACTCAGGTAAATAAATCCATGGTGACTTGATCTGATGCAGCAGCAGTTATATTTGAAGAAGAGGTCGCACTTCGTGACCTCCAATGGTAGGGTCCAGCCAGCACGTCTGCAGTTCTGTGCAATGCCAGTCCAAACAAAATACTCCAGCCTACCTGAAACTAAACATTTCACCAAGCCTTCTTCACAAATGGTTATAACATCAAGAAAATGGTGCTTTCTAAGGGAAAAAAACTTGGACAGTGTTTCAGCAGGAGTTATGAATTTGCTCTTGAATGCATTCCTTGTGCTTTTCCCATGCTAAGGAAGCTCATTTGGCTCTCTTCACTTTTGCTTCCTTGCCCTACTGTGCTAGGGATGGGTGAGCAGACAGCAGCCGATGCCTATATTTGTAGTGATGTAGAGTATTTTAGTAAGAGTACCATGGTACACACCACCTTTTTTCTTGTGAGAGTATGGCAGAAAATCTCGTCTTCAGAAGAATATTGTATTAAAGCACTTCAGAGAAGTCCCTATACCACACCCAATTCCCAGACTGCAGTGCCTACTTTTTCCAGAAACTTAGGGAAAAATCAACGTTTTCTTTCACAAAATTTCAGCTGAAAAGTCTTTTGAGATAGTCTTTTCTGTCAAAAAGCTGTCAGTTTTCCCACTGAAGTTTGGAACAGATTCAAAGTGACAATTTTTCCTTCTATTTTGCTTTAAAATGTCATATTCCTACCTTTTTTTTTTTCTCCTCCCTTTTGGAATGGAATAAAAGCATACGTGACAAAGTGACATTTCCACTCGAGCTATCATTTTGTTTCTCCTTTCTTTTTAAGCTGAGAAACAGAAATGGAATATTTTCAGTCAAAACGTTGATTTTTGAACTGAAATGTTTGTTTCAAATTTTCCCTTGAAAAAACCTTTTTCTTCTTCCCCAGCAGAACTGATGTTGTTCTCCCTCCCAGAAAAGTTCATTTTCAACATACTTATGTATGTATGTATGTATGAAACTTCAACCTATAGAAATTCACTTCTCTGCCTTGGCAGTTAATTGGGTAGTCATGGGCTGCACGAAGGGTTCAGGGAAAACCCCTCTTCAGTTTGCGTCAAGGCTCTTAAGAGGGGCTGCAGTCTCTCCCCAGCTGACAAGGATGTGACCTGCTGCCTCTGAGCACACTTCTGCCACAATGCATGAAGGCATGAAGGAGGGTGCAAAATTTTTTGGGAGTGTCAGTTACTGCATACAAATTGAGTCCCAGCTCTTTTTTTTCTTCCAGAGATTGTAATAAAACACACGTGGCTTTCATAGTCCTTACATCTCTCTAGAAAAAACTGTACTATCATAAATAAATGAAATGACACAGAGAGAGACACTGCTGACTGAATGTGCATCCTTCTCCCTGCCTCAGACCTGAGGATCTGGCTACCAAAATTTTGTTCTGCAATCCAGTGCCCCAATGTCATTTTGCGTATGAGAGGTAAAAGTCCCATTTGGTCAAGAGCAAAGATCCACACCCCAATTTAATACATTTTACTCTGGTGCCGCACCTACGACAATATTAGTGTCCCTGCCCAGGCTTTCTCTTCAGGATTTAGGGAAATGTCTAACTTCCACACTTCTTAGGAAAGATTACTCTGCTGCACAATCCTTAGTTATATTAAATCCACACAGTGATGATAATGTGGCTAGAAATATTTGCCAGCAAGGGATTGAGTGGGTGGAAAACAGGGGTTTGCTGAATTATTGCTAGACTATTTAATTTTGACTTTTGGTATGTACTCTTCTCCTTGCTTCTACACATTGCTCACTTTGTCACTCCAGGCTTCACACCTTACCTAGAATGGTGAAGTACGTATTTCTAGTTTATTTCTTTTATTCAGTGTACCCCACTGGTTCATAAAGTGCTCTCTCTTGAAGGACGTTTCCAAAACCCATGCCCTGATTGCACATCCACCAACCACAAGTTGCACTGAGAAAGTTTGATCAGTCTTTAGCTCCCTTTTCCTGGATGGCATGTGGAGGCAACACATAGTAAATCAAGCACTAATACTTCTCTTAGAAGAACTTTACAAAGGATATGCCTTGCATAAAAAGTTCGCTAAAAGATTGCATATGCAACATGTAAAGCATTAGAAAATGCCCCACTAGGGTGTCCCTGGGAACTTCGAGGGCCTAGTAGTCCAAACAAGTTGGCAGCTTTCCTCATTGCTGTTTACATAGCACCTTCATTTTTGTTTTGAAACAGAGCTTCTGACATTAAAAGTGGCATCTACAATGCTAAACTCAAATCTGCAATAGGGAGAAGCCAGTAAATGGGGACGCTGCTGCTACTGGATCTGTTCCAGATCCACAAATGTAGTGGCATTCACATCTTTAACATCATGCTTCTTCATCCAGATAGTCAATTTAGCAAAAGGAGAGGTTCAACCTCCTACTTTCCTATGGTGGCTTGCCATTTTCCTCTATGTCCCTGACAAAATAAAGAAATACATAATAAGGTAATCTTTTAGTAGCGACTTACACTTAGAGATTAGACTAAACCAAAGTGAACTGGTTTAGCAGTCTACAGCAGTAAAGCAGAGACATCAGCCTTCAAAGATGACTCTGCAGGGGTTACACGGTATGCAGCAGTGGGAAGGGCATGCCATGGGTGACACTGAATTAGTCTGGCAGCAGAACCTATAAGTACACTGCTGCACTGACCATACACTAGTATGTATTAGTACAATAGGGAGTCTGAGTCACATTGACAAGCCAGATGGAGGAAGATAATCACAGTGCCAAGTCATGGTGGAAGAGAGTGGAGTAAGCAAATGTCACCCAGGCTTCCCAAGCCAAAGGGCACCCACTAGAGGACAAGGGAAGCAGATCACAAAATGGTGGAAAGCTATATTTTGCAAATCTAGGGAAGAGCACACCATTGCAAATAATTTTGCTGTCTATCTAATGAATCCAGATCAGCTACTGCTAGAGTGCAGGCTAGCAGAGGGCCAGAAGGAAGACAGGGGCCCCAACACAATAACCTGGACCAAAGCCAGTAGAAGCACAGGAACAGTGCAGCCCTGCCGCTGCATGGGACCCACTGTGACACCTAGGAATGGAAAACCTTCCCATCAAAATACAGGCTTGACAGAAAAGTTATTACACAAGGCTACAATAGGACAGCTATTATGGATTCATCAGATCAAAATACAAGTCTGAGAAACAACCGGATACCCAAGTTATTCAGGCCATAGACATCACCACAAGTGGACATCCAGGCTCAGACATGTTTGGTACGCTACTCAGTACACTAGAAGCACCATTTACAGTGCTTTAGCTCTACCCTGTCCTGGTTTTCTTACCTGCTTTGTTTCGGTTGCCATCACCACATGACTTCACCACATAACAAGCCTATTTAGTTCAGTTAACACAAAACAAGATGTACATTCTTGCAATTTGTTCTGAAAGCAAAGGTAAGGTCTACACAGGCATGCCACCCCCTCAGCCCTTGCAGACATCAGATTAATCTGTCGAGTCTCACATGCCTAAGGCACAGTTTGTGCAATTGCCCCTTTCTCTTTGCTCTACTGCAGCTGGCCTTGGGCCTCTGTCTTTGCAGGGCAACATCCCAGCTTCTCTTTTAATGTAATGTACATTACAGAATACTGTACAAATGTAAGGGGGATGTTATCCCCATCCCAAATACAACTGGTTGAGGAGGTCTGTGATCTGGTGCAAGGGATTACAGCATGAGAGAGAAGCCACAAGGCTGTGCTACTTTCAGGATTGTGCTGCTAGGGAGGGCCTGCTACACAATGCAAGCCCCACCTAAACTGTTCGTCTCTTTCACTGGATCCCGATCCCCCTCTATTTCATTTCTTGATTGGGACCAAGCTCTAGTGTTGGGAAGGACCTGTACATGGAATTTTGCTGTCTGCAAGATAGGTAAATTGAGAAGGTATCTGAGATTGCACGTCCAGTGCAGAGAGAGCTCCAGGGTTTATACAACCTGCTCCTCACCCTGGCAAGGCAGAAGACTTAAATATAATGGGCACCAAAAAGCCAGTTCTTTTATGAGGCTGTTGGATATGCAGAAAGCCAGAGAACTGAAGGACCTCAGACTGTGGTAACAGTTCAATGTCATCTGACCAGAACTTTATGTCTGTCCTGGATTTAGGGGACACAAAGGATGGATGGTGCCTGACTGGCACCTCTATCCTCATTCCTTCCTTTTGTCTAGGTGCATATTAGGAGGAGCGGGATGGGAAGTTAGGCTGATCATTAGAAAACAGTTTTAATCAGACCTTCATGAAGATCACAAAGTCATCAGCTCACAGTGACGGATTGCCAGGGACTCCATGATGAATGCATTTGCAAATATTGCTGCAGAATAATTTCCTTCCGTCGCCGGAGCACTCCAAACAAATTAGATTCCCTCTAATCACATCTCCTGTCTGTGGATGAGGAAAGATGGGCCCGTCAGCATAAACGCATTTAGGGGGCGGGCAGCGGAGGGAAGAGAGCAGGAGGTAAGGGGCTAGATGCAGCAGGCAGGCAGATGAGGTGCTGGAAAGTTGCCCAGCTTTGAGGAGAATCTCTGAGCAGTGGTGTGGATACATGGTAATCCCAAGCATGTTAACAGCTCTTCCCCTGCTTGCACATACACAACATGAACGGTAGAGGAGGGAGGCAGAAAAGTCCACGATTCACCTGGAATTTTACAATGGTGCAGAACAAGAAGGAGAGTTATGCCAGCATTATTTATTCGAGAGGGTCCAGACCTTGGTAAGGTTACACAGATGACATAAAAGCAATTTCTGTGATGAGGCAAAGCCCGTGCTGCTTTCCACACTGTCTTCCCCATGCACTACCCCTAGCTGGGATACTTGATTTAGTGAAGCAGAAGGAACAACTTCCCAGATAATCCAGTGCAGGTGACTCAAGATGCAGTACAAGGATGGAGACACAGTTGGGAATTGTTAATTAGTACCAGGTGGCCATTATGCCATGCTGGAGGCATTCAACAAAGCTGGTAGCTCTTTTAATTCATACTAAGTCCAAGCATATTTGTTTAAGACTCTGAAATCAGGGAAACAACAGGCCTTAAAGACAAACCAAGTCTGAACAGCACTTTGTGTTTTTAAAAATGGAAAATACTATACCAAAAAGGATGGTCTAAGTGAGATGTCTGAAGGCTACTATTCTTCTCTACATCACATTTAGAAGAAATGCTGGAAGCTGGCCAGGAGAATTAGTGGTATGAGCCTGCTACTGTGCAATATCTTGTCCACCATCTACAATTTTCCTGAATGCATGAATTAACTCAACAATAGCTTCCTCCTCCCTTGCCTGAAAAATCAAACGTCATTGCTTAAGCGACACATTCCTCAGTGACTGACCTGGCAAGTCACATATTACAGTTTCTGTTCCAGAACAAGTGCAATCCATAGAGGTAAGTCGGTGGCACAGCAAGCCCAATGTTTACTCTACCCTGTTAGTCCCCAGCACTGGCC
This sequence comes from Numenius arquata, assembly GCF_964106895.1. Taxonomy (NCBI): domain Eukaryota; kingdom Metazoa; phylum Chordata; class Aves; order Charadriiformes; family Scolopacidae; genus Numenius; species Numenius arquata. Next base: position 14,046,595 of record NC_133576.1, on the reverse strand, counting down.
TGAGATCCACTGTACCCATTTTTGCTAGGAAGTTGGAGGAGCCAGATATTCTTAGAAAGCAGACCTTGCCATGTTATCCCACATGGGGTGTAATAGCGCAATGTGGTGAAGACAAGGATCACGGGCACATTCTGAGACTACAAAACAGTAAGAACAGGCTGAAAGATTTAAGTGCTATGCAAAGTTTGAACAAAGTATGTAAGGAAGGACTGAGACACACACTGTGCTTGTCAAAAAAGGCCTGTGCATTATCTGTTGAACGACTTACAGTTGTGCTTTATTTCTTTCCCTGTTCAGAAGAGCTAGGGTAGTTTTTGGCTTCCTACTCCCTAGTTGGTACCAACTTGCTTTTCCACAGTCCCCGCTTCTGGCAGCTCAGAAACTCTGCCAACAGCTCACTGTTGAAGGAAAAAAAAAAAAAAAAAAAAAACACACCACGTAGTAAGCCCAGTCCATGCCCCTTTTAATTAGCTTTGAGATCTGGCACCGAGTGAGCTGACACAGAAGAGACAAAGTAAAGAAAAAGTCTTGTTTAAAATACGTCAGGGAGCTAGCTGCGGAACGGCGAGCAGGGAGAGAGCGGGGGGAGCAGAGGAAGAAGAGGGGAGCTGCCGCGAGAGCAATTGGCCTTGTTTGCTCTCCTGGAAGCCTCTGTGTGCTTTTCCTCCAACGTGCACTGGATTTATATAGGGGGCAAACCCTTATGGGCCAGTGGGCTCAGAGCAAGGCTTGGGCCAAGAAGCAGATGGGCTGCTGCCAGCTTCCCCTCCTCCTCCTCCTCTCGTCCGCTCGTGCTCTCTTTCACACTCTCACACAGCAGGACCTTCTTATCAGGTATGATAAGCAGCACTCCTGAGCACTGCTGGCAGGCTTCCAGCTCACGTTCCAGGAGCGCGGCCGGGCGCTGCTGCTGTGTGAGCACACTTTAATAAAAATCTGATTTTTATCTGAACATTTTATTAATCCAGGCTCAGCCGTTTGCCAAAAAAGCCAACACATTGAATATGCCAACGTGTGTTCTCTCCAGCTTCTAATGCCAATGTGCCTTTGCCCACAGAGTCTCCTCTGCCCCACATCGGTATGCATTTTCTATGTAGAGTTTCTCCTACTTCATTGCTTGCCCCTCCACCATGCTAGGGAGATGGTAGGGGCTCTCTGCAACTGGTTTGCCCTCCCTTCTTTTGCACAGTGATTTTGAACAGGAAAGGGGAAAGGAAGAAAAAAAAGTTTCATTAATATGTTCCTACTGCCAAAATTGCTGTTTTTCCTATACACAGAGCACATGAAAAGACACTGGATGGCTGCAAGCTATTCCTAAAAAAAATAAATAATATATATAAATATTCCCTTAACCTTCCACCGATGCTCTGCTACCATGATCATTCACCACCTCTCATGAAACACCCATCTTCATCCCCTTACAGGGTAGGCTGAAATATAAACATCACTGGGTGCTAGAAATCAGCCTGCTGCAACATAAGCAGAGGAAAGGAACAGGAAAGATGGAGAGGTTTGTGTGGGACCAAGCTTAAAAAGTAAGATGGATGTTCTAAGAGCATCCATAGTCAGCATAGTTTTTCCATGTCCTAGCTGATGGATTGACATGACTTCCTGGAATAAGACAGCCTGCTCTACAGCTCTTCTTATTCTTATTTTGCGAGTTTGAGAATAGGACCCAAGGGCTTTCAGCTTGAAAAGGGACTATGCTGCTGGACCATGTTCTCACCTAATGGAGTAGCCCTGCTGTTATCCATAAAACTGGTGACATTTAGTGCAAAAGCCTTTTTGTGAGCTGTATTAGAGCACTATGCACCTTGTAGGACTATGATATCCATTCACAGCCTTCCTTTACTGTTTCCAGACTTGCAACTGTATTTTGGCTGTCCCTGGAGGGAAGTCACACATTTTCCCACGTCATCTCTTTACGGTCCTTCTGAAGCGGTTGCCCTCATTTGTCCATTGCTTTTTTATATGCTTAATGTTTCCCCCACAAGCTTCAGATCGAATTCTCCCATTCAGTATTCCAAACCCTGCTGCAAGCACAGTTTGTCTTCCATCCCACTTAAGCCAGGCTAAATCCTAACCTACTGCTGTACAAGCTCAGAACTTCCTGTCATTCCTTTGAGAAAAGTTCATTGTGTTTTTAAGCTTACAGTCACAAACCTTCTGACTCTTTGGGATTCTCCTTCAATCCAGTTAATGGCCCCCTTTCGGCTGTCTGATCTGCCATAACAAGTGCTCAGGGGAACCCATAAGACAGACCAGGTGTTGGCCAACTGGGACTGCCCCTTACCAGGCGAGATGCTATGAAAACACGAGACAGCTGGATGTTACTTCCCAAGCCACAGAGGCAAAAGATTTGACAAGCAGCTCAAATAGCTAATCAGTAGACAGGGACTTTGAAAGCAAGGACAAGGATGTACACCTAGTTCTTCTCTGACCATTCGTTTGGGCAGTCACATTTTGGAGGGAAACATAGATTTGATATTGTCAATCTATTAAAACTGAAATGAAAGAGTGAGGGAAGATGGAAGTTCTGCCTGGCAACTCAGGAGATACTTAGGAGACTGAGGTTCAGCTATTAGCTCTACTGGAGACATCACATGTGATATTGGTCAAATCACTATGCCTAAGCTCCTTCTTTGTATACTTAGGATGCCTAAAATAGTCCAGCCCTGACTTCAGCATGGATGGTGAGATAATATATAGCAAATAATGATTCAAAATTAGAGTTGGTGTTCTCCTAAAGGTGACGAAGAACAAGGAGGTAGGAAAAACGCTGTGGGGATAACAGATAGAGAAGTGAAATAATGAGCTTAACAGTGCCATGGGAATAAGATGTCCCTAAGTTCTATTCCTATTAGGGTTTTACATAAAGTCTGTATGCTCCCTGTCTCACTCTGTTTCCTCAGGCAAAAGACAGGCTGGCTGCTTACACTAGCCAAATGTTACAGTCAATTTCTTCAGCCCCAGTCTCTGGGTCTGTCTTCTTTTGCATTAGTCAACTAAATAAAAAAAAAAAATAAATTAACAAAACAAAACAAAAACCCAGTGAACCAAACATCCCTCTGCCCCCTGCCAAACAACAGTCAGATTGCATCCTGCACAGGACCACTGAAAATTTCAAAGGATGCTACAGTCTGTCTGCTACAGGCTTCGGAACATAATGCTAAGTAATATTTCTCAATACTGGAGCGAAAAACAAGTTCATTAAGATTTGTAGTCTGCCTTGTCTTAAGGCAAGAGCTGCTTGGCCCTAGGCTCTGGACAGCAAAGATGATGTCTGTGCCATGCAGAATGATTTAACTTAGGTCCTAGAAAAAGTGTGGACACATTAGTACAGCATGCTGATCAAGCTACTGTGCTCTGCTTCTTCAGGCGGCTAAGTAATCTGGCAGGATGTCTTCCCACACACGGTTATTCTGCTCCCAAAATAGCAGAGATGATCTTGCACAACACTGTAAGGCATACATATAGAGAGATTACTTTGCCCTTTGTGAGCTTACAGCCATACTAGCATGCAGCCTTTCCACAAGAGGTTATTCACTTAAAAAAACCAAAACATGGCTGTAATAATCAATTAACAGCTCTCCCAAAACTCATTTTCTTCATAGCTTGGTCCATGCTAAGAGTTAGTTTCTCTCTTCAACTAAGTGTATGATCTCAAAAAGGAGGTGTGAGCATCTTTCACACACCTAAAATCTTCTTTCAAAGTGTCAGACATAAGTGGTTGGACTAGATGAGACTTGGGCTCAAATAGTTTTGCACTTCTGACATTAAAGATGCTGTGCTATAGGATAGTGAAGAAGCCAGGAGAGTCTCCTCCAGTGAAAGTTTAGCATTAAGAAGGTCAAAGTCTTAATGAATACAGCATAGGGAATAAGACTGCTAATTTTGCCTTGTGAGCACAGTTTTAAAAGAACTAGGGAATGAACAAAGCAAAGTACAACCCTTTTTCTTTCCTTTTTTTTTTTTAAGTAACTGTGATTCCAAGCACAATAATTGGAGACAGAAACCTCTGAACTGAGGCAACAGTAGGTAAAGAGTAAAGAATGAGCAGCTATGGGTGATGGTTCCCTCATGATAGTACAAATAGAAGCTTGTTATCATTTTAGAAAACAGAATGATCGATCACCTGCTCACAAGATTATTTCTGGTAAAGATTATTCCATGTGCCCTGGACAGAATTTAACACTGACCAGTAGACTCGTCAGCATGGGGCGAGGTCTCTGGGAAATCTGCGAGGGCAATTGCACTACTACCCTGCCTCTGCCTCGCTGCTATGCTGAATGCTAACCTAGAGCGATCCCAAATGGGAGAATGTCTTGCTTCACAAGAGAGTGATTAAATGCTGCAGTCCTCCCCTAGAGAAGCAGGCTTGTCACTCCAAGGATCTCTTTGCAAAGCAAGTGCTTGCCCCTGGGAGCAGAAGAGCAGTACAGCACACAGAAAGAATCCAAGGCACTTGCCAGCCCCTACCTGACACTGTGCGGCATGCTCGTATATGTCCCAGCTACACAGATGACAGCTGCTGTTCAAAACATCTCTCTTCACGGGCTTCTGCAATATTTGTACAGAGCAATATTATCCTAAATGTCTTCTAATTATTCCTCTGGATTAATGAAAACGTGTTATATTATTGACGGGTCTTTTGCAATATTTATAAAACATGGATAGGATTAAGGAGGAATAAATAAATATGTAGAGGATGCCTAACATGTAAATAATAAATATTCAGTCATCTATTTTTTCACAAGATAGTTTAAATATATGGCGTTTTCAATAAATCTTTAATAACTCTGCAAATATTTATTTATTTGCTTTGAAGCATAAGGGAATTGCAAGAAAGCTCTGCAGGCTCCAGAAAGGGCAGGCAGATGGAATGCATGCCCCACCATGGAGCCTTCAACCATCTTCTGGCAAGGAAAGAAAACACATCCTGAACTGCTCCAGGATGGAAGTGAAGATAGTTGAGGAAAGGAACTTTCAGGAACTGAAGAGAAACATCCCAATTGCTTCACAACCAGCCATGCCCACCAACCACAACTGCTACACAACAACTACGCCTAGCCAACCACCGTGTATTGCAAGGCTTACAATCACATTACAGAGAAGTACTCAGCCTCTATAGGATTCTCTGCCCCAGTTATCCTAACAATAAGGGGACTACTGCAAGAGTATTTGCTGGAGCTCCCAAGCCTGCAATGAGCAAGGAAGAAAGGAAGACAAGAAGAGACAGTTTGGTTGTGAACTACTCCCAGTTTTCCTAAATAATCTAATTTTTCCACAGGATAATATAATGTCAAGAGAATTGTCCTTCTTAAGACTATCTATGGCATTGAACATCCTGAAACCTGTGGTAAAGAACAGACCTGCTTTGCCCAAATAGGAAAGCTGGACTCTCCTCAGTTGAGGAACCCTCAATATCCTATGTCCCAGGGGATTTTGGACATAAATTGGAGTGTTTGGCCTCTCAGAGGGCACAAGGTCATACAGGGATTTTAAAAATTCAAACACTACAATATCAAGAAGTTTTACTTTCCTAGAGGCATCATAATGGTGTGTCTATCACAACTCAGAGTAACATCATAGCAGATTATCAAAATGTGACTCTTCTGAAATGTTTACATAGCACCAAATGCTTGCTAAGACAATGGCTTTTTGTAATCACTTGATATTATGGTAAAAAAAGCTTTAAAATTAAATGCCCAAAACACAGTTAACACATTTAGTTTTAATGGGATAGGATGGTCATTGCATGTTAAATAAATACTGATTGTAAAAAGCAAGTCGAGTTGCTGAGTTTTAATAGCTGTGCAGTAAATAACTGTTTATGCGTCATTACGTGGATTTGGAAGCATCAGCAAATATGCTTTTAATAATCAATTGATACTTAACATATAATATCTGTCTGATTAAATCAAAGGAGATGGATGCAGCCACAGTAATTACTGCATATTGTTACAATGCCATTGGATTAGGGAAACATATTTATTGAGGTGGAAAAAAGTCAGAGGTAGATACATATCTCCTTGCCTGTCTTCTTACTGCAGTACCTTGGGCTGTCATCTCATTGATTTCTCAAGATAAGCAATGTTCACCCTAGTCAATACTTGGATGGGATACCACAGAGGGAAGCCTAGAGTGCTGAGGGAAGCGGTGCTAGGAATACAACTGAGATTGGTCTTTCATTTTCTGGGAGGAAAGTGTGACACTGCAAGTCCTCTGAAGTGTGTGCAATGTCCCGTCTGGGGTGCTGCAGATCCCCTGAAGGCAGCAATCCACAACTCACTGCATCAATAGCAGAGCCATGGGTCACCCCTTCCAGGCAGACTCCACAGCAGGTAATCCCATTCCAGATCTCCAAACTGCTGAAGTTTCTAGAGGCAGCATTGCACTCCATTTTGTGTCAGAAAAAGAGTGTCCCTGTGGGACAAGCTGAAGCAAAGAAGGCCACGAAAGCTGTCTTTATACCTGCTGAGTATCCTTTCTCACTTCTGAAGTCTGCAAAGCAAATCCGCTACAGTTCTAGTCCCTTACACCTTTAGCAGGGCAGAATCGGTGGCCAGAATGTCAGCAATTTGCTTTGCAGACACTGCAACTACTCTAGTCACAGTCCAGTTCTTGACACAGCAAAATGCAAGGTGGTTTACAGCACCTGGGCTTCCCAACCTCTGGCTATACCTAACATGACATAGCATGAGCTGAGGATGCAGCTTGGATCTAGTTCAAAACTTTGGTCACTGGGATCACAAACATGCTTCTATTCACCAGTAGCTAGAATAACACTACCCTTAGGCCACACATTTAAAGCCAAGGAAAGAAAAATTTGGCATAGGCTTTAAGTTCTTAAACAAACAACATACGCTTATTACGAATGCACAGTGTATGAAGATGTAGCCTGTACTGAAGAAAGCTGGGGAAAATCCTCAACTGTGTATATTGCTGTAGGCTAACTAAAAGCAAATGGGACCGTGGCACTCCAGCAAACACAGGGGGCTGTCTCCTTTACTCATATGTGCAAAAGCAGAGAGAACCAACCATTCATTTCAACCCAAGTCCCAGCTTTACCATGTGTAAATATCCTCCCTTACACCAAACCCTCTGCAAGACAGGAAAGCATCTAGAACCAGAGACGCGATTGTTACCAGGCACTTAATTCCACTGACGCCAGTGACAGTCTAGAGGCCTGAACAAAAGAATTACATAAATCTCTCACTGAATCTGGCCCCACATAAGTGAGCTTCAAAGTACTATATTAAAATAAGTCAACCTCAAAAGGTTCAGGAAAACATCTTAAAACTTCCAGGAAGTTGCAGAAACGCATCTTTGAGTCTCTGCACAGCAGTGAGCCTACAAGGCTAGGAGTTACTCAGAGACTTGCCAGATTTGTTGCTTCTGATCATACCAAAAACAACATTGCAGAAAGACAGAAACACCCTCAAAGTCTCTCACCCTTTATCTCCCCAACCACATGCCTGCGCTAAAAGCAAGCAAAACTGGTGAATTTGAACCAATGCAGAAAAGCACACAAACTCACCTGTTACTTTGACTCTGCCACAAAAAAAAAAAAAAAGCATTACAACTGATATTCTTAAAAAAGAACAGAAAGCACTATGACTACTAATGTTATTAGTAGAGCAGTAGTAAGAGCAATGCTGCTTTCGATTCCTAGAGCACCTTTTATTCTGGGGTCTCTAAGCACTTTATATAAAGCTGACTAAGTATCACTCTGCCCCATTTACCATTGCAGATAAAAAAAAGCAGCACAAACACTTTCACTGTCCACGTGCATTACTCCAGAGCCCCAACTCCCTTGCCTTAACAAGGCCTTACTTATTTGTCTATTGATTGGCAAAGTGAGGTAATAGTAACCAAACAACCCTAAGTTTGGTTTCAATCCACAAAACCTCAGTGGATTTTCAAGGGACTGTTGTACCCCTTGTCCCTAACCTTCCCACCCCAATACACACCAGTGCACCTTTGGACAGAGGCTTTACGGGATTTTCTTCACTTCCCTCTAAATCATGAGGTCAAAAATGCATAGAATAACATGAGCCCTGGTGGATCAGTGGCCCAACATGGCTAAATAGCCTCTCGCAGCCCAAGAGTACTAAAAAGTTCTTCTGTGATCACTGGAATTAAAGACACCCTTTTTTTTTTTCAGAGGGTTGCTGTGTGTTGTGTATAGGGTTATTAGGGGTCAGGTAAAGTGGTTTTTTTGGGGTTTTTTGTGTGGTTTTTTTTAAAAAAAAAAAAAAAGATTTGTGGTGGGGGAATAGTTCTCCAAATGAGGCTTTTCCTACTACCTGGACATTGCTAACATTTCTTCTGGATAGAGTCTTTGTTGTCCAAACACATGGCTGAGTTCATGCAACCACTGAACTAACAAGGTCGCTTTCCTTCTTTTTTGGTGAAAACTGTAGGAGTGAATGTCTTTGAAATTTCAATTTAGCTGTTTAGTAATTTAGATGTTTAGTAATTAGAGAAGACTGAAAGACAGACACACTCTGTGCTCATAGAAGCTGTTTCCTGTATGAAACCAGGCTAAGAAACAGGGGATAAGAAAAACTAAGTCATGTTAGCTGAAAGGTTTACCTGAAAAAACAAAAAGCAATATAACACAGAGTGCTCCTTTATCTGAATAGTCCTGTGTAAATCAATGGAGCTACTCAGCAAACAAGGACTGCAGCATCAAGCCTGGAGAAGGGCTTCCTCCACTCTCCTTCTGCTGAGATGCGAAACCAACTCTGTATCAACTCCAAGGCCATCACCAGTAATAAGATCAAGCCAGTACAAAGGGGGTGTTGAGAAAACGGCTTGCCACTGCCACAGCATCAGGGAATAATCCAGCTGCAGGCCCCGTCACACACAATCCATCGATAGCGGAGGGAGGAGGAAAACCTCCCTCTTCCCAGGGAGTGAGCTATCCTGCTCCTCATCCCCAACCGAAACCTGGCCAGCCTTGCCAGCTGCACAACCCTGCAGCCACAAATAAGAGTTCACAGAGGAGCAGCTGGGAAGTGGACTGGTTTATTTTATTGTTTTGCAACTTATTTATGAAAATGTTCTGAGAGCCTGGATTCGGATCAAGTTCCGCTGCTCAATATTTATTAGAGCCTCACCTGCCTCACTGGAATGGGAACTGCAGGCACTTTGATTAATGGATTGGAAAAAAGAAATGTATAGTTTCCCTGTCGCCTTGGTAAGCGCCTCCCTGTATCTTGTGCCGAGAGGCTATTTTACAGCATCGCAGCCCTCAGTGAATCTTTGCTGATTGCTTGCTGCCTCCCTACAGCAGCACTGGGCTCGGAGGTGTGGGGCAGCAACTGTGTTTTATCCTGTAGCTGGAGGTGGAAGAGCACTGCGGTGCTATGTCAAGTAGAAATAGGCCCTCTCTGAACAGCAATAAAAGCACCGACTTAAAATATCACCCCAATGGCAGCTGCAGGTTAGGGAATAAACTAAGTTCCTCTCTACGCTTGGAGAGCACCCACCAGCGCCAAAAAGGGATTTCTGGCTGTGGCCTGACTGCTCTCCCAAGGTGACAGCTGTATTGCCTTTGGAGGCAGGGCGGTTTTAGCAGCAGTCTGCAGATCCAGGCAGCTCCAGCCCGTAAAGCACAAGTGTTAGCCAGGTCCTGTCCCTCTGCTTTTCTTCATCAGCCAGTCCTGGTTGTGAAATTAAGCATAGGCCCACCTTTATGCCAGCCTGCTGCTTTTGAACTAATCAGAGCTTGCACTTTGCTCCAGTACAAGGCTGCAGAATGCTTATATTTTGACACTGGCTCCTCAAGAGGAGCTGCTGAAGCTCAGACCTATGGATCACCCAGAAGCAGACCCTACACGGCCAGTTTTGCAGCAGGAAAACCAGGAGTGACCTGTTCCAAGAGCTCAGCTTCCCCCCTCTGTTTTGAGGTATAGCACAAATACTATTGCTCATCGCTGCCATCTTGGCCCCCTCATCTCAGCTCTTGGCCCCACAAAGATCTGGCATATGGTGCATTGGGTCAAGACAGCTCCTGCATGATACATGGAGACCACCAATTTCTATACCTTATTATTTCTATTCTATACCTTGTCTATACTAAGAAAACACAAAGCTTTTCATCAATGGTGAAAGTAGAGGACTGATGGGGGTCCCAAGGGATTTTTTTTATTATTATTTTATTTTAAAAATAAAAGCCTCTTGCACACACTCCCCATGTCAGGTAACTGGGTGCATGCTGCACTGCACTCACCATCAGAACAATCTGCACAGAGCTGATGAAACCATAAGGGGAGGAAAAGGAGAGCGGAGCATATTTCCTCCAGGAGAGGGCAGTCCCATACATACGCATACCGGTAACTCATTGCACATGCTGGAAGTGAATCACAGTTGTTCATGATGAAAAAAACCTCGTTACTCCTTCATCCTCAGCTGGTACGTCTTCCCTAGGCTGGTACAGGACTATTCCCTACAGATGCCTGGAATCTATGCAGTTATTTAAAGCTGCACATTGTAATCTTTTATCTTTACATTTCAACTAATAACTTTCTGCTCCAGTGGAAGTGATATTAGTGTGTGCTGGCACCAGGCACAGAGGCAGCTGATGCTGCGAGGGTCTCGCGCACACACACCATGGCATACCTCGGGCTTTGCCTTCAGATACTCACCTCACATCTGCCTGGAGAAGCCTAACTTGTCACTCCTGTCCTGGAAATCTCCCACATAGAAGATATCTGTGGTGACATACAGAGATTATTCCAGCTGTGGGCTCCCCACAGTAGCTGTGTCACTCCCCCCTCCACCACCCCCAGCTGGGGATCCCCACACTCAGCTCTGCCAACTTCTTTTAATCTCTGCATTCCTGCCTCCATGTTCCTGTTTCCACATTTGCCAAGACACCTCAGTTCCATCTTGCAACCTGTCTCCTTCTCCCAAGCTTGTGATTTTGTCAAGGGAATTTCACAAGCGATGCATGCTACATGACACAAAACACCTCCCTGTGACAGATGAAGCATCACCCAACTCTCCTTCATGCCCAGGCTTTTGGAGAGGATGCTCCTGTGCTGGGGTAGTGCTTCAGCCATGGTCTGAAGCTTGTGATGGGCTGTCCTCACCCCTTCCTCAGGATGTGTAGGAACCAAGTACGTACAATTCCAAAGGACTTTAGGAAGATTCAGCTGGACTTCAGTTAATCACTACCGCAAATTAGGTCTCAACCCATTTGTCCCAACCACGTGATGGATGAGGCTGTACATTACAGCTGCTTCTGAAGTCTGCGTTTTTATCAGAAAATTGGCAGTCCCCATGGGCCTTGCCAAGATAAAAAGTGCCTTCTGCTTCCCAAGTCCCTGTGCCTTCTGCCCGGTTTTTGTATTCAGCTTAGGGCCTTGCAGAGTGTCTGGAGGAATTCATTTCCTTCACAGCCCACGCCTCCTTCTCCCAAACGAAAACTAGAGCTGATTTTTCCAAGTTGGATTCGCAGGAGAAATATGAAAGCTAAAGGAACACGGTATAAATAAACATGCAATGGGAACACGAGAGGCAAAACGCAGAGGCCCGACCCAGACGAGAGAGACAATACAGCATAACAAACAGCAAGCCATGCTTCGCCTGTGGCATTTTCCAGCTCCATCAATAATTATATAATACGATGGTCGCTGATTTCTCAGGCGCAGATCGATACCGACTGCAGTGCCACCTCGCTCCGTGGCGGGTTGGGGACCAAGGGGCTCTGGCTGGCCCCCCCATTTCCCCCGTGCTGGGGACTGATGGCTGCATTTTGCAGGCGGCACCAAGGGCTAGGGAAACAGCAAGTGCAGTCCCCAAACTAAAGGCATGGTGGTCTGCCCATAGTATGCCATGCTGCCAGCATCAGTAGAAGACAGCTTGATTTCCCACCCCCCAGCTCCCCAACTGCCTGCGGAAGATGCCACCTTGGTACTGCTTTGCATAGGTGCTGTTGGTTGGCAAGAGGTTGAAAGAGGATTCATCCCATGAGCATCTCGCAAGCTGCGAACTGACTCAGCAGGAAGCAATTCGGCTGTCAAGTGTAAAGGAATGAATGCACCCACTTGTCAGGCCTTCCAGTACAGCAATTAGGGGACACAGTACCATTAGAAACATCCGTATTCTTCATAACAAAATATAATTCCCTAAACACTGCAGCAGGGATGCTAAAACTAAAGTAAGTTGAAAAAACAGAACAGTTTAACGAGCATCTCTGCTTTGAGCAGAGTTCTACAATCCCTTCTGCAAATTCCCATTTTAAGTGTACAATCACTAAACATTGTGCTGGGGCTGGGGGGGAGGTGGGGGGGTGGGGAGAAGGGAAACGAAATGAGGAAAACATTGAGAATAACAACCACCACCACCTTCTTTTCTGTTGTTAGCTGGCTTGGGATTCCTGTGAAGAGCAAGCCTGAAATATAGATTTCAAACCATTAATACTATTATTTAAATGCTAGTCTGAGAGAAGTAGCAGAAGCTGTATCTGACCCATGCAACTTCCCACAAATGGCAATTACCTCTAAAAGCTTCCCATGCCAAATCTAATTAAATTGAAAAAGACATCTGGAAATATTAACTGGTTGGTTTTCTTCAGGACCTTTTGTGTTAGAACTGACCAATGCAAAAACAACAACAAAACCCTCACAAAACCAGAACCAAACCCCAAAACCAACAGCCAGAAGATGTGTATCATGCATTCTTGCTCTATGCAATTTAACAGTAAAGTGATTGGCTTGCAGTGTATGTTATTATTTTATTGGGTTGCAAGCTGTCTCTGGTCAGGCTTTGTCTTGTATTTGTTAGACAAGCATTCTGATACTGCTATGTAAAATGTCAAGTAATATAATTGGGCCCCAGTCCTACAAGGCCTTCCTTCAGACAGAACTCACATGTCATTGGGAATTTCAACTGATTTCCCTGCTGGAAGGCTGGATTAAAGGTCTTCCTACTGCAAAAATTGAAAAACTCATAACACTGACACATTCATCTTGCCAATCAAAGAGTAATAGAAAACAGAAGTGACTCTGAAAGAGATCATCCTAAACAGCAAGAAATCCCTAAATTAATAAAAAATAATACTTGCATCCACTGGCCTCTGAAAGCTTGTGGCACATTTCACTACCACTACAGTCAGACAGATAAGTGCTCGAGTACTGCTATGGACAGGCTATAGTATAAAATCATCAGTGTAGAAGAGGATATTATCCTTAGAACTCCAATTACAGCCAGAAGCAGAGGTTTGCTCATCCCTCTTTGGAGGGATGTGCAAATCTGTATCTAGATACCTCAGCTGAACTAAGAATTATACATACACCTAGTAAGAGCCAGCTGCTATGTATGGATCCATAATTTGCAAAGGCAAAGAGGCACAGGAAGATAAAAATGGGTGATTTTGTAATCGAGATGGTATGGCTATAACAATTTTTCCCTATGTATAATGCATTACCTTTGCCGCAGTTGGTGATCCTAGCTGAGTTTTGATCGTGCGAATGGATCAGAGAAAGTATGCTTCCAGCTTGTGTAAGGGCTAGTCAAAACATGAAGGACAGTTGATCTTAGGATTGATTGATCTTCCCTCCATTAACAGTTATGAATAGGTATAATGCATTTACAGAGATCATGCAATATATAAGGAATCTAGTATTTGTGGAACAAATGCTTGGGTATTATCTTCTTCATGAACGATGGAGGTCAGGAAAAACCAAAGCAACCTGCCCAAGGTTGCAAGAAAGCTCATGGTAGATGAAGGCAGTGAAACTGAACCTTTTGACTCCTAGCCAAGTACCCCTCCTCTCTGGCAGATGCATGAGGAGAGTGATGGAATGGGTTAGAAGTGAGGAGTCACTGCAGCCCAGCTGATCTGCAGTAGCATGTTAAACCACAGTAATCTGACTTTCAAATCTGTGTCTGTACCCAGGAGTGGCTGCTCTTTTTCCATTTTCTACCACCATCAATTCAATGCAGTTCAAACCAAACCAAAATAACCCGCTTAGGCCCAGGACATACACATGTATATTTACAAAAGCTTTACTAGTGAAAATATGTGGGTAGAGAGAACCCAAATATTTGTTGGATAGAGAGACAAGCAGATTAACACAACCTGTACCGGCATGATGTTCTGGGTTTGCTGTTTGCCTCTCCCTGCCATCTAATCAAGTCCCTTTAGAAGACTTTTTTGCGAGGACTCTCTCTCCATTGCATGCTGATGACTAATAATGCAGTCAGCATATTGCAAATGGGAGCTGCTTTCCACTGTGAAGGGACAAACCCTAATTTGCCATAGCCCTGGGTCAGATGCAAGTTAAATGAGCCGGAGCAGGACACAGCCACACCCTCCATCGCTGGGCTATGCAAGCTGCACGCATACACACAAAATCAATTACTTTGGGCTCTTTTGAATGCGACAGGAGAAAATTACATCTGAGCTCTGGCCTCGGCCAATCAATCCTACAGTAGCCTGATTTTTCTAGGAATGACGCTGCAGGCAAGGCTTGTGTGACCTACAAAGAGAAAGGTCTCAGTTCGGTGAGCTCTCTAGCTCTCAATTTCTGTTCCTTCTAAGTCTTGCTACTGCCCCCATCCATAGGGCTGTTTTGCCACACTCTCACTACAAAAGACTACCATCTTTACTATCAGGACATTAAATAGCATGTGACTCAGGCTGCCAATCGCAAGAAGTCGTTGAAGCTCAAATGCCAAATATCCAATTTTATTTGCAACAGTCACTTGTGATCAACCTACAGAACAAAACTCAACTTCCTCATTCATTTAGTAGCCACTTCTGAGGACTTATCTGCTTCCAGACTTTACAAGCCAAGAAAGAGAGGCAGGTAAAGTGGGCGAACACACAGGACAAAGTGTGAAAGAGATGGGAAATTCCCTTGGAGGAAGTGGGGGAGCGGAATAAATGAATAAAAATAATCCTTGCAGTAGAAAAGACCCTGTAGAAACATACATAATTACTACCTCCATTTACGCCTTTAACAAATACTAAAAAGGCCAGTATTTGAGGTTGTTTTTCTTTTCAGTAACGGAAGACAACAGTCCCAGCCTCGCAAATTGTAAGTTTTGTTGGTTTACTTGAACTTCAATTATGAACACTTATGGACTTACGAACACAAAACAAAGATTACCAAGAAAGCAGTACTAGTCATAACCATACTAAATCTATCGCTGGCGCTTTGTTGCTATATCTATCCGCACTAGTCACAGAGATGCTGCAGGCAAGACTACTAGCAATGAGCTCCCTTGAAGCTAGGGTGCTATAAAGATGGTGTTTCTAGATTGTTTTCTAGAAAAATTCAGACCACAACTCAAGCCAGGGAACCAAACTCATTGGTTCCATTGTCTTGTCATCTCTCTTTCTTTTGCCTTGCATTCCTCTCTTATCTCAGTGGTCTCTGCAAGCTAGTTATCACTGCACACAGGATGGCCCGTGCATTTCACAGATTGATAACTCATTTTCAGAAATGACTTAGATGCATCAGAGCTCAAATCTCATTGACAGCTGATGGGCTCTGCCCTCCTGAGTGACCAAAGCCCAGATTTCTAAAGGCTATTTAAATGCCTTAATAGTAGCTTACAAACCTAGTGCAAAAAAGCCAAGTTTAAAGCAATATAAATAAATATCCACAAGGGAAGCTAAATGAATATAGAGAAATTTAATCTCTCTCATTATATTTGTATCTACGTATACCTAAATCACTTCGGAAGATGAAGTCTTCAATCCTTCACTCACTAGAACACCTTCTGCCCTGCCTAAATAGGGTGTCTCTTCTAAAGACAGTCTCAGTATTAGTCAATATGAGTCAATCTGGATGACAAGATCTTCCCTGTAGAAGAACTGAGAGTTTGAAAACCCAGGACTGTAGCACAAGAAACAAAAGACTGCATGCTTGGTGATTTCCATAGGTATGTCAGACTGCAGTAAATTATATCCTATACACTCAGTGCAACCATTGACATAGTATTTACATTAGCATGCCCGCGTCCTCATGAGTCAGGGTGCCTGTGCCTCAGATATCTCCTTAAAACAATAAGAACTTGCTGTGCGTTCCAGACTCAGGTAGAGATTAACCAGTATAGGATCACAGTGGATATTTCCAGGACTTTAATAGCTGGAGAACAAACAGTGAGATTTGGCCTCATGTTTATCAGGATATAAAATGGTTCTCATTAAAAAGTCAATGTTTATCACAGCACCTCACAGCAATATCCAATTTAAAACAACTCGATCATCTTCTCTATACTGCATGGGGTATACAGGAAAATGTCACTTGCTGCAAGATAGTGCCTTTTTAATGATGACCTTCATGCTGGCAAATAAAATAAAACCACAAAAGCAGCACACCAACAGTCAGAGCAACACAATGTTAACCTAAAAGCTTTATAAGAGCTGAAGCTATGCCTGGACATAGTAGAAACATACAATATGGCACAAGAAAACTTCTCAAGCACAGTTTGCTATAGGCATTCACTGAAGATGCCCAGTAACAAGACGGCAGAGCACTATTGATGCACTTGGCTGTCTGGTAGTTGATGATATTTTTCCTCCTCAACTCTTTAAACACTAGGTCCAAACCACGTGACAAACCAAACAGTGATACCATCAACAGAATGAACACTGGAAGACAGGGGATGCCAGAAATGCAGACGTGCTGAGAGGAGGGTGAACTAAAACCTCCTCACCTGTGAATTCTGGATAGAAAACATCAAGCCCATAGATAGGAAACCAACACATGAGGTGCTCTGCTGAGGTTGCAGGTCAGTTTTTTTGTTCTTGCACTTTCGTGGTTCTTGTATTCTAGGTGACATTCCTCCAGCTGACAGGGGCATCTGAACAATGCCTGGACCTTTTAAGCTGAGGTTCTATTGTTAAGCACTGAAAATGCATCTGTTAGTGTTCAAGAAAACATTGGCTTTCTCATGAAAGAAAAAAAAAAAAGAGAAAATACATGCTCTCATTAGCCTCTGACATACTGTTCATGATGCATATAAAAATTGGGTCTGCTATTTCTAATAAACAGAAGAGAGCCCATGCAGATTTAAGTACTTAGACAAGCATAGTGTGTTGCATTAAGGAAATGCAGAACTATGTTACAAGAAATATAAAAGGAATTCTTCACTGAATTTGCTGAATACAGCTCTCCTCCATTAATGCAATCCTGGCTGTCAATATCAATGGTCTTCCTAACTCCTGGCCAGGATTAACTAGTCACCAAATTGGGAGCTCACTACAGCTCTATCTGGAAAGGTAGAGTTGAAAGAAACACGGGTCAATTCACAGAAAAGGTTTCTTTCTTCATCACGCAAGAGTGGGATGAATAAGAACAGAATCCATTTATCAACAGTACATTAAAACTCCAGGGCTCCAAAGGTTTATTTCATTTCAAATCGTGGCCTGCCTGCTCATTTTAACACGACTTCATGAAAAGCATTCTGCATTAAAAAAAAAGGTATCTCAGGGCTTGGCTTTCCTCCTCCCCACCCTCCAACTGCTCTTCTCATGTTTTCTCAGTTCAGCCACACTGCACAGCAATAAGAGTCCCACACTCACTGTCTGCCTGTATGACCCAGTGAGCGGCTAAGACAGTAGGTCAGAAGAGACAATCTTCAGCAATGGAGAACATCAGTTTGCAGTAAGTCTTCAAAAAAAGATGTCTAACAGCTATATATAGATGGGCTGTCCTACCTTATTTAATAATATTGGGAAGAGTAAAAGTTTGTTCCGCAGCTGTAGGACCAAGGTTTCCTCTCAGAAAGACAAGAGGATCCAAACAAGAGCACGTGGACACACAAATTCCCAACCTCATACAGAGAGGATCTGCATACTGACACACAGCAGCTAGGCATTGGTGCCAATCACAGCAGATCTCAGTCTGGATTCTACAGGCAGCTTGTGATGGGTTTCTGTAGGGAAATTACTTATCCTTTCTGTGCTCCCATTTCACTATAGGGAAGAACTAAGTCTCCAGGATTAAAAAAAAAAGTACAACCCTTCCCATATTATACCAATTAAGTAAAAGTACGCTTTCACTAGCCTTCTGCACTAGTTACACAGGGGATTCAGATGGAAAAAAAGTATGAAAGGATGAAACTCCCACTGTGTTTCAGAGTGTTAAAATGGATAGTTAAGGCAACTTTCACATTTGCTCAGCACAATGTCCAGTAATGCCACGAGAACCTTTGCCCTCTTCTTAGGAAGATAACACACTGAACTTTTACTATGGATCACAGGGGAGTTAACGTTCACACTTTCAGCCATAATTAAAGTGGCTTTAATTCAATTTAGTTTAATTCTCTTTAAAGGAAAATTAAATGAAATCAGATGAAGGCCACTTTTAATTCCAAACAAGCGTGCATGCATGCTTCAGTTTAATACAGTTTACATAATCCACTTGAAACCCACCTTGTTACTTAATTCAGATCAACTTTCCCATGCGCTCCTGCCTAGACAAGCCCTTAGAGATAACATTACCTGTCCTCAATGAACAGCCATATTTGATTATTGACACCTAATTCTAGAGACAGCTAATCTGGAAGTGTAGTTGCACACAATTTATATGTCTGTCACAGAGAGAACAATGCTCTGTACACAGCTATAATAGCAATTAATATACTGGGGGTTGTTGTTCCATTAGTCACTAATTGCACACTGGACCAGTAATAGAGAAGCCCTGTTCTTGGCAAAGAAGCTGTAGCTCCAGAGCTACTGAATTGATAATTTGGAGCCTGCCTTTTGTTTCCCTAGGGATACTCTGCACCTTTGCCATCAGTTAGCTGAAAACGCGACAGATGATATAGATCCAGAGACAACGGCTGTATGTTGTCTCTAGATCTCTCACTGTTTAAGAACTTCTGAATTATGGTATTTGCATGAGATGAGTCAAGGCGAGTTCAGTGACTGGACAGAATTGCTTCCAGTCTTTGTCACAACATATAAGTAGTATAGTTTGTCACTGAAGATTTTTGCTTCCTCTTACAAAGTACAGAAGTGTGGCAACCTCACTCCTGCATTGTCTGATCAGGCAATTGCAAACACAAGGAAATGCCAATGCTGGTTGAGTATGGTTTTGAAGGACCCTTGTTTCACTAAGGCATCTTGCAAAAGCTAAAAAAGGTAAGAGGTGAGGGAAGAGGAAATGGAGCAAACCAACACTTTTAAAAGTATATTGCAATAAACTCCAATGCACATGGTCCTGGCCAGATAGGGAAGGGGCACCAATGGACCCAGTTCCACAGCTTTCCTTATGATCTTCTCACTGCATCCTTTTCCTTCATTGTTCCCTGCATGGCCTCACTTTAAAAGTGCATCACCAATCTGCGGTCTCTTATGATCCAGCCAATCCACAGCTCCAACACGGCTGCAGGTTCTAAGTGTTCGAGGAGGGCCATAGAGGAATGGTCCAGCCATGCTCTTTGATAACAGAAAAGCAAAATAAGAGAAGTGACCATCCTCAAACCAGGACACTTTTTATTCTTCTGGCCATACCAACTTAGAACAGAAGGTTAATTGTCTCACCTTCCCCTTAAGCAAGGATCCAGGGCTTGAGAACCTTTGAATATACCAGTTTACAAAAATGGCAATTTCCAATCAGCTTCTCTAATTAGCATTTAATGGAAGCTTTTTGCCTTTCACCAATGACAGACCTCTCCATGGATCAGTGATCGGAGCAAGCTCCCTCTTGATATGAGAAGAGGAATAGAGATAGTGTTACAGAGGCAGCATTACATGTTTGGGGTTTTTTTGTTGCTGTTTTGGGTTAAATGAAAGCCTACACCTCCAGAAATTTCTCACTGGAACAAGTCAATGAACCATTTTGGTATCATTATTTAGAAATCTAACTTTTAAAATTAAAGCTAGACAACTCATCTTTAGTCCAACTGTGTTTATCTTGAGTCAACAATTCCAAAGAGACAATGCGTCTCTCCTTCCCTCCCCTTCTATTTGTAGTAACAATAAAGAAATGTGGGAAGGAGATTCTTTACACTTTTATCAATACTTTTACAGTTAGAATGCATACACCACATGTATATATGGTTTTTTTAGACACATAGAATTCAGGAAAATATCATCCAGTTGACTTCAGCTTCAATACAAAAATGCTAAAGTCATCCCCAAAACCGACCATTTCTTTATCGTCTATGATGAGTATCAAGGAACAAAGGTTAGCCTCATAATGAAAACTCAATGTCCTTAACTGTTCACAGACTACCACTCTGCTCTACAAGGTACAAATAAGGATAACTGACAAGATGGATTGAATGATCCAGTAGATTTAACTTCTGCAAGTTTTTTATGGCAAAGACTTTGTCTCAGCTTAAACCAGTATAGTACCACATTTATCCATGTAGCTAGAGAAACACTGGAAAAAAAAAAAAAAAAGCCTGGATCAGCTGAACTTCCATTCTAGAAGGCAGGCACATATATACCCAACAACAATAAAGAGGCAGAGAGAAGATTGGGACCCATCACACTGAGACCGTCTTTTATGTATGTGGGGAAATTGGGCTGGAACTTCCTTTGTCTTCATTTTCGTTGCACAGAGAGGTAAGCTAAGGCATAAACTGATTAATGGACCGACTTAAAGAAAGCCTGTGGCAAAGGCAGGAATTAAGCTCAGCTCCCCTGAGGATCAGTCCAGTATCTTAACAAACCCATATCTTTCCGTTCTGAAATACTGTGGCTTTCCTTTGTAATTAAACAGCATGGATTTGAGGGGGCTGATTTTAACTGTCATTGTACTGAAAGAGCTTGCAATGGTCAAGTGGGGAGGATTTGCCTTGCCAACCTAAAAAGGCTTCTCCTTTACTTAATTCCAGGCTTCCAAGCTTTCAGAAATAGAAAATATTGCATAAGCAACAGTACTGAACAATTTTGAAGGCATACTGAAAAAGCTTTTTATACTTTCCAATTTTAATAGCTGGTGCTTTTATTGTAGATAGTATATGGTTACAGAATAATATGTATGGGTTTAATGTCTGGTCTGATAATATCCAAGGTGAAGATATTGAAAATTCAATTAAAATATAGTTTAGGATATTGGCTTATTTTAATTTCCAGACTCCTTTGCCCCCCATCCACCTCCTTCTCATCCAGGAGCTCTTCCTGAGATCAGAAGCTGGAAGTTGCACGCTGAATCTTTTCTTCTGTAACTCAATCTGAAGTTCTTTGTACTACTTCAGCATCTGACTATCTGAAACCTCTTCTTAAAATTCTCCAAAATCCCTATGCTCCTTTAACAGAAGAGGACACTGAAGTGCTGAGACAGGAGTAGTTCCTATCAAGGACAACGCTAGATGGTGACCCCAAAGTATTGTCTCTTAGCACTAAGCACTAGGTCATTCAAACTCACTGGAGCTTTTTCTAAACTGTGATTGTGTTTTTGAGCAGGTTCAGAGAGGGAACATTAATTACATTGTCACAGCAAAGCATCTCCCTCCTCTGCAGTTCTCAGTTACCTTTAACCAACACAGCTTTTGCCATCACTTATGTTCCTCTTGCTTGTTTGATAATGAAGTTTTCTCACTGTCACTGCACTGCTTTACATGGTACAGAGAAGAAAATAGAAGACCTACTGGAACACAATCAGAGAAACAGCAATAATTTCAAGAGGCAAGCAATGAACTAGAGTCTCTCAGAAGAGTTCCAACTGCTGTCCAGAGGTTTTTCCTGATCCTTCCTAAAATGTATGGGAAAGCACAATTCAGGGTTAGTCACTTTGGTTGCCTGCTAAACTGAAGAGGAGCATTGAGCATCACTGCACATAAGACCTCCTCCAGACAAGCACTGCTAGAACAGAAGAGAGATCCTCGTTCTATTTTCTCTCTCAGACAATGCTCAGGAACACTCAGTCCTGGAAACCACACATGAATTGGCTTGTGTCAGATTTGAGAAAGCATATACATGAAGTGTTTGTGTGGCCTGTCTAAATGTCACCCCAATTACAGTAATGGCAAGTGTTATCCTTGTCATATGAAAGATTATCACTAACCTACTTGCTTCTGAAACTCCTCCAGCTTCTCAAATTTCATTATAATAAATTGTTTATCTAAAGCATTACAGACGTGGTATCCCTTTATTTCAATGGGACCCCACAATTTCCATAATAAGGGGAAAGGAGCACACCAGGTTACAGGACATTTCATGATCAAACCTACCCTCAACATAACCTAAATCTTTAGCTCTGTGTAAGCTAAGCACCATGGTCACCAGTCCCAAGTAAACTGACAAGCAGGCTCTTCAATATATCAGAAGAGTCACTGCCCTATTTATAACTTTCATGAACCCCATACAAACCACCACCCCAAAAAAAGTTGATCACATCCCTGTTTTACAGAGAGGGAAAACAAAGTGGAATTAGTCTCACAATTAAGCAATGAAAGAGACTAAACAGAAGAAGTGCACCAGTCCTTGGCTCAGCATATAGTCCTGTCTCTCAGCACTGACTGCAAAGAGATCATTAGTCCCTGCATTTGGGTCCATATGTGTTATACTGCATTCAGGTAACCACCTATCTAGAAACAGATGAGCTGTTTCTACCCTTCTGGTTCTCATGAGCCCCCCTTGGATACCACCACTAGCGGTCATCTTTTTCAGTAACTGCCTTCATATCATTTGCTGGTGAAGTAGTGAGTGAACATCTGAGAGCTGACTCTCTATCTACATCAGTCAGAGATTTGGCGACCTCCAGGGCTTGTGTCTGACTAGAATGGAGGCCTTAGTCGAGGTGTGCATGCAACGACTGCATGGCAGCTGAGGGAAGGGTGCACGCCTCTACTGTAGGGAGGCGAGGGAGACAAACCGGATCCTGCTTCCCTAGTGATGCTGTCCGGCAGCACACACTTTGAAGTCCGCCTGGCTGTAAATGTACTGGGAGGCCAGCTGGCAGCAAATGCAAAAAAGCCAGCATATTAATAGTGGATAATAACAGGAAAAATCCACTCTGCATTGTTTCCTTTTGAGTCTTTCAAGGGTGTTGCATTGTTTGCCATCTCCCAAGACATGCTCTTCCCAGAGGGGATAGCTCTGTGTGCCCTGCTTCCCACACTTTGCTGCAGATTTAAATATACAGGCATTGCTGCTAGGTGAGTGCCATTTGAATTGACAAACTGGGATTTCTGCTGCGTGCTTCACACTTAATGCAGCCCTGCCTAGGCTTTGAAGGCAACGGCTTGTTGCCTTAGGGTCTGAAACTAACAAAGCCGAGCAGAACAAGCCCAGGGCTCCCGTCGGATTGCTCAATCAAAGACAATATTAAACAGAACTGTTTTCATAACTACTATTCTGGGGCACTTGGATAGCAAGACAAAGAAGATGAAGTTAATTTCTGTTATCATAGCCTGGTGCAGCTGCAAAGGCCCTGGGAGAAGCCATCTTCTCTTGATGGCTTATGCAGCCTGTGCCTTTGCAGGAGCTCCCATAAGCAAACAGGGCTTCAAAAGCTCATCAGATACACTCCTGTTCCCCTTCTCCCCACACTGCTGTCAAATGCATCCCTGTTCCTTCCCCCAGACATCTTCCACACATCTTGTTACAGACACCAGGGAGCCTCCCTCTCCTTGACCACTTCCCTGTTCCTCTCTGCTTCACGTTTTCTGCCACCAGCACCACTATTTCAGTGCCTAAGGAGACTCAAACTAGGGAAGTCCTGCCTTTGGTGCAGGAATGTTGATGCAAGAGTACCAGACAGAAAGGGTTCTCCAGGTTCTGCTCTGCCACCGACCTAGCTCATCACCTCTGGCAAATATCTTAGCCTTTGATTTGAACATGGTCAGCTGGGATTAACAGGGCCTGGCCCAGCCTTTTTTTGTTAAGATGCTGGCAGATGAAGGTATAGTATGTACCATATTTTTTTTAATACCCTTATATGTAACTGATGATGGAGGTCACTGAGCAGTATTCCAGAAGGAAATAGAAGCTGTCTCCTGATAAGCAGCACTGCTTTGAGGCAGTTTTGAGACGCCCCTCTTATAAACCATCATGGTCATGGCCAGCAGATCACCTTAAAAACAGATGCTTGTCTGTAGCAGTGCTGTCCCAGGACTGCCATAGTTACCTTGGGCTCCATTTTTTTTTCCTCTTTACTGTTCATCGGTAATTGAGCATAAAGATCATTTATGGAAAAGTAGGAGTGCGGTAGAGCGTACTTACACCCTTAGCTTGGCTGCAGTAAGGACAAGGAGGATGAGAAGGTTGGGTGACCATGAAAAAATTTGAAATGGGATTACTAAAAGGGAGGAAAGAGCTCCAGAGAGCTTTGTTTAAAGTCTCCCTCTACACACCACAGGTTATTTCTCTGAGGACAGTCAGATAAAGGTGAAAAACAGTGTTTACCAAATTGGGGTTAGAGTACAGAAACAGTACACTGCTTGAGATGAGTAGGGTACTCCAGGAACTCATCTGCATCAATGGACAGGATATCCCATCCTTTCAAACTAGGAGCTCACCTTGGGTCTTCAACATCTAGGAAGACATTCCCAGCAACCTAACTACTCCTGTACAAGAAGCACTCTGCGCTAACAACTTCCATCCTGGATTTCACAAATTAGTTTCATTCATGCTTGCTTTTCCCTCAACCCTAAAGTTCCCCAATTAACTGACAAGATACTAAAATACAGAAAAGTTTTGCTGGGAAGTTTCTGAATAGGCCCAATGTTGATGCTCACAAACCAGCATCAGGCTCAAACAAAAGGGATACCCTTATATCCAGACATATGCTGACACCTCACATATCTTCCTGATGTCAGGGTTTTGCTACTTAGGGGTCAGTACAGATCTCCAACAATTTCAGAAGACCAAAAGTGTGCATTCTAATTGGTGAAGGCATAAAAGGAAAGAGCTGTTCTCAATCCAGAAGAGAAGTAGCCAGTCTTCAGTTTTAAAGCAAACCTTCTGGATGTAAATTGCTGCATTATTTAAGTTTATTGAACATCTAACACCAGGAAATGTGCAATTCATGAAATTTTCAGTGAAAATGTACGAATGAGACTTTCTGATACATTTTTAAAATCTGAAATTATCAAAGTTTTATGCAGTGTCGTCTTTGGCCATATATGGTAGAGTTAATTGAAAGTGCAGTTCTAGCTTTAAAAGGGTCCCCATGAAAGTGGCAATGTGTGTTTTATTGTCTCTTAGTAATTTTTAACTCAAAGGTGCCCAAGTTTATACATGAAAAAACATTTCTTCTAACTGCTACCCTGCACTGCAAGGCACTTGCACTCAAAACACCAGTTCTAGTTTCTGCAAGCTAAATAACGTGCCTAGCTATCTGGATACAGCCCTTAAGCCCCAGGTCAGACCTCATAAGAAGTTTGCTATGATCATGGGGAAGATCAAAGATCCTCCATTCAGAGTACCCTTGACAAAAGGAACAAACCGGACAGGAGCAAACTGCATTTCACAGTGCCAGCAGAAAGCAAGAGGATAAAGGTATCCTCACTCAGGCGGGCAGAACTGTCTTTGATCAAAAGATGTGCACCACAACTTCTTCCCCTTTTTTCTTCCCCTCACAGAGGTATACCAAGTTAGAATTTTCGTAGCCTCAAGTTGGAAGATGAACTGCAGAGGACAACTAAATCAGATGACACATCTTTAACGTCCTACAGAGAGACAGTGTAAATCCAGCCTGAAGCTTCTGCTCCCTGAAATTGGATTAGGGACTCCACGTTGGGTCTGCCTAAAACAGACAAATAGCCCTTACAGCTATTTCTTTTTTCTTCCTTGTTTTTCATTAAAACACACAAAAAACCCCAAAAGGCAAAAAAACTTTGGTGCTAGGCAACCTTCTGCTGCACAACAACAATTAAGGCCATAGACCAGAATGTTCACTTCAGTGCAGAATTCATGGTTTCCAACAAACTTTAGGTTGTGCCTTCTGGGTATGACCCTGGTGCAGGAGGTAGACATCAGAGAGGTTGTTGGGCTACACTGCTTTGCTACAAGCACATCTTTGGTCATAAAGCTGCTGCAGCAGGAAACAGATAAACTGGGATGTTTGATTAACATTTAATGCAGGGGTACGAAAGAAAAAAAAACCAAGTCTCCCCCTTGCTTGCAGTGAGCCAACATCAGGAGCAGAAAAAGAACTGGCCATACTGCCTAGAGGCTGCAGGGCAGATGCCACACTCCACATTTTACAAGTGCGACAGAGCTGCCCCCCTCTGAATCTGCCAAGGGCAATACATGGGGATTTGGTCAGGAATTTGGAGCTCTCCGTTTCATGGCCACAGCACCATCCCCACTGTATTGCCTACTGAAACACCTGCAAGGCCCATGTCCTGCTGCTGCCACCTCAGCCCACAGAGCCAACAAGTACTTTCCAGCCATCCTCTGTGATAGGTGGGGGCTCTCCCACAGCCTGCCCTTCAGAAAGGCAGCAAGCCAAAGCACAGAGACATGGAGCTCATGTCCCTTCGGCAGCTTGAGCTTTTTTCCTGTGTGGCAGGTGCAGACCTTTTTGCTCACCTCCTATCTAGCAATTAACACAAGCCCCACACTGCATGCTTCAGGTCACAGGGCTCCAATTCTAACATATATGGTGGCTAAAAACACAGCTTGAGAGAAAAATTAGACCTCTCCAAAGCAGATCAGGCCCCAGGGATTAATGTGCTTTCTGAACTGAAGGATAAACAGATTCCAGACCCTGCTCTATTTTGGGGCAGAAACACAGACCTGGATGTCCTATATTGTACTGGCTTAGAATCAGTCTCCGCTTTTTTCAGAAAGGCCATCCTAGCCATGAGAAATCCTTCATTGTATCAGTTTTCATTCAACATCCACATTTTCCCAAGAAGTTTCAGTTTTAGTGTATTTACATGATCACTTTTACAGCACCATCTCTGACTACTAACAAAAGCAGTTGCTAAATACCATCAATCCACTTTTTTCACTTTGTTCAAACATGAGTAACAGTAAACAAAAAAATGTTTGAGAAGAATCTCCCTTCCTATGAAAATTGCTATTAAGTAGTGCTGCTGTTAGATATCTAGACCAGGAATTTTAAAGAATGGATGCCTAAGTTATTTTAGATTCTGACTTTGAAATGCTTAGATTTTTTTTTCTTCAGAAATTCAGCACATAGCAATACAACCACAGGTTTTCCACCAACCACCTTCTTCCTTGTAGCATTCTGGGTCTCTCTTTTCCTTTCAGAGTTACAGCGCATGCAGCCCACAGAGCAAACCCACAGCTCTATCCTGTACAACCAGTTGCAGGAATCTGTCTCGAGGCCTCCTGCTGCTATGCCTTTGCACCAACATCTAAAGAAGGCGGCAGCATCGTGCTCTGACTCAACAGCTGGGTGCGAAGCGACAAATGTTCTGCCGGGGTTAGAATGAGATTAGCAAAATCCCACGGAACAATGATTAAAAGGTGCTGTAACGAATCCATTTGCTGCATGCAACAAACACAATTACTAGACAAATTATCTCTCTCTCCCCCCACTTCTCTCTCTGCAGTGAGCCAGGACTGAGAACCCTCATCCTTCAGGCTCCAAATATGTAGTCCGACTTTTTAAGCAATACTGCCTTTGATTAAGAGAGCCACCGATGCTACCATATCTCCCTCCATGAGTTATGCCACTAGAGGGCACACAGATGGCCTAAATAATACCTAGAAAACAGTAGGTCCATTGGTCTTTGGGCCTGTATTTGAAGTTCTCCGTCTTCATGAACTTGCATCATACCATCCAACAGCAACTCATCTCTGCCAATAAAGATTCTCACCTTTGGAGTCTCCAGTCTTCTCCCTTTCTTCATCCTTTACTGAATTTATCATATCTCCCAGTTTTCCCATTCTGGCACAAATGCAGCCAACTAACTGTACCTAACGCAAAGGGGCAATTTTGTATTCTTTCCAGGACTTACATATTTCTTAGAGGAGATTATAACATCAAAAATCAGGAAGTTCAGTGCAGACAACTCAAGTTTACGATGTTCTTTGTATCTGGTTCAGAGCCAGAGCCCTACTGCACTCCCATTGCACCCAATCTGAGCTAACGAGCTTTCCCACTCTGCAAGGGAGCATGGGGTAAAGATGTCATTACCAGCAGCCACCTTGCACATACTAAGGCTAGTCATAAATCCAAGCTAAGAAGTATCGGTTTCCAACCAGAGTCAGCTGTCTCTACACCTTGTTCCCTGGCACTGCTTTGCTGCTGAGACCCCCAAACTGTCCCTGCACAGACTGAGAAAGATCCAGCAACACTTACCAGTCTGGACTGCATGCAATGCAAAATAGTGCTCCTTGCTTCCCGCCCAGGAAACAGATTGTAATTTGCGTAGTCCTGTACCTGAGCTAATAAACTATTATGAACTCTCTCTGGGTCTGCATCCATGGCACAAAATCTTCAGTCTGGATAATCCCCGTTACACATCCTGGCTCTTTTCACTCAAGTGAAAAGAAGTCCATGGTGCCAGCCAGAACAGCAACCACTACAACACTTGCTGTCAATTCAGTCTGTTCTCTTCCCAAAAAAAGTATTAAACAGAGCAGCCAACACCACCCATTTAGCTTTCACTATTCAGTCCCTGTTGTAAGTGAGATAAGAGCAAACCAGCTGGCCGATTCTCACCCGCCACCGATCAACTTCATCATCTCCTACCATCTTGTTCCACCCCTGACTCTCTTATAGGCCCACCTCCCTCCAGTTCACAGATGGTCCTGGGAGGTCTTGTGACATGCCAGAAATGCTACAAGCTCAAACATCTCAGTTTCTGAGTCTGGAAGGACTAGTCCACTCTTTGGTTATCATTTTGAAAACGTGCGAGATAAAGAAAGAGCAAAGGATATAGATGTATCATACATAGCAATGGAAAACCTGTCAAAGCCTAGCACAGCTTATAGGACAAAGATACAGATATTGGGATTTCATCTTATTGGATGTCCAGCAGGCTGTCTTTGCCCACCTATCAGACAAATCTGAATGAACACTCCACTAACAGAAAGAGGAAAAAAGTCTTTGAGTTAAGCGGTTGATAACCAGGACTTCATTTGTTAATATAGCAGAAGACTTCCTCACGAGTCTGTCTTGCACCAGTTTCTGTGTCACAGCAGAAATAATACAAGGCAAGAAAGAAAAATGCTTTAAAGAATATGTTTCCTTGTCAGACTGGAAGTATTAGCTGTGATTCAGAAATTAATGACAGCATAAAAATCTATTAAGGCATCTAGACTGTCTCTCAAGGGACCTTTTCAAGCTTGTAGTGCATGGATTATTCTCCAGGGCTCTGCCCAGCCAAACTTCAGATATCCCAAATGACAGCAATTCCACTACAATTCTTAACAAAGCTATTTCACCACCTAATCTCTTTCATCCATTAAGTATTTTTCTCTCCTGCCATTTTTTTTCTCCTCCCTCCTTCAAATTTTCTACCAAGAGAGCCACTTCTAGCTCTCAGTCCACACTAGACAATTCTTCACGCCTTCCCAGTATGCCTAGATGATTAGCATAGCTCCTCTTTAGTCATTTAGCCAAAACAGCTATATATTTAGCTCTCACAAACATTCCTCATAAGTCAGTCCCTCCAGCCCCTTAATCATTCTCCTTGCAATCCTCTGAATTCCCTCTAATTTTGTTTACATCTTTCTGGAATTGAAGTGCCCGGAACCAAGCGCTGTAAACAACAACAGCTCGTTATCTGGCTAGACTGTAATCCCGGTGATCACAGCACAGGCCCTGCACATGCCATGCACACACAGACACATGCACATGCTCATTCTCTCATTCAGACACGGCATCACTATATGATGCAAGTCTCACACAACAGACATTCCCTCCTCCCCAGTGACACCACCTGGTCCTCTTTCAAGGAAATCCAATTCCAAACAAAAGTTGGGGTAGATCTTCTGTAGAGCCTTTACAACTCTTGACCGAGTCTTCTCATGAATTTGCCCCATTGTTTTCTCCAATTTTACTATTCCCAGTCTATCCAGGAATGGTCACAAAGCAAACTGAACAAATGTTCCTACTGCCCAACACAAATGCAATCCACAACATAACCTAAAACCCTTCCACATGATGTACGCTCCTCAGGTTCCAGTCCCATCAAGCAGTGGCAGGTCCCATCAAAAAAAGGCTTCTCTTACTCTTGAGCCACTGGGCCAAGCATGGCAACAGTGGTTTCCCCTCAGGGAAACTGCACCTAACTCTTGGTTGAGGGGGCCGGGACTATAACACTCTTTGCTGTCTGTACTGAAAAGCCTTTCCCAAAGAGGTATTAGCAGGAGAAGGTCAGACCTAACACCCCAGGGAAATAAACAGAATTATATTCCCCACGGATGCTCTTCTAGCTGTCTGCAGACTCAAGACAGACACCAGCTACTGGCTGCACTCAGGTTATGTTTTCCAGATTTTGTCACACCTATAAATCCCATAATTTTCAGAACTTTTTTGTTTTAGGTGATAGTTGAGACTTTGATGTAATCTTATGGCAGAAAAATAACACATCACAGAAAAGCCTTTATGCACTTATACTTTAATCTGTTCTCCAAACTCGAGTTGGAATTTTTCCAACAACACACCTTTTTTGCAGAATGTTTCTGCCTCACTGAATTGGCATTTTTCTAGTAAGGGGGAAAACTTTTTGGTTTTTTTGAAGTAAACAAGTTTGAAGTAAACAAACTTAAGTTTGTTTACTTCAACAAACTTCTGGTGAATTTCAGGAAAGGATCAGTAAGAAACCTGTCAAGGTTCCTGCCAGCTCCCAGGACATCTGCGGGGTAGCCAAGGCAACAAAGAAAGGTGGCAGCTCCACAAGAAGGGTTCTTCTAGCTCAAGTTTCCTTCTAAGCCTTCCCCGTAACAATTTCAAAGCCTCTTAGAATCATCGAATCATTATATTTGGAAGAGACCTTTAAGATCATCAAGTCCAACCGTTAACCTATCACTGCCAAATTACCACTAAGCCATATCTCTCAGCACTACATCTACACATCTTTTAAATACCTCTAGGTATGGTAACCCAACCACTTCCCTGGGCAGCCTGTTCCAATGCTTGATCACCCTTTTTGTGAAGAAATTTTTCCTAATAACCAGTGTAGATCTCACCTGGCACAGCTTGAGATCATTTCACTTGTTACTTGGGAGAAGTGACCAACCTCCAGCTCCCTACAACCTCCTTTCAGGTAGTCATAGAAAGCAATAAGGTCTCCCCTCAGCCTCCTTTTCTCCAGGCTAAATAATACAAGTTCCCTCAGTTGCTTATCATAAGACTTGTGCTCCAGACCCCTCACCAGCTTCGTTGCCCTTCTCTGGACGCACTTCAGCATTTCAATGTCTTTCTTGTCACTTTCATTGTTTAATGTCTTGAGTATTGTGTACTAAACACAATACTCAAGGTGCAGCCTGACCAGTGCTGAGTACAGAGGTACAAACACTTCCCTAGTCCTGCTGACCACACTATTTCTAATAGAAGCCAGAATTCTATTGGCCTTCTTGGCCACCTGGGCACACTGCCGGCTCATATTCCATCAGCTGTTGACCAACACCCCTAGGTCCTTTTCTGCTGGGCAGCTCTCCAGCCACACTTCCTCAAGCCTGTAGCACTGCATGAGGTTGTTATGACCCAAGTGCAGGACCCAGAGTTCTTCTCACATAGCATTCCCAGGTCTGCATGAACCTCAAGGCTGGCACTCTAAAGATCCCTGGTATGTAGCAAAGAAAGCAGGGGCTTGAAGTCTTCTCTCTCCCCAGTACCTTTCACACCGCCATTCCTCCTCCAAAGCAGCTCAGCATGCAGGACAGCCTGGGAGGTCTCCTGCTTTCTATGGCTGTTCGGGTTATTTCGGGCAGAAGGAGGAGGGAGAGAAAGAGACCAGAAACTTTTCAGGTTGATCAGGGAATGAGCAGAGCCTACAAGCAGGTGTCTTGTGAGGTCCCTTGCAACCTGAAGAAAAGCCTGCTGCTACAAAGCTTTACATCAGGACAGTCAGAGCAAGGCCAGCCAGAATGGCCTTTTCTTCCTTTCCTTTATGCACACAGCAGACCAGAAGAGAAGAAAGACTGTACTGCTGACCTTACTTCTAGGTCCCTCTGGGGCAATGCCAAAGCTCATTTACCTCATGCTGCTGCCTTACTTTTTTTATGTATTAGCAGCCCAAGCTGTTGCAGCTCTGTGGCTGCTGGATAGTACACAAACCAGTCACCAGTAGGCAACTAGGATACGTGGAAATGGAGGAGAGGTTCTGTACCCTCACTTTAGCCCTCACCATTTCCTGCCTTCCCTCTCTTAGCAGGCCTAGGCTACAGGTAGCTCTTACACCACTTAGCTACTATGATTAAGATTTTTATTTTCTTTGAGTCACTGAGAAATTACTGTTAGTAAAAGCCCTAACCCTGATACAGAACTAAGACTTTCAGACAAATAGTTTCCTTCCCTCTACAGAAGATCTGGAAGGACTGCAGAACTTCTCACAGGGGCATGCCTGCAGTCAGGTCTATCCTGCTTTTACTCAGCTTCCTACACCCAAGACTTGAAAAAACACAGCTATGGTGGACAGAATCTGTGTTTTTGAGGTAGTTAAACCAGAAAGGCTGTGTTAATACAGCTACAGCTGAAGTGCAGACTTGCTGGTTCAGATTGCATCCAGCAACCTCTTTTGCTCAAACAGTACACAATAGCATAGCTACGTAAGAAGGGTTGGCTCAGTCAGGTTGTACTATTTTTGAATATGTTGGTATAATTAAAACAGTACAGCGTGTAAGAAAGCCTCCTTTTATCTATTTCCAGAAACTCTCCCTTGAAAGTGCAGGAGTCAAACATGTACCTTTCCACTCTCTACGCTGTATTTCATGCCCAGGTGACTGAAGCGTGACTAAGTTGCCACCTTACACTGAGGCTATCACAGAAAGATGAGGAGAGGTAGCCAAGCCACAGTAACAACTCTGTTTCACTGCAAAAATCGCTTGCCATGTCAAGATAGGATGCAAATCTGCTATGAATAATGGTCACTCCAAAAGCATATATAGCTACACAGATATTCCTATCAGTAGTCATGCTGCATTCACCTACTGAGCTAATATTTCATAACATCTCCCTTGCAAAAACACAACTCTGAACCAGGTTTGTTAACACAGCACAAGCATCTTTACCACACAATTTACACGCTTTCTGTCACACGTACACTTTCAAACACATGTACATGCATATATATATCCACCATCATCATCTGTTTCATACGTGCACCTTCCCAAAAGCCAAAGAAGATAAATGCAGAGGCCTCTGGCCATACCTTCGTGCACAGATCACATGGACAGGCATAAATAAAACTGGACGTTGTGATATAAGTGATCCCATTGTACAACAAAGTAGATTTACAAGGCAACGAGTAGATACTCGTCCAAGCAGATGTACCCACAATGACACAAGACTAAACACATTTACACATCAAAAACCCACACAGATGGCCCTTGAAATAACCCTTCCTTCCTGTGGGCAAACTCCAGTATATATCCACACAGGCAGCTTCAACACCCACACGAGTGGAACTCAGATAATGCAGTGCACAGGCTGCAAGGCTCATGGTCAGAAAGACCCTTGCCCTCACTCTTGATGTAGCTTTGGGTCAACTGCTGAGGGCCAAGCGCAGCCAGTTTTCATGCAGGTGCAGCAGCCAGAGGGCACACAGAAGAATATTAATAGTTATTGCCCTAGCAGATTGTAAGGATTAATTGGTTCCACGCTGCAACTCACCATCAGTGTAAGCACTAAGAGGCAGAGGGGAGGGAGGTGTGATTACACGCTTACATTGCATACTCATATCCCAGTGGCTGCATGCCGATATGCTATTGATTTCCTGGTTGGAAAGCTTCACAGCCTTCCATTTGTCTCCTTGCTTGCTCCCTCCCTAATCCCACTTGTCATAACCTGACTGCCACACGTTCCTCCTCCCAATAGCACCAGAAAATGGAGGGCCACACTCCACTCCTGTGGGAGATCTCGGTGAAACCTGGAAAAAAGAAGAAACCTGCACCCATGAGGTCACACAGAGGCAGACCATAGGGAATAGAGCAGGTTTAAAGACCTCAAGAACAAGCCATCTTCAGAGAAGTTTCTTTTGGATGCTTTATATAACCTAGGAACCACAAAAGCCCAGACTATTGGAGCCCCCAGCTCCAATTATACTCACCTTTGTTTTATGCCAAAACCCTTCCTCTGAAGCCTACCTTCTGATTTTTTCTGCTATCTTTTTTTTAAAAAAAAAACAAAAAACAAACCAACCAAAAAACCCAAAAACCTCAAAACCACAACGCACCAGCCTGCCTTAATTTTATATGTATATTCTTGCATTGCCCCCAAAACCATCTCCACTCAGAGATGTTCAACAAAGTCTCATACCCCTAGATCTGACAAGTAGAGCAGAATCCTGTTCTGTCCTTGTGGGTGACCAGTAAGCAGGTCTAGTGTAAATGACCCTTTTCCCTCAGCATGCAGCCATGCAGCATTTTCTCCATGAACTTTAAGACACCAAGTATGGCCAGCAAGACACTTCACTGAGGCCCCACAAGCCTTCACCAAGAGAGAATACTCCTTTGGGTCAGAGAAATTGGAGCAGCAGCCCCTGCAATGCTATTGTCTCTCCTTCCACACAGGTGAGCAGGGCAGTACTGCCCCACTGGCAGGCAACCTGCTGGAGGGAGCTCACAGGGAAATGCCTCAGCTTCCAAGACATCCAGCATAAGCCAAGGCATCACAGTGTAATGGCATAGCACAGAATCAAGCCTGGATTTCTCTTTTTTCCTCCCTGCCCATTTCTGTAAGGATCAGAAATTCCCAGCATTTCTTCTTCCTTTCCATGCTGCCTGCCGGGATTTTTGCCCTTCCCTGACACCAGGAGAGGGCTGTATCTCACATGCTCACCCACACAAATCACTATCTTGCCCTTATCTACTTCTCAGAGTGGGACAAGATAGTCCGTGCTTGATATTTTTGATTTTACCCTAGATAAATTGACAGTAAGAAGAGCACATCAGCTGTCAAAGCCATTGCTGACTGAGTCCGAAGGGCACATAAAACTATGGTATACATGCCTTTAAGGAAAGGGCATACTGAAGAGGCAAAGATTCATGCTTCCTATAGGAATGGCAGATGGTGCAACTCTACATCTTCCCAGCAGCCACTGTGCACACGAAGGAGATAATCTTCGGCAAAGCACATGCTCACATATTCAAAGGCACACATGGAAGATCTTCTCCAGAATCTTCCGGGATACCTTCTTCTGGTAACACTATGGATCTCACTCAGATTATTCAGTCCTTTAACAACCTCTGTCAGCCAGCAACCTCAGCTCATCCTATTCCACAAGGAAGCCCATCAGGTATTCAGATCTGCCCAGAAAAGGTGGCTTCCCTTGCATTCAGTCTTAATCACCTTTTGCTACCTGTTTTTGCTTTACAGAATACAGGTCAGTAAGTAGTGCTACAGCCCCTCATCACCAGCACTGCCTCAACAGCCTGGTCAGTCACACCAGCCTCTCCAGGTAACTGCACAGAACACACAGCTGCTGATGCAGGGGCAACATCCCACCGACACCCACATATTAACATCCCTGCTTTAGCCCATTCCTAAGCAAATCACAGGGTAAATCTGTTGAGGGAAGGTGACAGTCCCCACCAGCAAGGCAAAGGCCTTGGTGTATGCAGAAGCTTACAGGAGGCACAGCCAATACACAATAAGGATGTGAACTTCTATAGCATTGGCTCTGCTGGCAGCCTAGCATGATGGGAGCCATATCCTGCACCTTGATTTGAAGGAACTCTGTTGCTTACAGGTGAAAAAGGAGGTGGAAAATGTAACTCTTAAAGAGCTCGTCTCCTCCTCAGACCACTAGTGTATGCATGAGTGCTCACAGGCTGAAGAGGAACACCCACAAACATAGGGACTAGAATATTTGTTACAAGACCAGTAAAGCCCTTGTGTGATAATAGATCTCTGAGACAAAAAGATGAAGCAAATTTATATTTATCATAATAAAACCCCCTGAGTAGGCAGCTGAGTGCTAAGATTTATAACAAGTAGGGGAAATGGGTCCTTACTGGTGTGGTAATTATTGACTCAAATGGTCTGCAAGTACTGAGATAGGACTAGAAGAAACACTCAGGATATTTTTTTATGCTCCCTGCTTGGAGATAAAAAGTCTTCTTTACCTCTTCCCTGTCTTAAGCATACAATAAAAGTGTTTTGTTTTAGATATTGAACCTCTTCATCATTTAAGGGAACGCAAGGCAGCTGAGTGAGTCGTTACCTCATCAATACAGCCCAGCCTGTGAGAGCTTCCCCTGCCTTATTTGATAGAGTTGAAAACAGATAGTAAGAGAAGTATATCCAGGAGAGCAGGAAAAGTCTTTTTTTCTCCAGTGAGCAATATCTAGATGTTATCCAACTGCATCACAATCACCCCATGCTGTTACCCATACACCACAATGTCACCACTCGCACACACATACATTCGTGCTCCTCCCTCTGTTCTCCCCATCCATTACACATTATCAGCACAGAAACACTTGGGTACACGCTTCCATCCATATAGATTGCACAAACCTTGCACATTAACAAACACATCATTTTTCACACCCACATTGCCCAGTAACGTTATAGATATGAGACTTTACAGATAACATTTGTGCTGTGTACCAACATAAAGCATCCTACTCCACTTACCCAAGTGCTTCTGTGACTTCTTTCATCAGACTCATTCCCCATTTATGAAAACCCTCGAGCAGCTCAAAAAAATACATTATAAATAAATGTTGTCAGTACTATGCAGACCAGTTCTGCATGTCCTTTTCTAAAGCATCTACTTCACTAAATTGACTCTGGGGGTAACTTTTTTCTTTTTTTTTTTTTTTTTTTTTTTTTTTTTTAAGCACAAAATCTGCAATTAACCAATGAGGTGGGGTTGTAGGGGAGGTTCATTAAAACAAGCTGGGACTTTTTAGCAAATTGCTGATTTGGAACAGCTGTTATTTTTCAAGGGAAAGAATTTGTTTAGAAGAATTTTCAATCTAAAGCAATGCTGAAGAAAATGTACAATTTGTCAAGGCATTCATTTTTTAAATAAAATGCTCAGGGGGGGAACCAAAATTACTTTTCATATTGACAGTGAAGTTAGACTAATAGCAGGTAAAAGTGAAAACATCAACACAAAATTCTTCTACATTATCAAAATGCAATTTTTGATACTCCCAAATAATTTTTTTCTCGTCCCCATTCCCACGCATCTGATTTTTGACTTGGGAAAAAAAAAAAAGGAAAAGGAAAATTCAGCTTTTGAGTCCGAGTCAAAAATCTGATCTTTATCAGAAGCTATGAGGCACACCACGCTAAGAAATGAATCCGTTCGAGGGAAAAGCTGCAGCATGCCACTAGAAAATCCCACCCACCAGCGGCGCTGGGGTGTGTAGGTACTTTTAGTCCTCCAGCCCCCACAGGGCAGGAAGGCCAGGGCACCATGCAGCAGGAACAACCACCCCACCTCCGAGCCACCTGCCTCCCTACGAAGACTAGAAGCACAGCAGCAGGGAAACACAAGAATCCTGAATCACAAAATAAAGGAAACATAGTGATCAGAAAAAAATAAAAGAAAAAAAAAAAGAAAAAAAAAAAGAAAAAAAAAAAAGAAAAAATCCTCTGTGGAGGGCTCAGAGCCGCTAACCTAGGGGAGAAGGAGCAAAGCCTGTCTCTGTGCCAAAGCCCCCGAACCCAGGCAGGCAGGGGACAGGCAACCCATTGCATGTCCCCTGGCAGAGGCGCTGGAGGAGGCAGCCTGTGTCGGCCACTTGGCACTGCGGAGCCCATAGGTCCCCTGCCAGCCTCAGCTGTGCTTCCTCCCGTGTCGTCTGCTATTCAGCCCCAGCTCGGCCGTGCCCAGCAGCACCGGCATCGCTCCCCTTCACCCCTGCGTTTGGTGGCTTTGGGAGAACAGAAAAAGACGAGGAGCCGCCTCTGCGTTCACCGGTACACCCCCAAGTGGACAGCGAGGAAAAGGGGGAGAGAAGGCACGGGCGAGTTTTGGATAGCTTGCAGAGGTGCAGGCTTAACTGGCTGGCTCTGGAGGGATGTGCTCTTGGAAACGGTCTGACTGGGGTCGCTGCCTGTCAGATCCACTACTGCAGTTTCCTAGGGTAAGAGCTCCACAGAGTTTTGCTCAGCAGGGTTAGGGAAGTGTTCAAGGCTTGTTATCACAGCTTTCAGTGAATAACAATTAATTTGAGATAAGTGGTTGTGTTTTTTGTTGTTTGTTTGATGGGGTTTTTTAAAGGCACAATACTTTCCCACCCCCTTTTAACTCCTTCAGGTATCTTCAGGCTTGCTTGCGAGGTGCCCTGTTCCTCCTATGCTCCAATATTCCTGCTTTCCTATCCTCTCACCCTCCACATCAGAGAAAGAAAATTAGTGCTGGCTATGAAAATAGATCCAGCAGCAGACTGGGTCTGGTTTACATCAGATCTGAAGTTTGGAAGCAGTAGAAAAAGCAGCTCCAGATCTGCAAATCGCCTCCACCCCATCCCAAAAAACAGGGAAGGCAACTGTGTTGCCTCTGCCTTCTCAGAGGGTACCTGTTAAGACAGCCCTCAAAGGACCTTCCCTGATGCCTTTAAAATCAGAATAGATGTGGCTGATACAACTGTGACAGTAGTAACTCACTAAAACAGAAGGTAAAAGCCTGTAAATGCCTGTAGCTTGGCATAAGCTACAGCCATAAGAAAGGACTAAACCAGCTCCTAGTTGTGCTAGCATCGGGATGCTCTGTTTGCAACTCGGGGAAGGCTTGTGACTTGGAAAAATTCTGTGGAGGAAGCGCCATTGACTGCTGGCTGGGAAACATGCATCAGAGAGAGAGGCAATGTTCAGAGTCGATGTGATTTGCCAGTGTCCATCTTCCTTGACAGGTCTGTGCCTACTCCTCCAGAGCAGAGGGAAGTTCATATCAAGCCACCAACTTCATTGCTGACATTAGCTACTTTATGTTACACAAGTACCCGTTTTCCTCTCACCCCATGTACATCCTATGTGCTGGAAAAAATCCTCCTTCCCTGCCAGAAATAGCCACTTCATAGCAAGCAAGTCAGCTGGAAGGTGCTGGTGCCGGATTTGCAATCCAGAGTTCAGAGAATGCAAGTCTGAGAGAAAATATGTGACAGTGAAAAGCATGTGTATCCAACCCAGAAACAGAAGAAGTGAGAATGTATGAAAAGGAGCACTTGGTAAACTTGAGAGAGTGGCAAAAAATGGGGGATTTCATAGTGAGTGCTTGCAGCAGTGACAGGTAAGTGTGAAGCTGCAACAGAGAGCATATGTGTGACAGGGAGCATGCCTGTATGGGAATTTGCTTAGTAGACGTAAAACAGAAGAGGGTAGTGCATGCAAGACTGTGTGTAAAAGTAGCAGCTAAGGAGAAGTGAGAATGCTGTGACTGGGCACATGTGTGTGCATGGCACTTGTGCACTACAGTATGCACAAGAGAGTGAGAGAAGAGCACTCTGTGTGTGTGGTGAAGACAGTCAGCCAGAGCAAGATACCCTGTAAGTGTGCATCTCACTATGAATGCAAGACTGTGAGGCACAGATTAGGCCGGATAGAGTACATATATGTTCTTTATTTATATATTTACCTATGTGTGTGTATATGTGTGCACGCATGCAGGCTTACAAGGCTGGTACAGCAGGGATTTTTATGTGCAAGCAACCACGAACACTAGTGGCTTGAAGCACAAGAAAAGCAAGCACAAGAAAAGGCTTGAAGGAGGTAGCGGGCGGGGGGGGGCAGGGGGAGGGAGAAGAAGCGAAAACGTGAGCGGGAGAGAGGCACTCCAGGAATTGCATGTGCTAGGGAGCTAGAACTGTATGTGCCAGAGGGAGTTTATTCATCTTCCCTGCTATATTCATGAGTGTGTGTGTCTGTGTATGTGTGTGAAGGACCACTGGTGTGCGTAAGTGAGTGTGGATCATGTACAAGCTGTGATTTGGAGGGCTATGATTATATGTACATGTGTGACATGTATTTATACATACAGCATGGGATGCATTAACCCTTAATTCCTGTTTACAGAAAGCATCTCAAAACCAGCTAGCATGCCTGTCATCACTTCAAACTAAATTCTGTACTCACACTTGGCTCTTAAAGCAAGAAGCCCAGCTGGCAATTCTGCACTGAACAAAACCCCATACCCAACAAATTTTCCTCTCCTGTCTTTCCTCCATCACTCTCTCTCTTTTTTTTTTTTCCCTGATGGAGGGGAAGGACATAGTGCCATGCAGACCAAACAGAGGCACAGAGGTTCCTTTAACCTCCCCCTCTCCAGGCAAAACCAAAATAAAAATAAAACAGAAAAAAAAAAAATCCAAAGAAACTTAACACTGATCTCTTCAGGAAGGTGAAGAATACAGGACCATCAGCACTTGTGACCCAAAGTGCTGAGAAATAGTGGATGTGGATGAAGGGGATATCCACCTTCACCCACCCCTCTTTTCCTTTGCAAATCTTACTGTGCTCCCCCTCAAACTCCCTCTCTGCAAAAGCATAAATACAGCAGCAAAGTCAGTCACATGCAGTGCCCTCTAACCATGGGATTCACCAGCAGCGATCTCTCCTTGGCTTATTTCCTGAAGGGGGGGAAGGTTTGGAGGGGAAGAGGGGGGAGAGAGGAAGCTCTAGCTTCCAGCTCCATGTTTCAGGCCGTCCTTAGTCCATCAGCCTCAATTCAAGCAGAGGGGTTTGAGGAGGCTGCAAGAAAGAACTCATCACATACCTTGCAAGGAGAAGAGGGACAGGAAGAATCCCAGCACCCAGATACTGTGCAGCCAGTAGGTCCTCATGCTTCTCTCTCACTCGCTCCGCTTCCTCTGCCTTTTTCTCCGTCTCTTCGCTTCTCTCTCTCTCTCAATTTATCTCTTTTTTTTTTTTTTTTTTTTCCTTCTCTCCTCTCAGATAAAATGGGATTCGTGTCTCCCTTCAGTCCCCCTGGGCTCTGCTTTACCAGCTCTGACAATCCAGTTGCAGCGAAAGCTGACCCACGGTGGCCAGATTCCCAAATAACCTCGCACTCTCCCCTTCAAGTGCTGGAGAAAGGGGGGGCCAGGTTAGATGCTCGCCGTAGCCTGCGCTGGCTGTAAACACAGAGAATCTCTCTGTCTCTCTCCTGCAGCTCCAACTAAATGCGACTGTACTTAAACAAGCAATGCCTTATAGGACAGCGCTCAGAGCAGAAAAGATCCCACCTCTGCCACCTAGTGTTGCAAGCCAGCTCATTTATTTTATTTTTATATATATAAATATATATATATGTTATACTATAGAAATATGGTTCTCCCGTTCCTCTGCAAATGTATCTCTTGGATCACAGGTCTATGAGCCACGCTGAGCTCAGGAGTCCCTAAGGCTCCGGCTCCAGCTCCAGCTGACACAGGGAGGTTATTCAGCAAAGGAATATTCCTTATTGCCACAACAAGAAATGCGGTGGGGCAGGTTTGATTTCTCAGCAGAGTTCTGCTTGACAAATTCTGAAGCAAGGGTCTCTTTGATGCTGGTGTCACTGCTGGGCAGTACACGGGGACCAGAGGGAGATTCAAATGCACTGATTGTAATTACAGAACTGCCAAGGCCTCCAGGAAAAATAGCAAGCATCAAGCTGCATTAATCTTTGCTGGATCTCCTGTGACTTCCGTGCAATTTCAGATGGACCAGAAGGAATCCTTCTGTGTAGGAAATCCAGCTCGTAAAGCCACTGTTTGCTCACAGAAG
This sequence comes from Numenius arquata, assembly GCF_964106895.1. NCBI lineage: Eukaryota > Metazoa > Chordata > Aves > Charadriiformes > Scolopacidae > Numenius > Numenius arquata. The sequence continues at coordinate 14,004,860 of NC_133576.1, read as the reverse complement.
TCTTCTCCCACTACACCTCTCCTTTTAAATACAGGTTCCTCCTACCATACGTAGCATGAACTTTTTTTCCCAAGGAGTAATTAGCTCCTGTAGCTCTATTGCCCCCTAAAATCATATCCTCTGGTGAGAGGAACAGCAGTAATGAAGTACTACTTAACATTCACACCAGGCTTTTCATCAGTCACTCCCCAGGCATTTCACAAAAGGGTGTCCTTTTGCAGCTGGGGACATGGAGGCAGTGTGACTGCACAACTTTTGTCCCTGGGATGCTGTATGGCATCCCAGTGGCCCCTCCTTGGGTCACATTGCCCCCTCACTGTGGCATGAGGATGCCACCACTAAAGGATACCCATCTCCAATTTACACATCGCAGATGTAGGACTCTAAGGTGAATGTGCACACGTAGGACGGGTGCGTAGGATTATCATCAGTAATGATGCCCTTCTAGAAGTATTTCTTATTAGACTGCTGTAGAGCAAGCTGTTCTGCCAACAGAATGCACCAAGCCTGCATCCCCGTGGGTTCCTGTCTGCTGTCTCCAAAATCCCCTCTCACCCTGCTGTAATGAAACCTAGATCCCACCATATCCCCTGTGACATCCCCTGCCGGAAAAAGAAATGGCATGCTGTGGCTAGCCCAGAAACATGTGCTTGTTTCCTAGCGGAACAAAATGCACACTGCGATGCAATGCAAAATGCAGTTGCCATTTGGCCTGGCTGGCGGCTGCCAGGTACCACCTGTGTTACTCAGGCTTTTTCCCCTATGGAGAGAGTGGGGCATTACCTAATCACCAGTTTTTATGAGACAGGAACAAGTTACATTTCAGCTTTCCACCCTCTTTTAAATGTAGTTGAAATTGGTGGCACTGAAAATTATTGGGAGGAAGAACATATGGACAAACAGATACACATGTACTATCAGCTAGTCTTCATTTCCCAAGGAAATCAAACTAAAAATATTGGAGTGGGTTGAAGTCAACTGACTCCAGTCAACTGGAGGACCATGCGTCTTTTTCATCCTCTGATGCTGTATTGGATTTGCGTGGCAAGGTTTTGGTAGCAGGGGGGCTATAGGAGTGGCTTCTGTGAGAAAATGCTAGAAGCTTCGCCTGTGTCTGATAAAGCCAATGCCAGCCAGCTCCAAGATGGACCTGCTGCTGGCCAAGGCTGAGCCCATCAGCGACAGTGGTAGTGCCTCTGTGATAACATATCTGAGAAGTGAAAAAGCTGCTGCACAACAGCAATTGCAGCTGAAGAGAGGAGTGAGAATATGTGAGAGGAACAACTCTGCAGACCTCAAGGTCTGCAAGAGGTGCTCCAGGCACCAGAGAGGGGAGGAGATGCTCCAGGTGTCGGAGCAGAGATTTCCCTGCAGCCTGTGGTGAAGACCATGGTGAGGCAAGCTGTCCCCCTGCAGCCCCTGGAGGTTAACAGTGGAGCAGATATCCACCTGCAGCCTGTGGAGGGCCCCATGCTGGAGCAGGTGGGTGCCTGATGGAGGCTGTGACCCCGTGGGAAGTCCATGCTGGAGCAGTCTGTTCCTGGAGGACTGCAGCCCATGGAAGGGACCCATGCTGGTGCAGTTCATAAAGAACTGTAGCCCATGGGAAGGACTCATGTTGGAGAAGTTCGTGGAGGAATGTCTCCTATGGGAGGGCCCTACGCTGGAGCAGGGGAAGAGTGTGAGGAGTCATCCCGCTGAGGAGGAAGGAGCAGCAGAAACAACATGTGATAAACTGACTGCAACTTCCATGCCACTCAGGGGGAGGAGGTAGAGAAATCAGGAGTAAAGTTAAGCCCAGGAAGAAAGCAGGTGTGGGGGGAAGGTGTTTTTAAGATTCATCTTTATTTCTCATTATCCTACTCTGATTTGATTGGTAAGAAATTAAACTACTTTTCCCCAAGTTGAGACTCTTTTGCCTGTGATGGTAATTGGCGACTGATCTCTCCCTGTCCTTAACTCGACTCACGAGCCTTTTTTTATATTCTCTCTCCCCTGTCCAGATGAGGAGAGGAGTGATAGAGTGGCTTTGGTTGGCACCTGGAGTCCAGCCAGGCTCAACCCACCACAGATATCAACAGAGCATGGTCTGAAAGAGAGCACACGCAAAAATAAGCTTGCCACTCAGGATGTGTTTGGAAGTTAGCATACCAAAATCAAGTGGTGACAATCAGTTTGTAGTCTTGGAGTGGAAGATAGTTTCTGATTTTTATTGCAGAAATCCCCACCAAGGCCTAGCACAGGTTCAGGGATGAGCTAGGCCAGCACTTTAATACCGCACGAGCTCAATGGATTTCTAATTCTTATGACTGCCCATATGCTCAGCATCTCTTCTTTCATTCGTCCTATACCTTCATCATCTGTTGCTTCAGTGCCCAACATCTACATCTGATAAATTATACAGCATTGTATCCATTCTTACTCTTTCACAATCTTCTCCTCAGCCCCATACATTGTGCCAAAGTTCATCTGCTATCTATCCCAACAGCCCAGCTACCCACAGTCACATGCATAACCTCATCTCTTACCTATGCTACACATAATCCTACAGGGCCCCACAACCTTACCACTTTAATCAGATCATTATGCAACTATTTAAAGTCTACTTTACCTACAGACTTATTCTTGCAACCCTGTGCATGATCCCATAATATACAGCTCTCAACTGCATGGCCATATCATACTTGGGATATGAATATCCTGTGGCCTGTTTGGTCCAGTCCTCTTTGGAGTCTTTAAGCATTTATGTAATAAAATTTGTACTGAAATAATAATAGAGAACAATAGTGAATAACAGAATTGCATCTCTGTTCCATAAATTGCATAGGGATAAAACTTGTATGAGATGATGCTGAACCCAGTGTTGTTCCCATCCAGAAAGGACAGTGGTAGTTGAGAAAGAAGATGCAAAGGAAGAAGCACTCTATTAGACAGCAGCATCTTAGGCTTCCCTGGAGAAGTCAGCATGACTGAAAGGAGAAACAGCTACTTCGTACATCCTATCTGACATACTTCTAACCTTCAAAAACTTTCAGGGCTGGATTTTGGCTCCCTTGCTCATGCTGAGTCATACCAACAGGGTTGCTCGGGACATTAGGCTACTAAATATGAGCAGGAGTATCATATTCTGTGGGCTGAAATTCTCTGGGATTGGTTTGCAGCCAAAGGTCAGTCCACTTTTCATGTGGCCAAATCCCTTAACTACCTACATATTGTGAGGGCAAAAACAGAAGCAAGAATTATACCCAACTCTCCCTAAACCCCCAAACATTAAGAAAACCCAAACCAACAAAACAAAAACAAACAACCAAAATGCAAAACACACAGCAGTCCTTGTTCTTCAGTCCTTTATTTTTAAATTACTGCAATTCTTCCACTTACCCCAGTATTCAAAAGCCAAATGAACCATAGAAATATCAGCTATTGAAGAGCACATCTACAATCCTGTATTAAAAAACAAAAAAAGCAAAAAAAAAGAAAAGAAGGTTGGATTCTGACAGAGCTCTGAATGATTGAAAGCTGGCTACTTTTAATGCATAGTAAAAGTATTTCATTAAGGCTGAGTGGATACATTTAGTTGCACTGTGCATAGATGGTTGTCTATTTTTTAATAAATAAATGTACTTTGTGCTATTAACTGTTTAAGCACTCACTTCCATTTCTATTGCATCTGAGCTTTAGTCAATTAATACAGTATCAATATTAACCTGATTGTGCAGCACACACATAATATTTTCTCTTCCAAGTTTTGGTACTGAACCTACTATAAAATACTTCTCAAGCAGCCATGCTAAAGTTGATGGAGGAACTTTTAACTTTCCCATTACAGATTTTTTCAAATTACTGTTATTTAACTGTGCAAATGTCATGTTGCATTAGCAAAAGGCTTAGTGTTCTTTTAACCTTAATAGAAATAGTATTGAAAACACAGTTGGCCATGCAAATTTTGCAGGGTTTACATAAGCAAATGAGTGGCCCTGAAATTTAAAGCTCAGAGAGCTTGGTAAAGTGAACAGGAGACGAGAGTCATAGACTAACCAGGAGTGTTTTTTCTGGATGTTTTAGTGTCCTGTCCCACATGTCTGTCTGTGACATATGTGTATCACTACTTGTGATGGTTTCTGAGGGGTTTCATGGCATGTCTTTGGGACTAGTGCATCTATGATAAATTGTGCATTTTAGTTTGATTTAGAAGAGTGTTGTGGCATGTGCTGCATGTGATCTTGGGAAAGGGAGTGGAAGGAGATGTTCCCTCAGCAAGAAATACTCATTTGTCATGTGGTTCTGTGAAACCCAGCACTATCCAAGGTCAAGGACTACACAGTGTCCAGAAAAGTGAGTTCTTATAGAAGGGATGTGTAGTGCATCAAGACCGTGATAAATAGTCTCACACCTGATTAGCCCCCTTTATGTAGACTGAGAAAATGGTGTTCACGCTTCTCATTTGCCTTCAGCCTGATATTCAAGAGAAGCCAGGCCTGCTCAAACCACACTTCCCACCTGCCCTTTCCTTTCTGCCATTTCGTACTCATCTATATTCCCCTCTTTTCCCTCTCTCAGCTTCTCTGCCCTCTCCCCTGTCCCCTCATTCCACCTCTCTTCCTCTCTAAAATCTTGCTGTGAAACCCATCAAAGATTGCAGAGTGTCTTATTGAGGCTTCTTCAAGGGAAGGATTTTTCCACCAGGGTTTCTACAAAGCTCCAAGCTGAAAGTAGCAGGCCAGCAACTAAGGTAGGTAACGTGGCTATATAGCAATTCCGTAATATAAAAATCCACAGAAATAGCCAGCTAATGAGATAGCAGCAACACTTGAGGAGTGATGGAAGGAGGGAAGAGATAGGAAGAATCCTCATTTAGTTTCAACAACCGTGTGGTGATGCAGTGGGGACTGAACTGAGAACCCTTGGAGACAAATGTGTTGCATGCACTGGTACAGCATGAACCACTGAGAGAGTTTCTCTAGCATTAGCCATAGCAGGCCCACATCCTGTACAAGCTGGGTGACATAAAGAGTATCTCACAAAAAGCATTTGCCAGCAGTATACATACACACATATTGACATTGTCGCATAATTAGAATATAAAATAAATGGAACAGCAGACGCTATCAGCATGTCTACCATGCTGTATCCATGCTGCCAACTCCTTCACCAAGGGGAGCCTCACCCAGGCCATGATGAGAAAGCCTGAAACATAGGCATGCAGAACCCAGCCTCTGGGGAAACACACACACAAAGTTCTGCAGAAAGGGCCTCCGCTCTTTGAACATTTGCAAGATTTTGTTGGCAATCTGTAAGTGTGAACAACAACACAAAAAATAAAATTGGCTAGCACCCAAAAAAAAAATTTGGCAGATAATTTTTTGAGTTGTCATGTTTTCTGTGAGAAAAAGAGTCAGCTCTTTCAAGCTGGGAAAAAAAACATAATTCTGATGAGCTCTTATGAACAGCAGGGAATTCACAATCCAGAGGAAGAGGTGTTTACACTACAAAACCCTTTCCGTATCCAGCACTAACTGGCCTGTGCAAAGGCACAAGCAATCCCTCAACACTACAGAGCACCTTTTAAGACAGTGTATTTGCGGCGCCCTGGTCTTTAAATCTCCACCAGATCTTAGCAGCACAGACCTTTCTTACCACCTCCTGGGATTCAGGGCTTGTTCCCCTGGACGGCGCTATACCAAAGATATTTCCTTGAATCAGCACCCAGCTCTCCTGGCACCTTCCTTGCTCTGTCCAGAAGCAGCCTTTTATTCCAGCTGTTGCTTTTCAGGTCTTTAGCCACAGCTGAGGGCCCTGCGCTTCCCTCCATTAACCCTCCACGTCCACTGAGGAGGAGCTGCTGCACGCTGCAGCCCGGCTTCCTGACCCATAATCCCAACAAGTCAAGCGTCATGCTCCCCAGGTGGTACTTCCACCTTTAGGCTAAGACTCGTTGGCTTTGCTAGATATAGTGTGGGTTGACTTTAGAGGTAGGACTACCACATGCCCCTTTGTATGTATCCTTTGCTCTTTAGGCAAAGCAGGAAAGGGAAATGTGGCCATTTGCCCACTGTGCCTGCCTGCCTGAACTCCAGCCGATCTGTCTGACGCAAGAAAGTCCCAAACCAGTGACTGCTGAGTCTGTACTTACTTATCACCCAGATGAGATATGGGTGGCAAATGACATCGGTCTTACTGTCTGCAATGAGAGCTGAACCGCACATAAGTGGACAGCCTGACATTCCTGGATAGAAACACAGAAAAGCAGCGAGTTTTTTACGCCACAGATGTTGTTTTTTTTTTTTATGCCAGGGCATCCATACTTAGCAGTCTGGAAGGTAGCCGGAGCTTAGGACATGTGAGCATTCCCATTGCAAGAGTTTCCTTGCAGTAGTTCACAACAGCCTGAAATTATGAACTCCCAGGCTGATGTTTTTCAAACCTGTTCTCTTACCCAAGGATGGATTTTTGTTATTTTGTTTTTATTTTTGAAAGCTTGAGCAAGCAAGGGTTTGGCTGTTTAAGATACTTGGAACTGAGGGAGTGCTTTATGATTAGTGGAAGAAACAATTTGTGCCTTTTTTTAACAGTTCCAGTGCAGAAATTACTGTGGATAGAGAGTTGAAAGACAAATAATGTGAGGCAAGATTTGTAGGAAGAGGCAGTATCTTTTATTAAACTAAAGAATATAGCTGAAAGAAAAAAACAAAACAAAACAGGTTTTCCAGGCATATGGGCGTGCATGCCCCAAACTGTATCCAGACTTTAACTATATGATGTCAAATGAGTGATAGTACTTTTCCCTACAAACCTGCCCTCATTTATGTCTTTAGCTCATCCTAGCAAGAATATCACTGAATCTTGGAAAGGAAGACAAGCCTATGATGGTAAGAGCAACATTACTCAGAGGAGTAGAAAACATGCAAACATGGTTGCATTGAGTTCATCTTCATTTAGCCAAATCACAGCTCCTGGAAAATACCACTTCATTTGTATGGCATGAAAACTCCTGGGTTTCAATACTGCGCAGAGAGGAATATTTGTGTAGGCAGGGCTCCACATGTTTCTACACATCACTGAAGACCTGCTCTCAAACCCAATAAAAGCAGTCCAAAGGCTCTCACCAAACTCAGTGGCCTCTGATCTAGGTTCCTGCAACAGAAAAGTCAGTGAGGCAGCCCTTTGCCTTACTGGCTTTCTATGAATATGTGTGTATCTTCCCCTGCCGCTGTTTATCAGTTGTGCTGCAGGCATGTGCAGTCCTCACTGAGACCAAAGCCTGTTGGTCCTTGCTCTACACAAAGACAGTGAGAAATTATTTCAAGCAATCGACATCAGGTGCTAAGAAAGACACTCAACATACTGACCAGAGAAGAGCCTACAGCCCACCTACTATTTAAAAAAATAAGACTGTGATGCAATTGCAGACTCTCACTTAATGAAAAACATGAGGAGTCAGCTTTAAGTTTGGCGCTGCCTTCTGCTAGCCTTTGCAATGTTAATGATTTCTGCCAGTAGCTTCTCTTTCAAAGCAGGAGTTCTCTCCTGTAGCTACTTTATCAGACAGAGGATGATCAGGAGGTTAAAATCCACATTATTAGCATTAATGACTATTATTATTTATACCCCTGTACAAGCTGCACAAGTATAGGAGAAGAGACAGTCCATTTCCCCAAAGAGCTCACAAATCTTTTTTATGATAAGGAATTTCAGACCATGTATCAGTAGCAGGAGAGGAGAACAGGGAAGAAGGAGGACAACTATAGTAACCACAAACCTCATCTGTAGCTTGGGCAAGATACTGTCTCCTGGGGCCTGTTTCCTCAGCCAGAAAATATGGATACAGCAGTTTTCTCTACAATGCCACTTTCCACTGTACGAAAAGGGTTCTGTGGTATTTCTCTTTGCCCTCCCCTCTTCCCAGCAACATATTAATTGGTGGCCAATAACACACAAGTGGCAGCCTCCAGAGTGACATAAATAACCATTTTTGTACAGTTCTGTCCATCTGTAGACCAAGACCTCATTACATTACTGTTTTACAAATGGGGAAACTGAGGAATGTGATGGTGCAATAGCTTTCCCTAAGATGACCTACTTCTATGTCCACAAAGAGACCTAAAGTAGATCCTTAAGGTGTGTTCCTTCCAGAATGGTTTCATTTATTCTCCAAGCAGTGTCCTCCACCAGTAGAAGCATTTTATTGCCAAAAGAACAGCATTTGTACTACAGATTTCCCCAAAAACAGCAAAGCCAACAAACATTGTGAACTAATTAGACCGGCAGATGTTTCTATTGTCGGTAACCTTAGAGGTTAACATCTTAGAAACAGAGGGCAATCCAGTGGTAAATGCAACTTTCACTGACTTGGAAAACTTGATTTTCATGGAATCATAGAATGGTTAGAATTGGAAAGGACCTTAAAGATCATCTGGTTCCAGCCCCCCTGCCATGGGCAGGGACACCTCCCACTAGACCAGGTTGCTCAAAGCCCCATCCAACCTGGCCTTGAACACTTCCAGGGATGGGGCATCCACAACTTCTCTGGGCAACCTGTTCCAGTGCCTCACTGCCCTTACAGCAAAGAATTTATTTCTAATATCTAACCTAAATCTACCCTCTTTCACTTTAAAACCATTACTCCTTGTACTATCACTACACTCCCTGATAAACAGTCCCTCTCCATCTTTCCCGTAGACCCCCTTTAGGTACTGGAAGGCTGCTATAAGGTCTCCTCAGAGCCTTCTCTTCTCCAGGCTCAACAACCCCATCTCTCTCAGCCTGTCTTCATAGGAGAGGTGCTCCAGCCCTCTGATCATCTTCTTGGCTCTCTTCTGGACTTGCTCCAAGAGGTCCACATCCTTCCTGTGCAGAGGGCTCCAGAGCTGGACACTACTCCAGGTGGGGTCTCATGAGAGCAGAGTACAGGGGCAGAATCACCTCCCTCAACCTGCTGGCCATGCTTCTTTTGATGCAGCCCAGGATGCAGTTGGATTTTACTACAATGTTACTGGGCCCAAACATTCAAAATATTATTACATCTGATGTGGAAATCCCATGAGGTCCTAGAAATTCTGGAAAGCAGATTCTAAGTCCTTTCTCTGTCACAAAGTTCATGTGTCAGTTTAGATATTAAGGGAGCTTGGATCAATCTTTATTTTCTCATTGGTTAAAATAGGTAAAATAGACCAAACTGATGAGAGTATCCTGAAAAATCACTAGATGCTCATGGTGAGTAAGGGATTGGAAAGTATATAAACACACATTTAATCTGTACAACTTTTCCTCTCCGTGCAGAATCTTATTTCAATATGTGCCCTGGAGAGGTTATGTCTTGCAAGTATCTCGTAAAACTGCGGCTGCTGCATTGCATCCCCAGTGGATCTCAGGGCAAATGCAAGACTGAACAGCGACTCCATATCTGGCTGTGCGTGATTGCACCTCCAAGACAGCTTCACTTGAGAAATCAATGAAGCAAAACATGGCATATTTTGGGACTGTATAAGAAGCAACTTGCTTGTACTTCTTCAACACATAGAATACAAAAAGCTAAAAGGACCATCCTTCAATTTAAACAGAAGAGATTTGCTACTAAAGGCAGAAGGTGTCTATGGTTGCCATGAAGCTGTGAGTGGTCACAATCATAAGAAGGTCATAGCAGAGTTATTCATAGTTAGATCTAAATTTATTCAATACTCTTAGGCTCTGTTTAGATAGATTGAAGTTACCCCAAGGTCGAACTTCTCTATGGTGCAGAATGTAAGCTTATAAATGCAAGCTCAGGTGTTGACCAGACACATATTTCAGAGTCCCCAGCACTCTGTTTGCCTGAACACGCTTGGTGAGTCACTGGGTCAACAAGCATGTTTATGCAGGCATCCAGTTGGCTCTCTGAATGGCAGCCACAGGGACAGGATGCAAATGTGGTGCATGGTCTTTGGTCTCAAGACAAGTTTCATAGCAGTGCAGGCATAGCTTTAGTTTAACTTGAGATTCTCTCCTGCTCCCAGAATGCTAGTTTCTCTCTCCTAATAATGAGCACGTTCTTTATCAAGCTATTGTCAGAAAAGTAGATTTGGAAATTGCATTGTGCTGGACCTTGCTTCAGTATCAATTGAGCTTAGCTTGAATTAAAAAAGAGAAAAGGCTGTTCTGAGGTACATCAGGAACTGATTTAGAGACTCTTTTTTCTCCTTCCCAGATGCTTTTATTTGGCCAAACATTGCCTGCCTGAATTGCAAAGTCTGACCCTTCATAGACAGCTCCTGGACAGAGTTTTGCAGTCAGTGTACACCTCTGCAAATGAAAACGTGTGTTATTTTTCTTGTTTTTCGCAGAGAAGATCCGGACTAGGACCGTAATCAATATAACAGAGATTCTAATGAAGGTGCTAAGGACAAATGAACCTTATAAGGTTTCCCTGGCCCTCCAGAACCTAAGTAGCACAGGCAGACTTAGCAGCCCAACATCAGCGTATGAAGGATGCTATGCCCTAGAATAGGCGCTAATGTGTGTCTTATGGTGTCTTTGCTATACTAGCAGGTATGGGTCAAGGAAAACGGATCCTCTAATGCTAGAAAAAAGATATTTGGAAGATATGGTCAGCCTTTCTTCTGCCCTCTGCACTGAGCAGCTTGGTTTGTTTTTGTGTTCACAGGTATCTTGGCAAAGGCAGCAGTACATCAGGCCCTTGTTCTGTGGCTTTCTCCTTTACGTTTTGCAGGGGTGTTATCTGAAAATAGTCTTGCAGAGGAAGGCAGAGAAAAGAGGCCATCTGCAGCTTCAGCTGTCAGGCTGGTGAAGACAGGGGCAGGGAAGGTGTAGATTTAGATGACAGCTGCCCAGACAAGTAGCAGATGAGTATGGAACTTGGTGACGGAAAATTGTACAATGGAAATGGAAAAAAAAAAAAAAAAAAAAAAAGAAACCAGGCCATAACTTCAAAAGAAAAGGAAAGGGATCTGAGTAACCAACGCCAATGCTCTCTTATGTTGAGCTTTACCTTGGGTCTCTAAGGTTGTGCTTCAAATGGATTCTGAGCTTAGAGAGGACTCCTACATTTCTTTTCCTCTGGTTTCTTTCTAGGGGTTATGAGCTGAAACCTCACTGAAATCTTTCCGCAGGGCTTTTGTCTGGGATTTCCCTATTCTGTTCTGTCTGTCCCAGCTAAATAAGTAGGTCTTCCGGTTCCACAGCTCTACTGAGGCTGCTTGATGCCCATGCTTACAGCATTGCCATGCTGGTGGCTCCAATCACCCTGCATTCCCAGGGTGCTAGATCCCCCATGGAAGTCAGTCTCACTTGTTTTGGAGGACAGAGAGCTCCCAGTTTATAGGTGACTCCTTTCCTGTCTGAACTCTGTGAAACCAAGTGGCAAGAACAGGATTAGGCTCATTCAGAAATGCCGTCAGAAGCAAGCCTATGACCTTGCACCCCAGCGAGCCATGATCTTACACTATGGGATGTGTTGATTAATTGTAGATGGTCAAAGTCACTTGTAAGCTATTTATCACAGTCATCATTAGGTGTCATAAGGGACCTGTAAGAGGCCTGGTTAAGAGGGATCGCTCCCATTTTTCTTCAGTTTTCATCATGTCCTAGTGCCAACAAGGACCCATGGCTGGATTAACCTCTTATTTACTAAGGTTGAAATAAATAGATGGCCAAACTCATGATATAGGTATAGGGAAATAAAGCAGCTTGCCCATGGTTATTGCCAGAATCAGCAGCAGAACCTATGTAATCTGAGCCCTGGCAGCAAGCCAGCAAGGGCACTCCTGATGCCTGCTCTCTTCATGAGTCAAATCCTCAAAGTAAGGATAAAGGCCTTGGGCCAGTGACCCAATAATTGAATGGGCAACACAAGGACATCTGCACATCTACTTTGTCACTCTTGACTTCTGGATGCTGCCACTTGTACATTATTGGCATGGGCTTTGGGCCACAGATTAATATGTTGCTGGGAAGAGTAGAGGACAAAGAAAAACACACACATAACCCCACTGAGCTCTCTTGCAAACCCATCCATAGTAGGCTGCTGTAGGAGTCATGACTCTCAAGAGTTATAAAAGCTACAGCTTCTTTCTAGGACAAATCAAAACACTTTATCAGGTCAGGACTCCAAGTGCTAGGGCATGAGTGCCAAGCCTTCTTGGTATGAGAAACCATACCTAAAGATCTGCCTAGAAAGATGCAAAATGATTTCTCTAGACATTTGCTGAATGGGCACCTCCACCTGCAACTGAGACGCCTTGCAGCTGTTGAGCTTGCACCTGATGCTGTTTCCTTCTCCACAAAGGAAAGAAAAATCTGAGAGGGCTGTTGGCTAAATTATCCTACTGTCCTTCATCTAATACTGCTCTACATACCTAAACAGACTCTGTCCTTCACTGGGCTGGTTAGGTGAAGGGTTTGATGCAGTTCTTGGAATAAACAATCCTAACCATTCCCTGGGACTCTCTGTATCAAGTTCCTTCTGATGGACATCTGACTAACAATCTCACAGTTTGCAGTCACTTCTGTGGGCATAAGAGATCCTTCCCCCCAAAGACAGGACATTCTCTAGGAGAACAGAAATTCAGGGGTTGGCATCCATTGCAATCCAGGAGCTTACAACATTTTGATATGCTTGTTTGACTTTTGCCTCGACTGTGGCAAACAACAGTAGTGAACAGACAAATATCTGTCTTATCCAGAAGTTGACTGATAGGCATGCTGTGCTGCAGTCACTTGAGGAGAGCAAAAAGTACCTGTATCTTACCTTGGAGAGAGAGGATTCTTACTCCACCTCCCTCCCCCTCCCCCCCCACCAAAAAAAAAAAAAAAAAAAAAAAGAAAAGAAAGGCATATTTATGGAAATCTGTAAACCTCTGTAAGATTTGGGGTTTTATAAGGAGACCTGTAAAACTGAGGAGTAAAAAGGAGGAAGGAATGAGAGAGGAGAAGATAAAGTAATTGCCTAATGTACGTATTTAATGCACTAAAACATATTCTCCCCACAAAGGACTCATAAGGGAAAAAATAGGATTCCTCATATACGCCCTCAATCTAACACTGAATTATCTGTGGCAATTGTACCCACAGCCTCACATAAGAGGGTCTTATAAAGGGGAAAGGATATTATAAGACTACTGTATGCAAACGCACCCAATTAATTCAAGAGCATCATTGTTATTTCATTTATATAGCACCATAGGGGTATGCAATGCTTTACAGACAATTAGGGGCTATAAAAGTTTAGAGAAAAGATGAAGCAGAATGCAAGGAGCTGGCAACCAACTGCAGTACAAGCCTTGACTAAAAGCTCTCACCATGGAGTTTATGGTTTGTTTGTTTGTTTTGCTTTTTTTTGTTGTTGTTTTAAGGTTCAAGGAGTGTTTTTTGGCACTAATCCCTTTTTACAGGGAGGGAGAGACCATTTAACATGATTGTTGGGCCTGTTCCAAGGATACAAAGTTAGAAAACATACTCATTAAAACAGGTCTGAAGAAATGAAACGCAAACATGCACGACAAGGAGCAGGGAGATAAATTTGAGATAAACTGTAAGTCATTTCCTAAGAGTTCAATGCATCAGTAAATTGGTGAACAGAGACTGCATATGCCCAGAATTGACTGGCTGAGGTTCCAGTTAGATGGGTGTTGTGCTCCTAGGTTGAGACAGACATGCATAAAGTGCATCCTGTCATTTGTGTCCTGCATTTGAAGCTCAGGGATACTCTTGGATCCTCAGTTGATTTTTAGCTAGCATGAGAGCAGCCAAGACCAGGAAGCATCTTTCTACCAACAAAAAAACATGCGACTCAAGATTCCAGATAGAGATCTTATTAATGGAATCTAAACAGGCTTCTGTACTGCACCACTAAAATATTTCAGGAACAGCTGGACCTTAAATCTACCCACAAGTCATACAATGAGAACATAGCAGCTTTCTCAAGAAACATGTTCTTTTCTCATAGCAGCATATGACACCTGTGCTCTGTAAATGGCACTAAGCCAGGATTTTAAGGATGAGTTTTACGATATCCATTGTGATCTCAAAGTAGGTAGATCTTTAATGGCTTTTTTTGTTGTTTGTTTGTTTTGGGTTTTTTAAATAAGACATGGGAATTAGTTCTTGTTTATTTTGTTTTAAGCAGGAAAGATCATTGAAAAAACTGTTAATTTTTTCCACTTACCTCTTTTATCAGAATAGTCACTGAGAAAATTTTTTAAAAAGTAAAAATTAAAAAGTACTAAACGCTTTTTTTTGTTGTTAACTAGGAAATTCTACATCAATAAGTATTTTTGTTAAAAGTCTTGACTGAAAAAAGATACTTCTTTTTTGGTAGGGTAGACAGGGGGAAATGGGTCCTTCCCCCATGCTTTAAAGCAATTTTGGCTTTCAAAGTTTCAGAATTCTGTGCTTGGCCCGTGCTTTTTCCGTCATCTCTTGAGTAATCTCTTGAGTAAAAAAAAACCTGAAATGGTTTTTGCATTATTTCCCAAGAAGATATGCTTCTTATTGCTATTGTCCAACAGCTACCACTGATGATGCTAGGTCACCTAAAGCTTAGGGACTAGCATTAGCACACTTTACAAGATGGCCACTGGACTAAAGCTTGCTGTGTTAACAAAAAAATAAAAAAAAAAAAATAAAATCCTACCAATATCTCTGACCTTCAAGCAACTATCCTCTAAAACAGTTTTATTTATAGAAAATTATGCATGGATAATCTCTATCTTTCTATTGAGATGCTAATGCCTGTTTAAACCTATCTTATACTACTACAGTTCATTCCTTGTTCCTGTACAATATAAAGTACCTTTCTACTGATTTTGCTGCATCTACGCTAAGGGAAGTTATATTGCAGTAACTATTCCAATATATTGTGGGACAGATTGAAAGATTTCTGGTTGAAACTACTGGTAAAGCCATTAATTTTGTGGGGGAAGGGAAAGGAATTGAGAAAATGCTACATTTTTTGCTTAGCACAGTACTTTTGTGTGTGCGGGTGTGTTTGTGTTATTCAAATAATAAACAATCAGCAGCAACAAACATCCTGCCTAACCTTTTCCCAGCCTTCCCTTAAACAATGCTAAATGCTGTCCTTCAGTAGCCCACACAGTCATATATACAGCTAAATCAGCTTTTCATTCTCTTGGCCAAGATCCACAAACAGGGCTGTTGAGTACCATACTCCACAGAAGCCGTAGGCCAGGCTTGCAGGAGCAGCATCTCCGGTTGCCTCCCTACTGGTACTTATGGCAGCAATCTCCTGTGAATCTCCAGTCTTCTGAAGTGACCTGCATCACTCGGCAAATTCCTGCCCCAGAAAATTAAGGTGCAGTAACTTAACCATTTCTTGTCTAGGCTACAAATACCTGTTTGCTCTTTACAGATTGGCACAAAGCACCAAATAACGTGATGTTTCCCACTTACTTATTTATCCCTATGTCTCTGCTTTTGGGTGATGCATGTGGTTCTTCGGCTGAGTCATGAACCTAACCAGGGACTTTCCTTCAGAGAGAGACAGGTTGTAGCTTTGCTGTTCTCCACAAAGAGCTTCTAGAAACTCCATCCTGAGTTTCCTTGGAAACAGCATATGATCAGCATAACGCTCCATGGCACTTGACCATTCATCTCCATGGTGGTTATAAAAATCCCATCAGAAAAAGCCTTCAAGCTTTCTTACCCCATTAAAAAAAAGGGTCCAGATATCAATCCTCTGATTCAACAGTAAAACAAACAATAAAATTCTTCATTAGACTAATTGGGCCAAAACTGTTGAAGAACATGATGCGTCTAAACCTAAATTCTAGCTCCCAATCCAGGAAGATGAGATCTGAGGCAATTTCCACTGGGCCTATGGGCCTTGCCTACTTGGTAATCGCTATTAATTATGAAAAAGTGGTTTTCAACCTTTTCAGTTTTGTGGCACCTAAAAGTTTCCTACACATTTCACAGTAGAGCTGTGGACCCTAGTAGAATGAGCTTAAGCTTCCTGAAGTAAGCTTCTCATAATAACTTTTCCTGGGCTCACTTTGATCCACACAGTGCAGGTTGGAGAACATACTAGTACTCTTCTACAGGGGAATTATGTGACAGCTTATGAATAAATGGGGTTAATTTTACAATTACTGTGATTAAGGCTTTTTTTCTCTTCCTTAAGCTGTGGAGTCAAACATGGAGAAAATGTGTGTTACAAAGTCAGTAAACAAAACAGTGAGTCTTGGAAATAAAATAAGTAATTTTTTTCCTCATCTTTTGTTTGTCATTAACAGTCTTCTCAGTAACTACCATTATGGCAACACTGGGCCACATGACTGAAAGTAATGAAAATTAAGAGGAGAGGGGAAAGTTATTGCACTAGAACAAACTCTGTTATATTGCAGATTATATTACAAGTGAAAGGCACATGACCGCATTGCCTAAGACTGTGGTGATGTTATGGGCCTAAGCTGTTTATTAGTAGAGAAAGATTTTGATTTAATAACTGTGATCAAAATCCCACTGAATATGCTGGTCATTATGTACCCAAACCGAATAGGTTCACCACGGTTTATGATCTTTGAGTAAATTTAAGTATTCATTAAAAGGACCAGCTAGTATATCAGTTACATAAGGAAAGCATCCAAATGATACTGTTGTCTGAAAAAGCCCTGACCTTTCAGAAAGCAGTTGGTATTGCTGTGCCAATGAAAATAGCAGCTAAAGATGTTAAGGAGAATCTGACTGCAATACATTAAGTAGTGACCATGCTTAATGACTAATAAGGTAAATCATTATAAGAGAGACCTCATTCTGCTTGAAGGGCCCCTATAAACAAAAGGGCAACACCAAAAGGTATGTGAATATCATGGCTTCAGCTGTTTGAATAAATAAAAGTGTCAGAAAATGTTCCCAGGCAGTTGAACCTTATAACCTACGTTTTTCAACTGTTAGAGCAATCCCTGGCATGGTTTGGAACCAGCCCAAGTAGCATTCTCCTAAACAATTCTTGGGCACAGGGTCCAGGGACCATTCCCAATTGGCAGTTTGGATGTTGCTCCCTCTTTTGGAGGGTAAGAAAGCTGAATACTATGGAAATTGGCTATTCCATACCAGCTGGGATCAGCACCAGAGAGAGGTCGTGGCATATACAAGATCGCTAGCTATATAGTGAGTTCTTGGCAAGTTTCCTAGAGCTGGATTCATAGAAGAGTCATGGCAAATGGGGTGGGAAAGGAACCAAAGAGATCATCATCTGGGGTCCATCTCCTGTGACAGGAACTCTTTCATTATATAGATTTTATACTGTAGCAGCTGACATGAATTCTGGTGAAAATGCACCATAGAGCTAGACAAATGGGGTAAAGATACATGTTAATAGAGAACACAGTGACAAGCCCAGAAGTTCCTCAGAATTTATAAGAAGATTCAAGGCCTCCCTTGCCACTCAAGCCCTTTATTCAGGCCTTCCAAAGTAAATGCAAATTGACCAAGCATAGGCTTGCAATAGTGGCATACAGGCAAAAGAGAAACCCTAGGGCACTGTCAAAGTAAGAGTGATGTTCAAAGGGCATATGGTAACTAACTGTGTGGAATATGGAGGAACTCATCCCCTTGGACATCATATCCAACTGGACTAAGGCAAAGTCAAGGGCACTGTGAGCCAGGTTTTCAGATGAACTTGGCATCCAGCTAAGCTTCAAAATAAGCAGGTAATTCTTTTGAAGATGCTGATGTCTATTCAAATTTTAACCCTAAATAGGAGCTGCTTGTTGCTGACCGGGCATATTTGAAGATAAGTCCTAAGCTTAAGAAGCCAAGCACTTGAAAAAGCTGCAACATGCTTGCCAAATCTAATATTTACAAATTGTACATCACAGAGTCTTCTATATATTAGCATTGACAGATATTCTAGAGCATTTTAAATGAAAGTTACTAGTAAAAATGAACTGTGATGTCAACACATGTGAGACTGATACCGTTACCCTTTTTACAGTGACTGATGGCAATTAATTGCCTGTTGTTTATGAATCAAAGAGGCTTTATGCAAGAGGAAACTCACTTTGACCTCACTGCCTGGGAAGCACTGAAGCTGGTATAACAAAGTAAGACCTCTACACATGAGACCTTATGCTAATAATAAATAAAACAGTATGGGCCAGCCAATCTCTTCCTAATTTCAAAGCAAGATATCTCATGGCAACAGAGAAAATTGCGGAAACAAGGTCCTTGTCAGCACTCTATCAGAATAATATCACAGACTTATTGGCTGGCATAATACTGATGACTGGTTTTCCTGCCTGCCATGGCACACATGGGACAGTTTACCCTAAATAAGAGGAGTAAGAGTATTCAGTCTATGCCAGGCTTGGCATCCTAACAAATGCACAATTAGACACGGAAAGCTGTAAAGAGTCAGTTTTAAATTAGCTATGTTTCTTGGGGTAAAGGTAATTGCTCTAGTGATGTTAAACCTTTCTTTCAGTGTTTATATAGACTGAGCATTGATGAGGGCTTTGTGCGTTGTATCCAGGCTGTAATTCCCAAAAAGCTGCAACAAGCTCTTTAAGAGGGGTTATGTGACCCTCATCTTAAAGTGGTTGGGATGAAACCAACGGCTGGAAGCCATCTTTGGTATCCTAACATTGAGCACTAAAGGTCCAACTCTGGATATCACTAATTGAGCCCATTTCTAACTACAACGAAAGGAAAACTAAAGTTTTAAGAGTATGCAATCCTAGTAGATAAACTGTCGGCTAAAATGAATTCCCAGGTAGCTCTATTGACAAACATCATTCAAGTAGATATCCTCCAGCAAATGACTGCCAAGTGGAGCTTGGGCAATTTCTTGCGCTGCTCCACATGCATAATGTAAGATTGAATGGGACAGACCCAACATTTTCTAGTGAGACAAATATTTCTTTCAGAATTAAACACCAAATAGCTTCTACCACAAACTTGTTGAAGATCCAGTGTACTTCCAGGTTATTAGCTTCTTTATGCCACCTGGACACTGTCCAGCAAGTGGCCACAGAAAACACTTCATTGAGAAACACTGAAGACACAAACGGCTGCTCTAAATTAAGTGGATGAAGAAAACCATTACAACATCCCATTATTTAGAAGACTTCAGTTTCTACAGCTCTGGCATCATTGAAAAGAACACCTTGCCCAGAGTGACCCAAGTATGCTCAACTATTACTTGCAAGACTTGACTGAAGAAAACACCTTCAGATAAGATTGGGTAAGGTCAGCTAGTTCTCCTAGTGTCGACAGGAAGCCAAACAGTTGCTGTACCAACCTGGTAGTCACTTCAGACTGACAGTAAAGGACCTTAACCCAGAAAATAGCCACAGTCCTTCCCCACTGTTCACTGCTTTTCAAACCAGCTAGGTGTGCTACGAGATCTAGCCTGCACTGGTACAAGGTGAACTTATTTTAAAATGGTCAGAGGTTGCACACTATCATAAGAGGAAGAGGCCATTTCAGGCTCCCCGTGACAGCTTTCTTGTTCAATGTAGACGCATTTAATTAAACTGGAAACCAAAAGAGAGGACTGACTTTGTAGGCAGGATAACAGCAAAGACTTCAAAGCAAAGGCATTATGTTCTCCATTGTGCCAGATACAAGGGGAGGAAAAAAACATTCTTTCACTCTATCAAACATAATAAAAGGCTGAGTTAAGAAGCACAGAAAAAAATGTCTGGTTAATTTAAGGTGAAATCAGAAAAGGAAAAATACAAGGGCCTGCCTGGTTCTCAGAGCGTCATCACTCTTGCTGATTTTAGATGGTACACTGGATACTCAGCATCTCTGAAATTGAGATCCAAAGATTGAATGGGGCTGTATTGTTCCTTCTCACCACATTAGAAGTGCCATATTGAATCTCAAACAATCTGTAATTACAGTGCAGTTGGTTCAAGGGGTTACAGGCAACAACACTATGGGCACACCCTGTTGCATACCTTCTCATGGCACATGTACTAAATAGCACATGCAAATGCATTCAGAGATTACAAGGTTATCAATGAGTCTTGTTGCCTTTTTTTTTTTTTTTTCCTCTGTAATCTGTGTGCCAGAAAGACAGTAACATTAATAAAGAGGGCTTTAACCATTTCCTTCACCGGAGTGCCTCACAGGAGAATCAGGGCTAAGGTAAGATCACATCACCACCCTGCAGCACTCTGTCTGGAGGTTGTGTCAGGGTGCAAATGTTATATGTCAGTGAATTTGAAAATTGAAAAAAACCCAACCCCCTGCACAAAGGCGAAGAAGGTTTCTTGGGGAATTTGCAGTTATTGTAACCCTGAAGAGCTGCTATTCCATGTTCTCTATGCTGGATTTCTAAGGAGCCCAAACAAACCAGTTTCATGTGGAAGGAGTTCTCTCAACTGATAGAAACGGGGGAAAAAGCATACATCAGTGCTCCATCCTTTTCAGTATCCAGCTCCAAAACAATACCACAGCCTGTCCATTCAATTTTTTTTCCTGAATTGTGGAATGGTCAATTGGTCTTTCAAGTATATTTTGGTCAACTTCCTATAACAATACCCTTATTTTGAGTAGAATTTAAAGAAGAGTGGAAAAGAAAAAGAAAATAAAGAGAAGGGAAGAGGTAAAGAGATTCTGACAAGAGATATGATTGATGCTGTGTGTGCTTTATCTTTCACAGCTTGTGTAATATATATATGAGAAATAGTTAGTTTGATAGTTAAAGAAACTAAAACCCTGTCGAGGATAAAATACATCAGGGACACAGAACAATTCTTCATCTGGTTTGGCTATCATTCACTTTCCAGCCTACTGGCTGTCTCCCAGGAGAATTCATGATAGAGATCAGAGGCAATGATCCTCTCTCCTCAGGCCCCCATTGTATCTTCCCTCCTACATTTCCCGCTCCCCTCCTGCCACCACCACATTCTCCATCCCATCCTGCCAGCTCCCTGACTGGGGCTGTGTAAAAGGAGTGTGCAGAAGTAACAAACCTCTTGAGAAAGCACACAGAGTGATTGCCAGGAATGGGGATGACAGAGAAGAGGCTGGTCCATGTGGAGAGCCGGAGGTGCTGTGCCGTCCTCCTGTGCTGCCCATAGCCCCTCTCAGGCTGTTTTACAGGGAGCGGCAGGAGGAGTAGGAGAGGGATAAACAGAGTCTCTTTCAACTCTCGAGAAGAAAAGTCAGGGATTCAAAGCAAAGATGAGACTGGAGCAATGAGACTGAAACCTCTGAATACCTCTGAAACCACTTTCCACTCAGGACTCCCCCATCCCTAAATGCTGTATTTTCCCTCTCGTTCTCAGTATCTCACCTCCCTATCACTAAAGGGAGACACACTTCTGCTATCAGGAAGGATGATGGGCCAGGAGGATCCCAAACCCTTTGGGATCTGTTTCTAGGACAGAAGGTGTCCCACCACAGTCTCTTGTAAAAGCACATGCTCAAAACAAAGTCAATATTAAAATTAATTGTTACAGGTAGGCCTGTATTTATAGTGTCCAACACATCATTTCTTTAGTTCCTTAGAACTTTCCCAGACTTGATTTGTAGGAGTGGATATCTGCAGTGAACATTGTTGGGGGTTTTGTGTTGTTTTTTTTTTCCCCTTTTCAATTTAATCTTCAAGAGTTTAGCTACTGTGTGAGAGACACAGTAAGGAAACAGAAGGAAAGCTAGTACATTGAAACTTCTTATGGTCTCAAATGGGAACAAGAACATGAAATTTAGCAGGATAATGGGCTTCATGCCAGAAATATGCCATTGATACAGCCAAGAAAAATACAGATAAATTTACTATGACAGAAGCCTATGAATAAAAATCCACAGGTGGCACATGAAGAATCATGTTAGATCTAGTGGCATGTACTTTGATGGTTTTGCCTGCACTGAGGCTGCCCAGTAGAAACACTGCTGTTCTCCTTGAGTTCTTGAGGGACAGACAGGTCTGGTTTCTTCAGTAAAGAGCAGGGACACCTGTACACTGAATAATCAGCTGCCAGATCCAGGTAGCAGAAGCAGACTATATCAATAGATGAGACATGATGAATTAGTAGGTGGCAAAAGTCACAGGTTAGTTCTAAGATCCCTTACGGGGATGGTTACAAGAAAAGGGTCTGAGATCTAGAACCAGGGAAGAAGCTCAGTTTGGGTGTAGCGTGTCCTGGGATATTGGGGTTGTGAATCAGTATGGAGAAAGTGTGAGACTGGAGGCCAGATGGAGGAAAACCAAAAAATGAATAGAGAGTCAGAAGAGAGGAATGGAAATTGTTGGAAAGAGAATTAGTACAAGGTAAGGAGATGAGCATAAGAAGCAGAGAGAGCAAGATTTCGATCTGCTCACCAAGGAGTCTAGGGCTTGGAGAAGTCCAACAGGGACAAGGACTGATGAGGTAAAGAGTCTGGCAGCGGTATAAAGAAACACTAGGTGAGGGAAAGACTGATGGGTAAAAACAGAGTAGAGAAGATAGAGCTAAATAGGTCTTATTTAAGGAGTGCTAACATTGGAAGAATTCTCACGCACTGAAGGACAGCCCTCTACAGCCAGGGGGAAGCTCCCAAGAAACATAAATCTCTGGTCACAGGTACCTATACAAGACTCTAAGTTCCCACAATCTGAGCCACGGAAGATGCTGTTAGACAGGTACTACTGAACAGGAAGAGGTCTTTGAAGTGATTAAAGCTCTGCTAAACAAATGTTCGGATAGAAACATCAGGCCATTTTCATTTTTCTCTTTGTTGATTTAAGAGATAGCAAGACATCTGTTAACAAAGTGCTCAAAGTCACAATCTCAAACACTGAAAAGTTAGGAATTGTCACTCTTCAACTGAGAAAATGCCCATTTGACCTTGAAGTAGGCACATGCATCAGAAGCCATGGGTGACTGGCAAACAATATACCAGGCAGGGGGTAGAGAACAGCCAAAAATCCCCAGGATTGCTGAAAGCTGGGTCATTGTCTCTGTCAGTTACAAGAAAATGAAAGGACAAGTTTATCCCAGGGGCCAAGGAGGGACATAACATAGTGAGGCCAATAGTGTTAGACTAGATAAGACAGTCCAACTACCCTATACAAGATGCCTGGAGAAAAACCAGACATCTGAGAAGGAGCATGGGGAGGACAATCTGACCATCAGGGCAGCGTGCTAGGAGAAGGGCAAGAGCTAAGACCTGAGGCAGGCCCAGAGCAACCAATGAAATGAGCAGTGGAGGCCCCAAGGCGAGGAACAGAGTATCAGGAGAGAGGACAACTGGTGTGCTCACCACCACAAAGGGAAGAAGGAAATCCAGTAATGGGGCAACCATGAGTTTCAACTTCACTGAGTTTTTAGAGTTGGAAGGGACCATAAAGATCATCAACTCCCCTGCCGAAGCAGGATTGCCCAGAGCATGTCAGAGCATGTTACTCAGGACTGCATCCAGGTGGGTCTTGAAAATCTCCAAAGAAGGGGACTCCACGACCTCTCTGGGCAGCCTGTTCCAGTGCTCTGTCACCCTCACCGTAAAGAAGTTTCTTCTCATATTTGAGTGGAACCTCCTATGTTCCAGCTTGTGCCCGTTGCCCCTCGTCCTCTCACTGGCAAGCACTGAAAAGAGTCTGGCTCCCTCCTCCTTCAACCCACCCTTTAGATACTTATAAGCATTGATAAGGTCTCCCCTCAGCCTTCTCTTCTCCAGGCTAAAGAGTCCCAGCTCTCTCAGCCTTTCTTCATAAGGGACATGCTCCAATCCTTGAATCATCCTCGTTGCCCTTCGCTGGACTCTTTCCAGTAGTTCCCTATCCCTCTTGAATTGGGGAGCCCAGAACTGGATGTAGTATTCCAGTTGTGGCCTCACCAGTGCAGAGTAGAGGGGGAGAATGACTTCCCTCGACCTACTAGCCACACTCTTCCCTATGCAGCCCAGGATTCCGTTGGCCTTCCTGGCCACAAGAACACACTGCTTGCTCATTGTCATTTTGCTGTCTACCAGGACCCCCAGATCTTTCTCTTCAGAACTTGACTCCAGCAGGTCCACACCTAACCTATTGGTGCCTAACATTCTTCTTCCCCAGGTGCAGGACCCTACACTTTTCCCTGTTGAACCTCATGAGGTTCTTCCTTGCCCAGCTCTCCAGCCTGTCCAGGGTTTTCCTGTGATGGTCCTCACAGGGGGAATCTAAGCATGCTACAAGTTTCACAGCCCTTCTGTGAGTTCAGAACTTAACCTTATCCCCACGTCACATGCAAGACACAGAGAAGCTCAAGAAGCAGCAGCAAATACTTGGACACATGCCCCTTCACACGGTAGGCAGCCACAGTAGATACCAACAGCACCACTAGAACAGCCCTACCACAGTGTTACAGCACCTGGTCTATCAGTCTGGTGTCTTTCTTTTCTCTGCCTCCCTCACTGAAACAGCCTCCTTCTTGCTTTCCTCTATTTCCCTCCCTCCCCACCCTATGGGGACTGTCTGCTCCATTGGAGGGGAAGGGCTGATATTTCACTCTTCTGAAAGATGTTCCCTTCACCAGGAAAGTGCTGGAGCAGACAACAGATACCACATGGTGCATCCATGGGCATCCTGCAGGTTACAGGTGAGTGAGGAAGGGTGCCATGAAGTGGCATAGAGGACCACAGCTGAGGGGGTGCTGCCTTCACTGAGGGACGAGTCCACCTAGGAACAGATTTCAGCCCCACAGTGAGATCCAGAGGGACAGCAGGAATTTAGTGAAGGTAGAGGAAGACAGAGAAACCCCACCCTGACCTGCATACTGCACTGGCACCTAACTTCATTGTTGTATGTTAGGATATATCAGTATCTGGGGGGGAAGTATCAGCACCATGAAAGAGTCAAATGGCAGTACCTGTTGCTAGTGAAAAGGCCCCCTTCATTTGGGGATTTTTTTGGCTATGTGGCACAAGATAGTTCTATACACACTCAAGCTGATAGTTTTAACCTGTTTGAATGTGCTGAAGGAAAAAAAAAAAAAAAAGTAGTAGTAATTAATGAAGGAAATGGGGGGAAAAAAAGATTTCCCAATTCAACAAGGCAGCTTCCCAAAGGCACAGAGCTGGCACGATTGGTCCAGGAAGACACTGTCCTGGGATTGGTTTGGTTTTGTGCCATCCTGTTCACTAGCTGGATCACACAGAAGCTGCTGTTTCACCTCACTGCAGCATCCTAGAGCCTCCCTTACAATACCCAGAGATGTTTCCCATCCCTTCCAGAGGCATGAAGCTTGCCAGGAAAAGTTGGAGTGAACCTCTCCAGTTGGCTTCATGTTCCTCAAGAACACAGAGAAATCAATCCCCTCTTTCTAAAACCTCAAGGCTGCTGTGAGAACACTACACAAGGACTGCAGCCTCGAGTTCAAATTTCCTCACCCTCCTCCCAAACACAAACTAAACAAGAGTTTAGGTGAGGTTTCCAAGTGAGGCTATTTTTTTCAGGCATCTTTTTCCACCAGCAGTTCATTCTCACTCTTGGCACAAAGCCATGGGAACCATTTGGCTCTGTAGGCTCTGAAAGGAGCCTACGGGAGAGCCGGAGAGTGACTCTTTGTCAGGAAATGTAGTGACAGGACAAGGGGTAGCGGTTTTAAATTGGAAGAGGGGAGATTTAGATTAGATATTAGGAGGAAATTCTTTACTGTGAGGGTGGTGAAGCACTGGAACAGGTTGCCCAGGGAAGTTGTGGATGCCCCATCCCTGGAAGTGTTCAAGTCCAGGCTGGATGGGGCTTTGAGCAACCTGGTCTAGTGGGAGGTGTCCCTGCCCATGGCAGGGGGGTTGGAACTAGATGATCTTTAAGGTCCCTTCCAACTCTAACCATTCAATGATTCTATGATTTATTGCTCATGATAACTGCAGGCTTCATGTCATCAGGACCTTCATATGGGTGGAAATATTTTATAATTACAAATATAAGGACAGGCAGGACAGGAAACCCAAGAAAATCCCAAGACCTCTGAGTTGCAACTGTCTTTGGCAAGAAATTCAACCCAAAATGCATTCAAAGCACTACATGTCTACCAAAACCTATGAAAACAAGCAGGAAACGGGAGGTCCCCTGACAGTTCAGCATTTGTATCCATCAACAGGAAAAGCGAGGCCATACCCTGAGAAGATAATCTCTGTAACTGGTCACCTGAGTTTCAGACATCCACAGGTGAAATCTATAATGCATCCCTAACTGCATCATCTCTAAGGGGAGGTTTTCCATTAGCTCTTTGCAGGAAATGTAGCAAACAGTTTCACTGAAAGGCACCTCTTAAACACATTTACATAAGTAAGCTTTCACTTACCAAAAGCAGCCTCAGTCAATCCACTGGGGTTTTTCCATCACCCCCTAGACTTAACAGCATATGATCGAAGAGCAATGGAGTAAGTAGCTTCTTCCCTAATTGCTACTCCAAAGTGACTTTATGCCTTGGGTGGTTGTATGGGGTGGGGTTTCTCCTGCTCAGGTTCGGGGAACTTGAGGCTGGCCTATAGGCCCGCTTTCCTAAGGAGGTTCATTACACCAACTCCTACTACATTATTTATCATTTGTTTGCTCAGCTCTTTTAATTGCTTTCTTACTCGCATTACAATCCCTGCAGTCTTCTCAGTGAGGCATAGTCTTCTTCACCACCTGTCCTGTAGTGCTGAGCTCTGCCCTTCGAATGCATGCTGTCTGTGTTTCCTCCTGGAGGTGAAGGTGGCATTTGGGGTAGAGATGAGCAGATCCAGATGCAATGGGAAAAGAGTACATTGCATGGTGCCCATCAGCTGACTTGCTCTTTTTGGGTTCTCACATTTGCTTCTTCCACTAATTCACCCTCCCCCAACTCCCTCATATGCAGCAGCATCATCCCCTTTCTGAATTAAACAGGTCCAAGGATAGGCAATAATTAGTGTGTAAGTCACTATTTAAGACCCCATGTTCTATGAGCCATCAGCATCTAGCACTTGGCTTATCACTAGATGTCAGCTCTTAAAATCGCAATTATGAGGAAAAGCAATTTTAAGTCATTATCATAGGCTTTCTAAAATGCATTTGTTACCTTCCAACCCCCATCCTCCTTCTCTCAAGGTCTATGCAATTGAATTAATTGGGACAGTTGTCTTAATAGGCAGGAAGAAATAACACCTGCACAATGCTCTGCCTTCTCACTACTCAAATGATTGTTCCAGTGCACTTATTTCTTTCTTTTTTTTTTTTTTTTAAATAAAAGCAACATTGAAACATGCAGGCAGGATTGAGAGGGTGCAAATCTTTTGCTAGTGTTCCTCTGTGCGGACTGGGCTCCACTGTGCCTCAGCAGCAGGGCTGTTACTAAACCATGCTGCTGAAAAGTGCATACCACACTGTAATGCAGTCACTATATATAGTCTGTAAAGAGCTTTTGGAAACCATGAGGAAAAGAGCTATTTGATGTACAATAAATTATTAATTGTTATTAGTTACTATCTTGACAGTTTTCTGTTGCTCAGCTATCTTCCATCCCCAATTTAGGGGGAGGGGGCAGCTTTTCTCTCTTCTCCACTCTTGTTTCTCCCCTTTTCCCTCTTCCCCCTGGCCTGCTCCAGGACAAGCTATCTCTGCATCTCTCTGCCTCTTATTGGCTGAGGACAGACTGGATCTTAGTCTTTCTCCAACTTCCCCATACATGCACAGGGGTGGAAACAGCAGCGCAATAACATCTCTGAGAGCTCAACGCCCCAACAGGAACCACTGTAATCTGAATTCTGCCTTCACATCTAAAGAAGGATTTCACACAGTTACCTCCATGTGCTGACCCCAGTGCCTTCTCTCAGATAACAGCATAGTAATCTGGGCCATTCATGCTCCATCTCTTCTTGCATTTATTAGACACCTGGAAAAGCATACACTCCTTTACAGTGTGCGTTTGGGCTCATGTGCCTCTTGTGTTGCAAGCAGCCCTCCACAAGCCCACTGTGTGCATGCTGGCTTATCCTATATGGAAGGGCTTTGTATAGGGCACACAGGTATGGCACAGGTGAGAGGTAGCTGGGAGGCACTGCAGTATCTGCCAGGACTGAGCAAAGTGCAGCTCAAGGCCACTCATCCTTTCTGCTTGGATAATGGGACTCTGGCAGCCTCTCGCCTGTTTGTGAGTTTACAGCTCTAAAACCTACTTTCCATTGAAATTCTCTGTGAATTAAAGCCAGGAGAACACGTCCCTTTACTCACATCTTCCTGATAGGCATGTGCCCTGCAAAACGCAAACTGCCGTGCAGGGGAGGAGTGAAGCAACTGTGAGGTTAAAGCTGATGCTGTGTGGCTGCAGGATGACCATAACCACAACGCCGCACTGAGGCATTCTATATATGGCCTCAAGGGCCTGTGCCCTGAGTCACTCCAGCCCCAAAATGAAAACAGGAAGGAGGACTCACTTGCTCTTGTCCCCAAAACAACCAGCAAAACCTTCAAAACATCTGTACAAATCCAGAAGTGATTCTTTCTTCACGAGTGGGGGAAAATTACTTATTTCAGTTTGAGTTTAAAATGAAAACCTCAAAACTTCGCACAGGAGAAGCACAATATGGAGCAAGGCTCTAAAAGTGAGTCACTAGTCTTTCAGGCAGCAAAGGGAGACTTTGCAGGCAGAGGTATCACACAGGCTACCTTGAGCATGAACAGCAGCTCCATCTAGCACATGCCCCAGATCACTATTTGTTTGTCTCATCATTTGAAACAGACACACTATTCAATTTACAGGGAAGCAGGAGGCCTCCTGCCTTCACCACGCTATGAAAAATATACCCCATTGTCAGCCATGAGTGGAGCTGTGCTACTGTGAATATGATTTACCTGCCAGGGCTGATGAAGACAAACCAGCTTTTGTGCTATTTCAGGAGCCAGAATAAAAACTTGCTTGGGTGAGTCCTGGGGAAGGACAACCACCTATACCATTCATATTCTTATGTGCAACTACACCCACGGCAACTGTGCATGCAGAAGCACTGAAGAGTGCAAAGGAGGTGTAAGTGCACATGAGGAAGTATATGAAACTTTTTCTATGTCACTTGTTGGATATAAAGCACTTAACACAAGTAGGGTTTAGAAAAGCATTTCTAGACAATTCATTTGATTTGAACAGTTAATTCCAGACTTTCTCAAGCCAAGAACAAATAACTGGAAATTCCTTCACCTAGCATTGGAGTCATGAGGATTAATCACAAGATAGGGAGATTCCTCATTGTAAAGAAAGGGATGGGAAGAGAAAAGCAAAGGCAGAGGACCAGCATTTTTGCATCCCTGTTCCAGAAAACCTATGTGCAATACTTTTCATTTTATTCTACAGAAAATAACTTGTCCCCAGAGTGTGCCTGTATACTCCCTGCTTCTGCAAAGAGCGCACCAGAGTGTAAAGACAGAAATTCAGAAGTAGAAACGAAGTAGATATTTTTTTTTTTTAAGTAGCAAACTTAAAACATTGCAAAAGGTTAGAATGATTTAGAACACCCAGTCTGAGCGGCCACGCTTGGCTGTTCTCCGAGTACGTGTGAGGTGACTCACACAGGGCTCTTGCAGTGGCCAGAAAATTTGTGCTGCTTGCAGCCTCTTTCATTTCCCTGCTATCTTTATGAGAGGCACACGAGAGAAAGTTACCTGCTTGCCATACAGGGACATGGCACAGATCAGTTCATGCTTCTCTGTCACAGTAAAGTCAAGGGCAATGTGGATGGAATAGCTGCTCCCCTATATCCTGTGAGGGAAGAGATGTCAGCCATGCATCCTGTTCTTCTTGTTTAATTTTCTGAAAAGAGTTTGTGACCAGGTTAATGCTTTTTAAGTTTGTTGGTATGTAGAATGGCTTGCGTTTTAAGGGATCTTCAATAATCATCTGCTTCCTTGCATGTCAATATCCTCCTTTAGGGCTGTACAATATGCAATTACTTACAATATGACAGTACAGTAGCCTCTGTGGGCTTTGCCATTTCAATTACATTATTATTGTCAAGCAATTATATTATTATTGTGTGCCTTCTCCCTGTTGGAAAGATCCTATGGTATTGCTATCAGTGAAATCTAATTGGTTACCAGCATTCCATTATCTCTATGAAGTAGCTGTCACAAAGGTGACATCATAGTGTCAACTCTACTGATTGGCTGGCATTGTGAAAAGTAGTTACCTGGCAAACAGTCTGCTTTAGTAAGAGAGAAAGAAGATCATCTCCTTCAGCACCATCGTACACACGGAGATCACAGAGATAGAAGAAGTTACTCAGTCACTCTAATTTCAAAAGGGCTACAGAGGAAGTGGGCAAAGATCAGACAGCCTCTAGCCAGCCAGGAACTAGCTTATATACCTCCACTAAAGAGATACTTTGTCATCCTTTTGCATCACCTACCAAATTTCGAGAAACTGAAGGATTATTAAGAACATGAGAGGTAGTAGTAATATTTTCATGAGTGGAGGGACAAACTAACATTGTAATGTCAGAAACTGGGCTACAATTAACATTGACCAAATCCTTCATTTGTTTGTTGGCCCAGAAAATTCCACACTAGGCAGGAAAAACAGATTCATAATGGCATATACACAAGGGGAACAAAGTAGCAACAGCACAGTTGCATTAGGTAGGTTCAGGTTGCCACCATATGTGGTCTACAATAGAAAGTAAAGCCTTTCCTAAAAAGACAGAATTATCGTGAGGGCCATTGAGGTGAAATAGATGAATGACAGTCCGGTCTTATGACTGACTCTGTAGAGCAAGCATGTTTTCTGAGGTATCACTGAGCTCAGGCTAGGCTTGATAGTTTCAAGAGGCACAAAGTCAAGGATCAGTGAAGGAAAGCAGGACTCACATGGCTTTCCCTCCTGGAGTAATGCCTGGCATATGGTACTCTGGTTGTTCCAATCAAATAGACCATTTGAGAATATTTTGGTATTGTTATTCAAGTTGACAGCTATGAATGACCATCAAAAAGAGCCTACCCAGGCACATAAAGAAAACTTCAGCTGAAGCTGTCGTCAGTAGCTTTAGGAGTATGGTGTACAGTTAATTCTGTTGCTATTGAGAAAATGAACAAGAGAACATCAAATAACTTGAATGGAACTGAAAAGATACTCTTTTGGAAGAATACAACCTTCATTGACTCTCCTCTAAGCAAAGATGAGCTGATAGTGAGCTGAAAGACGGGAAATGAATAAGAGTTGCTTGAGGAGACTTTCCCAGAATTGTAGTTACAGTTCATCATGTTGTTTTCACCATAGTCAACACCACTTGTTAGGATTGTTGAAAAAAAAAAAAAAAAAAAGTAATACTCTCCATCTTCTTGATCCTTAAATTCCAATTAACGTTACTATTGAAAACTGTTTCATTGCCAGTGCTGCCCTGCCTACAAGAGAATGACAATGGCAACATGTTTCATTGTCCTCTGGTTCATGCTATCTGAATGCAAGTACATTGTGATTTGAGGGTCAGATGATTAGCAAAAATGTAGTCACTTAACCAAAGCCTAGTCTTGCTTGTCAATCCAGGCACCAGTCGCATCCAAGTGGCTGAATAAAGAGCTGAATCCCGCTTGTGGAGTAATAAGGTTTGAAGCGAGTAAAGAAGGGCAACTCTTTATCCACTACTGTAAGAGATAGCAGAGCCCTGGCAGGTCTACAGTTTGGCTGCACCTCCCATTTGGAGAGCAATTCCTAGGGGAGAAGTGAAGCTAAAATTTATAAAAATAGCAACCTCAGGTCCTAATGTTTCCTATTTCTGAATCCTCCATTATGACCTCTGCAAAAGCAGCAAGCAAGATCTTCTGTACACAGCAGGAAATATGGAGAACCTACACATCTGGTGAGTCAGAACATTCAAGGTAGAACAGTGAATTTCCATTCACATCTCAGTTTTTAATTGTGTCTAATTTTCTCAATAAACATCGTTTCTTCCTGAAATTCAGCACGACTAGATCACTTGTCAGAGGAAAATGCTTCTGGGGGAAAATTATATGCCATTTGGAAAACACTTTTTAGAAATGGATATCTTGTAAAAGTAAAAAAGTTCTTTTTCTAGTTTTTTCAAAACCTTCAAAGGTTTCTCCACAAAACAGAAGAAAACAAGCTATGTCTGTAAACTCCACCTCTGTTTTATTCATTGTTTTCCCTTCAGGAAGATCTATATGCAAGATTCATTCCTGAAAGGACAGCAAGGGCCTTTCTACAATAAGAAAACGTGCTCTGTATTGATGTAATTATATTGGTGCCAACTTTCTTAATGTAGGCAGTGCTTCAGTTGACCTTGGAAAACATGGAATCTCTCCAACAGGTTTACACACTTGCTGGAGGTCACCTGGAGTATGTAACCTCAAAAAACTCGAGTCCTTATGCTAGTTATTCAATATAGCAGGAATATTAACTCACCTCATATTTTTCTTGTGCTTGTCAGACAATATTCTAGGGCTATAGATGGAGATGAAAAATTTGCTGCTCCATCCCTGGGCAATAGCTACCTGCTGTGGCATCTTTTCTTCAGCCCTGTGCTTGGAGTCCCATAGAGAAGGCAGAAGGAAAGGAAGAATTGAGAGAATTGATAGTGACTTCTCAAAGTACCCCATCAATGTCAGATTCAAACCGTTTGATGTCATTAGAAGCAGAGCACTCTGTTGTCATTTTTCTCCTGTTTATATTGCCCCTGAAACCAGGCAAAATAAAGTGAAATTACAGCTCTGAAGGGCTCCTCTTTCCGCCTTTTTTTTTTGTGATTCTGTCATCCTATTTTACTCTTCTTCTTAGCTGCTCAGGAACTGTCACCTTGTATAGAATCCAGGGGGTCTCTGGCAATCCAAAGTGACAAAAAATAATATAGTGGAAAAAAAATCACCCAAGCGGCAGATGAAAGAAGTGGTGAAGCCAACAGAAAAACAACAAAAGGGAAGCAATGGGTCTGAATTGGTTGAAGGTGTTGTTTGTGTGCTCTGGAAATATCAGTAATGATGAAGAGGCAATAAATTGCTTTGAAGCCCTCTATGATCCTTTCCCTATTCTCTGTCACCCTGGAGATGAACTATGTGCATTGGAAGTTTCTTTCTCTCTCCCCTTACCCTATCCTCTCTCTTTTTCCTGGGATTTAACAGATGTGGTAACCTTTGTGCTTTTTATTGTGCACTCAGGAAATAAAATTCCACTCAGTTAAACCACATTGTGAGTGGAAATGCAGCTATCCGCTCAGGTGGACTTAGAGTACAGCAGCTCAGAAAATCCAAATCAGGCAGCCTTTACACACCATCATGAGTTGAAGAACTGCTCCACTGTCCTTTATCTGCTTTGGCTCCTTCCCTCTCATTGACAAGTAGCCTGCAGCTAACTAAACTAGTCAGTAAACAAAACCCCAGATCCCATATCTCCCACTGTCAGGCTTAGAGGGAATGACTACCTGCTTGGCTTGGAGAAATGGTCATGGGTCTACATCTGTGAATACGCAGCTTTACCAGAGCACCTAGAGTCCCGGAGGAGAGATGAGAGAGAAGAGGTCAATAACATTAGATTACTACCACTACATATTAAGGCAATTTTTGCCTTGAACAAAAGATTGGGAATCGCAAAGGATGGTGCTCTGTTTGTTTTGGAAAGGCTGATGTGTACAAGGACTTCTGGGCTGATCAATAAAGTGCCCGTAATTCTGTGGCTCTAGCACTAATAAAAAGCATTGTAAAATACATAAGTGTCAGTTATAGGGCATTTCAATCACATCTGAATTAAAGTTCTGAGCCTGTGTAGCGAAGAATTGGGGTGAAGATTAGAAAAAAAGGTGTGGTGGTCACTGGAGAATAGCTTTCAATTCACTGTGTGGCCAATGGAAGAGCAGCCCTCGTGTCTCTACCATAAATTCTTTCAGGTGACCAGTTAATAAGCATATTAGAAAAGCCAGAAAGGCAAGTCCCCTAGCTTCTGAGGTCTGCCATCCCATGGCCCTTCCATGTGAGAGGAAGGTGTCAACACCTTTGCAATATTTCGATCTGGCTCTGAGAACACGTGATTCCTCTCACTCTGGAGCTCCCGTCAGGGAGCCATTCACAGCCATTGTGCGGGCACAGGGCCTTTCTTTGAACTTTATACCTTCACCATAGAGATAGTTGAGCTCCCTGGCTTGAGTGATGTCCACTATTTGTGCATTCCTGACTTAGTGGGCATTTTTCTGTTGGGTAGATTGAGAGCTGGTACAAAGTGAGAGAAGGCACTCACTACTTCTGGGCACTTTCAGCCTGGCCATAAATCTTGTGTCACAGATCAAGTCCAACTGGTAATAAATCACTTAAAGCTTGTAAGACATGATGCCAGATCCAGCCCTTGGAAAAGGAAGTACAATTCCATTGACTGCCAACAATTGTTTGCATGAGATTTTATCTCTTTCCTTCTCACTATCCCCAATACCAATGCCTTGTCTGCTTTAACTGTCTCTGAAGTAAATGTTGCTCTGAAAAAGAGAACAGCAGGCTAGAGATGGCCAGAAAATCCTATTTCCATACTATTTTCTCAGATTGCCAAAAATTTTCATTCCACACCATTTATAATACAGCTTGAGGCAGGGCAAGCCACTGCGTCTGCATAAATATTCTTAGCCCTTTCTGCCAACACCTCTGAGGTCAAATTCTCTGACTGCCTAGCTTGTCTTAGAGCATCTGTGTGGCATCACGAGAGTGGCCCCATCAACACATGAAAAAGAAATAATGCAGCTCTCCCAGACCCTTAAGCACCTCTGGACTTCCCCAGAAAGAGTGTGAATGGTCCCTGTCACAGGTTATTTCCCTCTATAGGAATCCAATTTTATGGGAACATATTCCAGAAATTTACAGATGGTCTGCATCATCACACTCATGCTGCATTTCCCATCACTGCTCTTTCATCTACACTGTCCACCAAAACCTCTTTGGATACCATGAGGCATCCAGATATGGTCAGTAGAGTGCTCACAGTGAAGCTGAGCAGATGATCTTTGCAAGCTTTATGGCTTTTACACATTCTGGGGAACTCTTCACTTCCAGAGCTGCAAGAGCCAACCAGGGAAGATGACTTCGTGTAAATTCCCCAGCAGGCATATGTGAGACTGCTTAGCTTCTGAGTCAGTCAGCCAGCAATGAGTCATTGCCCACCAGGGGAAAAAACCAAGACCTGTGAAAGTTGTTTTTCAAAAACAAGAAAGAATGATTCAAGCATAACAAATAGGTAACAAATAGGTAGGCATTTGGCTGGATTGGGGAGATCCTACTTCTTGTTCCTGTATTTCCCATCTCTCACATCCCAGGTGAGTGCCCCAGCAGGCCTACACAACCAGCTTCCTCCCCACTTGATGACTACGGGGACAGATAACACAAAGACCTTCTACTGGCGAAAAAAAAACCCACATGAGAAAACCCATGGTTATTGGGAACAGAGGCAGATCGGGAGCTTTTATGTGACTTCCAGCTTCCTTGGTTAAACCCTTGGCCACCATGCTGTTTGGTACTCAGGTCCAGCTGGTCTCTTTCATCAAAAATTTCCAGCTGAGACTAAAAACTCCTTCCAAACACAAGTTACATTTAAAACCAACCAGTTCATTCTTGTATTTCAACAAACTGAAAGTCTCTGACACAAAACTGTCAGAAAATTCCCCATTGAGCTTTTGTGAAAGATGGTCCAAAAAACAGCATTGGTACAAAATATTATAAATACCAAGTATCCAGGCTACAGGTCATCGAGAGTTTGATATAAAAGAGTCTGACCTTGTTTCTCAATCTCCATATGCCATACTCATTCACTATGGAAGCATTCAAACAAGCCAACTGTTGTTCCTTTTCATTTAATCTTTTTGCCAAATAATAAATCTTTCAGACAGCCTCACTGGAATTATTCATACACACAAACTATCAGCTACTGGAATATGTTGCTTTACCGGTTGTTGCTCTCCTTCATATTCCCTGGGTTCCAGGCACCTCATAGCGTCCTCTTTGGTGGTATGGGAAGGCAAAATCAGCTTTTTTACTTCAGATGAGTGCATAAAGTTTTTGATACACGCAAGGGAGAAGAGAACTGTTTACTATCCTATGGTGGAATTATATAGAAGTAATAGCTTTTTTTCTTTTAACTACAAATGCTTTGGAAATCACTTAATTATAGCATAGACATCTGAGTGCCAAAAAGAAATTGCTGGGCTGATGGGAGGGGATAATAAGACCAAAAAAATGCTGGAGGCTCTGGAGGAACTGGAAAATGAGCAGAAGCACACTAGAAGCGAAGCGCCTAAAGCATAGTCCAGGTAGCAGGGCAAGAATTTATTATTTTTATCTGTTGATATATTTGGATCTAATTTTTACTTAAAGCTTCATAACACCCTTCACTACTAAATGAAAACAAGAAAGAAAAATCAAGGAGTTGAGAAGTCAGACGTACAAGAAAAATTTTCAAGAGAAAATGCGTTCTTGATCTTGAAACTGTTGAAACTAAGGAATTGCTTCCTTCTGCCCAGCGTCATTCCTTGCAGCTCCCACAGCATCAAAGAAGGGCAGCCAAGTTTTGATGATGGGCAAAGGCCAGTACTTAAGCTTCACCATTAAAACAAATGATAAAGATTAAGGCCAGCTGAGTTTACAGATAAGTTTGTAGCAAATGAGGTTGCTGCAAGCGTAAGTAGCACTGACATCCAACTATTTTCAGCTGAAGAAGCAGAGACACATCTGTGCTCCTAAAGGCATGAGAAAACATAAGTGGAAAGCATTCCAAAAGACATAAAGACCTTTTTCTGGCTTTAGCTAGTCCCAACAGATATTTATCCAACTTGGGGTTTTTTTGTGAAAACTTCAAAAAAGAAATTCAATACCCTTCTCAGCCAATCTATTTTAGTGCTTAACTATTCTTACTGCCAGAAAGTTATTCCTAATGTGTAACCTAGATCTTCTTGCTGCAATTTAAGCCCATCATTTCTCATTCTTTCCTTGGTGGATGTGGATAGCAGTCTTATCTCCACAGATACTGAAGGTCTAACAGCAAATTCAGCTTCCTTTGCTGTCAGGCGTGGACCTTAATTACAAGATGATTTCAAGTCTCACAGCTCATATTTGTATATATACTATGCATATTTATGGCACATGCCAAAGATGACTGCTTTGAATGGATGGCTGTGAGTATTTTGCTGTGGTACAGAAAACAAATTGCCATTGCTGGCATTATAGCACAAGAAACATTTTTCACACACCCTCATAAGTAAATATTCCATACACACACACACATATATACAGTTTTCCCATTAAAAGCAGTGTTGTTTACATATCCTGACAGTTCTGAGGGCAACCTAATGCTTTCACAAGCACTCCGTCCGTATCTGCATGCAATCACCCAAGTGCATCCACAGATACAAAGGCATATGAATGCTTATGGATCTGTGGCACAGGCTTGCAGATGGTATAAATCAGTGTCGATTCTACTCAGCCTAACTCCATAAGGTATAAGGCCATAAGGTATGAATAGACAAATATGTAGATCCCCATGTCTACACAGCCATATGGGTTGTATACCCAGGTGTGCATTGCACACCCTCCTGGCCTGGTGGATGCTGCAGTACAGCTGCCAGCCTGGCCACCCAAAGCACAAACTTAAGCAGCATTGAGTTCCCATCAGTAGAAAACTCTGGCTCAGGCACTAGAAGAAAGACTGCGAGCAGCACAGTGCAGTACAGCAGGGCCCTGTTGAACCAATTAGGGTTAACACATTTCTGGTTAATGAGAGGTGCCGGTCATGATTGTAAATTAATATTTTCCAGTGGCTACCCATGCACTCAAGTGTCAGTATTGATCAAACTTACCTCTGCCCAGTTAATGCTGATGGATTCAACAGCAACATACGCCTGCTCATCTGTTACCCAATTAAGATAAGCTCTTGACTCATCCTAATAGCTGTATTTATTGTCATCAAGAATATTGATGTATCTCTGTGCTAACTGCAAGCCAATATACACATATGAGCACATGCAAAGGACGTGGTGTTGGTCTGGGAATTGTCCCAGGTTAAAACCACAGTGAGAAAGCACTTTGTTAGCCTTCATGTTCTTTTGTCCAGAGAGGCAGTGTTTTCTATGGGGAAAGGGAAAGTAAAGGATCCTCCCCTTCTCTAGTCTTACTAGACTAGATTTTCTCCCCCCCTGCCTGCATCAGAGAATAAGCAGCACAGCAAGCTCCACAAATAAACTGTTTGGATCTTTAAAGACTAAAGCAAATGGAAGCCTCCTGTTGCACAGGGAGTCCAGCATGTGAGAAATGCTGGGCATGTAAGGAAAATGCCTATGGGAGGAACCAAATAAGGATTAATGAGCATCTTTTTATATGGTTCTCTACGTTTCTAGCCTGACTGTCTGAATCAGAAGCTGCTGGGTAGCTAATGGGCCTTGGGTAAGGGACACAACAGCAGCTGTCTGTACAAAGCAAACAAAAAAAGATCATAGGAAAATTTAACAGCTTCCTTGCAGTACACAGAGTTTGTTCCTGAAAAGCCCGTATACAATTTAGCCAACCCACAGGCACTTGCCCCTTCCTGAAAACACAAACTCCTGCCCCTAGCAAATGGGCTATTAAATAGAGAAAGACACCAGGACCCATTTCCTCATAAAAAGGTCATTCTAAACTAAAACAGAAGTGAGAGTTCGGAGGAGGCCAGTTCATCTCTGCAGCCAAAGTGCAGCCCTGACAATCCCAGCCAAAGCTCCCATTCTGTGCGGCTGAGATTGCATGCTGTGGTATATAAAGCTGAATTAGAAAAGAGGGTTGTAGATGTGACTCCTAATGCTGAACAAGTTAGAAAGCAGTTAACACAGGTCTTTTAGTGTGCAACACTGGCCTCTGGGCTTACTCATTAAGGATGCCTTTGCCCTGCCATCTGAGCACAAATGAGACAGAACCATCTGACTTATGCAGAGGCTAAGTTTGGTCCCAGGGAACTGGTTGGAATCTCAAGTCATCAGTAAAAACCTATCTGGTGGTTTTCATAACTGGTAGCCTCAATCAGTCTTCCAATGTGACAGATGCCCCCAAGGCAGCTTATGGTCCTGGAAGCACCTTATTAAGCCACAGTTAATGGCAGCTCACACCGAGTGACAAAAGTTTGAATGGGATCTTGCAAATGGACCCTTTTAACCCACCAGAGGTGGAACTTCCAAGCCTGCTGCCACAGAATGGCGGCAGAGCTCACGCTGCTGCTGCTTCTGTCCAATCTGTCCTTTAGATAAGTGAAGGACACCTATCTCCAGGGCTCTCCACTTAGTACTTTTCACCATTCACTAAATTAAAAAGTGAGCAATTGACAGCACACCTTACTAAATGACACTTCTCCCTTCTTCCCCCTACCACCATGGCCATGTTTTAACAGCCACAGATACTTTGCTAGTGTCTTTTTAATTTGATTTGACTAAAAAAATAACACACAAAGCCATTTGGCCTTGTGCCACTCAACGTATTGCTATAGAGCAGGCATGAGTTATAGGGTAATATTTCACACCCTGTTGTGTCTTATTACTTAACTAATAACAATATTTACCCAGGGTTTCCCCCAAGCAACTCAGACAGGTTTAAAAGAAATCTTGATTAAAGAATGACAGCCAAAGTATTGGATGTTAAGTATAAATAAGAGTAATGTGAAGAGAGTGGAAGAGTTTACTGTTGCATCCTGGTAGTTTGCAGTAAATCAGTATAATATGAAAGTTGCTCCTTTACCAGGCTTCCCCAGTTGCCAGCTCTGTCGCTGCAGCCCATGTAGAGAGCTGCTAGACTTCTTACTTGCACAAGTGCAGCTACTGTGGGCTGCAGCTGCAATATGCAGTGGTAGCGTTTGCCTGCCAGAGGCTGAACCTTTTACCCTAAGCCCTTAATCACTAGAGCTAAGGGAATAATCAGCCATCTCTTGCCTTTTCTGGGGCTAGCCACCCAGAAATACAGTTATAGCAAACTAGCGTATCACAGGTTTCATCTTCTACAAATTCCCTGACACTTTCAGTAGTTTACAACTACAAAAAGAATTTTTCTGCTGATACAAAAAAACCCCCACCTCTCAGTGTATTATCTGTGGAACTCACTGCTGAGACAGACAAAGCCAATGACCAAGTAAATTACAAGGGCGTTAGCTGTTACCAGTGAAAGCACCCCCATTCAGGTTAGAGAGGATATGACATTTTTACTTGTTCACATAACTCTTTCACTAGTCAAGCAGCAACTATCTCTTTGGTAGATTATTCCATGTTCCTGCACTTTGCAATTTCTACTGAAATAGTCGATGTTGCCCTCTGTTCAAGGCAGGATACAGAGCTATCAAAGTCCTTGTCTGACTTCCTTTGGTAATTCTCCAGCTGACTCAGGGACTTAAGCTACACATCCATTCAGCTAAGGAAGGCGCTGCAGATTCCTTCCAACCTAACTGCATTCAGAAAACTCATCTAATACTATAAATACAAGGACTCCTGTCAAAAGCAAAGAAGAAAAAATACATTCAAATTTATGTTCAAGTTGCTATTTGCCTGACTGCCTCATAGATTACCTGTCCACTGGATGGGCGGAAAAACCATCACCATTCTCTGCAGTTTCTTGTTTTTCCATTCCCCTCCACAAGTTTACCAGCCTCTGATATGACTCCTCTGTAGGAGTGGCTAAAATCACAGCCCTAGTAGGGATGTATGCAAGCCAGGGATGAGTGCTCTAAATAACGTCATTTCTGTAGAATTACTTAGGCTGATAAATGGGCAAAATCCTGCAGTTGTTACTCAGGCAAAACATCATTCAAAGATGCTGAAAATTTTGAATGAATAAAGGCTCTAGGATTTGGTCCAACAGTAGTAATTTTGGAGTACTTTAAGGAACACGAGCCTCTCCTGACAAGGGGTTGTGACACAGGATGCTCTTATGGTCCAGTCCCACATCATACCAGCGGCAATCTGTCACTGGCTGCGTTCTCAAGAGAAGGACTGCATCAGGCAGTGGCTGAGGAGCAGAAGTGAAATGAATGAACATTTACTTTGATCAGGCTCTTCAGAAGTGGTCCTTTCACCCTTCATTGTTTCAGCATTCCCCAGTCTTCCTTCCACATTGGAAAAACTGGGTATGACACACTTGTTCGTCTCCAAAGGGAGCTTTACACTGCAGGAGGGCCTATGGGCAAGTATCAGAGCAATATTTGCATTTTCAGGCTCTGTCCCATGTGTGCGCTCAAATGAGGTCCAGCTAGGGAAGATGCCAGCAGCACAAGGGCAGGAAGAGAGACCAAGATCCTCCTTTACCTCCTCACCAACAGGGAAAGAAGCCCTATGAGCCAAGCAGTCATGTGGAGGTGGTACTGATGCGTAACTAAGGAAGAAGGGAATGAAACTCCATACCTCATTGAGAATATTTTGTCCCAACTGAGGGAACATTTTCTATTTTTCCTTTACACTGATATCACCTGCACTGGCAGTAAAGTTTTACACGATCTTACTACATACTACATACTTACTACATTCCTCTCCTCCTCCACTCCCTGTAAGTATACCCAGTTGCAGTCAGTCCAGCTTTCCTGCCCTCAGCTCTGTACTCCACCAGGTCCTACCCAGCATCTTCCCAGCCCTTTTTTCCCCCTACACAAGCACCTATACTTCTCTCACAAACAACAGTCTCCACTTTTTATGGCCCTGCCAGTTCTGGTTAGGAATTGTGGGCTTGTTATTAACTCTGCCAGCTGTTTCATCACTCTGACTCTCAGCACACCAAACCAGAAAGGTCTTTGTTCTCCAGGAGACCCCTCACATCTGACTCTGACTGGGTAGCTTGTCACCCAGAAACAGCAGCTTTTTCCCTGGCAGCTTATTTCTACATGCCAATCCTTCTGTGCTAGCAAAAAAGAGCCTTCCCTCTCCTGCTCTGGACCCCTACCATTTGTCTTTCATTTCTTTCCTAAGGGAAGGGGAGGGAATTGTACCATCCCTCATGGCTCAATCCCTTCTGCTGCGTATACCTTGTCCCTCTGCAGCAGGTAGAGCTTCTAAGGAAAGTAGAAATGGCCTTTCTACAAGGATAAGAGGGATAAGAGATCACATCCTTATGAGTTAATTTACAGGCCAGGGGCTAAAACCACTGCCAAAAAGGATAAATGTGGTAGACAGTACTAGTTTCTATTAGGAAATTAGGGATTGTGCTTTAAAAACAAAAAATGCAGGACGATAGAGTCCCCCAAATCACTGCATATATACTAATAGGTCCAAAGCATTAATGTTAACTAGTTTAAATGCGTCCAGGACTTATCCATCAGAGTAAAGACAGCCAGACTGATCAGATTTCAGCCCCAGAGCAACAGCAGCTGCTGGTTTTTGGAGTTATGGGACAGGCATCAGCAGACAGAATGGCAGGCAGGAAAAAAATGATGCCCCAAACTACAGTTCCCATGAACTCCTGTAGTGCCTCAAGCTGCTGCTGTGAAAATCATATTTTAACCTTTTATTCCAACACAGAATAGAGACACATCTGAAACAAGGAAAGGTTTCTTTTAGCCTGAGGATTTAGGCCTTGAGGAAGGCTGGAAGGACCATGTGTACTATTCATCTAATTTTTTAAAATACACGCCGTTATTTTGGAAGCTCGTTCCTTCCATTCACGAGTGATCATCCACTTCTGTTAACAGGCACATATCCAGACTTCCCGCTTTCTTTTTGCTGCTGGATGTCTTTTTCCAAGATCACTCTTTTCCAGTGCAGATCAACTTCATAATCTGACATGAGTGGGAGAAGGAAGTTAAGCACCCTGAAAAAACCTTCTAGGTAAAAGACCTAGAAGAAAGTCAGATCAGTTGTACTAGAGGGTCATTTTGCAAATTATTGCTCTCCTCTGAAGGTCCACTGCATGAGCTGCATTTGGAAACATGCCTGCTGAGATAGTGAAGACCCCTGAAACACAGAGGACCCACAGGGAGAGACATGGAGAGACTAGTCTGTTTTAAATTCAGTGACAAGTTCTGTGTAGAAAAACATGACTCCCTTAATAACACAGCCTCCTACTTTCCCCACCCATTCACTTAGCCTTCTGTTTCTTCATGTTCAGTGTATTTCAGCATCATTTCTCAGCCACTCAAATTCTACATCCTTTCTTTGTGGTACCCTAACTCACCTCCAGCTCCACTTGTCTAACTTTGCTCACCTTGGCAGGAACACTGGTGTACTTGTGCTTACTTTCACACAACAGATCTCACTTTCTTATCATCTTTCCTTCCTACCCTCTGTGGCAGTCATTCTGTAGAGATGCAGCAGCCTGTTTAATAAAAAACTGTATCCCCTGTGCCTAGCATAACACCTCCCAGATATCACACCACCTTCGTGTTGTGCTCCTGCCCTATCCGCAGTAGAAGAGTCTTTAAAGCCCAGGGTCTATCTCTATTGCCATTTCTGTTTTAAGACATGTTCTTGGGAGTCTTGCAAGTATGGCCTTCCAGTACCAGTAAGGACAATGTCTATCCTTGCACACAGACCAAACAGATATTACTAGTGAGAAAAATACTGATGGTAGGTTCTGGAAGTGGTGGTGTGCTGGAAAAAGCACTCTAAGGAAGAGCACATTTTTGTGTGCAGTCTTCCTGTAACCTCTGAGAACAAAATAATCACAAAGCTCGACAAGAAAATAGAAAACATCCAAGTCTTACAGCTGCCCTTATTATTCCTGAGATACCAAATAATCAGTACAAAGCACAAATTCATATGTGAAGACCAGAAGGAAAGATTATGTTTTGCCTGATTTCCTAGCATTGACCATTGCACTCCAACTAAAAATTTCTGTATCAAAGTGTCCGTGTTTGAGCTAGAATCTCTTTTTTTAGAGAGCAAGCAAACCTTGATT
This sequence comes from Numenius arquata, assembly GCF_964106895.1. Classification (NCBI taxonomy): domain Eukaryota; kingdom Metazoa; phylum Chordata; class Aves; order Charadriiformes; family Scolopacidae; genus Numenius; species Numenius arquata. The sequence continues at coordinate 13,961,119 of NC_133576.1, read as the reverse complement.
TGAAAAATCTGATATATGGGAAAGCTAGCATTTCTCCAGTTATTTCATCCCAATGGAAAGTTATCCTCACCATTAAGAATGCCTTACTTCCCCCCGACGCACTCTTCTTTTATGTAATTCAGCTTGCAACTACTGGGCCTTGTCAGATTTTTGTCTGCCAGAATTGCTGAAATCGTCCTAAGTAGGTGAGCAGGGCCTGTGGTGATGATCTTTCTCAGTCTTCTCTAAAGAGATAGAGTTTCCTAGGTCTTTCATTCTGAGGCAGATTTCCAAACTTTGCATCATTCCAGTGGGCTCTTACTTGAACCCTTTCCAATTTGTCAACAGGCCTTTGATACATTCGGAACACAGTTAAGTTAATGTTGCAAGAGACATCATCACTTTTTTTTTACTCTCTAGGCTTTCGTGTGCTTGATTTCTCACCCATAGCATTACACATAACTACATACCATATGCAGTAAAGAAACAGCACACACAGGAGACTCTTAAAGGTCAGAAACTAAAGTAGAAAATATATACCGGATAAATCAATCAAAGCCTATTCATTATTATCTTTTTCCTGTTTCCACCTCTGCATGCAAGGTGCCACAGGAGCATAAGGTACCTTCCCTGGTGACTTACCCGGTTCAGAGAGAAGTAGTCTGCTACTATAATTTTTTCCTTTGGGAAATGCCCTGCAAGACATGTTAAGTCCTATTTCTTTTACAGCCTTAAACCACTCTATGTAAATCTTCTTTCTTCTACATTCTTAAGAAATATAAATTACATCCTATTATTCCTACATCCCTAAGCCAACTTAACTAGCAATCCTTTGTTACTCCTACACCCTTAAGCAAGCCTGCATATGTCTAATGTGTCCAATCCTTTAAATGCTTTTAAAGTATCCTAACACCCTAGGTGGGTTGGTCAGCTTACAGTTGCTTACTTTCAGTTTCCATACATCACTGTCAATGAAATCTTGCAATTCATTGTTTGCATTTCTTTCATCTCCAGGACTCATTTCACATTGAGTTATCCCGGATCTGTCTGAACTGAGGCATCGTTACTGCCAATCATAGTGGTCCCCATCTTGCTAGTCCAGGACTTGATACCTGTTCTTATGAAGCTCACACGATCTCAAGAGATATCAATTTCCATTATATATATATAAAAATTGATTTTGTCTGACAAATGGCAATCACAGTTAAATTTCACTCTAACCAGAGATGAACTCATCTTCAGAGTAAATGTAGCAAATAGAGGATGGAAAATGCAAACAGCCAAATTTCTTAATGATTGGTGGTAGCTGTAGGAGAAGCCAGCACACAGTAGGACAAACAGCTTCTTCAGCTATGAAACAAAAGTATCTCATCAACTGAATTTTGAATTTGGGATTTTTGTTTTTAATCAATGAATTTGAGACTCCTATCTGTACTTCAGCAGCAGCATGTGCAAGGATATAAGACCAGTCTAGCTGGTACTGTAGATAACATTTTAAACATGCCAAAGCTTTAGACACATCTAAGACCCTTGTCTAGTCTAGACACAGCTGAGATTACCAGATCCTCTCTCTGCTAAAAGAATAAAGCGTCTTTCCTATTTTGGTGCTGTCCATATTGCAGACAGAATCTTGCCTACTTTCAGGCAACAGGACATCCACAAATCATGGCCCAGCTTTACACCCATTTATTTGGGCTCTCTTCACACATCAAAGGCTTTCCCTCTGGTGAAAAGGGTCCATCTGGAAGATACCAAACCGGTCACTCAGTTTGAGCTTCTATCAATAGCAGCTTAATTATAGAATCACAGGATCTTCAAGACTGGAAAGGATCTCCTGATATTGTCTAGTACAATAAGATGCTTTCAGGACCATAACTCATCTTGGGGGCATCAGTCGTGACTGATCTCCTGCCAAGCAAAGGAATAGCAGTACTTGTATCTGGTTTAAAAACCACCCAAACATACACAGATGCTTTTTGGGAAAGCTCAGCAGACGTTTAGGTCCCACTTCCCTTAACTAAGAATCTGTGTTCTGGTGCTGAAAAATGTTTGATACCCTACATAACAAAAACATTTTAATAGCAGTTATCCTGAAAGAGCAGCTGACATTTTGAGGGGAATTAAAGAAAGCATTTTAGATTTGACCAAGATGATACCAAAGGGGGAAGACATAGATGCCTTGCTTTAGCAACACTATTACAAAAAATTCTGTCCTGGCTAAAATCCAACTGTTTCCGCTAACTTTTTGGCCCAGTCACAACAATAAATAATCCATTACTCTGCCAGGTCTGTTTGGAACCCAAAGTGAATTACTTGGCTCAAACTTTCAGCATAAGATGCTCAGCTCAAGGTAACTGACACTTCACCATGTAGCAAGAACTCCCCTCTGAGACATATAAACATTTTGTTTCATTGACTGATCTTTTTCTGGATTTATAGAACACGCCTGTCCCTGGAGCTCAGGTCACGTTTGCATAGTTGAATAAAAATGGCATAAATCTCCTACTTTTCAGCAGTAGAAAGCAATGGAGAATTAATTCCTCCTGGGGCCTCCTTAAGCAACTACTTAGCTCATTGCTGGACCTTATGCTATTCCTTTTGGGGTCAGTATGCTCCTCTGACTTGCCAGGGTTGTTCCCTTTAGGAACAAGGAGCTCCTGCAGTCAAGCCAAGCCAATAATGACTCATGATGCCGGGTAATGGGACACCTCCTTGATACTTAGGCATAGCATTAAACATTGCAAGAGATCCATGCATCAGATCAGCTGCACAGGTTTATTCTTTGTAGTTCAGTCAGTTCGTAAAATCAAGACTAGGGAAAGATTTTTTTGTTGTTAGAGGGAGATGATCCAGAGAGGAGACCTTATCTCCTGAGTCAGATGAAAACAATGGGTTAAGGATGGAGACTACAGATCAGAGATTGCTTTATCCTATAGTACACAGTATTAGTATCCCACTATGGTAGACTGGAAACTGCTGTGAATATTCCTACCGTTGCTTAGTTGGTGGGTGAGACCAATTTCTGTTCTATGGTCTTAAAAGAGCAACAAAGTTTGTATTAGCTTGAGTCAAACATTTCAACAACTACATTTTACCTCTTGGCCTGACCACCAGAGAAATCAGAGAAAGACAAGAAAACTTTTTAGCCCTTGAACAGCCCAAATGCTAATCCTTTTCATATTGCACTGCCACTGTGGACTTCATCATCATTGGCTCCATTATACAATGAGGGACATTTGGACTACTGTATCCAAAAAACTTTCTAGTGCATGTGTGAAACAATCCTGTATCCTTTTGTGCTCTGCTAATAATCTGAATGATATTTGCTTGCTTTTATTTGGATGCAATGTCTGAATCCTGTCTGGCTGCTGAGCAGACTTCTCCCAGACGAGTTTGAAACGCATTTGGCAGTTCTTTGCCCATATGTGCTCCCTCAGACATGCCTCCTAAAAAACACACAACTAGACAGTTGCTCAGAAATCAACACGTGTTCCCCTCAGACATGACAGGTACTGTTAGCCTGTGACTTCAGCTATTTTAACATAGTCAGATGCTACAAACATGAGTCTAGTACAAAATAGCATTTAGCTAGCTGGCAGCCCTCTATCAGTAATGAGATAGTAGATTACTATGCTAGGTAATAAACTAAGCAGACTATTTCCTAAACAAAATCATTACCTCTGCACCAAGTAAAAGACTGGCAGGGAACATACTAGAGACATAACAGCCCAAAGAATTCTATTTACTCAGTTTCAGGGCATACGAGAAGGTGATAAATTAGACACAAAGGGTTGAGCTTAATGTTGTGGGAGAGGCGTTTTGATCATTTTCTCTCCTTCTTCTGCCCCTCCTTTTCACTCCCATCTCCCTCCTCCTATTCCCCTACTGGTGGAGATACATTTCCACAGCATGCAGACCTTCCTCTCTAATAAACTTTTTCTTCTATCATCAAGATGAAAGCCTTGTAAGGGGTGGTATTTATGGAGAACATAACCCTCTTGCATACTCCTTAGGAACTGGCATGGTGCAGGACCAATGAAGCTTCTGAGCGAAGCCATGTGGCAACTTTCTTTCTAAAGTGTGGACAGTGAAAGTCTGGGAGGGCTGGAGCCCCAACAGCTTCTAGTCAACCAAACATGACTATCTCTGACTTCCCTCTCAGCATCTGTAATTTTCCTAAGCCAGAGTCCCAGGAAGCAAAAAAACCAACTCAGATATGAAAATAGTGGTGTATGAAGTAAGAAAGGGAGAGGGAGCAATGCAAAGATGGGAGTAAAGGATGGAGAGAGAGAGAGAAGGCAAGAGATTTATTCAGCATTTCCTTGTCTGTCTCCTCCACAAACTGAATCACAGAAGCATGAAAGTAGATGTATTGAATCTCAAAGGAAATAAAAGAAGTGGAAAATTAACTACTGATGAAAAAAAATAGCTGTGTCCAGGGATTCCTGCATATCAACTCTGAGCTCCCTCTTATCAGCTTAGAATAGAAAAGGCCAGAGGACTTGGGAGGAAAGGTCAAACACTGAGGGAAAACACAGGCAAAGGAAAAATGAGAGCTAACACGGAAATCAAAGCAAAAGAACAGGATGGAAAAGAGCTGATCATGTTTCAGACAATTTGCATGCACTGCCCTGAGTGCCATTTCCCAATTTCAGTATCATGAAAAGGTGAAGTTAGCTTAAGGCTGAGGCTTAGAAAAGCCACACCACTTTCTGCCTTTCTTTTCCCCTCCTCTATTTGGCAGCGGGTAATAACAGTGGGCTGGGGAAACCTCGTACAACAGCAGCTGCCACCATCTGCACCGGCACACAGCTGAGCCAATTGTGAGCTGCGGTGTGCCAGGTCTGAACCGACCTCAGGAGCTCTTCCCTGCTGGTTACTAATGGCTTAGACGCTGTGCACAAAGTTGGCCTGTTTAATTCTGGCTGGATCCCGGGCCTTGCATTTTCCTATACCTTACACTGTTTTTTGCTTTAGTTTTGAATAAGCTTTGACTTTGTTCACTCCTGGGCCCCCATATCCACGCTGACTTGAGAGGCCACCTCAGGTTTCCAGGTGATGGATGACAGATAAAGGGCTGCCTCTATGTATTTTTCTGATCATAGACAGGTCTGCTGCCATAGTCTTGTTGGAAATTGGTAACAAAAGACTGGAATAAGCATATGTTTTTACTATTGCCCACAGGTAGTCAATATATGGGACCTTAAAGGCTGGCTTCCAGTGGAAGTCAAACTTGTTGCTCAAGCATATTCTAAATAAATGGGTCCCTACACAAATGCCATCCCCACCCCCTCCATTACATGCCAGTCACCAACAGTGTGCAAAGCCATCTCCTTTTTAGAAATCTCCACTAAACCCCAAAGCCTGGCTCCCAAGGAGCAACTGTGACCCCAAAATTGCCTTCATCTCGACAACAATCCAGCTATTCAGATTGCTTCCTCAAATCAGTATTACCAAAATGACAACAACATCATCTCTTCCAAAGACTGACAGAGTCAAGAAAGACATACATAAAGATAGGGGACACACTGATGACATAACTCAGGAATATTACTTGTACAAATGCAGACTAAATGACCACCTTTTACAGAAAGAGCTAACAGCTTTAAAGAGGAGAACAATATAAAAGTATGTGGGGGGAAAGCAGGACAGATGGGTTAACAAACCTAATAGGATGTGCATAATTCTCAGCTACTCGGGAACAGTAATCACAGATCACCACCTGCCCGGTTACTATCAGATGGCAGGTTTGCCTCTTCACATTCAACAAATCTGTTTCCTGTGTGCATTCACTTACCAAAGTAACTTTTCTTCTATACAGCCAGCTTAGCTCTGGGAGAAGGAACAAGAGTTTACACCTTCCCATACAACAAATTATTTACTGTGTTCGAATCAGCTACATCTGTGTAAAGCAGCTGAAGCAAGGAAGCTTTCAGCATACCAGTGCACCTCATTTTGGCTTGCAGAAGCTTTTACTTTATGTGAGGTTTTACTTTGAAACTACAGTTAAGCACTGTAGAACTTGTTAAGGAACTGCATTTCACTCAAGCGGAGACTATTTGGTCTCATGGTACCATAAGGAAATAAATGTGGAACCCTGCAAACTCACTGGAACTGCCACATCACAAAACAGACACCCTCAGGAGAGGCTGTGCATAACTTTCTTGAGCAGAACAAAAATTCCACTAGTGAGGATCTGAGTGAATTTGGGTCGGTTTTGACAGACACTTCTGAATAAAAGAAAAAAGTGAGGTGTGGGAAAAGATGGGGAAGAGAAATCTCAAGAGAGTAAGACTTTTTTTTAAAAATTGTTGAAATTATGTTACCATTTTTAAAAACAGTCCAGTCTTAACAAAAGAAAACTTTTACAAGAAATGAGTTAACATCCTCCCCACAATTAAATGAAACTTTTCTTTTTCAATTTTGGATTAAACAAAGTACTTCTGGTCAATGGAACTCACCATTCTCTTTTTCCTTCAGCTTACTTTATTTTTTTTTTTTCCAGCCACCGAATTGAAAAATACATTATTCACACAATCTGAAATAAATAAAAGAGCAAACCAGCTGTAGACTCCTTAGATTCTGAATTAAAATGTCAGGCTATGGGAGACATGGTAGAATATTCCATTGTCAGAGAATCACACACTATATAATCCCTTAATTATATCCAAACCTTTAGCAGTAGTTTCATATCCTCATAACATCACCAGCTTTCAGGTATCCTGATCCTAAGGTGAACTCCCCACAGAGCAGTAAGGGCACATGTGGTGAGCAGTAGGTCTATGAGATGATGGTTATCTAATTCCTATAATGAAAAGAAGGAAAACATCTAGTAGGACATGTCCCTGCCCATGGCAGGGGGTTTGAATCTTTAAGGTCCCTTCCAACTCTAACCATTCTATGATTCTATGATCTGTCAGTAAGAAGGAAACTTGCAACCCTGGAAGCTTTCGGCACAGAACAGGGACATTGCTAGCTTGTCTCTAAAGAATCCCTTGAGAGGGAATTCTCCTTAGGAAAAATGTGGTAATAGGAGAAGACTGCTTGTTTTCCAGGTAGGCATAAGACTACAGAGAAAATGGGACCTGGGCTTCAGGTGATGCCCTGGAAGGAGCCCAGTCAAGAGCCCATCAGCAAAGAATCTGCACTTCTCAGAGAGGCTGACCTATTTTGTCACTCTTTTCCCAGAAGTCCTGCATTCACAGCAGCTGAGTGATGAGCAGAATAGTCGGCACCAACCCTGGGCCTGCATCCTACATTAGGTGGCCAAAGGACAGCTCATTCAACATGGAGGTGTAGGGTCCTCCTAGCTTTTCAGCAGCTTATTGCAAGTTATCTTCCCTCCTTCCTTCCCTCACTCTCAGACAGGCTTCTCCTGGCATTGATTTAGTCCTGTCCGAGCAGCCAGGTGATCAGCACTGCTTTTTAAGCCTGTGCTGGCCAGAGGGATAAGGGAGACATTCTTCAGGCTTGCTTGCTCGCTCACTCACCACTCGGCCGTAGCAATTCCTCGTTATCATTGTCCATGAGCCCGAGCCCACAGAAATGAAGAAAGTGGAAGTTATTTTCTGCTGTTGTTTTGAATGTGAAGTAGAGCGGAGCCTGGATTTCATTCTCAGGGCGCTACAGGGTCACAGGCGGTGCATAGACAGCACAATTGCTTATCTCTCCCCCAGGCATTGAATACAAGAAAGAAAAGAGACACACAGTGCTGGCCAGGGTTCATTGCTCTTGGCAAACTGCAGCGGCATCCCAGAGGTGAGCGGCTTCCTGAGCCAACCTGGTCAGAAATACTAGCTCAGAGGCGAAGCACCATGCCTCTTTGGCACGTACCCGATGGGCAAGACGTCCACAGATCTGCAGTTAGGCAGATTTGGACTAGCAACCTTTAACAGCAAGGGTAATTACCTTCTGGGACAGCATGCCAAGGAGGCTTCCTTGCAGGGATGCCTTTGAATCAAGCCTAGATTATTCTAAGCTGTGTTCCAAACACAACACCCAGGAATTATCACAGAGCTACCTCATAGCATTGTGTCATACAGAGCACTGGGGTTGGTGAACACATGGTCTTCCTTAGCCTAGTCTAGTCTTAGCCGAGCCTAGTCTACCAAGCATCCTGTGTCAGACACCCCCCTAACCTGGGGATCCTCATCACACAGTGACCACAGTGCAAGAAAGTCCAGGAGTGTGGGTGATGAATATACAGGACTAACCCCACTATGCATTTTGTGAGGGCTTTCTGTATCCCTCCTCCATGTTTGAGCCAGCAGAGTATCTTAGGCACTCTTATCTTCTCTATTGTCTTCCAGTGTTATAGAAACCAAAGCAAATCTGCCTATCTCAGCTGGTTACCATACTGAGACTTCTCAGACATTCAGTAGGTGAACCCAATGGCTTAAGCCCCACTACTCAGGAGGAGGAAGACTGTAACCGCTTCTTAATCTCACTGCCTAAGCACCTGAGAGACCTTAGTCCTCTCCTCACCACTATACAGGAGGAAAGAAGAGCAGAGCATCATCACAGCTCCCCTTCCACCCAAGTACCTTGTATCCCCACTGGCGAGGTGAAGGATTTAACAATAGCTTTCCTTTCTTTCCTATTCACAGCAGAGAAGTCTGGGGAGTGTTTAGTTTCCTTCTGGCACACTGGGGTTTCTGGCTTTTGATCATTTGTTACAGAACTGAACATCGCCATGCACTGGGAAGTGCTCTGCTACAGAGACAGAGGCTGGGGGATACTTCTGGATCCTTTAGTTACTTTCTACCAATCCTGTTCTACAACCCCATTGCTGCTAAAGAGAGCAAGAGCAGAACAAGGCCTGCTGACACCTGCAATGCCTTCTAGTCTGGTGCTCCACTGTTGCCTGATCATCAACTTACAGTAGGGTAAGAAGGAAGAAGATTTGCAAACTTTCTCATCAAATTCCACCTGCTGTCTGGAAAGAAAGGCGTTTTTAGGGTAAGGGGAGGAAACCTGTATTGCAAACAAGGCAAAGTTAGGATTTGAATCCTAACAGATATATCCCAGTGGCTCTGTAGCCCACTATGTCATCCCCTGCTGCTGGGGTAAGCATGCAATTTGGTACAATCAGGTCCCTTGCGTGGAGGGCTTCCTTATACTCTGAGCATGATCTTCAGTCAAGATAGACAGGTAAAGACTTACCTTAAAAAATTCCTTAGGACTGTGATTCTAACTTGTGACAGCCAAACCAACGTGCCCCAGAAATACGTCATTGGAGTAGCTGGTAAGAATAAAAACAGCCAGGAAGTTTATTTCTATGTTCCCCATGAACTGCCCACAGAAATCAGTGACTTAATAAAAGACTGACCACCTGAAAGACAATCATAGATCACTGAAGGTGACTTCACTCACTGCTTCCCCTTGGGCCGCTGAAGCCATGGATTTCACCTAAGCCCTGTGCTCAGGTGAAGCTCTTCTGAGGAAGGCCTACAGAGCTGCTGCGATCACGACTCTGCTCCTCAGGCAATGGCTCATCTGACTCCGGTATGCTCTCAGAAAGCAAGCCTCCTTGGCCTTCACCTTTTCTTCCAGCTGAGCACTACATCTCACCCCCACCCCCCATCCCTGCTAGCAGGCTTGATGGGAGGGCTGCATCTTCCTGCCCTCAGCTGGCTGCTCTTGGGAGGGAAGGAAGCTCACCCAGATGGATTTCAGCAGTTCTCATGAGTATTTTATGGTCTTTTACTGATTTACAGCCAGTTCAGCATTCTTGTAAATGGCCATAAATTGGATTGAAGTCATAAATCATAACCAGAGAAAGAGAGACACAGTCTCTGAGTCCCAGCTCAGGCTAAACCAGCCTCTATGAATATATGGAAGAAACCTGCTCCCTCAATCAATACACACAACTCAGGCTACAGCAATGGTCTGCAGGGTCCACCCCCCCATTCCTCTTCCACAGAGCTGTAGCAGTAGTTACATACTGCATGTGTGCGATGAACTAAAAATACCTTCCTTCCAACCGGCTGGCAAAGCCAGCTGTAACATAGGGGCTGTCCCCACCGCCTCAGGGGCTGAGAGCTTCATGACCTTTACTGTACCTGCACGTGCACACATACACACACTCCGTGAGCAGGGAGGCAAATCGGCACTTTGCACACCAGGCTCACAATTTTTTCACACTGATCACAAAGGAGAGCTTCCCACCCCCACAGGCTTCCATTGGGAGGCGATTGCCTTCTTTCTCTGGGGAGACTGGCAGACAGTTACATATTGTTATTCCTCTCAAACACTGATTTATTCCATACAGGGCACTGAGATCTGAAACGCCTTGCTTACACTCCACAAGCCTGGCACCTAAAGTCTAGGTTTTTGTGTCTTTCCCTTTTGTTTCCCTAGCTCATTTTTAGAATCTAGCCTGTAAGCATTTCCAAAACAATCTGACACAGCTGCTGTAAAGCTGGACCCTTCATATTTCTGTAGTTGATTGCAGCCCAGGAAAAAAAGGCTGATTCTTTCCACCTACTTAACATACCAACCAAACACTGTGCTAGCCCTATATGTTGAAGGGCAGGAGACATCAGCACACTAACCAGCTCACTCCCCTACCCACCCTTGCAGCTCACCACAACCCTTCCTGCAGACACCAAAATCTAGCAAAACCAATTGAATGCCCCTGCTAGGCCTTTAGAGGTCCTGAGGGCTGCCAGGTGAGTTGTTTGACCCCACCTTCCAGACAGAGCCACCTGATGGTAATGAGCCTCAACGTCTTCCTTGAGGGCTTAAAGGGCTCCTGCTGCTTCTAGCACAGTGGGAAGAAGTTCTACCACACCTATGATCAACAAAGTGTTTTGCTTGCTGAAAGGCATGCGAAGAGCTTCCAAAAAGACCTATCCAGTACAACCTGTATAGGAATTGCAACCTCAGCCTCTGATCCTCCAAAGAATTGTGGCATTGTCTAGCTAGTGGTCAAGGATGCAAACCCTGTTCATACAGGCAGTGAACCCTTCTTAGATCTGTTTGATTCAGAATTGGTTATGTTTATTTATTATTTAGCCAGATGGATTGACTTAGGCTTATACAGGCATCCATTAAAATGGAACTATGTGCCTTGCTGTCTGTATATTCTGTATTTAAATAATACAAGTCACTAGTTAATTGCTAGCATGAAGGGAGGATGACCTCACAGTAGAGAACCCTAAAAAAATGAACCACCACTGATGACATCATTTTTCCAATAGTCTGGAAGAGGAGGTGAACTGCTTGCTTATTCAGCTTTTCATTAATTAATCATCATTCTGTTACTTTGTGCTCTTCCTGTTCACTCGTATCTGCTTCTTTCCCTCCCTTGTCTTATTTTTACTTGTTTGTGCGTTGTTGTCTTTGTGATAACACCTCAAAGCCATAGACTGGGACTAGCTTCCTACTGTGTTGAGCACAATACGAACCACAAAGATATTCATATTTACATATGGGCAACGGTGACTATTTCTGGAGTTCTTTTGAGTTTTATTCCAGTAGCTTTCATAGGACAGTCCAGGCACTACTTTTAAGGGTTCTGTCAAAAATGTCTACAAGTTAGCCCCAAAGTGGTAGGTTAGAGTCTCATTAGAGGACTTGCGTCTCTTCAGAAGGAAAATTAAAAATAACTTTTTTAAAAAAGAGAGAGAGGAACAAAAGTCATAAAACCTTGGGGAGAAAAACCACAATTGTTTTGCTACAGTAAATGATACCATGATTAATAGTAATGATAATAATAATGTCATAATTGACCTGTAGTTGCTTGCCAAGACTCTAAAGAAGAGAGTCATAGTAACTTGACCATTTATATCAGCATTCAGATTCTTGGAAAAACATGTTCTTTCAAAGCTGCATTTAGCTGGTAATGCTAATACCAAGGTAAAGTATTGCCAGCATGTTGATGGTTGAGAACATTTCAGGAAATTACGAGAGGAGCTAAAGATTATTCCAACCCTTACTGATTACTATTATTTTCCATTAGACACTTATCATTATGTCATTATTTTGGTTTTTTTTGGTTTTGGTTTTATTTTTATTTTTTTCATCCATTTTCACTCTACTCTGCAGGTCCAATCACCTAATCGCGTACCTGTATGCTGTACCAGAGGTGGGACAGATAGAAAACAAACAAGCTAACCCATAACTGATGGCATCATAACAGTACAGTTAGCTCATCTGCCCTGTCATGTAGCAGTGACTTGGCCATGAGTCCCATGAACAAATGCAGCTTTCAATCAGTTCAGAGCTCCTGGATCAAGGAACATGTACCCTGTGGTTCAGGACCTGGGTACAATCAAACCAGCTTGCTTGACTGCCTGGACCAGCAGTGTTTTCAACATATCCTAATTCCTCCCACCACAACCCAAATTGAGATTTCCGGATGTCTTCACATGGCCCTCAACATTTTCCTAATAGGACAATAATAAATAAGTGAGTTTGCCTAATGGCTGAAAACTCTTCTGGCACCAAGACAGCCTGGCCTATAGCCATCAGCATGTGCCACCATCATTACTGCTTCTCCTTGAAGGGGTCAGAGGGGTAGGAGGCATATCATCAGCACACACACACACGCACACACAGCCAGACACTGCCCACATGGTGATGCAATTTGCAGGCATAAGGGAGTGCATCTTGGAGGTGCAATTCAGCTTCAGTGCCTGTGAAGGCTAAGCCACTTCGCCATGGGTCATTTGTCCAAATTATGCCAGCAAATAAATCCTAAACTTTACAGGTCAAGAAACATGTATTTTTCTTCTGTGTTTTTTCAGTGGAGTTCTAGTCCAGGACCTTCTAGGAGGCTTCTATTTTAGTACTAGTAATAATAATAATTAATAATAATAATAACAACAACAATAGTTAATAGCCAAAGGAATAGCAAAAACAGAGGCAGAGGTGTTTGTAGGTTCTTTTGGACTTTGTTTCCTGAGCAAAGTAAGATAGGACTAGCAAAATCCACAAGGTAACACCAAATCATTAGGTCAACCAAAATAAAGAGACTCTAAAAATTCAGGTATGATGGTAGTTTCTCCATAAGTCTCCCAGCTAGGGTGTCACCCTCAGACTGAATAGAAGCTTGCAATGAATGCCTACCCTTAGAAATAGTTGCCATTCACTGGGTACTGCTGAATCTTTCCTTTCAGAGATTTATCCATGGGAAATAATTAAAAAACAATTCAGAACTTTCTTCTTGGAGCAGATTATATTACATTCATTAGTAGAGGGTGGGGGATTGGTTTGTTGGGTTTTTTTCCTTTGCCCCCAAGGATGAGACATTTGTGCTTGCCACAAGGTCTCCCTTCACCCCAGACCTCTTCTTGCTGCTTTAAATGATACACACTGTCCACAATGCTGTAATACTGCTAAGCGTGGCATCATTTTCAGAAATAAAGTGTCTCCCTCCCTCTCATTCTCTCACACATATGGCATCTCAAAAGACAACGACAGACTATAAATTCACACCAAGGTTATGGAGACTTTCAACAGAGAGGAGGGAAAAGTCGGCTATTTTCTGATGGCCCTCTCTGTGAACTGTGAAGAAAACAACCAGTGCCATCAGCAGACTCAGAAAAACAGTGATATTAGAAAAGTGTTTTCTAGTACGAAAGTTTGTTCACAGCAACGTACAGTCTAGCACTTTTGTGTTTGCAGTGCGTTGCAGCCTTCCTTTGGCCAGGGTTTGTTTAAACCAACAGATGCTCCAGCTCTGTTTTGCTTGAGATCTCCAAGAAATAATGGTTTGTGTTTTTTGGATCCAGCCATAGTCTTATGTGTCAAGTCCAATGTTGGACTTCGTTCTCTGCTTCTAGCTGCTCACTGACACCTGCAGAGTTGGCTCAGGTCTGTAGCAAGGATCTCTCCATTATATGCAGTGCCATTACACAGCTGTCTGGAAGGAGACATCAGGTCACTTTGACCCCAGGACATCCTCTGGGCACTTCAAAGTCTACGTTCCCAGTTTCTGGCCATCCACCCCTATGTTCCCCTCTGTTGCAGTGTCTGTAAATTAGAGAGAGAAGCTGTAGTTAATGCAGGGCACTAAAAATATCAACATAAATGGCATGTAGCAGAAAGTTAGGTCCAGATAAAATGTGTAAAAATGCTGTTGTCCAGGTATTCTTTCTAGCAATCTGGTAAGAGAGAGAAGTTTCAAAGCAGCACCAGTGCCCTCTTTAAACATCCTCTCCACTGCAAAACTCAGACAGCATCTGCAGAGCCCACCACAACATGGGGCAGGGATTCTCCAGGCTGGCAGGGGGTGTGAAGGACAGCACCCATTCAGCAGCGCGGGCACTGTTTGAGCTGAGGCAGGGCCAGGCAAGTGGGCTTTCTGCACTTTGGGGAGGTCTCAGTGGGTATCTCTGCTGGTGCGCAGCTCCCTGTACTGCGGAAGTGCTAGGTAGTGAGAGTCACCCAGCGCTGCCCAAAGAGCCAGGCTCTGGTTTTCTGATGAAGGGCCTCTTTGCATGGCAAGCGTAGGCAGGGAACGAAGCCAAGGAGATTCATTTCTGCTAGCCCTGTGGTTTTCAGTCCTTTTTTTAATTGGGGTAAATAGAATCAGAATGACAAGTGCAGAGTGATGGCTTCGATGTGCTATTTGTCTGGTGAGGAATTTGTGAAATATGTGTTTTTCTGTAGAGAGTGCATGGCTGTAAAGAAGGGCCAGAGTCAGCACAACCTCAGAGCGATGGAGAATAAAGCATTCTAGTTTTGTGGCCATTGATCTGATGACACTGTGGGTAATGGATGGACAAGGTTAGTCTCAGAATGTCTGATTTTTCTCAAATCATTGCTGGAGTCAGACTTAAGGTTGCTTCACCGTGCAATTCTGTATTTACTGTTATTAGAGATTCTCATATCTTCACACTCACTTTGAATTTCCTACGCTTTTAGTGACTGATGGGTTTGGAAGATTTTTTTAGAGAAGCATATCATTCTGGAAAGATATTTTTATGTGATTATTTTTGTTTACCTGAATTCTATTAATCTTCCCTTGCAGCCTTAGATCCATGGTTTTGTATGGAATTTCATTTTGCAGTTCATGTGTTTCAGGTTTTCTGTTAGTTGTTTGGGAAGTAAATGCTACTGTTGGGATAAATCCTTCGGGTTGTTGTGGTTTTTTTTAATCAAAGTGCACTCATCTTGATAAAAGGCTTAAATTCAGGGAAGAAGAGATGCCTGATCAGTAAAGCAAACCTAGGTAGCACAAACAGGTTCCAGACCTGTTTGGGGCTATACTGCAAGAACAGGTATTCTTGAGGAAATGCCTCTATGGGCAGGGAATGGTATATTTTGTTATGAAGTGCTGCACACTGTGCCTTCATTAAAGGAGTCTTTGAAGAAAGAACTGCGCCAGGAGAAAGCAGGAAAGTGCCAACCAAATTGATGCTTGCAAAAAGAAATATTTCAAACCACTTATGTATTTCCATAGCACCACCTGCCATGGAGGGAGTCAGCCCTGGTCTGTTAAGTCTGCCTGTAGCTTTGAAGTCCCTTTGGATGCCTTACTCCCAGATGTAATCTGATGTAACTCCCAGATAACCATATTATTAAAACACTCCCACTTCCAGTTGCAACCTGCCAGAAGATGGTGTCCTATCCTATCAGACACAGGTCTCAGCACAGTGATCCAGGCATTTGTGACTGATTATTGCAGCTAATATCTAGTGAAGAAGCCAGGCATCCTGGAAAAGCTCCAGTTGACAAAACACAGTCTCTGGTCTCCCTAGCAACACCGATTACTGTGAGAACATCACCCTGCTGCTCTCTCGTTTGTACTGGCCACGGGTGAAGACAGAGTCACCTTCAAGGTCTCTGCCCCAATACTCTGCCCCTGCCATGGGTTTTGTCTGAGCTGCTTAAGAAATTCACCTTTCTGCATAACCCCACGGTAACTACACTGCGCATGAACAAGCAGACAGTTGACTCAAGTATGAGGTCTGTGTATGCTGGAGACAGGATTTCCCTGGGCTTTGGGTGCATTGAATTACTCCCAGGAATAGTGAGAACTGCTGTGGGAGTTCCTGCCCTCTCCATGGAGAACTCAATTCCCCAGCATAGCCCTTCATCAATGAACTTCTTGTACGCAACCACGTGGGAGCAAAACTCAACACATCCACACACCCACTCATTGGCACACCTAAAAGTCTAAACAAAGAAATCACCCTATAAACTAATCAGGCTCTTTCCCCTGCAGGGCAGAGGAGGGAAAAAGATAGAAAGCTTGCTATTTTTGTTTCTATTTTCCAATACTTGGATCATTCTCAAACGGTGTGCCTCTGGAAGTGCCTAAACAAACAAGAAAGCTGTTGTAGTCAGAAGCATTATATGGTCTCTAGCCCATAAGTCACCCAGGGAATTCCTGTGAGCGCTGGGAGAGATTCCCACAGTACCCTCAGCCATGCAAGCAGAGATACAGTTGCACAGCACTGCTTGGGGTTGTGAAACCATACCCCCAAACCAGCTCTCTGCTAAGCTGCCTTAAATCTGTTAGCAGGTCCTGAGGAATGACCCACAAATCTTCTTTCAAATTTTAATTAATTCCTTTCTGCTGAGTTCACTCCTGGTTTTTTGCTGTGTTTCCATGAACAACCTCACAAATCAGTTTACTGGCAGGGATGTTTGTAGACATGGCAAATTTTAAGTCAGTGTTGCATAGTATTTGCAGAAAGTGCATTTTGAATGTGTTATTACAGGTTTTTCACTGTCTCCACTAAAAAACGTTTCCACTGGAAGAATAAAACTCAAAATGCAGGCTCATATTTGTACCCCAAGCCCCTTAGTAGCTGAAAGGAGAAAACCAATAGCAAGCAAAACCCTTCCACATCCTTTCTTAAGCATAGTTTTGCTTATAGGAACATCTGTGCTGGTTCAGACCACAGGTTCATCTACTACAGTATACCGTCTCCTGCAACAACCACAAGAAGAAATTTGAGGATTTCCGTGAACAGAGAAACTACTTTCCCAAAGACAAGCATGCCACACTATAAACCCATTAGGGACTTTGCTGTTGCTACTGATATCACAGGGAGGTGTTCAAATATTCAGCTAAATGTGATACTATGATTGATCAGACAAACAGATTGATTGATTAGTTGATCTCAAATTTAAGTCAAGGAATATACACGTTTTTGACATACAGTGGTTTTCATGGGGAACATCAAATACTCTGTGTGACTCTCAGAGTAAACTATTTTCAACCCACACCACAAAATATTTTTGCCTGAAAACTCTGAGCAACCATAAAAATGATTACAAATTATTGGACATTGTGGTTTGAACATGAACAAACTGTGACTTCAATAGCAGATAACATCTGAAGGAGCAGGGGAAGTTCAAATGGAAACTGCGTGCTTTTTATGAAAAAGCAAAGATGATTAGCCACAGCAAGAAACTCCCACCTGAAGGAGAGGATTAGCTATGTTTGAATGTCTTGAGATCAACAACAGAACTCATTCAAAGAGATACTTTTTAGTTAAACACATACTATGTTTTAGTCAAAGACAAATTATTGGGCTCAATCCAGGAGTAACTGGGTGAAAATTAATGGCCTGTGATACTTGGAAGGTCAAAGCAGATGATCTAGTAGTCCCTTTAGCCTTCAACTCTGTGGGTCCATGAATGTACAATGGACACATGGTTCATTATAAAGAGTAGTGCACAGCCTCAGCTGAAATAAATAGACATTTTCACCGATTTACACTTGATAAGCATCTGGTCAGGGTTGCTCAGTTGCACACTCTGGCATGCAATGTAGTCAAGTTTAAAACTAACAAATGACTGTAGCACACCAGAGCTCATGGACCAGATGGTGAGTGGGGATTGCAGGAACCTCACCTGTGCACATAGCCCTGACAGGAGAAGTGTTGGTTTCATCCACAAGCTGTTTCACTTACAAACTGAGGAAAGCAGACTCCCAGGGAGGTACGTTGCAAGCTTTGCTGCCTAAGGTGAGCTCCACTGGGTTTCCTCTGGGAAGAGTGCTGCTTTGCCCACTGTTTCTCCCAAATCTGCCTCCTCACCTGGATGCCCGCACCATTCCCTGACCCAGTGCCATCTCTGGACATCTTACCTTATGTTGTATTTACTAGCATTTTTTGTCCTAGGGTTTATAAAATTGAGAGGAATTGGGTTTCTTACATGCTGGCATCAGGTTAGGGTAGTGACAGTGAATATTTCCTTTCCTATTGTCTGAAAGCTAATCTCAAAGGGAAAATTCAAGTTACTCTCAATTTCTGCCTGTTTCCACTTGTCTCCCCATGTATCATGCTACTAGTGTTTTCCTGTTTCTGAAATACTTTTTAAGTATGTGTAGGTTATCATGCTCACGGTAGTTGCTGTTTAACCAATCTCACCAGACTTTATCCTTTTAATCTTTCTTTCTAAATCAATTCCTCCACTCCCTTGATCATTTCAGTTGCTCTCCTTTGAACAGCTCCTGTTTGTCAATAACTTTTCCTAATAACTCATGTGGAACAGGAAATATGTGAAACTTCAAGGCATAAAAAGCCACGGGTTCTGAATCCTGGATCCTGAAGATTCGTGACCATAATGGAAGAGCAACCTCCAAGGAATTTGTAAGCACTGCCTATAGCGTCTGTCCCCCCTGGCTGCTTAATATAGAGCCTATGGGACAGCTGGTGCAAGAAAGCCTGGCAGCTGGTGATGGTGATGGATGTGCTCAAACATTCAAAGCCTGGAGACCATGCTCTGTCCTCATTAGAAGATGTGAAAGAGAACCCTGAAGGTACAACAACCTATTCTGGTTTGAGAGGGGCCACAGGGCTTGCAGGAAGAAATGCTGTGGTTGTATCTCTAAAGCCAATTTACACATGCATGGGAGAGTGGTGAAGAGCCAGATGATAAGAGGTCATTTACTACAGCCATAACATACTTCCATATGATGCATATACATTCTCCCCACAGGTGGGAAGTAATGCTGAGAAGTAACACCATGGATAAAGGGAAAGATATAGTCATTTAATGAGGCATTTTCTAAAATATGGAAATCCAGCCCAAATTATAGTAACATAAGAGATTGTAAAGTGCAGCAAGGGAGATATAAAATGGAGATTAAGGAGGGTATAAGGAGCTTTGCTGAACAAATCATACCATGACAAATCCATGCCCAAACTCTGTGGGCACCTGACTTCCCCCTGGGAGCAAAACGGTGCAGTTCTGCTGAGTAAGAAGACAAGAGCTGGTTACAAAGGAGAACTCGGGGTAGGGAGCTATCCCTCCCACAGCACAGGAGCCATCCTGCAGTGGCAGCCTTCATAACAATGCACAGGACGTAAGCATGGTGAGCTGTCAGCTGGCTCACCCCAGGGAGGCATTCAGGGTACATAAAAATTTTCCTCAGCCATCCAAGTAAAACAGCCTCTTCAGACTGATAGCGCTGTAGCTCCGTAAGAGTGGGGACATGAGGAAAACTTGCAAAACTCCTCGGTCTCCTCTGCAACTTCAGCTTCTGCTTAGGGTGATAGTTTCTGTCTATGAAGGAGATGAAAATGATACAGTAGGGCTAGTGACTTTGTGGTTAGATAGCCACGTGTAGCCCAAGAGGAGGCCAAATGTTGCCTACTTTCCAAAAGTATCAATGTGTTTTTAGACTGCATCACATTTTAGTGTTGTGGAAGAAGCTTGTTAGAGATAACCTGCACAGAAATAAAAAGAGCAAGGGTAAGAACTAGGAGCCAATGTCCCCCACAGGAAGGCATTGCCTTGCACCAGCTGATGTGCAGCAGCTCATCCATCTGCACCGGGGCAACATGCAGCTTCTAGTCCAAAGCAGCTCAGGCATGAGAGCTCTGTGGGAGGGTAGCCTTCTGAGGTAAGGGATACAGCACCCAGGAGGTTCCAGGTGAGTAGCAGACTCTGGGGGAGGAAGGCCAGAAGGTTCTTGGTTTGGTGAGATACAGGCAGGCTCAGGATGCTCAGCTACCCTCACAACTCCTCTTCCTTCCTGGGCCTGATCCAGGGCCTGCTGTAACTTGTATTGTCTTCCAGGCTTTAATTCAGTCCCTGCACACAGCAGAGAGCTGTACGTGTCATTCACTGGATGAGCCAACCTTTGGGCCCAATGCTACAGAGCAGTATGCTAAGCTGCTGTTGGGCACGTGTGCAGCAGCTGTGAGGGTCAGCAGAGAGACCTTTGTGTCTGTAACACCAAATGGACATTTTGCAGGCCTGATTTTCCTCTCTTATGAAAGCCATAGCTTGGCCACATGTTTTTCTGCCTGGGGGCCGGGTGAATCACTTGCACTTTGGAACTGAAAACGCCTCGTTACAGCAGGAGAACTGTCTCTGTGCAAAGAGAAGCAAAACATCCCCCCGCCCTGCTGTGCAAAAAGGTACTTTGGGGATGTCGACATCTTCTCTTGTACTGCTGGAAATCAGCTCTCCCTCTGTGTGTGTTGTTTTGTGTGCTGAGGACTCTGCCCATCAGTTCTCTCAAACAAGGTGGTTGAAAGTTGCTGCCTTGCAAAGACAAGCGAGTAGATAATGGCCACCAATGTTGTCTTTAGGACCACCTGGCTAACCAGAAGGCTGAAGTTGGAAGGCTGAAGTGCCAACAACACAAACTGTTTTGGTAGCTGAAAAGGTAGAAGAGCCAACACCAGTTGACCAAACCCAACCACTTGCTGCCTTAGCCAACTTGCCACTTCATCCATGGCTAGAGTGAGACCAGGCACACGGAAAGCAATGAATTTCTCTCCTCTGATGTTTTTCACCTGGGGAGGTGAGGGGAAACGTGAGAGGAGAGAATAAATCTTAGCTATTTGTGAAAGTCCCAGGCTGAGAAGGGTCAGAGGCATGAGAAGATGGCGCAGCAGATAAAGCTGTGAACCTCCAAGTGGATGATAAGTGTCTGTGAATGCCCCAGGAATGGGAGTTCAGAGTAGATGAGGTATTAAGCAAAGCAGGCAGTGGCTCATTCAAACAGCTTTTTGTATAAATGCCTGTGGGACTTAGGGGTTGGGAGAGGGGCAATTATTGTAACTGTGTTTTACAAAGAAGCTAAAGATGATCCAATTATAAAATGGAGCGCTTTACCTTGGAACAAGGAGAAAACACTGAAAAAAATCATTAAAGATAGAGTTAGAAAGCTTCTAGATGAGTCTAACTTGATAGAGATAAACCTGTCTGCCAGTTTCTGTAAGTGTGACTTGTGCTTCTCTAGCCTATTAGGATTCTGGGGAAGAGTTAATGAAATACTGGACTGAGGAGAAAGGGTGTATGTGGGATATAATTTATTTAAACTTTTCAAAAGCCTTTTGATAAAGTCTTTCACAAGAGGCCATTAAAGAAATTTGTTACCCGTAGGGTGGGAGGCAAAGTCCTGACATGGATTAAAACCTAGATAAGAGGTAACAAACAAAGGAAAGGAATAAGCGTCCAATTCTCTGCATGAAAGGAGGTTAATAGCAAGATGCTCCAGGGATCAGCATCAGGACCAGGGATGTTCAATATGTTTATTAACGATCTAAGAGAAAGAGGAGAACAACAGAGATACAAAATTTTGCTGATGGCACAGTTTACTTCTTGCAGGCAATTTATTGGCTGCGTTTGACTCTCTTCTTGTGTTCATGGCTTGTCTATGAATAGATCACCGGTTTTACTAATAGGCCTATAAATATAATTGGAACTATGGCTCAGTCTGGTGAACAGTACTGAGAGTGATTGCAGGAGGAGACCTGCAGGCACTGGAAACAGCAGCCTGGGATAGATACAGAGTCACAAAAGCAAGGGACTTTCTGCCTTCAGTCCTCCATCAGCTCTGTAAGCAAGTGCTGCTTCCTGTAACTCAGCTGCTTCTCATGTCACTGTCTGCTAGCACACAAGAACAACTGTGGTATAAGCAGTGTTAGGATACCCACCTATACCGTCATCACATTATTTCATACTTAGACTCCTGTATGGCTGGAATCTGCTAGAGATTCATGTGAGGTTGTGGGCCCTTTGCAGCACCCCCCAGCCATTACCGACGTGTACTTTTCTTGAGGGAAGCAAGCACTCATGCACGCACCTTTATCTTTATTACTTCTGCATTCCAGTTCCTGATTTGGCAGATCCTTCCCCGTGCAGCCAAGCTTTTTGATGCAGCTTTAGGAATTAACCCCGTGCTTCACCACATCACTGCACTGCTGCCAGAGATGCTCTCCTCTGCTGTGTCCTGCAGCCTGCCTCATCCAGGTCTGCTTTCTGCACTGCCTCCCCGCGCTGGCCTTCCTATGGCTCCTATTCACTATTCATCACACTGACTGAAACACTCAGCTCCAAGTAAGGTAGTTATTGTAGGCAAGTTAAATGTCCTCCTTCATAGTCACTGCTGCCTCATAAGTTTGTTCAACTCACTGTAATAAAGTCATTAGTGCCAGGCAGCCCTGGGGAAATGCTTTATGTTGTCATTTTCCTCTACAGTACGGCAAGCATTTTTTTACACAGTTGAGGTTGCTACCTCAGAGTACCTCAGCGCATTCTGGAGGCTGCCTGTATTTACATCTTTTGCCAGACAAGAAACATCTTAGAGACATGATTAGAGGAAACTGCATATTCAAGTACTTTCTTAAATTAAGGCTTTATTGAATTGGTCTCTGTTTGATAATCACCCACTTCCAGTCCAGGGCTACCAACAGAAACCTTTTTTTTTTCCCCCTGTGGTCATCAAATTTCAGTTTATGTGGGTCTCCTGTAAAGAGGATTGAAACATTCTTGGCTGACCAGACCAGGTGGCAGAAGTTCCCGTGCTCCTGGTTTGTCCCAGCACTGTGTCAACATGACAAACGACAAACAGTAAGATCAGCACAGCGGCTGTGAGTATAATGGAGGAGGAAGAAGAGGAGGAGGAGCGCTAGTTCGTCTGTACCCGATTCCTTGGCATGCAAGGTGTTACTGCTGAGGAAGAAATTCCCAGACGATATCTGATTCGGCAGATCCTCTGCTGAGACGTGGATTGCTCAGAGGTTTATGTGCACCCTTTCTCCCACCTCCCGCTGGCTACTCCAGAATGAACCCAGGAACAGGGGTACTCTGGGTGTAAGTGCCTTCAAGGAGCGGTAGCAGCAGGGATGATGCAGTTGTCCCCACGCTAATGAAGTCTGGTGTTTGAAGGCAGCAATTCCTCCTGCGATCTGCTGGCATTGTCACTTGACGCTTCTCACCAGCTGGTGAGTAGGAAAAAAGAGTGTTCTGGTGTCAGTGGAAAATAAGTGGCTGCAGTGTTGTAGTCAAATTGCTGGAGGTTTCATAATGCTGCCTTCAGTCTTTTATATATATATGCAACCATGTATGAGCAGAATGGCCTCCATCTCAAAGCTACGCCGTTCTGTCAGAAACAAGCTGGAGCAGCCAGGCGGTCGCTTGACTAATGGCACAAAAGGAAGGTGCTAAGAAGGCAAATGCAATGCGAACTCAAGCTCAGCATGCTGCAAACAAATTGAGCTGCTGCGCTAAAGTTGTGAAGAAAAGAAATTTTCCTATTACTTATACAGCAGTCTTAGACATCAGAGGAACAAGCAAGCTTGAAATGGAAATTCCCATTGATGAGAAGAAATTTGATATTATTGTCACTGCTGAAACCTGCAGGGATTAGTCACATTACTTGAAATTTTTAACAGTGTAGTTACAAACATTTAAGGAAAAACAGAGTGAGTAAAGGCATAGAGGTGATGCTCTGCATTAAAGATGCCACTGTGTTTTTTCAGTTACTCAGTTCTTCAGAGCAGTCTGATCCTTGTGTTTACTTGTAAAACCTTTCAGAGGGTGACTGTTGGGGTCTTGTAGACACCACTGAATTAACGATTTAATAATGATTTTGCTCATCTCTATAGCATATGGAAATACAAAATACAGTTATTATGGAAGGATTCCAATTTCAAACGATGCTAGAGGTTTTATGCAGTCAACAGGAAACATCACCGATGCTTCTGAAGTGTAGAGATGATAATTTTCTACTGTGAAAACATTACATTCAGGTTGAGGTAAAAGTCTACTGTTCTCATTAGGAAGGACAAAGAAGAATGAAATGCTGGTCTGGAAGCTGTTGATTGCCTCTGGAGGGTAGGTCTCAAGTCAATGAGGAATGCAGTCTGAGACAGATAGATGCGGAAATCAGTATAAAGTAAAAAAATTCAGACTTACTGAATGTATTCAAGAACACATTGCACTGATACGTGCAGGCTTGATAGGAAGCAGCCTGGGAGCCATAAATAAAGAGAGACAAACATTTAGGACAATTATAAATAACTTAAAAGAATTATAAGCTCCTGGACTGCAAATTGGCATGAGCGACTATTCAACGATCCATGCTTAACAGCACGATTAGTGTATGACTGGTTAATAACAGTGTGGAGAAATGTCACTGGGAAAAGCAGACATATGCACCTGCATAAGCTTTTGGACAATATTGACAGTAAAAACAGATATAAAAAAAGGATAGAAATAAGGATTGCTTTTACGTTTGTGAGTGTACCTGCACCTGCACACACATACAAAAGGGCTTGCACACGCCTGTTCAACTGATCACCTGGCTGATAGAGTTAATAAAAGGTTATACTCACTGGATGCTCTTTCAAACCTGTTGCAGCAGAAGCTGTCAACCCCAGGAAGCAGCTACAGGGACCAGTGACCATGATTTGATTACACTGAATATGAGCACCGCGGGTATGGCGCCAAGCAGTAATATATACAGATATATACTTGGCCCTCTGAAAAGGCTAACTTCCTGAAATGTCAAAAGTAAAGTTTATTAGGAGAGAGCACAACACATGCACATGTATATTTGTGTAAATACTCATTTATGTGTGAATGAGAATTGGGAGCTTGTTCAGCAAAGTTTATCAGAGGCCACTGTGGCACAGTCACGTAAGAAGATGACTAGGGAGTAAAACTCCGTATGACTGAGCAGTGAGAGACATAGTGTGAAATTCAGAGTGTTTATGTACCATGTTGGAGAAAAAAGGGGGAAATGGAAACAACCACTATTAACTAGAAGACTGAAGTTCGAAATAGTTATATGGGAACCTAAAGATCACTCTAAATTTAATCTACCTGCCTTTGTATAGACAAAGACAAGAAGTCATAAAAGTCATAAGTCATAAAAGGACAAGGATTGCACTTGCCATGTCCCTTGTAGCCACCAGAAGCCCAGACTGGGTAGGAAGGACCTGCGAGGAACCCAACCAAATGCAAACGGCTTTCTAAGTGTAACTTAGAAAGTTACACTTTAACTCTAAGTGTTTAACTCTAAGTGTTTAACTCTAAGTGTTACTTACTTTCTAAGTAACACTTACACCACAGGAATGAATGTTGTGTGTGGTTTTTTACTGGTTTTCTGTGGATCTGTGCTTTTCCCTCTGTGCTTGTCCCAGGAGAAAATGTGTATACATAAAAGTAATTTTGTCAGAGCTGGGGCATTCCTTGTTTATGTTATGTTTATGTTAGATAGCCCTGAAAAGGAAAAGTAAATAAGCAAGCAGGTCCACAATGAAGGAATCTGAGAGTGTATGCAACTGCCCAGCCAGCTTCCCACTGGCAAGCATGGGTATTGGGGGAAATCAGACACCAGATCTGAACTTAGTGACAAAACCTCCAGCCCCAGCAAACCAGGAGAAAGGGGGTCAGAGCCTGTGCGCACCTACAGCAATCTTGTGCAAGCCCCTCAGGAGAAGCCAAGGATTATAATGCCAGGGCTGTACAAAGCCTTGCCACAGAGGAGCACAGCAAGCTGCAGGAGCAGGAGTGGTACTCCGGTAAATCACAGCCTTCTCCCCACCTGCCCCCATGGTGCATCCTTGGCCGGGGAATACCAGCAGGATGGAGGGAGGCTGGAGTAATTGCAGGTGGGAGGACCTCTGCTCTCTGGCAGGGAAGTGAGGTGAGGATGGTGGGGAGGGGAGAGGGGTGGTCGGGGGAGTCCTCTTTGTTTTGCTGAGGGAGTGGGGGAATTTTCTGGCCCCTCCCCTTGCTGAGCCAGTGCAGCTGGACAGCAGCACTAGCCTGATGATGGGTGTCACACTCACAGGTCCTTCTGGCCGTGACATTTCTCAAGTGTCTTTTCAGACCCCAGCGTCACAGCTGACTCATGCCCAGGCAGTTAGCAGGGACAGAGGTGCTGTCAGGATCACTCCCACATTCAATTACTCACGGCATCCTGTGCACACACATTGTCACTTGACCTCGTCCCCCATCGCTTCCCAGAGGCAGAGGTGCTTCCAGCAGCAGAGGGCTGCTGTCTGTCTGAGATGCAGGTGCCTCCCTCCCATCCTCTCCCCTCCCTGCAAAAAGCCAGCTGAGTTAGCCAGGCTCCACAGGCAGGTGAAAGAGGGGACTGAACCACTGGCTCCACACCCATCAGCTCCCACAGCCTTCATAGGAAGCGCATAAGAGACTCCAGTTGATATCAGGCCATAAGACTATGAGAAGCAGCAGGGAAGGAGAGATAGAATAAATGGGTGCTGAACCCATATGACTCGGAGTACTAGCCTAGGGCTTTGCACTTGGCAGATCCTCATCACAGAAGACAACTTTGTGGTGCTATTACCAGTCAGCACTTCTCCCTCACTCCCTTACTCCCTTTCCCTTTCATCTAGGTTGCTGCAGTTGCATTTAATGACACAACAACAGATGTATTCATTTGCATCTTTATACAGATCTCTAAGCTCTACAAATGGGTGGGTGGGCGTGACCCCATTTCCCCAAATTATTCAGCACCTTTCAGTTATGCATTTCTCTCTTTTTTAATGTCTTTTTGAAGCACATGGAAGCAACACTGGAGAATTATCTTGCCGTTTTCTCTCGAGCATCTGGGACCCTATTGCTCCCCTTTCTATGTGAATCTCCCTTAGAAGCCAACAGGAGCCCACGAGATGTCTGTGCACAGGCAGACTGCCTCCCCCACCATGTACACACACTTCCTGGAGAGGGCGAAAAGGCACAGATTTACCTGACATACCCCTATGCTACACGGAAGACGGCTATGGGGAAGAAGTAGGGGAAAAACAAGTGACACCCTGTCTATTTATCGAGGGTGATGACAGTTCTACTGCTGCCATCAAGAGATCTGTAGTCACATTTATGGGATGTGGGTGAGTTAAAATATTTCCCTTCACTGTCTGAAGGCGGTGGTTATGCGGAGCTGCCTGAAGTATGCTCCACGCTGATGACTCAGGGAGACGCTGCCACTGATGTGGAAGATCTGTCAGCATGGCCGGGTGCTGGTGTGTACTCTTCAGAGTTCCTCTGCACTGATGCCCAGGTCTCTGGGCCTGAGCTGGGGGGGACCTGGCTAGAGCAGGGGATTAAATGGGTGGGAAATAGGTCCACACACAATGACAGATGCCGTGGGAAAACACACTGTGCTTCATTTTCCCCAGGCCTGGAGCACAGTATTGCCATCTCTGCCTGGCCAGCTGCACAGCCATAGGACAGGAGGACAGGAGATGAGGAGAGAAGAAAGGATGGGAGAGACAGGGCTGTTCCCCACTGAACTGTCATATATACTTAGGTAACACATGAGGGGGGGCAGTCCCCAGACCTTGGATGCTGAAGTCAGATGAATTGGAGAGAGAACCTCCTGTCCTGACTCTTCTTTCACCTCACTTACTCGGACCAGGTGGCTCTGGGGCCGTGTGTTGGTGAGAAGCACTGGTGTGATGCCCTGTGAAGGCAATGAGTGAGGATGCCAGTGCTGTTGGCAGAGATCATCTCCGATTTAATTTATGGGCTGCTCTTTGTGTATAAAGCTATGGCCACAGATATAATGTAATCTCATCACTGTGTGTGTGCTGAGCACTGCTGTCAATCAACAGTGCTTTGCATCAGTACATTTTCAAATAAATATGTATGTTCTCTCACTAATGGAATTATTATTTATTATTTGTGTTACTGTTGTGCCTCAAAGCTTCGGCAGGGACCAGGTCCCTGTTGTGCCTGGTGTCACACATGCAGTGAGAGGCAGACCCTGTTCTGCACAACTTGCAGACTAAACACGTGGTGACAGGCATGGTCTGGGGTGCCTACAAAAAAAAAAAACATTTTGAAGTTGAAGTGCTGGATCCAGCAAGCCATCAGCAGAGCTGGGAGGGGACCTCACCTTGTGGTGACTTCCTATCCAACATTATTCCTGTTAGACAACTCCAGTACCAAAAACTTGGCAAATTTGACTTCTTTTGGGGAAGAAAATGGATGAAACATTTTACAAGGTGGAAATTCCCTCTGATCCCTCTCTTTGAATACCCCTGTCTGCAGAAAGGCCAGGATGCACACAGCTAGAGGAAAAAAAGGTTCCTTGGGCAGGGAGCCGGGGGCCGGCAGCGGGGAGGGCATGGAGGGGCATGTCTGTCAGGAGTCTGCCTGTGACTCCTTCTCACTGACATCCCTGTGCGGAAACCAGCAGTGACTCCTCTGACACCTGTGGCACAGCACCCCTTGCTCTGGCCCACGGCCACTCTTGCATCTTATAATGTGAGACCTAAGCCTTGCATCATATAATGTGAGATTTCTTCTCCTCCCGAAGACACAGGAGGAAGCATGTGGAAGGGGACAGGGCTGGGAATGCCTCTTGGAGGGAGGGACTCCATACTGGAGGGTATCTTGGCAGGGGACTTGTGCCTCTGGGAGACCCACAATGGAGCAGGGACACCCTTGAAGGGACTGCAGCCTGTGGATGACCCAGAATGGAGTAGGGAATGAGTGAGAAGGAAAAAGCAGGAGAAGAAAAGAGGAAAAACCAAAAAGGAGTCACTGCAAGAAACTAGCCCCCTACACTGCCCATTGCTTCACCCAAGTGACTGGCAGGGACTGAGTGTAAAATGCAGTGAAAATGAGGGGGCTGAAGGGGCTGGTGGGGGACAGTTGTTGGACTGAAGCTGAGCCTGGTGAATGGGGAAAAAAGGGGCTTCCCTCAGTGTTTAATTATCTAAGTCTTCTCTGTTTTCCAACACCCAAATCAGTAAATAAAAGTTTGTGTTAATTGGAAATAAATCAAATTCAGTGAAATTCCCTGAACTGAGACTGTTTTGCCTGCAACAGACACATAAGAAAAAAATGGAGGTTTTTAGATGATAAGGTTATGAGCAAAAGCTTCAGAAAGCAATTCAGGATCATCAACAAAGCCCTCAAAGTGGAAGCAGAGTGCAAAAAGCCCCCAGTATTTCTCTTGTAATAAATATGTACACAGCCCACTGGTTGCGTGAGAACAAACACCAGCAGATGACAATGGAGGTCATGCACTGTTGTTAGTACCAGAGTCCAAGCCACCACATCTAACTCACTGCTGCTGAATGGATCTTGTGTGACCAGAGGAACATTGAGTATCTTAAGACAGACAGGTTTCCAGTCTTCATGAACCAGCAAAAAAAAAAAAAAAATAGCCAAATAGCACTATGCTCTCATGTTCTCATCTCCTTTGCAGAACAGGGTTGCAAACTGATCAGGATAGCCAGCGACTAGGAATGCTGGTAGATGAGGTACTGGCAGATGTAAAAGCAATAGGTCTCATAGATTGCACACTGGTCCCTCTGTGCACACATAGACCGACCTGCACACATCTGTAGCACTTCTGTATCACAGCCACAGCAGCCATTTGTACAGAAATCCAGTAGATTACCACTTGAAGCATAAGGCAACGGTCTGTTCAGATCAATACAGCTGGGACATCTGATGCAATTTGCCAAAGCCAGGGCACCTCTTCTGTCTCTCAGGCAGAAAAAATTCCCTTTTATATTGACTGAGACTAGTTCCCCTCCTTCTGCATGTGCTGTGAGCAGCTATGTTTGTCTATC
This sequence comes from Numenius arquata, assembly GCF_964106895.1. Classification (NCBI taxonomy): domain Eukaryota; kingdom Metazoa; phylum Chordata; class Aves; order Charadriiformes; family Scolopacidae; genus Numenius; species Numenius arquata. Next base: position 13,931,378 of record NC_133576.1, on the reverse strand, counting down.
CTAATTGCCTTGCAATCACTCTAATTCGAGCCAAAAAATGGCCCACTGAGGTGTACCTCAAACAAAATCACAGAAATGTCCCTGTATATTCCAGTACCAGCACTCGGGAAGAGAGAGATCTCAAGGTCCCATAGTGAAACGGCTAGTGAAATTTAATAACAGCAATGGCAGTTAGATTTATGTAACTTTTATGAAATCAATAGTACTGGACTCTCAAAAATGACTTGAAGAGCAAGACCCCATACAAATGTAATTAAGCACAGATGGCAGCATGCTTTCTACGCTCGCGAACACCACTGCAAAGCTGTGTTCACTTTAATGTGAACAGCAGTTGCCTTGAACTTGGTGTTGCTGATGCGAAAATACCGTTGTCACTAATCAAGGCTGCTTGTAATGTAACAGGCACTCATCCTTATTTTAATGGGGCTGATGTCTGAGTTTTAACGCTCTGCAGGAAACAGGTAGGAGACGAGATGGAGTTTGTGAGATAAAGTTTCACTTATAAAACTGAGGTTCAGACCTCATTAAACTGACTTCTACCTCATGTTTTCCCCAAAGCAATGTCAAAAGATTTTTTTGCAGTGCAGGACTACAACCTCTTCCCCACCCCAAAGCAACAGGTCCATCTAAGGGCTTGGGTGGGTTCGTGGCACAGTTGAGTGAGTGCTGTGCTGAGCACTCATCTCCTAGAATGTTCTCCAGTCACATCATCCTGCAGCTTTGTGCAATGGTCTTTTCCTTCTTGTGTCCCGTGCTGCCAGCACTCCCATACCCTCCACTCCCTATCCTAGCTTGCAGGGTCACACGTACAGCAAGGGATAAGAAAACAGTCTGGGATTAAGACCTATGTGAAGTAAAGAAAGGTGACAAAATTCCAGTCAGTACACAAATCATAAATGTAGGTAGTTGAGAAGTGGATGGAGGAAAAAGGGTGATCACATGTTTTAATTTTTCAGTCTTCCTTATCTGAATGTTTTGTTTTCCTGTTGGATAAAAGGCACATGGAGGTAGAGGGGTGAATGTCACAAAGCTGTCATCAGGCTGTTTTCTACACTTATTTTCTGAAATTTGAAATGACACTGAAAGTTGAAAATTTGAAAAAAAAAAAAAAAGTTCTTCACAAAGCTATCTGTATACTTCTGTCATAATCTTAAAAGAAGAGATATATTTTTAACAGCCTCAGGGGAAAAAACATGTTAGGAAAGTTCAGAAAAGCTTGAGTGCTGTTACAAGCCCAAAACACTTCTAATCATTAAAAGCATTGCCTTTTTAACCTTCTCAGCTGACTCTAACACTCTCCTTGGCTTTGACTAACATCTTGCTCCAGCAACACAGCAGTCTGTCTCTACAAACAGACCCTGGGATATAACCTCATGGACAACACGTGCACAGCTAAAGCTGAAAGTTGTCACTCCTGTGCAGAACCAGCCTCGAAAGGCTCTATTCAACCACAGTTTTCTAATGCAGTGGATTTCAACTTATTCAGCCCTGTTAATGGATTATAGGCTATGTCAAAGGGAAACAGAAAAGGCAAAGAAAAGTCACTCTAATATCTCCAAACCCAAGTCAATGATAAACGGATCCGTAACATTACGAGGCAATTTTTCGAGGTCCATAAATAGCATTGAAAACCATGGTGAGGTGCTTCAGCCTGCACTGAAGCATCCGTATTAGTGTGCCCTTCTGAGATGCTGAATGCAAGCTGCTGGATACTTGAGTATGACCAAAGGGTCTTTGTTCTTGGTACCTTTCTGAAGGCCTAAATATCAGAGCTGGTAGGAACAAGTTACCAAATTAGTCAGAAGCTGTGAAAAATTCAAAGTTGAGGAAAATAACTTTTTTTTTGTTTTCCAGTTTTAGTCTTTATTCCATTTCATTTTTTATATTTGTGTCCTCTCTTTTCTTTGGAGCCCTCTCATCTGTTCATTGAATCTCTTTTCACAATTGAACCTATCATTTCCTACTATTAGAAAACCTATTGAAATTGTTTCTTTGTGAGAAAGTATGGTTTTGCTTTACTTGTTTTCATGAAAACTGGTAAATTTTTGTTGTGGAAAATTATGAATGTAAACACTGGCAAATCAAACTAATCTTGCATAGCTGAGTTGCTATCAATGTCCCTACAAAATAAGCCCCCACAAAAAAACAAATGTTCTTACTTTCAAGGTGTTTGGGGCTTTGTGGGTTTTGGGTTGGGTTTTTTTGTGGCTTTTATTGGGATTTTGTTTGGGGTTTTGGTGGTGTTTTTTTCCCCCTCTTTGTTGCCATGCTTTCTGTTCCACTCATTGGATCATTCCTAGGTTTTTTTGCTGTTTAAAAGCCTGTTTATAGTGGTGGTTGTGGTTACATAATAAACAGATATATTTATACTCCAATTTCTTCAATCACCCTATAAGACTGTACTATTCCATTAGCAGGTTAGTTGGATGCTCAGCTTCCTGCAAGAGTGCCTGGATCTCCCACTTCAGTGTAGTGTGTGTGACTGATCCATTTCACACTCTGAATGTCTTGTCTGTTTGGATGATGAGCTTAGAGGGGAAGGAAACATCTGTTCTTCACATTCCCGTGGTGCTGAATACACTGAAGATCTCTTCTTAGGTGACTGCTACAAGTATCTGTAGTCTTCATCATTAATGATAGAAAATAATAACTCAGTTTAAGAATCAGGGCTTCCTTTACCCATTGAGACATTTTTTCCTCAAAATATTAAAGTAAATTATGTTTTGTAAAGATTATTTTGTTTTAAAAACCATACATATATTATACAATCATGAAAGTTTAAAAGAAGTGCATAAATTGAGGGGGACGAATTAAAAATACTTCTAAAAAAAAGACATTCAGCCTAAGTTATTCCTTTTTCCAATTCCTCCTCCTAGTGTTCATGGGCTTCTCTGATAGTTTAACTGTATGTGGGTTTATGTATCTGCTATCTGCTATCTGAATTAGCAAATTCAAGCATGCTGCCCTAAACTAGTGTTGATTAGGAGCCTGCACAATAGGGAAGTTAGGGCCCAAGATGCCTTTTATGTGGAACTGCAATCAAAACATAAATGCACTCATCTTCCTCATTTTCCTCCCACTCTGAGAGCTCAGCAGAGCCAGGAGTACTTGCCTTTAAAGCTCCTTTTCCAGCAAGACAGTAACAGAACTCTGGTCCCTGAAGATGAAGGATTTTTTCTTAGATCTTCCAAGCAACATTCTAAGTTAATAGTGCTGTCTTGACTCTTTCTTCATCGTATACCTGTTTAAAAGGTACAAACACCTTCCAATATGCCAGCCTGACAGGTCTCAGATGGGAGAAGATCAATATTTTATGGCCTTGGTAAGTGATTGCTGTTATGACTTCAGCTGCTTTTAGGATTTGCTCCCTCTCATGTATATCAGAAGAGAAGCAATAACAGCATTGCCTTAACTGGCTGCTTTTGTGTTTAAAGCAGTGATTGCTTGGGCTCATGCATTTCTGAGCTTTCTTACTGAGATCCCTTGCTAGATTTTATCACACAATCCCAGTTATCCCAGTTCACAGGGCCGTGAAATAGCCCAAGACGTACCATGACACACATTTCACTTATGAATATGCACTTGTTCGTACTGTCGCTGTGACAATCACATTATGGTCTCCGCAGTGCCGCTGTCAAAGCTAGAGCTAGTCCAATAGCTTGTTTGCTGTAACCCTCCAGAGGGACTGGCTGCCCTTGAGAGGCACATCCCAGCTGGGGTGGGGGGGGGGGTGTCTCTGCTGATGCTCCCACGCAGCCTCCTGCAGCACCTTAGCTTGGGACCCCTCACCTGAGGGGTCCACCTTGCTCTGCAATTGGGGAGAAAGCAGTGGAAAGAGGGCAGTAACAGGCAAATCTGAACCACTCAAGCAACCTCAGAGGACCACATCACACCCCAAGGTGTTCACAGTGAGGGTTTCTACTGCTGCTGAGTTTCTGGGCTGGTGCTCCTTATTAATACATTTTCTGGCCCCAGTGCTCCCTTGACTCCAAAGGCAAACTCGCTTCGGTCACTGCTTCTGCATTGTGTTTAGGTATGTGCTTAGCCCTTAACACATTCTTTTGTCTTGTTGATGCCAAAGGGCTCTAAGCACCGGCTTAAATACCCTCTGGAAGGTGAACAGGGCCACAGGGCCCTGGCAACCCTAAGTAAAAAGCAAATGCAAAGGAAGACTTTCTCTGTCAGTAAACAAAACAAAGCAAGATGATTTTTAAACCTTTTGGCATGTCTGGGTGTCTTTACTGCCACTGATGAAGAATAAACAATGCAATTATTAATTATTGATGATCTCTAATAAGAATGATGATTATCATCACCGTCATGCAGCCTCACCATTCCTGCCACCTCTCTAATCAGTGTGATCTTGCTGCTATTATACATAATTGCCATCTTCCAAGTCAAGGTAGGCAAGGAAGCAACCTTGCAGTGTAAATACTAAATACTTAGCATAACAAGAGTGAGAGCTCCCCGGCTCAGAGCAGAGCTAAGCGAAGTCACGGGCTTCCATTCTTTTTAATTTACCATCTGTTCTGTATGACACAGCCTGCGTCTCTTTAGGGTTTAGTACCCATTTATTATCCAAAAGCCACCTCTGCCTGCTATTAAAATCACGTTGGAGTGATTTAGAGAGGGAATCCGTCCATTTGCCCAAGTGGAAAGATGTGTCATCAGCATAAACCTAAATGCTGCAGCCTTCCTGGACTCCAGGACTGGGAACTGCCTCACCAGCCCACGTACCTTCGGTTGGCTCTAGCCCCTTCTCTCCTCCCAGCAGAGCCAATTACCATGGACTTGTCATTATGCACATCCCCTTCTCTCTTCTTCCCCTGTGTTACACGTGCACACATCACACGCGCACACACACATCGTGTCTTTTTTCCTCTCTGCCTTTCTCCCGCATGGGACCTGACTGAGTCCCATACCACTGCTACCCCATCTCTTCTTTCTTTTTAACCCCAGCCTCCCTGATCACTTCCCTCTGTCTGTTGCAGACTAAGCCAGCACGCTCATAATTCTTTCCCTTCCATCACTTTTTAATCATTCACTCCTCTATATACCTGGCCACATGAGCATGGTACTTTATCTCTTAATTTTCCTACATACCCCTTGTTCCCACGTCCTCGGCCTTACCCCCTCTCCTCTTTTCCAGGTCTCATGGTCCTCACCATTATTTAATAAAACACAGCACAGATGAAGATAATTGCCATCACTTCCACGGTCCCCCGGGACATCTCAGAAATCTCCCACAGGTACCCAGACAAGCATCTCACCCTAATAGCAAATGACTGTTAAACTAAGCAAGAGATTTTCAACACTCTCTGCAAATTGAACCCAACAATGCCCCCTCCACCTCCATAGCTGCCTTCCACAGCTTTAGCCGCTTCCAATTAACTGAGCAGCCCAGAGCTCTCCTCAGGGATCCAGGACGAATGGGATCTGGACAGAAAACAAACTGAGGAAGGCAAAACAATTAAATGCAAGGCAGCTTGGCTCCAGGACCCTCAGGGCAGGGGTTCTGGGGGACAGGGACCCTGGGGAAGCCCATAGCCTGGACCTCAGTCCCTGCAGAGCCATCAGGTGAGATACAGGTGGCAAAGCTCCCTGCAGAGCAGAGAGAGGGCATGGTGGTACTATTAGTACTGCATACACCTGTCCATCCATGCAATTACCAAATGGAGACCTTTCTGCACTTTAAAGATTTAGGATCTCGGTTGGTTTACTGAGACAACAGCCATTTTGTTCTCAGGCTCACTACAGGGAAGGCATGTGGGCTATACTTTCCCATGGAGGGTGGAAGATGAATAGAGTCATTGCCCCAACTTAAAACATTTTAATGAAAACGCTGGCTATACTGATGTGTGTCCTTGCTTGCTGTTATGTTTTTTTACCTAATTTACCTGATAGACTACAGTTGGGGGAGGGGGAAAGGAGAAAGAAGACAGGGGAAAAATGGGCATGTTCTCACCAGAAATTCTGAATTGATTCAAAATTAATTCCTCCCCTCTATTTTGAATCAATACTTCAAAATCAACAGCTCAATTTTTGTTTTAGCCTCAAATGCCTTTCTTTCCCCACACCAAACAGGCTACAATATATGTTCAGATTCTTTTTTTTTTTTTTTAAATGGAACAATACCCTGAAAATGAAATGACACATTAAGACTTTTTGGTATTTCATTTAGAAATGGTGATTTGAAATGAAAGTTACAATTCTATACTTTCCTAGGGGAGCAAGCACTTGATTTCTAGAGGGTTGATGGAAAGAGGGGATGTTGAAGTACCAGGGCTTCTCAAGAGGTGGATCATTTGGCTCTGCCATTCCTTTTGCTTGGACAGCTGGTAGCTAGATAGCCATTTGTCCCCATGGTGGGGCAAAAAGACAGGAGGCATCTTAGACACAGTATGCTTCACACTAGCTACCCTCAGAGAAGAACAGAAGTGGAGAAGCTGAGAGAGCAGGAAACAGTGTCAGGAGATGACTAAGGGCTCAGTCTGATTTCAGTGTAAGCCTGGAGATACTGTAAGAAGAGTGCAGTGGGAAAAGCATATCCCCCTTACCCGTCCTACCTCATCCCATTGTCCCATGCCAATTCTGTCAGGTTTATCGAGACAGAGCCCACCTCAGCCCGAGAGCAGAGCTGGATGCCAGGGTGTGCTCCTTTTTTTGGTCCCTACAGAGCACCTGGGCTGCAGGCATATGGGCCCAGAAAAGACTGACTGACCACTAATGATAAAGATTGGTTGATGACCTGTCACCATGGGCAGTGAAAAATCCCTGCTTTTACTCTGCTCTGGCAAGTCTGACAGCATCTGCCACTGTCAGCTGGGGCACAGCAACTACTCTAGCCCAATATGTCCATCTAACCAAGAGCCAACAGATCATAGAATCATAGAATGGTTTGGGTTGGAAGGGAGCTTAAAAATTGTCTAGTTCCAACCCCCCTGCCATGGGCAGGGACACCTCCCACTAGACCAGGTTGCTCAAAGCCCCATCCAGCCTGGCCTTGAACACTTCCAGGGATGGGGCATCCACAACTTCTCTGGGCAACCTGTTCCAGTGTCTCACCACCCCCACACTAAAGAATTTCTTTCTAATACCTAACCTAAATCTACCCTCTTTCAGTTTAAAACCATTATCCTTCATCCTATAGCTATGCTCCCTGATAAAGAGTCCCTCCCCATCTTTCCCGTAGACCCCCTTTAGGTACTGAAAGGCTGCTATAATGTCTCCCCAGAGCCTTCTCTTCTCCAGGCTCAACAGCTCTCTCAGCTATCTTCATAGGAGAGGTGCTCCAGCCTTCTGATCATCTTTGTCTCCCTCCTCTGGACTTGTTCCAACAGTTCCATGTCCTTCCTGTGTGGAGGACTCCAGAGCTGGACTCCAGTTGGGGTCTAAGGAGAGCAGAGTAGAGGGGCAGAATCACCTCCCTGGACCTGCTGGAGACACTTCTTTTGATGCAGCCCAAAATGTGGTTGGTTTTCTGAGCTGCCAGCACACTTAAGCAGATCAACACTGCACAGGACAGTAGTGAGGGGCTGACATGAGGAGCCCTGGGCTGGAGAGCCAGAGGGGGCTGCAAGGCAGGAAGTGTCACTGGAAGAATTGGTGAGGGGAGCCCCAGGCTGGCAAGGCTAGAAGTTACTGCAAGTTAGTAATGTGGTGCATTAGTAGAGATGAGCGCATAAGGGAAGCCATATAGAGCTAAGTTTAGCTCTAGTCAACACCATCACTCTTTCACTTTCATGAGCACTAAAATTGACTGAAACTCACTCAAAATATGTATTTTAAAAAATGGGAAAGGAAAAGAAAATGTCCGGTTCCTGTAAGATGATCAATAACAGCCAGTGCTAGAGATGACTTTTTCAGCCACAGAGAAACAACTGTTATTGTTGAATTGCTCGGGAACTTTGCCAGTGGACAAAGATAAACTAATAATGTCAAGGAGAGGAGGGGTGAGATTGCTGAAACCTTAGCTACGGTAAAAGAGTTGATGGAAACACTTTCAAGGGGCATGTGGCAGGCCTCACAGAAAGCAATCAACTCCAACCAGGCACCAGGGAAAGCAAGGGGTGGGAGATCACACACCTACGGCACCTCCACGCTGCTGCTGCAGCAGCAGCTCAAGCTGGGGCAGCACAGGATGCTGCATTGACCTGCTTCAGGTCCTAACCCATGGCATGCCAGCAAACGGAGAGGCTGGACTCTTGCAGGACTCTCCACACAATATTTTGTTGCTCTGCACTGCAACTCAGCTTCTGCTTCTACCTAGGTGTGAAGCCCACAAACCGCAGGAGCAAGGGGCACCCATGGAGCAGCCTGGTGGCCTCAGGAGAAAGTCACCCTCTGTTAGGAGAACTGCTTCAGACACGTATTGCTTAATGTTGCAAAGAAGCTGATACCAAGGCCTCATTTCTGCAGCTGTGTTCCCTGACACCCGTGGCTCTGCAGTAATCAATTGCAAGCCTCTGTATCACCCAGAGTGTGGAGCCCTGGTGGACCTACCCATCACAGGGCATCATGCCCTGAGAGAGGGGACTCTTCTCTGGCTGTCAGAAAGCCAGAAAGCCAGTCCTTAAAGGGGTCCAGGGATTCTTCCAGGGCAGTTTACAGTGGTTGCTAGGTTGCTGACTGTAATAGTTTTGACTGTGAAGGGCTCCAGGGAAAAATGGAGCAGTCACACAGGGTCATAGTTCCCTGAGTTTTTGCCATTTCATCCTGTACAAATAGTAAATCTCATTCCCTAAAATAAAGCCCTTTGTATTTTGTGAAGCACCAAGGACTGTTTCTCACAAGACCCTGTTATTCCTATAACATGAGCCACATGATACCAAGGTAGAAATTTGGGCCACGGTGCCCACTGACAATAAATGGAAAGGCCCTGGACAGACTTCAATTTGTGCTTGTGAGAGATAGGCTGTTCTGTCTAATCCCGACCTTTCAAAGTTTCCAAATACTCACTTCCATTACTAAAGAAAAATCACCGCACATTTTAGGTTTTGTGTGTTTTGCTCAAAATTTTCCAGAAATCAAGGGATGACCAAACTCCACACCAGCCAGTTCTCTGAGCAATGCAACAAGCTGGCGGGGCAACTGAGCCACAGGGTGCTGGAGGGGCTTGCTGATGGGCACAGAATCAGCCACAGTAAGAGTCAAACCCAAAACCCAGGGGTCCTGGTTTCCAGAGCTGTCTTCTGGCTGCAAAATGAGGTTTCCTAGCAGCTCATTCTCCTCCAGTCATCATCAGTGGGGTAATTACCCCTGCCTCACCCTCATATACTTTTGACATATCACTGGGTCACTGGCTGCTTGACAAAGGACGCTGGTATTTTGTCCCCTGTGTTGCGGAAGGGGAAACTGAGGCACAGAGGAAAATGAAGGGACTTACCTGAGGTTATTCAGCAAAGTGGGACACCTGGGACTAGAACCATGAACCTTCATGAGCCCAAGGTCTTTCAGGTCTTAGGGTCAGCAAATATTCAGCTTCTTCCATCTGTTGCTAGCCTGATGAAGGGGTGTGTCTCTTGTAGCGTTTAGGACCCTGCAGCCCATATTGATCTTGTGGAGGCTGCAGCCTCATCACTTTCAACAAGAAGAACTCAGATCCTGCAGGCATGGATAGAACCTCAGGTTACCACGTTTGCGATGGGCATTAGGGAACATTGACTCTGCAAGCATCCCCCCAAAGCCTCAGATCTCTGACCTGCCGAATGTACTATTTAGCTAAGAAGTTTTTTGCATAGCCTTCTCTGTCCTCAGCCTCTCTGTTAACAGTCCTGCCAGCTGCCACAGTGGAGCAGGAGCCCACACCTCCAGGAGAGCCCAAGCCCCCTGCTCCCCTCCCTCTCCATGTTTGTGTTGCTCTTTAAATGGCTTTGTTTTGCTTAAGCATCCCTTTTAAAGCAATGTTTAGCTTCCAGTTGGAATGAGCTCCAGGAAGCATGGCCGGGGCCCTGCCTGGAACAACAGTCTGTAATTTACGGTGAGTTATGTTTCAATTACCTCGGTGTTATAGCGTCTTGGTGAGGGCAGGCATTATGTCATGTCAGGGATACGGGCGAGGGAGAAAATACAGACGCTCCCATTACAGCCAGTGATGGAGCAGTTTTAATAATACTGCAGGAAAAAAATAAAGAGAAGGGGAGCGCAAATGACTTTCCAGCCATACCATTACTGCACATTAGTAACATGGCACAGCCAGGGAGAGAGGGGGAGAGGGGAGTGGGAAAACGAGAGGCACAGATGAGTGACAGGGAAGAGAAAAAGGGAGAGGAGATAGAGGGGGCAGAGAAAGGGAAATATAGGGTGAGGCGGGAGGAGAAAGGGAAGAAGGAAGGGAAAGATGTATAGAGGGATAGAGAAGGAGAGAAGGGCACCACTGGAGCAGGGAAAGAGAAAGGCAAAGGGGCTGAGATGCAAGAGGAGAGGCTGCAGTAGAGGAAAGACGAGGTTCTCGGTGAGTTACAGGGGGATGCCGGCTCCCTCAGCCCCACAGCTCTCCCACCCCACAGCCCACTCCCATGTCTCCTGCACCTCTGATGGCTCTGGTTCACTGGCTGGCGGTGGGGAACAGCAAGGCAGGCAAGAAGCCGCAGGAGAGAGGAAGAGAAGCAATCGTTATTAGGCTTTTGTGAACGATATTGCTTTGTTGCTGGAACAAAGCACTCGACTTTCCAATAATAACAATCTACTTTTTTTTTTTAATCAAATTTCCTTTGTCGTTGTGGCTTTCTTTAATTTCGTTTCGGCAGGATAAGCCTCTCACTTCCAGCTTACTGCCTCAATCGCCGCTCTGCCTTACTCTCAGTCACTCCTGCCCATGTGCACCAGCCCGCTCTCTCCTTCTTTATTTTCTTGACACAAATGGCAGTCATTGCTCAGAGAATGTGCTGGGTGAGCCTGCTTTGTAATTCAAACCTTTTATTCAGGTTACCATTATGTACTAAAGAGGAAAATATGTATTGGCTAAATGGCTTCCTTTCTGATGGTCCTCTGGCTGGGAGGGGAGGGCTTGAGCATCGGGCCTCACACGGACCTGTTGCCTCCCTGCCACACTCATCACCTGCCTGGGAATCCAGCTCATCCTCACCTCCACCTGCCTTCTCACTGCAAGGAGAAAACCGTCAGGTCAGAGATGAATTTGTACTGTCCCGTGAGTGTTTGTACTTGCCACAGGTTGCAAAAGTCAAGATCTTTGGGCACGTCAAATAGCCGACAGGAAGACCAGGGTTGGAAATTCGTGGCAGGAGGGATATTTGAAGGAAGCATGAACCAGTGAAATTTTGCCTCTGTCTGGGTAATTTATATAACTACCGCAGATTAGTACTCCACTTGTGTAGGTTTGTTCTATCGATGCAATGCCACAAAGTCCCAGTATACCTAAGGCAGGGATTTCACAACGTCACAAATGGCTCTGCGTTGGTATACCAGTAAAAATAAAAGCTGTCTCCTTGTCCCTCATATCTAGGGTTTCCATAATGCTGTGTTAGTAGAGAGAAGGGACAATATTGCAGGGTTTCATGTTGTGTGCCTGCAAGCCTTTCAGTACCATATCCGTCCAGTACCAGTGAATTCAGTTGTGTAAATGTGACCTGAACGAGGGACTGGCTGTCACTTGCGCATGCATTAAGAAGTGCATGCCTGCCTTATGCCACTTACAAGAAAACAGGACACCAAACGGTCTGGTTTAACATGAAAAGAACACACGGAGTCATTCCCCATTCCTGAGTAAAGCCTGCAGAAACATTTCCCCCATCAGTCCACTCTGATTACCAGTATGAGTTCGCACTGTATCAGCAGCTTGCTACGCAGTGACTGGCATTTTTGCCATTCAGGTACAAAGATCCCAAATGCTGGTTCAGCCTACTGTTGAACCATGCTGCAGGCTTCCCAGCCCTCCTCTACAGTGTGCTGTGTGTTAGACCGTTTGCAGCTGAGAGCTGCAGTTTCCAGAGTGGTGCTTCTTTGTGATGCTCACACCTGCTGCATCAAAGCAGGGGGGCAGTTGTGTCTCCCTCCTGAAGGCATCATGATAATGCTATGTTGGGGCACACGCAGAAAGATCTCAGGGATCAGAGGGCTGCTACCAGCAATTTAAAGTGAAGGATCCCTCAAAACATTCTCCACACACTCGGTTATCCCAGTTTTATAGGAGGACACACACAACAGAGGAAAAGATTAAGGTGGCCTGGGTTCCGTATGAAGAAGTTAACTTTTTCTGCTTCTCCCCTAGTAGAGTGGACAATTTTCTAGTTAAACTAACTTTTGTTTACCTGGACTATTTTGTCCCTGGACTTCCCTGAAAGGGAGACCATGGTTTGCCTTATATTCTGAGGTGTGGTCTGGAGTTTATTGTTCACTTAGAGTCTCTTTGCCTCAGGGAATGTTTCAGAGGAACTTACATGGCAAATGCATCTATTCTGCATTATAAACAGGACATATTTCTCTTTTCAAATAGATATTATCTTGTTTACTTATTTTTTTATTTATTTGGTGTCATGGGGATACCTCTGCATAGGCAGGTAGGATTCCGTTGAATGCAAAAAAGGGCAACTTCATTCAAGCATTCCTACCACAACTCCTCATTTGTTTTCTGTCAGATTTTAGCAGGGAAAATCTCTGAGAATCTCTTTCTTCCCCCCATTTCTGAGCTCACAGATGTTAAACGCAGGCGATGCAGATCTGATGGTCTTGTGGTTCCAGCTTCTCCTCCTTGTTTCCAGCTGCTAAATCACATTTAAAGATGTTAACAATACACAAAATACCCTCAGCATATGACTTCTCTGTGCAAGTGATCACTGGAGCTGTCACAAGGGTATTATTAAATTGCCAAGGAGAAGAAACACATTGCCCGTGGTTCTGAATGGAAGGGGAGGCATCTGTAACGCAGCTTCTCAAACAGGAGGTGGCCCATGCTTTAGAAAATGTAGAGAGCCCCCACACAGGAAAACTTTAATTTAGGAAGCACAGGCTGAGCGATTCACCTGTACTGTGTCTATTTGTTTCCCTCCATTGTGGTTAGTCGCTAAAGCCATACTGAAGCCCAGTCCTTCTCAATGGATTTATTTTTTTTTTAAACAGAGCACACTGAGTAGTGTCTTTACCTGCATAAATTTCCATATGATTGTTTTTAACCTAAAACATGAAGTGCCTGTTGGATGTGCAGATATGCCTTTGGGACAATTGCTAGTAAACACGTGGGTAGCAGCAAGTTTGCAAACAGCTAATGCTCTGAGACACCAGCTGACAGAATAGCAGGTCCCGCGGCACTGGAGGAACTACGACAGAGATTTGTTGGGCAGCCAGAGGTATAGTTTCATTCTACTCACACAGGGGAGAGTTGGCCAGGGATGTTATGGGAGGGCTCTCTGTCAAGGACTTAGCAGAAGAATTTGGAGTTCCCCTTTCCTCCTACTGTCAATAACAATATTCCCTCACAACTACAGCTTGCTGTCCACTTGGCTGCCTGTGGTATCGCTCAAGACTGCAGGATGAAGAGCTTGCACAGTAACTGGGTCAAAGAGTCTCCTTAGAGGAGACTGTGCTGTGTTTCTCCTCATCCCAGCCACCATGTTAACTGAGATGCAGCGAACAAGTGGAAAATGTGGTGTAATAACCAGGCTTACAGCTGACTTTGGAAAATTTGGGAAATGAGGACTGGCACAAAATTGACTGCTTCAAGAAATTTAGGACAGTGTATCCTAAAAGTCCTTCTGTAGCACAGCCTGCCCCATCTCTTTGGTTTGTATAATAGGATGTATTAGGATCCAGTTACAAGGCAAAGTCCACTAGGGAGTGGAAGTGTGAAGCTTAATACAGTATCACAGAAATGGAAAGCTTCTTTAATGGTACAGAAGGGACGTGTGCTTGAAAGCATTTAACAGAGCCTTGGTAAGTAAACTGTAGTAATTGAGCTAGCAAAGGCATTTAGCTTGAATATTTTGTATATGTATAACCAAATCAAATAAGCACTAGGAAGAACTATTCTTCAAAGGGATAATTTTAAATGCTTCTATTCCCTCTCCAGACAAAGAGCACTTACCTTTTTCAGCGTGCACACTTCATTGTGCCACGTAGCTACAGTGACTCCTGGTTTGTGAACACAAAAGGATTTTAACCACAATGCATTAATGTCAAGCTTCACACCTACAGTCATTTCTAGTCCACCAGGGAATACAGCCCTCCATCTCCAGAACTTCAAACTGAGAACTCAGCTGATCATGTCATCCTCTGGGACTAATCCTCCCTCTGCTTCTCTCAAAGCCAACTCTCTGCTTTCCCTGAGGATCACTGTTTATCTGGAAAAGAAACTGGGGTGCTGAAAGGCATGAGAGGGGAGATAAATAACAAGCATGAGCAAATTGTCAAATAAAGCCTCACTGTGATCAGTTGTATGTCAGAGAAAAAGAGAGGAAGAGAAGGAGGAAAGCTAAGGACAACACAAGCTTTAAGGATCTGACTTCTATACCCAGCAGAATTCTAGTGTTGAATACAAGAGGTTGTCAAAGGTCTTAATAACACTTGGGTCAAAAAGCACCCGTTGGAATTGTTTATGTCTTCCTTAAACTGAACCCTGGGGTTTTCACTAACTAAAATTTAAGAAGGAAATGGAAGCAAAAAGCAATGTTATGCCTTGGAAGCTGCTGCAAGGGTTGAACTTTCCTCCGTTCTCCTCTGGGAGAGGGTCTTGCTTAGAGATGAGTCCTCAGATGAAGGTCTGAAGAACTGTACTTGCCACTGCAGTGCCATATTAAGTTCTAGCTTTACAAGGTTGAAGTAAAATATTTCAAATGCAGTGTTTTAAGTGGAAAGTGGAGATCCAGTTTGAAGTTTTAAGGGGAGTAGGTTTTGTTTGTTTGTTTTTTTGTAGAAAATCTTGTTTGGCATCAGCTTTATGTGAAAATTGCGGTGAACAGGAACTTACTATATATGAGTTTGGTTTAACTTATTTGGGCTCCTTTGACATTCAGTATAATTCCATGTCAAGAATTTTCATCTCATCAAGAGGAAATGAGATGAAATTAACCATTGAAAAAAAAAACCAAAAGAATCTTTAACAAAGTTTTGGGCACAGATTTGTATGTCCATGTTTGAAAGGTGCTGAGAAGTGAACAGAAGACAAGGCATGGAAAAGGATGAAAACATGGAGGAGAAGAGAGGCAGACAACAAAGAAGGCAAAAGGTCTAATAGGATGCAAAGATGGAGGCTCACTTCAGAGAGTAAATTTCAGAAACAGAATCAGTTGCAAACCATGTTGGAAGGAAGGAAGACAAGAGACAAAGGAGAGGCCTTATCAGACTTTCAGGTGCTGTAGGAACATGTGTCTTATCAGCTGGCAAAGGCACATCTTCAGACCCATACAGAAGCCCTAGCTTTTGCAGCAAGGAGTATTCCAGAAAATGTATACCACCAAGGAGTGATGTTGCTGACTGGAGAGCAGAGTGTCGTAGCTGAAACAGTGAGAGCTGGGCTGAGGATGAAACACTTTATTTAAACGATTAAACAAGGAAGAATCCAGCTTAAGTTACAACATGCTGTATTATTCTTATACAGGTATGTGCAACAAAATAGTGTGATGGGAGAAAAAGGAACACAAGGTCATTACTGCATGCAACTCTCCCACTCCTCCAGTTAGCAAGGCATGCAGCTATTTGAAAAAATTGGGGTCCAACTGTTCTTTCTCTCTTCTTAGTGAATTTTCTCACCTCCACTGTCCCAACCCACCACCCACCTTCTGAGAAAACCAAAGCTCCAGTGATTTGTTTGTAACATTTAATTCTTACTTGAAGAGCTTATGTTACCGGGTTTAAGGAAAACAAAGAATGCTAAACAACTTAAACGGCCAACAACTGACAAATAGCAAATAATCAAAGCACTCAATTCAAACATAAATGAGGCCAAGGATTGCCTATTATTCTGTCTTTGCACACTACCCAGAAATCAGGCAGAGGGGGTGCATTCTTGGTCAATCCCTAGCCACTGTCATAATAAACATGATTAATAGGCTATAATTTACCTGCACAAATAATTCAATGAACAAATACAAACAACAAACAAATTTGGGCAGCTGCGATCAGATCTTGAGCAGAATAAAGCAAATTCACTAAATAAATTGGTATCAACTAGTCCTAGTAATTGCATTCCATCTCCCAGAATGGCTCCTGGATTACTTATGGAGCCCAAAAGCCTGCCAAGCATTTTACAGGCTATGTCCATTCTCTGCCTATGAGAGCAGATTCACTGCCTACACCCAAATCACTGAGTGCTTGCATTTGCATTGGCATTTTTATGGGGCTTTCTAGCTTTGCAAGTGTTTTCTAAGGGGTGAAGTTTAAAATAGCTCCGGTCCTCTCGTAATACTCCTGATTAAGTAAGAGGATCAGACAAGGTTTTGCATTCTTTCAGCCACAGAAATGACTTACTGGGGGCATTAAAACAAGAGCCCCAGGAGAAACACGTGCACAGATTATAGATAAGCCCTCAGTGCTGCATTAGCTTTCCTTGATATTTGCTCTTCCCTTGTCTCAGTTGTCCTGAGTTTTGAGCTTGAGCCACAGCTCAGCAGAGACCCAAGAAGCCTGTGCTGTCTTTAGCCATCTCTGAGAAGGGAGTACCTCTCCTCCACAAACCAGAGCTCTGGTCTATTTTGTGATTCCCAAGCAGAGCTCTCAATACTTGGAAGAAATGCTGAATGCAGCTTTCCTGGGCCATGCATCCTCCCTTCTCCCCACCTCAGCTGGGCAGCAGTGCCGCATGGTGGGTAAGCGCAGGTTGCACGACAAGGTAAGATAAATGGAGAAACATGCGCTGCAAGAGATGTTTATTGAGTGAGATGCTAAATGAATAACCCAATCAATGCTGTAATATTTAATTCAATACAAACTTCAGATTGAGAGTGTTCCCCATTTATTTTGTGCTGTCACAGAAATTGTCGTTCGTTAGAGCAGGGCACTATCATTAGAGGGAAGAGGTTTCCAGCAGGGAGGGGCTGGCTCCAGTCTGTGCAATGGGTACAGCCTTTGCAAGAGTGGTGAGCGATGGAGAGTTTGGGGAAGGGACTGCTAGGGGCTTTGGGGAAGGCAGGAGTCATTGTGCTCTTCTGAAATGTTCCCACCCTCTGTAATGCCTTGTGCCAGCCTAACATTTTCTCCATGTGGCAAGAAGCCCTTTGCAGCTGTGTCTATGCCCCAGACTATTTGGACATGCCAACCATGAGTTTAAACCACCCTATTCTCTCCCTCTTCTGGGCTCCCAGTTCCCTGCTGGGACACTGCCACCACTCACATTCTCATCAGAGGGCCACAGTCAGGCATTGGGGGTAAGTGAGGATCTGTGACTGCATCCTGGGAACTCGAGCAGTGCCAGCTATGCAGCAGAAGGAGCAAGGGGAGGCAGAAAAACTCTTCCTGGGAGTCCTGGACTGTTGACCTGCCCTCGCCACATGCCTCTTCAGCCTGTCAATGCACACAACTCCTCAGCACTGAGAGGAAACTGCAAGGTCAGCTGTGGCATACCAGCACACCCTGCTTGTACTTGGACTAGCCAGCAGGCAACCCTGCCTGCTGGCATGCCATCCTGCCTCACCACCCGCACAAAGTGCTCACCCTCTAACACACGTGCATTGAGATGTCATGGCAGAGGTTGCCAGCTGGCTAGCCACTCCTTGCTTGTGACAGGTGGCACGTTGTCTCTAAATCATCCTGGCCCTGGCCATCCTTATTCAATGCACCTGGCACCCTGCCCCCCACATTTATAGCTGCCACTCTCATGGATCTCAAACCATCTGGTACAGCTCTAACTTGTCCTCTGCTTGATGGGGTTTCCTGAGCATACTTGACTGAGTAGTGCTTGCAACTCCTTCCCTGTCCTATGCTGCCTCTGCCTATCGTTATTCTTTCTGGCCTCTATCACTGGCCAGGTTGCGTCAAGATCCAGGACAATGTTTAAAGCATGTCATGTCATCATTGAAACCCCATTCTTTGAACTGGTCTATTCTCTTTTTCCTAGGGATTTACTTGAAATCAGCCCCAGGTAGTTCAATACTGATTTCCACATGGGTGTTTGAGAAATGCGTTTGTTCTAGCAGGTCAAATACCTTCAGTGGATGTTCTTCAAAGCCAACTTCACTCTTGAAGTGATCCCAGTTAGCGTATTCATTTCCGTCTCAAAGTCCTTCATTCTTTCTTCTCCCTCTCTCTTAGCTCTCTCAGGCAAGTGCTTAATTATCCCCCCAAGTGTTGCTCAGGTGAAGCTGCTGAAAGCTGTGCTTAACATGTCCTCTGATTACCCGCAGAGGACTAATGAAATAAGGACAGATTTAGTGAGCCTGGATGCACATGTGTTTGCATGCTCATTTAGTTCTTTTAGTTCTCTCCTCACAAAGGAAAACAAATCCTGCTGGCCCCTGGTGAACTTCTCTGCTGTTTTTGGGGAGCTGGCATAGGCACACTACATTTCTGTCGAGCCTCAAGTGCTCTGAAGATTTCTAATTCAACGTAATTTACAAGGAACTGTTTTGAAAGGAGAGCACAAAACCTCCATATTAATTGGGGGTGATCTAGAAGGCAAAGCATCTGTCAAGGCACAGATAACAATGTATGAATACAAACAGAAGCAACCCCCTACTCCCCTTTTCTATCTAATCTATCCATCCATTCATCCATTCTAACTCTACCTCCTCTTCTCACTTCTCTTATTTTTATGGTTGCAAGAATTCATGTTTCATCCACATTTCAAAGGCTGGTGAGTAACCAGAACTTTTGTCGGCATCTTCATTTTAAACTGAAAAAACAAACAGCACCCCCTCAGCCCCCCTTCTCCCAGTCTGTTCCTGCCAGAAACATAGCAACGAGCACACACGGCTTTCTGCAGGCAGCCTAGTTTGCATTTAATTAGTTCTGTGATATCCTAAACTTCTTTCAACCTCCGCCCCCAGAACATCGCTGTAGAAATCCTCACTCCGGGAATGGCATGATGGAGCTGTCAAAAACCCAGCATCTGTGCCAGGAAGTGTTTAGAGCACTTGGATTCCTGAATTGGGACACGACTTGCCTGGAATATACTCTGCTACCAAGAAAATGAAGCAATGTAATGCTCTGCAGAGGAACAAAAATAGGAAATCTCAACCCCATTTTACAAGCTGGGATAAATGAGGAAGAGACATGAAACTACCTGCTCTCAGAGCATCTGTCTGGCATATCAGTAGCCACGCCAGGACAGGTACCTGCTCTCCCCCGCTGGGAGGAGACAAGGATTTTCCAAGGTGAGGAGGAATCTTGTGGGACAAGTAGTCCTAATTCCTAGCATCTTCTTTTCATAGCCATGCATCTGTGTGCCAGCTGTGAGTCTCATTGCAACAGGGATTATATTCTCACGGATCACCTTTAGGTACTCAGCTCAAGGACACTGAACAGAAAAGGCAGAGTAAATTAACACTGGAGGAAAGAGGTTTTTATGGAACCAGTAAGGTAATGCCTTCTGGGCACCCTACACTTTGTCAACTGGACCCTGATCAATAACCCCCCCTGCTTCATCTTGCAGAAAACACCACCTCCAGCTCCATGCAGTTCCCATTAGCTCCACTGACTCCATCTCAGACCTGGGCCCTGCCTCCAAGGCTTGTGCTTGGACACTGCACCAGGAGTTACCAAAAATGGCAATGCAACCAGCATGTGGCTGAATCAAGCTGGCTGCTGAGAATCCTTGTCCTTTCTGTTTTCTTTCCACAGACCTGAACTTCCACCCACAGATCAAGCTCTCCCCTCCTCCAAGACAACAGGGGTTTCCCAAGACAGTGTCAACCTCAGGGACTGTCTGAGATGGCCGATGAGACAGTCACCATTTCTCCCCTGAGCAAAGCCTCCCTTTTCTGTCCATTTACCCCTAATCCATAGCTGAGGAGTGCCAGCCACGGGAAAGCTTCTCACATTTGCCTGCATTTCTGCTAGCCACAGCAGACCCAAAAGCTGGAAAGCAAGTAGCGCTAAAGCAGGCAGAGCTAAAGCAGGCATCGATATTTTTAATTGCTCCATCAGCCCACTAACCCTCTTTGATTCTTCAACCAGGCTTACAGTCAGCAAGAGCGTTGCTGACAACGGTACCGGCACGTAGAGATTTTTTTCTGTACGTGACCAATGCAATGGAGCTTCTTTCTCTGGCCATCAGCAACCTCTCAGCAGGGGAGGCAGCTGCATTCACCACCAGAACTCTATGAATTAAAGCACAGGGAGCATTCGCCTCATTCAACAGTTCCTCCTTCCCACCCCCTGCCACTCTGCTGCTGTTAAACTCACTGCAGTTTCAGCTACTTTATCATCTCATTTGCTTTCTGATCTGACACGAGCCTGCCATGCAGCTGATCAAAGGCAGAAACCAGAGTGCAGCCAGGCTGAGCAGCCCCGGAATTCAAGCAAACATGTCACTTCCCATCTCTGTATGTTAGACAACTTCACTTCTTTCTGTTACTGACTCTTTTAATCTCTGCCACCATACATACACACACCCCCTTGCTTTCTCTTCATCCTCTACATTCATTTCTCATGCCCACATGCTGTCGCCTTTTCCCCTTCCCTTCTTGATCTTTCCCATCACTCTTCCCCTTTTCCCCTTGCCTCCAACATTCCCCTGTCTTCATGACTGCTCTCGTTCCTTCCTCCTCTCTTTTTCTACTCTTCCCAGCATGTTCACACTGTTCTGAGTGATTGCTTCAGCTTCTGCCTCTTCCTCACTCTTTTTGGAGACTCCACATTGTTTCACAGGAGTGAAACTTCTTGGGGTGCAGAAGTAAGGTCCCAGAAGGGGTATTGTTTCCTTCAAACCCATGGGTATACTATTACTGGTATCAATATTATCTTTATGCATGTCCCTTGAATCAGTAAATGATTCTCCTACCATGAAGTCTTTAATGGATCAGAAACGTCTCAGCACTTGAAATCCAGTGTAGGGAAAGAAGAAATTCAGAGGTCCATTCCTCTGAATGCAAGGAAGGAAGGAAGGAAGGAAGGAAGAAAGAAAGAAAGGAAGAAAGGAAGGAAGAAAGGAAGAAAGGAAGAAAGGAAGAAAGGAAGAAAGGAAGAAAGAAAGAAAGAAAGAAAGAAAGAAAGAAAGAAAGAAAGGGAAGAAAAGAAGAAAGGGAAGAAAAGAAGAAAGAGAGAGAGCATGAAAGAGGAGAGACAAAGAAAAGAGAAGAAAAGGAAAAAGAGAAAAGCAAAATGCCAAAAGGTATCTGGACTTTTGGAGAGAGTGGGGTTGACAGGCAGTAAATACAAGTAGTTCAAAATGAAACCTTTTCATAAAACCTTGCTGAATTCCATTTTAATGTAATCTTCAAATAACTCTTGAATCTCAGGCTGAACTAGCAATCCTTGGAATGCTGCTTGTAATTCTCGCCATCACCTGCACAGGATTACAAATTAGTGTTAATTCTGGATTTAGGCTCACATTTCAGTATTTCAGTCTGCAGGAGACCAGTTTAGACCTGGTTAGGTTAGGAAATGGGTATTGAGTCTGATCCTTTATGGCAAGTCCAGGCTCCTGTCCCTGATGGTAGACAGACCACATACATTAGAGAAAGGCATAGGAATCACAGGTAAGGCAGGTGAGATAATTTTGCCTCCTCTTCCCTACCCATCAGAGCTCAGCCCAAGCTTCAAGAGTTGGAAATGACGTTCCAAGGCTCCAACTAATCTGAAAAATTTGTATTGAGATCTGAACATCTCTGAGGTCTTCAAGCAGGCATTTTGGTCTATGTCCAGCTTGATTAAAGTATTCCTAGATTCAATTAACTGAAATATAATGGGATTATTTCACAACATGCAATCTGATTTTTTTTGGTTACAGTAAAGTGAGCGAGCAGTGATTACAGGGCTTAATACAGCAGGCCTTGCTGTTCCACTGGAATCAAAAAGTGACATGAAATTAGGTCAATTTAACCAGAATTTCTTGGGGGAAGCTGGGGGGGCGGGGGGGAAATATCTCTGGTTTTCCTTCATAAGATTATTTTTCATTATATAATTCTAGAAAGTATATTTCATAGCACATTACATAACAGAAAAAGTTTAAATGAAAGACACTTCATTTTCATCAAAATAAAATACACATTGAATCAAGGGTTAAATACGCACACAAAGTCGTTTCCCCAGAACACTCTCTAATAGAAAACATCTTTAAAAAATCTGGGCTTTAATTCCAGTTCCGTGTCAAGCCCATATTTCAAAAATCTGAATCCTGGGTGTGGACAGTCACGGGGATTTATTTTGCTAGATACTGCCTCTGGGAACGATGGTCAGCACCAAAGCCATGGGCAGGCTGTGCAGTGGGCATCCCCCTGTGTGATGCAGCTACATCCAGCCTGAGAGTGACTTCCAACAAACTGATAACCCATGGAGCACATGTTGCAATTCCACCATCCATCTCGCTCCCCCACTTTGGTGAAATTAAATGGCTGCCGCCTGCAGGTCCAGCAAAGAAACTTCCACTTCACTCTGTAACTTTGGACCAGTCCTCAATTAAGTACCCATCTGAGGGCTATGCCAGCCATAGCAGTCCCAGAGCTGAACAACTGGCTGAGCTCCTAAACACCAAATTCTCTTGCTTCAAATCCATTAAGCAGATTTTATTTACAATATCTTTCTATGTCAGCAGCGCAGATAGTTCATTTTTGTAAGCAAAGCCCGCCCCTTACACATCTGCAGATGCTGCCACATGAATATGCTCTAAAATTTATGGTTGTCCATCATAGTGGGGTAGTAGCTTGTGGTGCTCCTTTTGAACATCCTGATGTTTCCATTTGAAGGTATCTTTTGTGCCATGGGACGCTTAAAAAAAAAAAACACCTAAAAGAAAAGAATTCACAATCTATGGTCCCTAAATCCCAAGTTCTCAGCTTAATAATACATTTTCAGCTGTGCAGTTCCAACATTCGTAACTAGTGCTGAGAAAATAATTTGCAGCCAGTAATTTGCTGAAAGAATTTAGTCCCTTTCTCTGCTCGCAGATGGTCCCTGAGCAAAATCAAAATTTCCTCGAATGTACTCATTATTTGAAAATACTCAACACATTTTTGGCAGGGCTTTTTTTTTTCCCCCCCTTTAAAAAAAACACCCTTGCAGATTGATCACAAAAGCATTGCTTCTGTATTCCATAGTTAGTATTCTAGCCATGAGCTGCTGGTTTGTTGTGATTAATCATAGGTTCATAGTATGGTTTCCATTCCCCCAGTGGAGGGAGAACAAAACCCCCGTAATTCTTATAGTCAGATGTAGGCCTTGAAAAATCCCTGGGGCTTTGATTTCCCTAGGGAAAAACAAGGAGTAGGGAAATTAGACTAAGGGGATTTTAACCCTTTTAGTCTCTGGTTCTCCCAGGCTTTCTGAGATCTTTTATAGTACCTACAGTTCTGGTTTTGTGTGGCCTCCAAAGGTGTTGCAGTGGTGCAGCAGGACCATATATTTGGGAGCGTGCATCCTAAGACCACAACACCACATGTAACACCCCCTTGTGCTCTCTGGCCCTGTGCAGTGACATCAGCTTACCCCAGGCTAGAGCGAAAAAGCACCCATGGAGAGGTTGAAGGATGCTGCACTGGAGGCATATGAGGTATGGGACAAGCTGGAGGGTGCACAGGGATGGGGGTGGGCAGAGGAGTCTTCTTCAAATTTGTAAGACCTGACAAGCCTGTTTTTTTAAAGAATCACTTCAGAGCACAAATAAATAAGGCTTCAAAATTTGATTGATAGGCTGGGTCCATCATTTAAATTTCGTTATCTCTTTGCACAGCAAGGAACTACATGCAAGGGAGAAACTTATCATTGCATTTAACTGCATTCATACCAAGACCTAGAAAAGAGGAGTGCTGTTACTTACAAGCTTGTTAAGGCTACAGTAGACCTACCAACTTCTTATTCTGTCCTCATGTTCTGTTCACTGGTTCCTGCTAGCTTTGAGTTGTCCTGCTCTGCTCCTCTAGCTGGGAAACTGAATTTCATCCAGGGATGGGTGCAAGCTGATGTCCTAGAGATGAAGGGGTGGGGCCACAACCCAGTACAAATCTTCTGAGCCATCCCTTCCATCCATCAATCGCACTCTTTCTGTGCTAGTGTGTGCTACTGATGCAAGCACAGACAGAATTGTGCCACTCTTTGCAGCTGCTTCAGGGAAGAATCACATTTACATTACTAAATGCAGCTTTCCAGCAAAAACACAGGGTGAAGTCAGAAGACAGCCTTTGATAAGGAAGAAAGAGACTTTAAAACAAATAACCCACATTCACTAACATGTATTCAAATACAGACAAGAGGAACAGTGGTAAAAAAAAACCACAAAACCCCTGACATTTCTGCTTCAAGCAGCCTTTATCACAGAGCGTGCGGTTTTTATTTTGGCTGTTACCTTTCCTTTTGATAGTGTCTTCTGAATCACTTCTCAAACAGACATTTCTCCACTTCCCCACAGGTACTCTGTGGTGCTGGGGGATCCTGTCTCTTGCAGATGCATTCTGTGTTAGCCTACCTCAAACAATGACCAGCTGTAAAGGTGTAAAAGACTTTTCTGCTCCTGGAAGGCATCCTGTGTCCACAGCAGAGCTCTAGCAAGAGGTCTAGAATTTGACTCATATCAGGAAGGCAGGACAAGAGATGCCTGTCTTGCTGCTGCATATATAGAACTATGACAACTTATAGATGTTTTGAGAAAAAAAAAAGAAAAAGATAAGGTTTTTCAAGGGGATGACATCTGCATATCAGGTAATTTAGTGTATGGGAGATTCCATTTGTTAATAATATGTAGGAAAACACCTCACAAAGCCTTTGGGACATATAAGGTGCACTATGATGTCCTGGCCAAATAATTGGTACATGTAGCCCTTATGTTTTCAATATGACACTAGATTTATTTTATTTTTTGAATTGTGTGACAGGATGGCAGAAACTGAGAAGTTTCAGCAGATAGAAATGGGCAGCTGCAGGTAGCCTCAAACAGAAAAGAAAGGATTTCATGACATTTACAGTAACAAAAAAGCAGAAGCAGACTAGCTGTTGAAGATGACAACAGTATGTTTCAGAATTAGCTCTTTATTAGGGTAGGTGATGAGATTCATACCGTTCAGAACCACTGTTTTTGAGCTGTATTCTGGAAAACACTGGAGCAGAGACTTATCCTCAACTAATATTCTGACAGTTGTTTTTAGTTTTTTTGATGACAGAAAAAGTATTTTAAAAAAATAGAACTGAAACAAAGAACAATTCAGGGGCAGGAGGTCAATGCTGTGGCAACTTCCATGGCAATAGAGACAAAAAAAACCCACCAAACTACAAGCTTTTACAAAAGCTAGCTTTTTCATGGCTAGAACATTTTCTATCTATTATGAAGTTAAAAATTAAGCAATTTCTTCAATCAGAAAGTACAGGCTGAATCACACTGGACTTAGGATGTTTGAAATATGAGGCAAAATCTCAGTCCAAACTTAGCAGTTTGTTCCACCCTGACACCATTCACCACAGACTTCTCTCTCCCAAGCATCAGAGTGTCTCAAGTTCAGATCCAGATGCAAATCCCTTAACTTATTAAAAAGCCTCACCAGTTAGGAAGTCAAAAGAGGACAAATGTCACAGTGTGTGGGCTTAGACACCTCTTGAATCAAGAGGGTAAAAAAAGAAACACAACTTAATTAGCCAATCTTTTCTGTTATTTAAGCTCAAGGTTTATGCCAGACAGTACATAATATTCTAACCAAAGGGAGAAGGATATAGTGAACCCACACTTTATTAAGGTCTGGGTGTACATGATTTACTTTTCATTAGATTTACTTAGGAGCTAAATAGTAATTCGGCCAAGAGTTCCAGCCGTGCTTAATACTTTAGTCTTACAACAGAATAATATCTCCAGCATCATTAAAAACAAACATTCAGATGGGAGAAAATTAACTCATATCAATTCAACCAGCTGCAAAGACCTCCTTTCTATTACTGCCTTTTCAGAAAAATTATGTCAGCCATTGCCAAATCACCTCTTAAAAATATGTGACTTCTGTGTCAAGCCTGCAAGGCCAAAAAGATTCAGGCCCTTACACCCCCGTAAAAAAGTGACTCCCTGAGGTCCCCATGTTTTCTTGGAGAATGGCCTGCAAGTGGGGGGACCATCTAGTCCACCTCTCTGCCACATAGGTAGCACCAACTGAGCAGTGATCCAATAAGCCACTGTCATAGTTTTATAGGTCACTTAAAACTGCACAAAGCAGTCTGTCCTGAAATATCTAGAGGTCTAAGTCTTATCCAGTAGTTTCCAGAGAAGGGCACTTACCCCCACAAATACACCAGGGCATAAAATAAACAAGGAATGAATCCTCTGCTTTGACACCCATTTTGTTCATGGACGATCAAATCCCTTCTATTCCTTTACTGTTCCGTGTCTCGATAATGAGCACCTCCAGGCAATACAATGAAAGCTGCAGAAAGCAACAGCAAAACCCTCACTTGCTTCCTGGGACTGGCTTCTGTGCTAAAAGCTGGAGCAATCTCTGCTTTTCCACTTAGAGTTTCTCTGATGCTTTCTGACTAAACAAGAACAAGCCAGCCTCATTTATTCTTAGAAAAGTTGCTGGGTCACCCATAAGCTCAAATTTAAGTTATGGTGGAAAAGGCTTTTCTGCAGACTGCATTTGAAAACTGCCCACTCTCAAATCCCACTTCCTATCCCAAAGCACTTTGAGGAAGTTTGTATACACATCTGAACTTTTCAGCTTGATGTAGTCTCTCCCTGTGACTCATAGAAATGTTTCCATGAATATTTAATTTTTTTTAAGTTCCAAAAGGAAAAAAAAAAGGCTTAAATAGGGAAAGAAAAAGACTCAAACAAATACCATAGCTGCCAACATCTTGTGACACAAAGTCAATAGCTTTTAAATCTGCATAAAATTACATACATTTCCATGAAATTACCTGCATTTGCATATAGTGATGCTTGATGCTACAAGGGACTTGCAGCTCCTCCCCAAGACTTCCCAAATCCTACCTTCTCCCGCCAGCCCAGCAATACATAAATTCTGCCATCCTTGAGCTCTGAAGGCACTGAGAAAATCCAGGAGGGAGTTGCTGGGGCATTTCCAGAGCCCAGTCGAAATTGCTCTCTGACCAGGGACATAGGCCGGTAGCTTCCGGAAGTCTCCCTGAGACGTCTCTCCCTTTCCCCTTCCCCATCTCTTCCTCTCCTCCTTGGCAGTCCCAGGAGGAGGCTGGGGATGACAACTTCTAGCAGGTAGAAGAAAGTCTGTTCTCCTCCTTGTCCCTGTTCCTCACCACATGCAACAAGGGGATGGTGCTCATAGCATCACCAGCTATGTGCTGGCTCCAGTCCTTGGGGGGATCTGGGATTCCCCTCAGCCCCTCATGAGCTGGCAAGGCAACCCACTGGCACCCTGTGCAACATCATGTGTTGGGGAAGGGGTGAAGGAGGGAAAGAGGGTCTGGTGATAAAAATGAACAGTCCTAGGGATTTCTGGAGTGCATGGAAGGAGAAAAGACTGGTGCAGAGTTGGGTAGTGTTTGCATCTGGAGCCAAGAGCAAGTTTGAAAAAGCATGGGCAATACTGGCTTTTATCTCCAGGCAGAGGAAGTGTCTCCAGAGCATCACAAAGAAAGGGGAATTCCAGCTACAAATCATCTAATTGAAGGACTGTTATCACAAAACATTTAAGCACAGCACTTCCTAACTGCTGTGATAGCTTCTATACCTTCCTGCCCCCCTAGACGTCCGCTGCTCCCCTTGGTTGTGTCAGGGCAGCTATACTGGTGGAATGAGCCCAGGAACCCCAGTTCACATTATGGCCTGAACACTGGGGGAGCCAGTGAGGTTGTAAGCACACAGTGTGCCGGGTTGGAGGTGGGGACCACCTGCCAGAAACCTTAGTGTAATTGGAAATTGCAACCTTATAGACAGCCTGAGTCTGGGGTTAGACAGATATCCTATGTTTTTCACCAGCTTACAAAGACCAAGTATAAGTTTGATGAGCAATTCCTTCCTGCAACAGTCTCCAGTTGTGTTTCTAGCAGGTAGATATATTCTAGAAATCATCCTGCTGGCTGGCTGGACAGCTGGGGGACCATGGACTAACCTATCCCCAGGACCAACCAGCATCCTGAATGGACAGCTTCTTCCATGGTCCTCCCTCAGGTTAGGGAGAGAGCAGGACATGAGGAGCTGAGGGTTTTATTATTTTCCTGCCTTCTTATTGCAGTCCCTCAGCCCAACAGCCAAAAGTACTCTTTTGATGTGCTTAGGTTTCCCCTGGTGACATTTGCCCATTAAAAACTGATCCCAAACCTACCAGTCTCCTTTCACAGAGGCCACAAGACAGGTTAGTAATGAGTTGGATCAAAATGGGGAGTGCTTTGTATCCCACGCCCAGGCCCTGGCCTCCCTGTGTGTAACTGCTTTTGAAATATATTTGGTAACACACCGAATGTATTTAAAGGGATTGTGGAACTGGCCAATTTTCATGCTAATTAAAGTGCAGGAGATGGAAGTGAGCTGTTTGAAATACATTACAGCACCGAGGAAAACATATTGTGCGCTATCTCATATTTTTCAAGAGCCCATATTCAAATCCACTTTCAATCTGTGTGCACTGTGCTTCTGCTGCTGCCTGCATTACCAATCCACAGGCAGCGTCCATCCTGCCCCTGTGCTGGCCCAGCCTTCGGCATGGGATGGACCAGGACGCAGAACCTGTCCCTGGGGACAGAGAAAACTAGGTCAGTGGCTTGGAAGAAGCTGAAACGCCAGGCTCCCACATAGGGGGAGGCGGGGAAGGGAGAAGATTACTAATCTCCACAGACAGGATAGCCAAAGGGGACAATATTTAAATTTCCCACAGCGGATGCTCAGAGAGGACAGAGCCCAGGCTTACAACTGTGTTTCTCTTGCAAGGACTGAGGGAACCGTGATGTTCAGGTAAGTGTCTGAGGGAAGGGAAATTGCATACAGAAAGGCATCTGCAGAGTGTAAAAGCATCCTTTCCTCGCCTCCCTGGATAGCTAGCTGGCCAGCTCACACACACTGTCTCAGGTAGAGAAGAGCTAGACTGGCATCTCTTAGCAAGGGACACAGGTGTAGCTTTGACCTGGATTTTAGCCGCTCAGGATGCATGAGCTGCTTATCAAATACAGAGCAATTTGCTTACCTGGCAGGTTGGTTGAGACCAATTGTTTTGTCCTATTTGCCAAGATGGGTTTAGAAACCTCATTTCTTTTGGGGACATTAAATGCTGCCCTTTTTTTTTATGCATAGTTCTTTCCCCTACAGGAAGAGTCCCCTTCAGAGAGTACATTCATCTGTATGAGCTAGTCTCAGTCTCTGGCTTGGGAAAAATCTGTATGTAAATTGATGGGAACATCCTTGTGTACTTCCCAAGGTAGCAAGGCATGTCCAGTAGCCCTCAGCTCATGTCTGCATGTACCTTTGCCTCACTGCAGGTGGTGGCTGGCAGAGGGTTGAGTTCTCTAGGGACACACCCCTATTGCCCCTGGAAGGCTGCAGAGAAAAAGGTCTATTTCTATGTAGGTGCATTGTAGCTATAGGACTCTCACCTAGGCATGATTGCTTGTATGTAGGAATTACTTGACTGTTCCCTTCTGTTTTTATCTTCTTGCCCTCTCTCACTGTCCTTTGGATATAGAGGCTGCAAGTGTATTTTTCCCTGGGGCTGGGAGCTACCAGGCTGCACTGTCAAGTGCTGAGCAGTATTTCCTCACCCACAGGAGGAAATCTGCTTCTCTAAATATTTTTCTGACTCCCTGACAGCTTTTTGACAGAACATCCGCTCCCCTGTTTACAGCAGAATTCAGTGGCAGAAGACTTCTCTATCAGGGGACTCTCTCCTTTGCAAGCAAAGCTCTGTTCCCTGCTGGAAACAGATCTTCCTTCCCTATTTCAGTTCAGATCTGGGTTTTGTCCCCTGTGTTATCTTCTGTGAGGGCCTCATTTCCCAAGCTAGAATTTGGAGAGACAGCTGCCCTGGGGCTGGTATGCGATTGCAAAGGTTAGGCAGCAGCAGGTGAGAGTAGAAAAGAGAGGTTCTTCCCACTTCAGCTCCACCAAAGGACGGAGGTGGTGGAATAACAACAAAAAGAGCAAACCCCGGTTCTTGTGAAATAAAGGCAAGTGCCTCTCTTAAATGTTAATTGAGAAGTTTTCCTTCCTCCAGAGTTTGGCAAGTGATGTTTGTGGGGGTGGAAGGAAGACAGGAATTACCTAGCAATATCTGGGAACACCCTGCAATCCCAGGGATCACATGGTTTTGGAAGTGGCAGCAGCTCTCAGGAGGCAGCAGAAGTAAGCCAAGATGACATGTGGGAGTAGGGGAATTAGCCAGTCCCGTCTGATGCTGTTTCAGTTTTCTGGTGTTAGGGCCAGCTGAAGTCCTTGGCTTTAGAGAGAAGCCATCACCAGTCCATTAGATCAGTTTCTGACTTAGCTTTATCAAGGCGATGTGGCTGACTAGTCAGGGCAGTAACGAATTTGAAGAGAGATGTCTGAATTAAGTCATCCCTAAAGAGTGTCTGAAAGAATAGCCTGGTTTCATGAGCTTGCGGTAGACTAAGCCTTTTAATAAGAACAAAATCTAGATTGCCTTTGTGACATTGGAAATCATTGAGTGCTTAAACTCTGCTTTACCAGTGCCTGGCAGTTTATAGCATGAGTGGCAAATAGGAGTGCTTGCAGGAATGAAGGATTGATTAATAGAGGATTCCCATTGGAGCATGGACCAATGGTTGGCAGGGACAGTCTGTGCATCAGGTCCACTTTGAAGTCAACGGTGTGGTGCTGCCAAGATTTCTTCTGCAGTGTCTTCTCCGTGTAAAGAAGAGCAGGGCCTTTGCTGATGCTGGTGGTGTTCATGTTATTTTGTCCTGCTCAAACAGAGGGTTGAGAAGAACCATCTATATGGTAAGCTCAGCAACTTACAAGATCCTCCATTTTCCAAAGACAACGAGGAAGTTAGGAGTCCCAGAGTCTCAGGAACTTCAAGGTAGCTTTTCCTAGGTCTTCACGCTCTTTAGGATGCTCAGATTAGGAACACAAATAGTTCTGCCTCGAAAAGCTGTCTCTCTGGCAGAACCACTGATACTTGTGTTCAGAGGCAGCACTGTGTGCTGAGTGTCACCCAAAGGAGGAAGGGAGGGAGAGATGCTCTCCTACAGGATTTCTGGAAGGCACTGCCATTGTTCAGAGTGCAAGTGGGCTGAGGAGCTTAACAGATGGCTGCAGTGAGACATGGACTCTCTACAGATGGTGAATTCATTCCCTCCGAGATCAGTGGTGGGCTGGATGACAGCCCAATATGGTTGCAGACTCCAAAAGCCTGTATTACCCCCACACACCCTGTTATCATGACATTTTCCTCTTTGGAGAAGGTAAAGGGATTTAGAGAGACAGACACAGACACATACATGGGTAGGGAGAAACCAGATAAAATGGCAGATGGCATAGAAACAGGTCTGTATCCCTCTGAGGGGCTGTCAACATGAGAAGAGAGGGTGGAGTTATTTCTCACTAGCTTGCCTTGTG
Organism: Numenius arquata; assembly: GCF_964106895.1. Taxonomy (NCBI): domain Eukaryota; kingdom Metazoa; phylum Chordata; class Aves; order Charadriiformes; family Scolopacidae; genus Numenius; species Numenius arquata. Next base: position 13,899,820 of record NC_133576.1, on the reverse strand, counting down.
AACATCCCTTCCACTCCATGGACAACCGCAGGATGGGACACCTTGGTTTTCAAAATGTAACTTTTGTAGGCACCATATCCAAGGAAGCAAAATCACCAAGGACGATGTCTCTGAGAAGATCTCCCAAGAAGCCCTTGTCCTGGAGGATCTGTCTATGAAATCATAATGACATTTTTAAACACTGGCCAATACTAGTTAGAATGATCTGGATGGATTTTTTGCAACCAGCTGTTAAAAGGCTGGAAGCCTTTTCCAGACTTGATGAAATCAGTGGAATTAGCAAATGACTTCCTGCTGTGAGCAGCCTCAGATTTGAATGAGTCCCCACCTTATCCCTCCCATCCCAAACCAGAGCATTAAATGTCAAATTTCCCATCAAATAAGCAGTTAATAAAGTTTTATCAAGGGAAATTGGTTGGTTTCTTAGCTTTTTAAAAGTCAAAACTGGAAAGCATTTCAAGCCAGGAATAGCATATTGGAGAGTTTACATTTTTTTTCTAACTTCCCCCCCCCGCCACCCCCAATCAGGTCATTTTCTGAAGCCAGTCCTCCTCCAGGTGATATTTCAGAAATGCAACACTGCAAGATGTCTCTGAGGCCAGGGTTTAGGAGATCGCATCATCATTCATTTCAGAACGATCTTGGGCTATTTAATGATGGTGGTGGATAGTGCCAGGAAGCTCTCTGGGAACGCTCGGCTCAGATGCAGTTCCAGGTTCCACAGAGAATATGTAGCTTGGAGAATTATCTCAGCAGTCAGCATCCATTGACTCACAGGAAACCTGACTCACAGCCATTCATGTAAATCGTATCTACAAAAGTTCCTTTTATTTCTGTATCTCCCTATAAGCTTATAAGTTGATACCCACAGGGACTAATGCCATATTATCTCATGAGCAAGCTTAACTTCGACGGCTGGTATTCAGCAAACCACCAAAGTTGAGCGAAGGTCTGGATTAGAACGCATCTCCTGACAGCTCCTCTGTCCACAGCCCCAGGGCTTGCAGGCTGAGCAGCACAGCCCTTGAAATTCACTTCCTTCCAGTTTAACAGAGCGTCTGCGAGGAAGTTTCATAAGGGTAGCTATTCCAAAAGACACTGCTGCTAGTTCTGATGGCAGAATAGATCTTGTGATTCAGCATTCAACACCTTCTATGGAAGCTCTGAAGCAACTCTAGAAATAGTCCCTTTCCAAAAATAAAAAAAAAAAAAGAGAGAAGGAAAAGAAAAAAAAGAAAAAGCAACAAGACATTTGAAGCATGCAAGTAGATTTGTAGATCTGAAAAAAATACAGAGGATATGTCTTGCTGAATATAAACTTGCTGGTGCAAACATCCTAGTCTCAAGTTAATAGAAAGGCCCCTTGTGTTACATTGCTTCCTTGCATTAAAGGGGTGTTAGAACACCTTGCAGGATCAAGCACAATATGAATGGTAAATCCTAGAGCTATATATAAGTATGGAAATACCACACTGGTAATATTGCTCCCAGGATGCTATATTTTGGGGAGAAATGCCAATGTAGCAGTGCAAGTTGATCCACAGTGGCTTTGGCAAGAGGTTCTGGGATTATTCCAGAGGTATTAGTTTTAGCTTGGTCTCTCAAGTCTGCTAAATACTTCTCAGTATGAAAACCATAGTACCATGATGTTAAGATACTAAAACCACGTGAATAGAGAGTGGGGCAGGGAACTTTGAAGCAGAGAGAGCAGAGATCCCTCCAGTCATGCTCTTTTACCCCTCCCTAGCCCTTTTGTTCCAGGGTATTTCCCACTCCTCTCCAATGTTCATCTTTAAGTAGCCAAGCACTGGAACTGGTGCAGAAAAGGATGCTGTTGTACAGCCACCAGTCCCTTGCTCTTCTCATGGAAAACCCTCCTCCCAGAGGACTGCTTCATTTATTTCATTTGTCTCCTTTCCATCTCCCACCCTCTCCTCAGGGGAATACAACCCAGGCAGATAAGCTAATGAGACAATTAGCTCTCTGCTCCCTGACTGAAGGGCCCTTTATTTCCCTAACCAGCCAAGCCAATTCTCAACATTGTGAGTGCTTGACTTTATTTCTGCAAAGTGATTCATCTTCCCTCTTGCTCATATATAAACCTACCATAAAAGAATATTATTAATGTTGCCAAGTCAAGTGCTTTCTTGTTAGCAAAGACTTAGACCTAAACCTGCTTGGAGAAGCTTAATTCACCTTCTCCCTCTTCGCATCTCCCCACAATTCACCTTGCATGTATATTTTACCAACGCCTTTAATAACCCTATCCTACCGCAGTGTACAGAGAGTCCATTCCACACTTGGCACACATATTGGGCAGCAATCTATGAAGACCCATGAGCTAGTCACTATTTTATTTTTTCAGTTACATACTGGGTTGCCTTGAAGGTTTACTTGCCACCTACCTGCTATTGTATGTCTGCAAAAGAGATTATTGCAATGCAGCATGCAATGGCTGGGTACAGCCACAATACAAGAATCATAGTGAAATGTAACCCAGCACTTCACACGCCAAAATCACATCTTAAAAAAACAGGATCTGCTGGAAGTGTTCACTGCAAACTGGCAGAAGGGGAAGATGGAAGGCTTCTCCTGTTTCCCTTCAGCCCAAAGACTTTACCTCCCAGGTGATCAGACAGCAGCCCTTATACTTCATCTCTACCTTCTTCTACCTCCAGGCTGGTATGGAGAGGAGTCGACTCAGGGAATTGCTCAGGAAGGACTGCTCTGTCTGCACCCTGGCTGGCAGGAGAGGCAGGGGTGCCCTGCTCTTCCTCTGACGCTGTGCCATGGAGAGACGAGCAGCCTTTCAGAGCCCCTAGCTCCTCTGAGGTCCTAAACTGAGATGCAGAGGCAAGGTAGTTGGCTCGATTTGGTCTCTGTATGTGCTGTAATGCAACAGTGGAGTTTAAGAGGCCTGTAGGATCTGCTCAGTAGCAGCACAAGGTCCCTGTTTTACTCTTATGCCCCTCTCACTCTCTCCCACCAAGCCATAAAACAAGCTGTGACCATGTCACACAGTACTGCAGAAGTTATAGTTGTTGGAGTATTCACCAGTTATCAGCCTTTCCTTGGCAGCACCATGCCCACCGGGCTGGGACCAGACAGCTGTTTTAGTTGTTCCTGTTTCTATACCAAGTGGAAAAGAGACAATGGCAGATTACTTATTCCTGAAGCATCGCTGGTAACTGTCGGGTTAATGTTCGATGTTGGTGGCTGACTACATCCTTCAGGGCCATGAGATGCTTTTCAGTGTTATATGACATGTGCTCTGTTCAACACTTGCTATTGCAGGCTTGATAATTTAAATTGTCATATCTTTTGTTGATTTCTTGATGGAATGTCCCCCCAGCTCCCAGTAAGAGCTTGCAGCATGGCCTCAGAGGCACATTTGCCTAAGAGCATCCATGTCCTCTCCCCTTTTGCATGCAGTTGCTTGTAAGGAAGGTTGCAAAGGAGAGAGGAATGCTGTAAGACAACATCAAAGCTCTCGCTAGATTAATTTTTTGCTTAGTCAAATCTAAAAGGGGGCCCAAATCCAGGATAACCTGAATACTACAGATTATTTTAGCCCCAGCCTTCTTCCTTGCTCCTGGTTCCTTTAGCCATTCCTGAGAACTCACTAGTGTCCTGCTGCAAGACAAAGAAAGAAGACTCCTGCACACCCACACAGAACAAGATAACTGTCAGATTTATAATGCATCATTCTATTCAGACATATCAGCATTTTCCCCAAAATTTTCTATTCAGGCAGAATTTGAAGGCTTTGCACTTGTATCCAGAATTCACAAGTGCATGAACAGTTACAGAGGAGGCGCAGGTCTAGAGCTCATGCACCCTACCCTGGCAACTCATGGAAGAAGGCTCAATGCAAAATACATCCACATTGTTTTCACTTGGGATCTCCCAGACAAGTAATGGCAAGCCTAGCTACTGCACCACTGAACCTCTTTAAATGCATGCTTGAGTGCATTAATTCTCTTCAGCATTGCAGAAACCAAATAGATGCAGATGGACTTCTGTTGCAAAGCTTCCAAGAACAGTGCAGTATTTTAAACATTTGATTTTAAAGACCTAAAGGGGTGGAAAAGAGGTCTGGGTTTCATAAAAGTACAGTACATTTTCAGATAGATTCAGTGGCTTCTGCCCAGCCAGGATTACCGGGAATAAAGACCAAAAGTTTGCAGAAAGATGGCTTTGGAGAAAAGCTCTGCACTCATCTAGTGTTTGACAGATACAGCACAGCAAACAGAGAGTTAAGGCTTTTCCCCTGCTACACTGCAGCAAAAATGAGAGATTTAAATAGACTGAAAATGTAAATCCAACATTTACTCCATAGACAGAGTGAGGCAGAGCGGAGGGGAGGGGAGTGAGGGAGGATAGATGATCATTGGATGTGTGAGAAGAGAGATGCATCACATAGTATATATTTTATATGTTTTAATATTCATACCCGTTCTTTCCTTTCTCCCTCCAGGCTCTGTCTGCTGCTTCAGTTCATCCATCCAACTTCAAGAGGGAGATGGATCTTTCAGCCCTTTCCTGCAACTCTAAGCTAGAATCTAAGCGTCAAAGTAGCACACAGTTCCCTTCTCAGGAGAACATTGCAGGGAGATGTAAGGACATCTACAGTCACAGGTCACGCTAAGAGAAAGCAGAGCTTGCAAGAGTGGTTTTCCCATGCTCCCTGGGACGATCAGAGATGTCCTTGAACTGTAACATTTAGGAAGAGGAAGTCTGGAGAGTGACACAAATTCTTCCTGAGTCCAGAGGGAGCACCACTGCTTTTATGGATGCACAGAGCTCTAAGAACTGCCATCCCCTGTCTGAAGGTCTGGAACAATGCATGGGGCAGAGTCAGCAAGTTTGAAGTCTTCAGATATGGAATCAGGGAATGGAGATAACCATACCTGTGGAAAGACAATGTGCTCTGTGATTGTGGAGTGGTGGTAGTCAAGTCCTATAAAAAGACAGTATTGTCTTACATTGGTTTGGAAACAAGGAAAGACCTGGTCTTGAGGAAGGATGGAGTCAGCTGGCTGGGGCACTTGGCTGGGTCTAAAATGACATCCAGGCTAGAGGCAACAGCATCAAGATCACGGATTAATATACAGATGATAGTGCATGAGAAGAGAGCTTAAATTTGCTGAAAACAAGAAGGGGCTGAAGTTTATGCTTAAAGGCTGTTGCAGTATTTTCATTCCAACACTACTGAAGATTGTCATGAAAAAATCCATTTTCCGAACTGTGTTTGGAAGAGAGACAGTAGCAGGCCTGGAAGACTGATGTTTCCCTCAAGACTCAGGTGCTTCAAACTAAGAAAACTTGATGGCAGTGCTTAAAAAGCACTATGTGCCCCAAACAAGCATCACAGCAGAGAAATAAATCGCTCTTAACCAAGCCAAGGAAAGGTGAGACTTAACAGCTTTCTCGCTGGTCTTGCAAAGCTCTTCTACCTGTCATGTTCCTATTCATGCCTAAGGACTCTCTTGGGAATTCTTGCTTTCTATTTGATAATCAAAAAACCTGTACTTCGATGAGGAAAAAGCTGCAGAATATTTTTCACAGAAAGCAATTTAATCCAGAGGAAGAGACAGGTATTGTGTGAAGTCCAGCGCATATATGTGTGGAGTCCAGCACTGAGGGGCAGCCCTTCTGGAAGGGACCTCTACGTGATGAGTGGAAGCAGACCCATGCCATGGTCTGGAGTCACTCCCAAGAACACTAGGGAACCAGATTTAGAGGCATGACATGAGCTGTACCCATGTTTCTCCAGCTGAGCACAGAAGGTTTGGACATGTAATATGTATTTGCACTGTTCTAAAATGCAGTGAAAGGAAAGCCATTTTGTATTTGCAAGGAGGAGGATGTCCTCCCTTTTTCGTAGCAAACATTGACTCATTTATGCACTACTAGGGATTGGTCTGCCATCATGGAACAGCTCCTCTGAATTTTAGGATGCAGAAACTGGATTTTGGTAATCCGGAATGGGTAAAAATCAGTGCGACTATTTATCTTTGGACATAGCAACTGACAGATGTATCCTTATGGTTTTTTTGGAAAAGTGTACAGAAGATTTACCGTCTTTCCTCCCACAGAAACTGACAGTGTTCTCAAAATTAGCATCCAGGAGATAAAAGTTCAGACCACAACCGGCTGCCAATTCACATAGCACAATTTAAGTCGGTGCCACTTTACAGGAAGGCTTTTACAGGAAGTGCTCAGGAAGGCTTTTGATCTATGGATGTAAAGTAAGTACTTTTTGCCCTTGCCATTATTTGGTACAGAAGGAAGAGATTTTTAGCCTACCATGGAAACACAGATTTGTCAGTGTTGTTTGTATTGCAGTCACATCTAGGGCCTCCCACTGTGATAGATCCTGAATAAACATGCAAGTGAGAAATCCATGCCACCTAACAAAGATATCCAAAAGGAAAGATATGAAACAGCTTGTCCAAGATCACGAAGCAAAGCAGAGACAGAAAACATAGACTCCTTAGTTATGTATACTACTTTGTTTGTGGTAGATGTGTATTTATTGAGGTTATAACTTCCTTACAAATGCACACCTTCAGACAAAGGCACTCCCCTTTTGTTGCTGGTGTCAACCAGAGATGTGTTTCCCAGTTACTTCATTACTCCAGATGGGTCCCTTCAGCAGTGTCATCCTTACCTATAACTCCTAGACTTGATCCTAATTTAAACATATGAAATCAGAGCTGGGTACAAAGTCTTTTTCGCAGCCACAGAAGCCATGTTCACACATTTCATGAGGATTAGCAAAGTCTGGTTTCCTCTGGATTACGCTCAGCTGCAAGCGGCTTCTCTGACTTTCAGGAACAGGTGCTTCACATTGCAGCCTTTGTATCAAAAGAAAGCAAAACTTTTTTTCTCTCCATACTGTTTCGCTAAAATTTGACAAGTTCAAAAGTTCTTGGTGAATGAGAGGAAGGAGAAGGTTCTGCAGACAGAGCACACTCCATTTGTCTTATATTCTAAGCATGCAAGATAAATGTCATGCTGATTAATTTTTTCCCTCAGCCCAAAATGAATAGGAATTTAATTCTTAAATTAAATTGGAGAATTTGAAAATCCAAAATAAGTTTGACTGAACACATTTTATTTTAATCACTATTAAAACCTATATGAAAAAATCACTCCTTTGCTGTGGTTAGCATATATTTTCACTTTGACAAAAAGGTTCTAAAAGACTTTTTCAAGACACGTTTTCCTGGAAATTTATAAATGTACCATACCAATCCCTTGGGCAAAGTTTTTTCCAGGCTGGTATTTTCCAGTGGAAAAAAGATTCACAGAATCACAAAATCTTCATGGTTGGAAGGGACCTTTGAGATCATCCCATTTTAACCTTCCATTAACAACATTTCTTGCCTGGGCAAGCACTCTTAGTTATGTTGTGAGTGAATAGTTCACTTTGGAAATCGTTAATCGAGGCCTGATGCACTCTGACTTCTTCGCAGCCTGTGACTGAATGCTGGAGCAGAGTCTGCCTGGAAAGAAGGCATACCTGTATATTTTCACAGTCGCTGAGCCACAAGGTTTCAGTGGGCATGTTGGTGGCAGGGTGTGAGGGCAGGACAGGGCAGAAAGTACACGTTTGGGGAAAAGCAGCGCAGTTGAATAGGTCATACACACGTGTGGGCTGGTGGACAGGGTGATTGAAGCTAAGCTGAAAATGATGCTGATGAAATTATGGTTAGTGGAAAATGCTTCTGAGATAAAGCTTGCAGCTGTATGGCTAGATTCCTATTTGCAATTCCTCACTCCCCCAGTGTTTGTGAAGCAAAAATCAGCTTTCCTGAGATGCTGGTGCTTGCAGTTCCTTTCAAGTTCACTAGTTAAGGGCAGTCAACACTTCTGAAAAACATGGTTACTAATAGATTCAAATATATTTGAAAATAAAATCTAATTTTGTAAATCTGTGGCAAGCTTGATTTTTAAAATATTCCTTTAAAAAGTATTCAGCCTCCTTTTAAAAAATATTTCTCCCCTTGCATAAGTCAGAAATAGCCAGATCAGTTTTGTCAGAAAAATCCAACAACTCCTAAGCAAACCCTTTGGGCTTAGACTAAGCGTGAGCAATTCCATCCTGAAAGAAGAATCACTGGGAGAGTTCAGAGGAAATGGAAGCAGAGGCTTGGACGCTGCAACTCTTTCAAGCTCTGCATTTGTTTTGTGCTGCTGGCAGAAGCACAAAGGAATCTGCAGCTGAATTGGCCCGTTATCAGGGGATGGGATTTTGTTTCCAGAGTTGTCAGTACCACTAAAAAGAAGAAGACAGAGCACCAGAAGCAAGCCTGCGCAGGCGCGTAGAGGGACTGGCTCGCTCACCCCACAGCCGGCGGTTCTCCAGGGACAGGGACTGGCTGAGCCGGGAGCCCTAGTTTGGTGGGGGTGCCTGCTCCAAGGGTGCCTCCCCCTCAGCCATGAAGCATTGTGCCTGCATGGCGAAAGGTCCAAGCCCACCCCCTGGACAGTTGCCTGTCACTGGCCTCGTTTTCTCTGATAAGTACCTGCAAATTCTTGGTGTGAGTGGACACAGTTCCTTCAGAATGCAATAACAGGGTTTTCCTTTCTTTCTCTTCTCTCTGTTCCTGACCTGGCATGACTCATTCACAATACCTGTAAACAAAACACACTGCAGCACAGTTCAGTTTTGTTCTACACTGAATGATGGGTCTCCTGTAGATGCCCAAGTGATGTACTACAACTAATGTTAAGCAAGTGACAGAAAGCAGCAAGACAGTTCTTTTAAAACCTCATACAAAGAATTACTCGAAGCCTTCATATATCAAGCAAACAAGAGCAGGGGGGAAGAGAGGGTTATCTGAGCAGGTGTTTTCAGATTAGGTTTGAAGGCAGATGGAAATGTGAGATTGCAAAGCAGTTAGCTCTCTGCAGCCACAAGATTATGTGAATAGGTCTGTGCTTAGCACATGCCTCTCACTGTCCCGGTATGAAAGATTTCAAGTCTGGGGAGATCTCGAAGGGACAGCTGCAGCTTTCCAGCATGTAGTGTGCAAGTCTATTCTGTAACACCTGATTCTTATCTGAGAAGCCCAGATAAATTTCCTCCCAGTTCTCCAGACTAGTGGATCTTGATTATCACAAACCCTATGGCTTTTCTCATAAGCTGTGCTCTTACCCTTAAGCGTGGCAGTATTTGTGTGAGCTGCTGCTGGGCTAGCATCAAGACTTAGATTGTTCAAGCCTCTCCAGTATAAGCAAGTCCAGAAAGCTGCTCAGTGTATAACAGGTTCAGAGCCAGCTCCCACTCCAACAAATCTGGACACTTCAGTTTTTCCTATGCCCAAATTCCAGATCTGAGCATCTGAGGTTGCAACAAAATGAGCCATCCCACCCGTGTTAAGACATTGCTCAAGAGAGGAATTCAGCACTTGTCTGAGGCTCTTTCAGCATTCTTTGCAGGATTATTCTTTACATCCATAGCTTCAGGGACTGTAGGATGTGGAAGAGCTGATACTTGAATGAAGTGCTTAGTTTTGAGTGAACAAAAGGCTCATTTGCCTAAAGTAGGCGTGTTTGTGCTGCAGATAGTTTGAAGCCTTTGATGTAATAACTCGGGAACAACTTGTTCTGAAACCGTTCAGTTAGTGGAGGCACGTGGAAATTCAGCATCCTTTCTCCCACTCTTTGCTGTTCTTCCCATTCAGCAGTGAGCACTAGCAAGAATGGAAATACTGTTCAGTGTCTTATTAGAGATCTCATTCCTCCAGGTAAATGGATATATCCCCATTTTCCTTTGTGTGTACTGAGTACAGAAGGCAAAGGAACATCAGTGAATAGCCCCACACTGTGTCACTGGGAAATAATCATATTTTCTGTGTCAGCTGTGAAATCTCTCTCCTCACAATCTCACAGGAGGATAGAGAAGCAGGATCAGTGGGACTAAAGGAGCCTCTCCCTAGATTTAGAGGTCTTCAGCAAAGCCTTGCTAACAGGCTGGTTCTCAGAGAGCTGGAGCTTTGGTGGTGGCCCAATGCTGGGGTATCACTGGGCAGGCCCACATTCTTACACTGCAAAGGAGAAGGAAAAGAGCTGAGGATATGCCTGCATGTATTTCTTCTCTTTGCTGCAGAAACTCGGAGGCACTATTTCTCCCTGGGTACTTTCCGAAGAGCCACTGTTTCCTTGTGGTGCGGAATGTGTGTTGCAGAAGCCCTCTCCTGTGTCTTTGCAACTGCTGAGCCACGGCACAGGGAGCTGTGGGTGGGAGGGTGAAGGCAGCTCTGTGCAGTGCATGAGGAGGAGTGGCTGGGCTCTGCAGAAGTTCTCTGACATGAGAGGAGGGACATGGCACAAGAGACCGGAGTTGCACCCTCCCTCCCTGAATCTCCATGGGATACGCTGGCAGGTCAGGGTGAGCAGGGGAAAAGACCACCAACACCCTTTGCATCTAGTATAACTTTGACCCTCAAATAGAGGAGAGCTGAGGAAGACACAGAGTTGCACGCGGTAATGAGGAGGGAGGCAGTGGCCAACCTGCCACATTTGCCCTATTTACAACATGCAACAAATTTGTGCTGATTTAAGATCAACAGGAGACAGTGATGAGAGACCTGGCTGCCCTGAAAGCCGTCTCACTTTGCCTGGACCACTCGGGGAGTGTCACTCGGTACAGCACAGAAGGCACACAGTAAGTCGCTGCAGATTACAGGCTAATGATGTGACACCTTGTGTGTTGTCAAATATATTGCCACTCTGCCTGCCCTTAGGCAGAGGAGGCAGACATGAACCTATATGCATCTAGCAAGTACACCAACTGCCTCTGCTACCAAGGACACGCAGCAGAACTAAGCAGCTCTATTCCCAGCCCAGATAAATTGGATCATCTCCCCTCTGCTGCGGCTGGCTTTTGCCTACAATATTAAGCTAGTTTGGACCAGAGATCCATCCCTCCCCCCCCCCTCCCATATTGCTCCCACTGCTGCATCCATGGCAACATTGGGAGCTTAACTGCAGACAATTCAGCCAAGGCCACCAGCTACTTCAAAGCACACTCCCCAGCTTGAGGATTCTTGTCTTATTTTTAAGTTCCCACTGTTGCTATCATCAATGGGACATCATGAGTATGGACAACAGAGAGCACAAGGAACAAAAAGCCCGATACCGTTCCTGTGTCAGTTTAATGCTAGTCTCCAGCCTGAAGGCAAACCATTATTTTATCAAGGAGGAAGAGCACAAGAAGCAGCAGACAGCGTTCCCTTACACACACTCCTTTTGGCAGGAAATTCGAATGAGTAGGAAAAGATGGGGTCATGAGAGAAAGTCTGGTGGAACAGATAAGAGCAAGAAGTCAAAAGCTTGAGTAATTTCATACGAATAGTCCAGGCTTGCTCCCAACCATGCAAATGAATGTAAGAAGTATCTCCTTTCACTCGCAAAGCATTAACTCTTTAGCCATTAGTTACCATCATGCCAGCCTGCACAGCTCCTAGCCACCTTCAGTGAGGAATTACACTTATAGAATTTTCTTAAGTGAAATGGGATGCTCTCAGGTGTAGGTGACTGTCCCAAGCCCAAATCTTTACTACCCCTTTACAATATCAAGCATCTTGTGTATGTGTGATATTCTGGGACACTATCAGCGCAAGACAGTGAATAGTACAGTATCATATGGTGCAGAAGGACTCCAAGTCCTTCAAGCCCTGCAAACAAAGACAACCAGGCACCAGATACCAAACTTAGAAACATCCACAAGAATTAGTATTTTCTTAGTATAGTACCTTGTCCACTAATAGTCCTGAAGTATAACTCCCATTCACCTCAAAAATATGTAAAGAAAACACAGAACTAAGGGTGCCAGCAACTTGGACCTTTGCAACTGTTAGACACATAAAGTCTAGAGGTCTCCAGCAAACATTTTCAAAATCTGGCAATAGGTGTGTGATGCCTGTGTAGCAAGTCTATTGATACAGATTTCTCAGTCACTTTTTGCAAATCTTTCAAACATAGTTCACAGATCTCCACCAATGAGGTTCTTCAAACCAAGATCTCCCCAAGGCACCTCCCCAACACATCATTCTAAAAATCATCTCACCTAACATGGCAAAAAGAGAAAAGGGGTGAAAAAAGACCCCCTAGGCCCTGTCAGTAAGTTGTATTAAATCTTTCTTTCAGCCTCTAATTATTACTCCAGCTCTGAAGCACCTTATTAATCTTTGGTAAGAACCAAAGTTTTTTTTTTTTCCTCAGGAAGATTCATGTGGTCCAAATAAGCCATGAAACCTGAAAACTATCTCAAAAGCCACGGGGAAAGAGGGAAAAAAAAAAAAAAACACCAATCCACTCCTTTTCTTTTTCAGGAGAAGCACAGATTAAATGCAGTAAGTACAGTTCAGTAAAGTCTCCCTTCAGACCCCTTCCAGAAATTAGCATATCTGACACTGCAGTCTTCACATCACTAGTTTTAACTCCAGGTTTACACCTGTGCTGTCACAATTATTTCCATGAATGTGTCAAGATCCACAGTGAAATAGCTGAGGTTCCATACCTTCTCTAATTTTAGAAGCCCAAGCCTCAGAGACATTTTTCTGTTGATTAAAGGTTTTTCTGTTCAGTTCATTGATCATAAGGGCCTTTTACAAGACTCTGAGTTATCTAAAGCTGATTTCAAGTCCACAAAGTGCTAGCATGTTCTGAGGTGAGATTTCACATTGGCTCTGAATACAGACAAGATGCTCTGGGAACGGAGGCAAAGAGAAAAGTAACTTGCCTAGACAGACTTGTCATCAAGTGCAAACCTAACCAGAGTCCTAAGCCAATCTTTGAGAATGTGTCTGACTTATGCCACTGAGCCAGGCAGTCACTCCCAATAAAATCAGGCTAATTTTTAAAATCAGGACCTTGATTATAAGCTCTTTGAAACCAGTTAAAACCTGGTACAGCTACAGCGGCCAGAAAGCAAGGAAGAAGTGACCTTGAGCAGAATTTGCACATTCTTTATTTCTGCAAACACTTACTAGACCACAGAAGCAAAGAGACCATTTCATACTGACTAGGAGGTCACAGTTACGCTACTGAACTACAAAGCTCACAGTCCAGATCATGGGGTGGCTGATGGTGCTGAACTGTTGGTGCGCTCTGGGACTGCCTTCTTGGGAGTGAGCTCAGGCTGGTGACCATCCACAAGCAGCAAGTTGGAGGCGGTCATCCTACTCTGTATGAAAGCTGTCCTTGCTATACCAGGTTATGTCAGAGAGGACTCTTTGCTCCTCTTTTATTTTACCTATCCTACTTACAAATAATAATTTTTTAAAAAAGAAAACACCATCCAAGTATCCCTTCTGAGATATACCAGAGAGATATTTTTGGTTTTGAGTTCTCTTTTTTCGCATTTTCCTCTGTAGGTGTTGGCAATACTTGAAGGTAGAACCAAATCCTCGAACAAGATCTAAGCAGACCTAAAGCACAGCTAAAGCATTATACCCCAAATACTGCAGGTCCATCTTGATTTGGTGCTAATTCACAGATATTTCCTATGCATAGCCTGTAACTGAAGATATTGAGGTCTATTACTGTTATTATTTTTAATGATAGTTTAGGGGATTGCTAATGGGATAGTAGAGTCTTTCATAGCCTGAGCACAATCCACACTTGGTATAGAAGTGGCTGAAAGTCACTAAAGTCTAGTATGTGGAAGGAAGGCACAGCATGGTCAAGAAAAGGTATGAGAGGGGATCACGCACAAAGCTCAAAATCCTCTTGCCTTTTTTCTCCATCACATCTCCATGAGGAGCCATGCCAGAATACAGAGATTGGAATTGCAGCCTTGATCATAAATAACCTTTGAGATCTTGTCATAAATAACTTTTGAGACTCTTGCCATTTACTTTCTCATTTATACATTGCAGCTGAAAGATCATACTGTATAGTACTGCTGACAGACCCCCTTCCTCAACCTCGGAGCCATGCCAAACACCCACAGAGAGGGAAATATAACCCCAAAAGTACAAGCCCAAAGCATCCCTTTTCCCTGTTAGCTGTTTTTGTCAGTACCCACTGGAAAACATCACAGCTGGGACAGCAGCTACTGGCAGAATCCCACGTATACTCTTGGTGACTTCTGTCTACTAAACCAGACCAATGATTTGACCATCAGAAAAAAGAATGAAGCTAGAATAAACACAGAAACATTTTTAGAGAGAAAATACATATCTGCTAAGCCTATTTCTCACCCTTTCCTGAAGAGTTCTCTCCTCCCTCTGCCCCACTGCCCCCACAAGCAAGAGAAAGTTTCCTGAAGAAGCCAGCACCAAACTAATCTCACAGCCTTATTACTATTTTCCTTCCATAATTCAGCAGACTCTGCGCATACTGCCTTCCTGTAAAGCTCCCCCAGAGACCAGATCAGTCCCTCAGAGGAAGAAGAACTCCCCCATACCTCTCCATGATCCTCCCCTCTGCTGTCTCCAGGCGAATTCAGGACCCACCAGAGCCAGCTGTTTGGGCTCCCTCCCCTGTCTCCAGGGTGGCATTTCACTCTGTCACAAACCAGTCAGAGGTGAGCTGGGCTGAAAAGCCCAAGTTCTCTCAAGAAAAACAAAAAACGCCTGTGGGCTCAGGCTGTGGAGGCTACACCTACAGTGCAGTTCTTCATCCTAGAACGGCCATGCTGGGAAACCTCTTTTAGAAGAAAGGACTAGGATCTTATTGCAGGATCCATGCCCAATTATTAACCTTGTAAATATTTCAGGTTACACAGCATATTATACCTTTAGCTTATTGATATGTCCATTGACTATTAAAATTAATCTTTCATTACACTAATTAATTATGATAGTGATTTGGCAATTATCTTCTGTAAGGTTTGGCTGAGACCAGTTGCAACGTCTCTTAGTGCCTTTAAAATGTGCTCCAGATACTTGCAGAATACGAGACGAAAGATATGACTTTATTAGACCAAAACTGGGCTGCTGACAGCTCTCCTGGAATATGTATTGACATTCTTGCTGTTTTAAAAGCTACAGACTATATGGCACAGTGTATAAAAACCTTGGGTGCAGGAGCAAAGAAAGATATGCATAGGTTTAATATGTACAGCTTTGCCCTTTTCGTATTCCCACTGAGGTTGGAATTAAGGTAGAAATTTCATCACAGAATCTGGCTTATGGATGGCCTGGAAAATTCATGGAGGCATTTGTTCCAGAGACACGACTAAGTCCTTTCTTCGATTGGAGGAAGCTTATGTCATGCACTGCAGAATATGGTTTACTAATCGCCAGTGCTGGTTTGAATGGCTCCATGGATCAAAACTGACTTTACATAGTGGTGCCGAGCACATTTGCCATTCTCCTGCATTGATCATTAGGATGCTTTGCTTGCAAGGATCATACTGGGAGACATTTCTTTGATGTGTGAAAATGTGGGACAGAGCTGAAGCTTTTACAGGAGCTGCTTGGCTACAGGTAAAGAAAGCCACAGCTTCGGGGAGAGCCATTGCAAGACAACTAGAGGCTGCTTGTTCTGCCTTCCTATTTACAGGGTGAGCATAGCTCATGCTGTCTTGGCAGGGTGGAGATTTTGTTTCTGTGTTTTGGAAAAGCTCATCCGAGTGCAGCCATCACATGTCATTTCAGCAGGAGCTGACTTTAAGCTCTGTCCTTTTGTACCCTATCACCACCCCTTTCTTTTCTGCTCTCTTCACCCTTGCTTAAGGTAAGCTAAAGCTGCGCCTTTGTGACGGTCAGTAGTCACTCTGAGCCAGACCTCTAGTCATTTTGAAATTAGTGTGAACACTTCCACTGACTGAAATTGGAAGAGGATTAGACTTCTATGCAGTCAGCTCCATTGAACCATAGCAGACACGGTCTGCTCATGTTCACTAGCTTCTCAAAAACATGTGTAATAATTTGGCTGTCTGTGATTGCCTCATTCTCTTACAAATCGCATGCCCTGGGGAGAATAGTGCACTTCCCACTCCTGCTTACCTTTCTACCGTGTGGTCATAAAGAGGGCTCTTGCTGTAGTCCTTGGGAGAACAGCCATTGACTTTAGTAGACTTTGGACCAAGTCCTCAGCCTGAGTTTTACTCCTGGCAGCATCCACATTGCCTGTAAACATTTGACAATGGATTCATTATGGACTGAGCACTGCACAGTCTTCGCAGTCCTGCAGTCTTTAGACCTTGTGGGCAAATGTTCAGCACACGTGGAGGGTATTTATCTCCTTTCATGGCTGATCAACAGAGAGGACACGGCCAGGGAAGCAAGTTCATTGTTCTGTGCCCATATGAGGTGGCTAAACATGAAATGTGTAGCTCCATTTCTGGCTGATCATTGAGGTCTGCAGTCTGCAGCCAAATGATTCGCTGCATGTGCATACTGCACCGCTCTTGTCCCTATGCCATCCTCCTCCTGAGTGTCCACCAGCATCATCCATCCCCAGTTTGCATGACAACACATTCATGTAAGGTCCATGAACGGAAATGTGTTTGGCTACAGTGAATCCTGTGAATCAAAGTGAATACAGTGAATCAAAGGATTGGCCATGGATGCAGGAAGAGGACACAACAGAAATTTATGGTGAAGGCAACATCGGATTGATCTATCTGAGTTTCTGGCTACAGATTTCAATTGTGAAGTACACAGCAGCATCCTGGGGAGGAAGGGATGCTGCTGGCAGCCAAACTCCTGGCTGAAGCTTTGTACTCTGGAAGAGAAAATAAAATTCCTGGGAGAGAGAAGAGCCTTGGAGAGACTCAGCATTATACTGAGATAAAGCGATGGTCTTCAGGAAAACTCATTCTTGGATTTTGCTTTTTCAGTTTGGTAACAAAGAAACTCACGTGTGACTAACACTGCTTGGGACCTCCAAAAGCCAGTACGGGTTACCAATGACTGCTTTATCTCTACAAAGTTGATAATGGGGGTTGCTGGCTCCACTCTTGGTAAGCTGAAGTAACTGTACTGATGTAACATGTAAATATTTGAGTGGCTTTGCTTTTTCAGATGAACTCCCACTGCCCGTCTTCATTTTGGAGGCAAAGGCAGCACATCTGGCATTTGGAAAAACAACAACATCAACAAAACCCCCACGCTATTAATATTTAAAAACTGTCTCCTGCACACAAATACAGAAAGTTTATTATCACTTCTAATTGCATAGGCCTGTGTAATGGGTTTATGTAACATGTAGGCTTTTCTACTGAGCTCACCACTATAGGCTTTGAGAGCCTTGGAAACATTAAATAATTTAGCCTCAAAATACCCCCTAGTGGTGTGGTTCAGTGTCATTTGTCTCCATTTTACAGATGAGGAACCAATGTAAAAAAACTTCCAGTGGTCTCCCTAAGGTCACTGAAGGAGCTTGTGGCAAAGCTTCAAAATCTTGTGCATCTACTTTTTTTTTTTTTTTTTCCTGAAAAAAGGGCTCTGGGCCAAAGCAAAACTCATAAATACTGTAACTGGGTTTTGGAGACATTACAACCTGCAGTCAGATTTCACCTCATTGCCTAGAGCTACAGAAGATCTATAAATAGGAAGTCTTGGACTGGACTAAATTGTGGTGTACATAGCAGAAATGTATCTAGGACTTAGTAGTTTCAAAGTGATGACCCAAATGATGAACTGATAGTTCACCTTAAAAGAGGAAAATAACATCATGAGGAAAGGTAAAAAGGCTTTCAAAAATAGATACTAAGGGGAGAAGAATACTTTCCTGTTTCATCCTCATTTAGCAAGTAGTTTTGACTAACCCACCTTTTTTAGTATTCTACCCTGTCCTCAAGGGAAAATCCTTGCAATACATAGACAGAAAAGCTGGGTAATGGAGGAGTTCTAATGAGATATTTTCATTAAAAAGTTTTTAATACACTGAAATGTTTCACTTTGACATTTGCTAAAGAAACCTTAACCTTTCATACTCTTTTAAGAATTGATCAGCCCTGTAGAGAAAACAAGAAAATTTCTATATATTTTTTAAAATAGAATCAAATAACTCAAAACAAAACACGACATTGACATTCAAAGGAAGCACTGACCACCTAAATTTGATTTCTCAAGTTACGGTGAAATAAACAGCTTATTTCCCGATCCTGCCAAAATTTCTGTTTTGATCCAAACCAGCTCTGCACTTCTGGCTTGGCCGCCAAACCAGAAAATGATTTTCTTTTCACTCAGTTGACTTCTTCTTTTAAACTCAATTTTAACCCTTCAAACGTTGTCCAGTCATGTCCACACATTTCATAGGAAGTTTCTTTCTTCATGGCAGTGTAAACTGAAGGCTTATATTCAATTTGCTCTCCTAAAATTATACTGACAGTGCAAATCTGGATCTGAAATTTGTGGATTGCTGCACCTCAAATCCATTGGGGTCACATATTTCAGTCCTGATGGATCTGCTTGTTGCAGCTTGGGAAGTGTAGCAGTGTGCCAGTCCTATACCTGCATCTGAATTCCAACTTTATCACTTTCAAAAGCCACCAAGACTTACACAACAAATGCAATCACATTAATTCAAGGTCCTATAGCAGAAGTGGTAGGAGAAGAAGCATTCAGCTAAAAAGAAATGGAATAGCATAAGGATAAACAGACTACAGCCTAAATATCAGAAAATAAAGAAGAATATTCGGCTTGGGAATAACCTATCCCAGTGCGTGGAATGCGAAGACTTGACAAAGCATTGGTAAGTAGCCTATAGAACTATACCAAAACTCTTGGCACTATCAGCATGTTTTCAGTCTTCATGGCTCCACCCACAGAGACCCATCAGAGCAGTTCTCAGTCCACTCTTCTCTAACATCTGGTGCAAGAATGTGAACCCAGGTGCCTCAGTTTTAGACCTAGAGAAGTCCTCTTTAATTTCACTGTTTATGATGAGCCCATTAGATCAGAGTGGCTCGTCTCTTGGACATGATGGGCTCTGTGGATGAAAACCAGATTGTGCAAGCTGAAACCAAGGAAGATGGAGATTATGCTGGCAAGCAAAAGAAAGCATTTTCAATAGTTTATGATCCCTCTGTGGCAGCCTTTCCATATTGTGAACAGCCACAAACAGTCTGTTCAGACAATGCTCTAGGAAAGGCCTCAGAGCATGGACAGAGAATGCCGAAGCAGAGGTCTCTGCCATCCCCATTTGGCTAGAAGACTCCACTCCATCCTGGCACCTCATGTCCTGGCCTTGGGTAGCCAAGCTTTTGTCACCTTCTGTTTGGATTACAGGACTGCAGTGACCCTTTGGAGAGTCCAGCTGGTACAGCTCCCTGCAGCAACATGAACAACTCTGAGCACATCTTACTTGTCCTGTGCTGCCTATGCTGGCTCCCCACAGAACTCACAGCAAAATTCATGGGTTTGTTCTTTATCCTCATAGCCTGGGCCCAAGACATTAAAAACATTGCAGAAAGCTCTCAGTTGCAGATTCTGTTCTTTGCCATAGTGAAAGTCTATCATTAAGGGAATACTTCCTTGGCCAAGTGATGGAGTTTTCTTGGTGACAAGTCTTGATATGGTGACAAGTATTGATATTTTGATTTCTAGGGGTGGTTCTTCCACAGACTAGCCCAAGCCTTATGACTTTTCATTCGTGCTACCAAGTTTATTTCTTTATCAGCGCTAATCCCATTTTTAAAAAGGGTAGAAAGGAGGACCCTGGGAACTACCGACCTGTCAGCCTCACCTCCGTGCCTGGGAAGATCATGGAGCAGATCCTTCTAGATGCCATGCTTGGGCACATGGAGGACACGGAGATGATTCAAGATAGCCAGCATGGCTTTACTAGGGGCAGGTCCTGCCTGACTAACCTAGTGGCCTTCTATGATAGAGTGACTAGGTCAGTAGATAAGGGACGACCTATGGAAGTGATCTATCTGGACTTTAGTTAAGGCCTTTGACATGGTCCCTCACAACATCCTGCTTGCCAAATTGGAGGGATACGGATTTAATGGGTGGACTGTTCAGTGGATAAGGAATTGGCTGGATGGTCACACCCAGAGGGTGGTACTCAATGGCTTTAAGTCCAGATGGAGAGCAGTGACAAGTGGTGTCCCTCGAGGGTCCGTGCTGGGTACTTCTTAACATTTTTATCAACGATATAGACAGAGGGATTGAGTGCACCATCAGCAAGTTAGCAGATGACACCAAGCTGTGAGGTGTTCTCAATACACCGGAGGGAAGGGATGTCATCCAGAGGGACCTGGACAGGCTGGAGAGGTGGGCCCAGTTGAACCTCATGAGGTTCAACAAAAGCAAGTGCAGGATTCTGCACCTGGGAAGAAACAATCCTCAGTATAAATACAGACTGGGGGATGAGGTATTAGAAAGCAGCCTTGAGGAAAGGGACTTGGGGGTGCTGATGGACGAGAAGCTGGACATGAGCAGGCAATGTGCTCTCGCAGCCCAGAAGGCCAATCCCATCCTGGGCTGCATCAAAAGAAGTGTTGCCAGCAGATCCAGAAAGGTGATTCTGCCACTTTGCTCTGCTCTGGTGAGACCTCACCTGGAGTACTGTGTGCAGGTCTGGAGCCCTCAATATAGAAAGGACATGGACCTGATGGAGCGGGTCCAGAGGAGGGCCACTAAAATGATCAGGGGGTTGGAGCACCTCTGCTATGAGGACAGGCTGAGGGAGATGGTGTTGTTCAGCCTGGAGAAGAGAAGACTCCGGGGAGACGTAATAGCAGCCTTCCAGTACCTGAAGGGGGCCTACAGGAAGGCTAGGGAGAGTCTGTTTACAAAGGCCTGCAGTGACAGGACGAGGGCCAATGGTTTTAAGTTGGAGAAGGGGAGATTTAGATTGGATATTAGGAAAAAGTTCTTTACTATGAGGGTGGTGGAACACTGGAACAGGTTGCCCAAGGGAGGTGGTTGAGGCCCCTTCCCTTGATATATTCAAGGTGAAGCTCGACAAGGCCCTGGGCAACCTCGTCTAGTTGGCGGTGTCCCTGCTGACTGCGGGAAGGTCGGACTAGATGACCTTTGGAGGTCCCTTCTGGCCTGGACCAATCTATGAATCTATGAATCTATGAATCTTTAACATAAACGTGAATTTGCTCCCTGTATGTATTAAAAAGGGAGGGGGAAAAAGCAAAGTGAAAAGCACATTTATGTTAAAGTGCCTAAGTCCTAGAATGAGGATGGAAGCAGAAGACGAGCATAGAACAGATGCTTGTATATTAGGCTGATATTTGTGTAAGTGCTCAGATGCACATCTGTGTTTCCACAGTATCTCTTCTTGACCGGTAGCTTACTGGTACAAGGAAAACACATTAGCTCAGTCCACTTTGACAGAGGCTTAAAGACTTGTGCTGTATCTGACATTTGTTGTACATCAGAGAACATACAGTTAGTTATCAAAATTCATTCAGTAAGCATAATTTGTTAGACTGGTGTCTTATGATTTCCTAGGGAAGTCCACACACAACTGCAACTTCACAAACAGCCCCTTCTCATAACACATAGTGTTTACTCAGGCCCAAAGCCACTTTTATTGTAACATAAGGAAGGTGCTTTTCTCCCACTTTTTCAGTAACACGTCCTGTCTCTTTCTTAATATTTAAAGAAGTTCTGATTTTGAGGGGGATGAGATATACTTTTGCTTGTATTTCTGAGCAGTGCTAATTGTCCCTTTGTCCAGGTCTTCTCTCTCTGGTCCCATCTTTTCTGGCCACCGATTGTTTTGAATTATGTTGATCCGGTATCAGGTTTCCAAGCATATCAGATTGTTTCATAAGAGCACAAACTCGTTGTTTTTGAGGCTTGGAATTACGGTAGATGCAACATAGTCCAATCCACCGACTTTCTAGTCTTAGGATTTGGGGAACTGGTAGAAAACGATAAACCATCTCTGACTCCTTCCAGTGACAGCTCATTCTCTCTTTCCACTCCTGTATTATGAAATGTCTTTCTGGAGAGCTAAAAGATATATATTCTGTAGGTAGGAATAGGTGTTCACAGCAATGCCGGGCATTGAGAAACTCTGAGAGAGATGGATCTTTGCATGGCAGGAAGGGAATATATCCTGATAGAATGGTCTCGAATAAAAATGACGAGTGAGGTCCTCTTCCGGCATAGAGAAAAGTGATGTCCCCAGAACAGGAATGACACAGTTAAGCAAATCCCTAAAGCTAGGAAAATGCTGCAGAAAAAGAGAGGCACTGACGGATATCTGATTTTTTTTCTTACAAACTCTGTCTTTCAACATAGCCACTTTTCAAACACACTTTCCAAGAATGCTGGTGTGATCAGTTCTTTGTTGTTGGTTTTTTTTTTCCCCCTTGAATACTTAAAAGACTAAGTGTATTTCAATGCCTTTCAAAGTCTTTCACATCATGAGAGACATACCTGTATATTTGTGCAAACTGGAAATGGATGAAAAATCACATGCTTCATTGGAACAACCACAAATAATCAAAGCTGAAATGAAAACCAAATATTCTGAAAAGACTATTTTGATCAGTAGTTGTTGTTCAAAATAGCATACAAAAATATTCCTACAATCCATTCTGAAGAACAAAAACACTGTAGAAATGTCAAAGCTTTTCCCAGATATATTTAGGGATGGACTAACCAAGACAAAATTTGTAGGGAAAGGTACTACCATCTTTTATTAGGCAGACAGAGAAAAATGGGGGGAAAAAGAGGCATGAGTTTGTTTTTCAGGTTGGAAGCAGAAAATTTCAAGCTGTATTGTCTGTCTTAGATCTAAAATCAGTCCAATAAAAGACCTGTTTCAGTCTGTCTGAAAAAACTTTGCCTTGCTGATATCCTTAGGCCATCACAGCTGCAACAACGTTCTTACTACATGTAAGGTATTGAATTCTTTTGTCTTATTCAGAGGCCTGGAAGGGACCATGACAGGTCATCTAGTCCATCTTCCTGACTTCAGATCAGAATCAAATACACCTATGTCACTCCTGAAACTTATTTATCTAATGTTGTCTTAAAGACCTCTAATGAGAGACTGCATGACCTCCTGAAGCAATCTTTGTCTTACCTGAACCTTTCTTACTGCAATTTAAACCCATTACTCCTTTGTCCTATCCATCATGGCCATGGGGAATCACTTCCTCTCTTTGTCTTTTCCACAACCTCTTATGTTCTCGAAGACTTGTTATCCTCTTAGTTTTCCCTTCTTTAAGTTAAACAAACCCAGTTCTCCTACAGTTATCTCACTGGTCTTTTTCTCTAGGCTATTTCTGTCTCTGACTTTTATGTATTCCTAATTATTTCTGTTGCTGTCCTATAAACTGTGTGCGTTCTGAATTTTTCTTGGAATCCCAAAGTACTATTTGCTCACCAGTATGGAATATGGTGCATGATCCCAAAACAGAGTGAGCATAGAGGCTGATTTCACTCTTTAAGGAACAAGTGACCTTTCCTGCCTCAAATTAGTACCCCTAGAGCACAACAGCATGTTGGAACCCAAACTTGAGGTGAATGTATATGCTTTTCTCATTGGGAATTTTCTTTTGATCCCAAGAGAAGGTAGTTACAGCAGACTAAGGCAGGGTTCCATTAGGGGAAACAGTTCTGAGGCATCTAGCAGAAAACAAATATTTTGTACTAATAAAATTTTCAGTTTTCATATGGACAAGTTGCAGGCTCTTAGCATTACACAGGATGCAGGAGGTTATTATTAGCACCAACTCTGCTTATCAGATGGGAAAAGCATAGTACAAAGAAATAATGAGATGAAGCCCAAAGCCACATAAGGAGACATAAACATAAGGTAGACTAGAAAAGAAGATTTAGTGATTTTCCTTTTTTTTATTTTCTCCCCCCACTGCAGACTCTGGAACTGAATTTTTCTCTAACCTAAGGGGGAGATGATTAAGCCCAGGTTCAGCCTGAAATCCACTGATGGAGCTGGGCAGAGAAGTCAGATGAACAAAGAAAGTGCATTTTCTTCATGTATCATGACCAGAGTAAGGCAATCTATTCTGCTGGAGCTGTATCAGAGCAATGTGATGGAATTCGTCTTCCACCCAGTGCCCAAGTAACACCTGTACCTCTTTGCCTTCAACAAAATGGCAAAAGGATAAGCTCAGATTAACTTTCATAGGGTTTTGTTGCAAAACAAGTGTGTAAAAAATGGTTTTAAGTGACCTAGATGATGTCTTTTCCTATCAGTGTTTAGCAATATCTGCCTCTGTAGATGATGTAGCTGTTAGTACTGTAAGGATCCCTTAGGACAAACTCATGTTGTAACACATTTTCTCTGCACCAAAGCCTACATAAATGTTAAATGAAGCCACTTTAAACAAATATAGGTAACAGAGGGAGAATAAGCCTGTTAACAGAATCAGCATTGCAGTCACTAAGTCATAATATTTTATTTATTTATTATCTCATAATACCTATAACAAAAGTAACTAGATGCTATAAAATAATACTTACAGGCATAGAAGTTGAAATGACTCACCATGTCCAACCCTTCATAAAAGCTCCTCTGACTCACAGTACTCAATGAAAGAAAGAAAAGAAAGTATAGCCCCTTTCCAACCCCAAACAGTGTTTAGTTGAATGCCTGGCTGAGCACAACAGCTGTAGCTCGTGATGCTTTCATAAACACAGCCTCCACAGCCTTAGATCATCACACAGGGTGTGGACCTTCAAGCTGTAAGGGGGACAGAGGAAAGAAACACGTTTTTTCCAGATGTGGCCTACTGTCAGCTGCTGGACTGAACCAAGCCAGATAATAGAAAAGGTGATGGAGAGGACAAAAGTAACAGGAAGAAGGTTCTCAGCACAGAGAACAACAGCAAACAGCATGGTAAAGGGATCCAAAGCACTCCACCTTCTGCTACATGAAAAACCAAAAAGATAGCAAAAGTAGGGAGCAGGGGTATCTGTGCTGCGTGTTAAGGTAAATTAGGTAATTGTGAGAAGAAGACTACTTGGTCTGAAATACAGGGAGAAAAGCTGTCCATGTCATAACTAGGAGCAGCAAGGGAATCTAAGAGGGCCTCTTTGGCTAGTATCAGGCTATACTGGGGAAAAAAAAAAAAAAAAAAAAGTGGCATTGGAGGGCTCTAAGCAGAAAAACAGCAAATACAACTTCTGTCCATTATTCTCAGCAAAACACCTGATTTCCCCTCTTCTGGCATTTGTGGTCCACCTCTCTCAAACTCAGCCTCAGCAATTTCTTTAACACTTAGAGCTTGAGCAGATAGCAAGGAAAGAACAGTGTGGCCAGTGAAAAGAAAATCAGCACCTTTTATTGAGCACTTCTTTCCTCCATTTCACATCTTTTTTTTCCCTTTCCTTCCAAACCGAGACATGAAAACAACATAATGCAGAGGTACTCAGATGGCGCTGCCAACACAGTGCATAGGAAAACACATTCCCTCCCTGACTCTGATAATTTAGCTTTGTTTTAGTTTCAATCTAATGAACATTTATGCTGTAGCCAATCTTCAATTTATACCCATCTAGTCCAAAGCACAATTATATGCCGAGCGTAAAATGCAGCTTTGACTCATAATAATAAGATTGGCACTGGGTCTGGCAGTTTTTCACACTTCATTTTCATGCCTGCAGCCATATCAGTTGGGCAATGGTTTTGCCATATCTCCTAAAAAAAGGTCAGGCTGGCAGACAGAGGGGACGACTGGGGGAGATGTAATATTGGAGTAGGACACCTTCTGAGATACCTAGGGATCTCCAGAAAGGGATGTGGAAGAGGCACTTTCTCAGAGAGATGTCTACGTCGAAGAAAAAAACAAGACATGCTTTTCACTCTGTGTTTGCTAATCTAAATTTCTCTGTCTTCACTCTTGCTTGGACCAGAAGTTTCTGTTTCACATAAGCCCACTGGTAAGTTAGACCTTTTCCAGTGCAGACCTAATCCTATGGTTCATTTGAGTGCCTTATGGTGGCAAGTGTGCTCAGAAGGCCATTTTCAACTACTTTAAAAACAGAAGTATTGCCTATTCAAAACACTCTAGCAGACTTTCCACTAGGAAAAGGCATTCTTGTGCTTAATTTAGAAAGTCAGGATGTATCAATAATATTCTTGGCTTTGCCTCTGACTTGGCATGAGATACCAAAGTCATCTTTTAATCTCCTTCTCTCTCTCTGCTTCATTTTCTTCATCAGTAAAATAAAGTGAATGATACCCAACTCTCCCAGGTAGCAGACTCTAAACTAGTCAATGTCAATTGTAAATGTGCTTTGAGATTGCAGAGTGGAAGATGCTAAAAATGAGATGAAGAAGAAATAGGTCCCCTAACCATTCTTTGGAGTCCTCTCACAGTTTCAGCCTATACAGCTATTCATTTCCTGTCTATGTCTTGTGTAGAGTTGCGGCTGCTAAGCAATGTACCAAAACAGCTCCTGGTGAAGAAATCTGTTGAGCACAATGGTTCTCATTCATAGAATCATAGAATCGCCTATGTTGGAAGGGGCCTTTCAGATCATCTAGTCCAACCATCAACCTAACACTGACAAAAACCATCACTGAACCATGTCTCTAAGCACTATGTCTACCCATCTTTTAAATACCTCCAGGAATGGTGACTCAACCATTTCACTGGGCAGCCTGTTCCAATGCTTAATAACCCATAATTCTGGCTGGAAGGTGGCTATGGATTACTCCTGTTTGGCATCTTCTTTCTTTTGGCTAAATACCAGACCCTGTTGCATTTTCACCTACTTAGTGCACTGGGAAGTCAGCTTGTCCTTTGTGTAAATTCCTTTGTTTCTTTATTTTTTCAACAATGGGAAAGAGTTCTTACCTGGCCTCTTTGGGGGAAATCATGCACAGTTGGTGGTGCCCAGAAGGGAGAAGCAGATGCTATTGAGATTTTCATGGTGTCCAAAATAGAAAGCAATTTATATGGACAATTAAGAAGAGCCACACGGGACTTTGGTGGTTGGAAGCTACAAGTCTGTAAGCAGGCAATTTCTAGGACTTAAAAAAAATTTGAATTCACCTGAGGCCATGCAAGAGAAGAAAAGCTATATAGAGAGAACAATTCCCAAGTTCATTCGCCAGGGCATTAAGCTCCTGATTTGCAGTGGAAATGCAATATGTGGTGTCCTGTCATCAACAGGATTTAGAGGTTAGAGAAAGCAGTTATCACAGACCAGGTATGAAATTGTCACAAAGAGTAAAGGCAAACCAAGCCAGGGTCTTTAAAAAATATTAGAAAAGGATCTCTAAAAGACTGTCTGTCCTGACCCTCATCTGCCTGTTACACTTACCCTCCTCTGATTCTCTGTGGCCTAGGTAATCCAAAATACTTTCTCTTTTCGTTCATGACATTGCACAGGAAAAAGACCTGAACAAGGGACAGAAATATGGTGGAATGGGTTATATGGCCGGCATTTATTTTCTTGTCATTGTTTTTGCTCTTTTGCCATTGGGCAGCTAGAGAATGTCAGAATTTTTTGTTGAGCTGACATTTTTCCTGCTGCTTCATCAAATAAGGGAGTTTCAGTTTCAGGCACAAAGGAGTTAAATCAATTTGCTTCTGAACAGCCCTAAGAAATCACTCAACTCTTTCAAGAGTCTCTGGGGAGGTGGTTGCTGTAGCCTGAGGGATGTGCAAGCTGAAGTCTCAGCAGCCACATTGACATTCGAAGGCATAAACGTTTCAAAGAAGGGACAGAAATTATGTAATTTCATCCTTCTCTAGATGACTATGGAGCTTAGTGCACTGCTTGCACTTGCCTTTTCCCTAGACATTGCTTTGGGCTGTCTTGTTAGATTTGGAGTCCCTCTGAGAATATGCTGCCTCTCAGCAATACGAAGAGCTAGAGGATGTTTCTCACTCAGATCTCCATAGCCGGAGTTGGCATAGGCTGTGCAGGAGCACTGAGAAATCATGCTTTGACTCACTCATCACTTTTTTGCACGTGTAAAGCTGGGGCAGCTCAAAAATCCCCTTATGAACCATCACCCTGCAGGATGGTGTGAGGTTCTCCTCCAGTTCTTTGGCTGCTGAATTGAACTGTTTCAGCTGAGTAGCTCCAAGGCTTCTGCTGCATGCAATGTAGGATCTTGCAGGGAATTTCTCCTCTAGTTGCTTGATTTAAGTCATATAAAACCTCTAGAGACACCTTTCCTGAAGCAGCCAGTCTCTCACAAGACTGAAACAATAACTTGAAAAGAAAGAAGGAATGGAGTGGTGAGACTAGATATAAGACCCAACTTACTTCAGGTACTGCTGAAGTCTGTATTTTCCCTGCATTTTTCATTGAGATTTCTATGGTGAAAGGAAGTATTATCCATCAAAGGACAAAGGCTTTACTTTGTTTCAGAACCTCTTACTCATCTACCCTCACTATCTTTTGTAGCCTGGATTGCCATCAGCAAGCTATTCTATGTTTTCATGTCCTTTTCCTGGCTGTTGTGCCACTAGACCTTGGCATTGTCTGAGCTAAAGTGCTTTTTTCTCTTTTTCCCTTTTCCTTCTTGTTGAAGTAGTATGTGTCCCACTCGTTGTTTCCTCAGTACTGTTTCTGGCACAACACATACAGACCTGTGTTTAACATAGATGTCTATATTTTATGAAGTCTTTAATTTCTTGCTATATGATATGTTTTGGCATTCTAAAGGAGAGTTTAGCTACTCACAGGTAATGCTGAAACTGGGGAATTTATGTGAGACGCAGTTCACATAGGGTTTGAGTCCTTGGTCTGAATCAGGATGAAAAGGGACCTGAAGTTGTCTCTCTCTCATAAAATGAGCACTTGGTTGATAGATATTCTGCAGCAGCAGAGCTCTTTCCTTTCCTGAGAAAATTTTCTAAACAGAAGTTTCATTGAACCCTGTTCATTACAAGTAAATCATCTGGTATCTACAAACTCAAAACTTCCCATTTTGTGGAATAGTTCAGAACTGGTTCTACTGATAAGGTCTTTCCAATGGAATGCCAAGATAGACGGCAGGTCCTTTGGGTACTTCTTGGGTTGCTGCTCTCCAGAGCAGAAGGCACTGCAGAAGAAGGACTTATTCCCCAAAATAAAAGGCTAGCGTGGAAAAGCAGAGTTCATGGGCATCCCAGAAGCCTGCTATATCTAGGCCCACAGCTCCACCACCTTGGCAGCCATACGAGATGAATAAATATGATATCAGCCTGCTGCTACTCAGCAGAACTTCTTGGCATAAGAATATCAAGCAGGAGATCCAGAGTCTTCTCTGTCTGATGTTTGTTGTTAGCCAGGACACATGCACAAAGATTAATTCTTGCTTCCCCATTTCAGAACTGCCAAGACAGATGTGAAGGTCAAAGGAATGACGTGGCAGTGATGTGGCATGCCACCACTCAGTGTGCACACGTTGAAAGGCTTATTCCATAGGGATGGGGAAAAAAGGAAATGAAAATTATTTCTTTTTTCTTTCTACCCAGTGCCAGGACCTATGTTTTAGCTGCAACTGAGACAACTCTAGAGAAAGGGACTGACAGGCAGAAGGAGGGAAGTAGGAACAATAGGACAAGACAAGATTAACCTGCAGAGAATAGGCAAAGAAATCAAAAGAGGAAGGTCAATGAAAAAGAAAGGGGAGAAAGAATAAAAGCGGAGGGAAATAACCCAACTAATTCAAAGGTAGGGGCAAAAATAACGAGAGAAAATATTCACTGAACAGACATAGAACAGAAGGAAACCATATAGGTTATCAATTCCAGCCTCCAAATACTACAGATAACAATGGAATAGACGTTGAGAAACATCCATAACCTCTGCTTCAATCCCCATTCCAATTCTAAATCAGAAACACCACAACTTGACAACACTTGCTGCAAAAGAGCAAATGCTGTTGTGACTATAACTTGTCCAGCCAAGACAATGGGGTGGATGAAGGGCCTTGGGAAGATCTTAGACTCATGCAATTGCACGCAGGTGGGCACATTCAGATTTCTTGCCCCACATGGCTATAGAGGAAGCCCAGATGAGCAATCACTCTAAACAATCCTTGCTCTTCAGTCCAGAAGAAAATTCTTTCCTGATCCCACATCCAATCAATGCTTTTAATTCAAGACACATCATTCAGGCAGTACCACTAGGAGCACCAGCATAACCCACCTACTATCCTGTCTTTAGCCTTGGCCAATTTCTTATTTGGGTAATTTAATGCTTCAAAGGAAGATCAATTTGCCCTCTCCCCATTCCTCATTCCTCCCACCCTCACATACACATCCAAGAAAATAAAGGCCTAGGAAATGAAGGGACTTCCTTCTTTACCCCAATAGTGGTCAGTGGGAGCTCTGAAGCATGAAATTAATTAATTAAAATATAAACGCAGTGTAATTCCTTCTATGAACTCAGCAAGCTCTTCTTTTTAATTATTTAAGTTCCTTGCCCTTGTTATCCCGTATGGAAGGCCAGAACTTCTTTCCCTTGAAGTTTAGAAACCTTCTCCAGATTTCCAAGCTAATTTATACTCATCTGATCTTTTAGCAGTGCTTTTCGTCAGCTGAAACAATTCTCCATCCTGGTATTTACAAAGAGTGTATTTATGAAAAAAAAACCTGTACTCCCTCTCATCTTTCTTTTGCTAGTCTAACCAAGCCACCCACGAACACTTTTTAAAGGTCTGCCTCTTCCCTTAATCATTCTCACAACTTCTTACTATACGTCACTTTCCCTTTTTTGATCAGAAGTGACCCAAATTGGCCACAATATTTTAAGTGAGGCCTTCTCAGTCCCTCATCTCAGTGAACTACTAAAATAATTCCCTTTCTGAAAATACCCTTGCCTGATACATCCCCGAATTAATCCTTTTCAAGGCAAAGTCATATTCCAGCAAAAAAGGCAAAGAAAATATGAAACATAAAGGAGATGCTGAACAGAAAAATGAAAGAATCCTGAGGAACAACAGACAGTTCTGGAGGGAGAAAAAAACCCACAACTTAACTGCCCTGCAAATGTAAAGACATAATCAGCTGTGTAGAAAAGGTAATTCAAAGGAATAATGGAAAGTCAGAAAGCTGAGGCAAGGCCCATCTATACAAAATCACAGTGTGCTATCTTTGCACGACCTCTCAGCTTCATGCCAAGTCTGACACTGCTTCCCAATGTCAGCGTTTTGGCAAAAGCAGGGCTGACAGTGTCACATTGGTGCTCTGAGTGCAAATAAAGTAGGGTGAGTGGATCTGTCCTGTGAGTCCTGAACAGGCCCTTTGCAGTGGAGCTCGTGGATCGTCTCTCCAGGTTGCAGAGCTTTTTGCCTAGTAATTTAAGACTTGGCACTCCTTGCATGCTTCTGTGTGTGCATGTGTGTATCTTATGTGTGTGTGTGTTTGGCATACAAAACCTATGGTGTCTTTCTTGAGCCCTAAAATTTTAAGGCCAATAATTTTTAATAAAAATATTTCACTGTCCCTTAGACATGCAAATATTGTCCTTTAACCTGTGAAAGAATATAATGGAAGATCTCAAAGTGTTTTAAGAATATTAATGAGAAGTTACAATAATCCCCAGGCAGTGTATGCTTATGTATCTTCTGTGTATCCCGCAAGGAGACAAAGTAAGTCCTGCACTAAGTTGCCTCACACTTTCCATAGTGAAATGTGATTATGCCTTTTTTTTAAAGTTCTGATGCTGAAGAAAAACTTCAACACTGAATCATTTTGCAGAACTTTAAAACAGAAGATAGGAGAGAGAGAAAGCTCTACATTTTGCTGTTATATGGTAAAGCTGATGGGGTTTGCCTTGTCAAAAGACAAATAAATAGATTAAATCCAACAAATTTTCTCATGGGTGGTTTGTAGAGGAGCATCTTTGTTTCTGCCAGTGCAGAAGGAAGCTCAACTTGCAGTAGACATGCGGTATGTCAATTCATTTCCATTGTATTGGCAAGAAGCAACACATACAAGACAAATTTATCAAGCTATCTGATAGTCTGAGAGCCAAGAATTCTTCTTCCAGCTCTCTCCTCTGCTCTCTGCTTTCCTCCATACACATGCGTGCACAAATAAAGGCAAATCTGCCACTCCTGCAAGCATAACACTGTAAAGTTCTGCAGTTTTATTGTGGGTGTTTATCATAAAGCATCCTTATCTGTTATCTGCTTATAGAGGAGGCTTTGGTATGTTATTTCAGAGTAATAGCCGAGAGCGAGTTAAATTGCATTAACCTTTAAAGCTGGCATTAATGGGTAACCGTGTCAGGAGACTATATTACTGTACAATTTCCTTTTGCTGTTCTTATGCTGGCTCTGCATTTAGAGTATTTTTTGCTGTTAGTGCCATCACAGACTTTGAGCTCTGAGCACAGCACTCGTGCTCTAAGGAAGCACTCAGCTGGAATAAACGTAGGACTGGCTTTTCCTAACCACTGACAGATAACAGGAGAGAAGGCAGATTCTCATGACAGAGGCTGCACATCTTGGCCTTTGGCACAACCAACAGGTGATTCTGTACATGCTCCACACACCCATGATTCTCACCTGCAATGAGGTGACTTCAGGGCCAGACTGCACTCAGAGCCTGAAGCTAGTAGGTTAGGACTTGCTATTGGACATATCAGTGCAGTATATAAGAGACAAGTCCCCTCTTATTGTTTCCCCCTGGAAAGAGAGACCTTAAAACTGAGATTTTTAGATGTGGGGATTAAACCATATGAGCTGTACTATGTTCTCTGTTGCTCTGACAGGGAAGACTTCTGCAAGGTACTCCAAGTGTGCAAGCCCAATATAACAGCAGCTTTCCATGAACAGGGACAGCTGGAGCTACTCCAGATGTATTATGGTATAAATGGAACTGGAACGTGTCCTACCACTTATCAGATATTCTCTTCTATGTATTAATTATACACGTAAAAGTCCTGTATTTAGGAATAATCGCAATAATTTATCACTTTCAGAGAACTGTAATTGCGAACACAACATAACCATTTGTCAGCTGTTTCAGATGGAAAAGAGTAGGCTGGGAGAAGGCAGCAGCCTCTTTGATCACATTTTGATTGGGAAGTCTCTTCATTACAGGTTTTGTTTGTGGACCCTCCTCCCACTCATAAGTCTTCAAGCCTTCTTCACAAGCTGCTTATGAAAGAATACCTGCTACACTTGACACACCTCCCATCGAAGTCCCTCTTGATTTTTGGAGGGAGAGCTAGTAGGACAATGCACAACGTCCCCAAACAACTGAGGCCAAGGTTCTGAAAATATACAGTTGACAAAAACAGCAGTGATCTGCAAACTTTTCACAAATTGGGAGCCATCAGATTTGGCATGTGGTAGACCAAAGAGACATTTCTTCTGCAAAGGGGATGAGGTCCAGAGTCAGTTGGAATACTTCTCAGAAATACTTCTCTAGTAAGAGCAGACATGCCTACTCCCTAGGCACCTACATATGGGACACACCTGGGGTGACACAGCAAAGGTGCATGTTACTTGGCTGCCATGCAGATGAGTACAGCAGAAGAGCCTAAATATAAGGGAATATGTTTTGTTTTGAAGCACTGTTGCAATAAAGGTGCGTGTTAAATACAGAGCTGCTAGAGTTTCTTGCCAAAAGCTAACATTAATTGTTTAAATTAACATTGCAATTAACACGCAACTAAAATAAATACTTTCTTTTTCCTTTTCCTCGTTTCTTTGAAGAAAGTCATAACTGACTGTTTCACAAGCCTCCCCTGGGAGCACACGTGCTGTGCTGCCCTTTAAAATGGAACCATGCATCCTCTTCTCCCTGGCTGACCAGTGAGGCTGGGCAGTGCAGGCTGAGGAGGCTTCCAGGCCCTTGCGGGCACCTAGCTTTCTGCCTTCTTATGAACCCCTTTTTTTTTGTCACCAGGGTTGTTCTCAGTGGTGTCTTTTTTACCATCTCCCCAGAGAGGTCTGACACAGCCCCTATCCAGATAACCATGTTTCCTCCTTCTTGCTGTAGGGATTTACCATCAGAGTGCGATTCAGCTTATGGTATCGACAAGAATGGAAGCTTGCACATCATTTAGGACTGGTCTGGGACTGTAACGTTTTGGGCAGCTGCCTAGGTGGTGAAACACATGGCACCTACAAGTCTGACCCATTTTTGCCTGAAGCTATCAGTACACAGCCCTAAAGGAGTCTATCAAAAGCCTTTATGTTTTTATTTCAAACAGCAGAGATTCACTCTATTAGTTCCAGAGGTGCCGGTTACAAGTCCCAGGGTGTCAGACAATAATAGGCGCACGTGTACTTGCACACCAGTAAGGCCCTGCTTTGGGGGGAACGACTCTGGGCCTGCAGCACTACAGAGGGTTTTGAAACAACGTGTTGCATTCAGAGCAGTAATAAGGATCTCTCTCTCCCCAAGGAAATAAAGGGAAAAAATGACAATCATTGCTAGAAATGGTGTTTATTTTTCTTAAAGATAAATGAAATTAAAATTTGGATGAGAATGATGGATGCCGCCAGTCAGAGTTCCTCTTCTTACAGCAGCCAATGCCTCTTTATGTACCCGTCTCATGAAAGTGTCAGAGATATTTAAAAAGAAAAAAAAAAAAGAAATATGCTAAAATTAAAATGGAGAAGAAAAAGTCATTTCACACATTTAATGGCATAATGAAGTCTTTTTAATGTAATTTTCTTTACTCTTCTGATTACATATTCACAAAGAGAATCTTCACTTCCATCTTTATTAGACACTGTGTTTGTCATCATTATGGGTTAAGTATTTTCATAAACATTTGATGAATATTAACCATTTAAAATAAAAAATAACAGTTTATTCTCACTGCAATGACTGCTGCACATGGAGATATTAATAACAGAGCAAGTCACATGAAATTACACACCCCTGCAGCCTCATCCCTGTGTGCAAGGAAGCAGTGCAGAGGCTGGGAGACGAGAGACTCTCAACCCAGCAAACATGCAGAGGAGCTTGCAAAGCTGGATCCTAGCTAGACCTATAGCCAAGGCTGACAGTGATCACAAAAGACCAATGAATCCCCCTGTCAGAGACTTGGTGTTCCTGAGTCCTCTCTGCGGGTCACATAATAACAGGCTGTTTCTTTGCTCCTTTCCCAACATGAAGTGCATTCTTCTCTTCCCTGTGCTTGCAAGGGGCTAATCCAGCCCAGGCTTCAGTGTAACATTCTGGTTAATTTATATGTTGTCTCTAGCTGGTGCAAATGTCCTAACAAACACATTTTTAAACATTATCTGTTCTCTACAGCAGAGGAATGACTTCCTACAACAAACAGTTCCAGAGCCAAGTGCCACAGAAAGAGGAGGAGGAATGAACACTAGAAAAGAAGGTCCACCAAAAAGAGGTTGACTGGAGTTGGGTAAAAACATAACCTGATTAATCTGTTTTTAAGTAGAGCAGAAAAATGCAGACATAATGTTTTGGGTCAATAAGAGCACCAGTTATAATGAAATTACAAATATATTTCATTTTGATCCTTTATTTTTATTAAGAAAGGTTTATTTCTCAGTGACTGAGTCATTTTAAAAAAGGAAAACAATCATACGTACTGCTTAAACATTGCCTAACCTCTTTCCTCCATCCTGGTTCTGTTTCATTTGCACTTTTATCCATTTCCCTTCCCGCAATTAACAAAATAAAAACATCAGTGATGACATCCTAATTTCCAGGAAACACACGAAAGCCTATTTCTGAAGGAAGGCTATTGTAACAAAAATACCTGACCTGTTTTACGTCAGAAGGCCTTCGTGTTCCTTTGCTTACTCAGAGGAAACAGGAGACAGCTGATACCCTGAGGGCTTCCCCACCTGTAAACCAATTTTTAGACAGCAGGCACTGCCTCACTCTTCCCCATAAGGTCCCACGCCAGTGCCAACTTGCCCCAAGAGTAAGAAACCATAGAGCACTTTTTTTTTTTTTAAAAAAAGAAAGCAATATGCAAAAGGTGAGGGGAAAAGGTCCACCTGTGGATCTTATGGTGCCTCCCTCCACCTCCCCAAAGTGCAGAGCAATATTGCCAGTGTTGTCAAATGTTATTAGAAGGGCTGACGCGGGAAGGAGCAGGGGGTTACTCTTTGTTGCCTTCCCAGCCATAAACTGGGTCACTTTAATTAAATCCTGTAGGTAAGGGATCCAGAGCATAAGCCTAAAGGGCCCAAAGGCCCAATTCAAAAGATCCTGACTTGGCCCTGACTGGAGAGGGTTAACAGAAGAATTACTGGTGGATGTTTAATTAGGATTTGAGCGATGGGTATTGAGTATTAGGCTGGGGTTTGTTTAGGGCTCATGTGTGCTCAAGCGCCGAGGTAATTTCACATTGCGCTTTGCTGCGTCCTTCGCCCAGCTCAGCCAGCGCCTTGCGGGAGCTAGAGTAAAAGCTCCACCTGGAGACAGCAGGAGACTGCCTGCTTCCCCGGCTGCTCGCAGCCAATGCTGCCGGCCAGGATTTGCTGGGAGAGCAGAGGGGCCAGGAGCGCTCATCTGCCGGAATTAGCTCCTCACTTGCTCCCCGGCTGCAGACCTGGCACTTCTCTTCCTCCCAGCACTTAGCGCCTCTAATTCCCCAGTCCCGCGGGGAGCCAAGCACATGCTGTGCAGGAACAGTGAGTAATTGCAGGTCTGCAGCAGGGATATGGAGGAGAGGGAAGCTAAAGGGAGAAGGAAAACTTGAGCCAAAACCTCCTGCCATCCCCTGGCCATGATCTGTGGGAGAAGACTAGTGCCTCAGAGCTACTTTTGGTCTGGACCGCACGCAGCCTCCCTGCTGGGTACCCAGTGTCACGGGATTAGGCAGCCACCCCCTCTCACAATGTGACTTTCCAGCATGCTGCAACCTGGTAGTAACCGACATGCTGTCTCCAAGCGGAGGATCCCACTTTTCCTTCCAGTCGTGTGAGAGGTTTTTCTGAGAAAATAAAATTAGATGTGATTCTCGGCTTCGGTTTGAGGCTCCTTTTCCAATCCCACTGTCTAATTTGCATCATCTCAACTGACTGCTTTCCCAAGAAAGCTGCTGAGGTCACTAGTACAACAGGATGGACAAGGAGGCAAGACATAGCTCCTGGGAACCACTCACCGTCCTTGTCTGGGACCTATTTTGAAATCCTAATTCCGAGCAGAAGTTTACATCTTGGTATAACCTTTCAGTGCCAGGACTGAGGTGTAAACTGGTATTAAGACTCAGGGTTTTGGGTACTGTGAAGCAAATGGATCCTCATCTTTATTGCTAGTGAATTAAACAGGCACAGGGAGTGATCCTGGAAACTGGAATTCAACTGTCCGCGTTGCCAAACTGCTGGCACAGCCCCTGGCATGGTTTCAACTGAGCCAGCCAGTAGCATCCCAGAGGACGCCTGGGAAAAGCCTGTGATTTAGCATACGCCAGGGATCCTTTCCCCTAGGCAGCTTGTACACAGACGCCTTGGCCTGGAGGGAAGGAGAGCTCTGTTGTATGGAAGCAGGGCACTGCAGACCAAGCAGACACAATATTGGGGAACTTTTCTGAGACCTGTCTAATTCCCTGCTATACAAGTAGGCTTTTTCACCAAAAGTTTGCTCAGAACCACTTAATAGAGAGAAGGGCAATCCCCTTCCAAGGCAGGCTCTCTCCAGCTG
Source organism: Numenius arquata (assembly GCF_964106895.1). NCBI lineage: Eukaryota > Metazoa > Chordata > Aves > Charadriiformes > Scolopacidae > Numenius > Numenius arquata. Next base: position 13,862,367 of record NC_133576.1, on the reverse strand, counting down.
GCCTGAGCCCCATTAAGGTGTGAGACCTTCTAATGGACTTGGATAAGGCCTTTCAAGCAGGAAGGGGGATAAACAGATCTAGTTGAGGGTAGCAGTGGAACAAAGGATCTAAGATATGGAGAAAAATAGTCCTTTATGTGGTTAAAAAGTGGGTGCTGTAGAGCCTGGCTAGCGAGGACAGAGGTGACGAGAAGCATTCAGCTCCAGCTTGCATACCTGCGTCTGGGAAGCAAGGTTCGGTATCTCTAAATAGTCTAAAACTAAATTGGTTTCTTATTAGTGGAAACCAAGCCCTTGCATGTTATTAGTCAGCAGATGGTATATAAATGTGATGTCAGGAACCAATCTAGCACGACCCACGGCAAGAAACAGGATGATTAAACAGGGAAATGAAACAGAGCCGAAGAATGTCACAAAAGAGTCAGCACAGAGGGACTCGGATCCGCAGCAGCATGGGGGCTTTAGACCACAGGAAAAAGCTTTGCCAAGGAAAAAAAGCAAGCAGCAAGTTGTAAACAGAGCTGACCACGGGGGATAAAGATGAAATAGAAGCAGACTTTTTTAGTATCTCAATCAGGGAGAAAAAGGTGACAAGAACTGACTGAGACACTGAAAAGTGAGTGATATGCTATTGCCAAGAATAATGCTCCCAACACTGTAACAGCTGATAGAGGTACTGAGCGTCATGAACCCAGACAGAATAAGACTTCGGAGACATCTCTCGGTTAAAGGAAAAAACAACCAACAAACTAACTGAAAGCCTTCAGCAGCAAAAAAGGGAGCAGATGTTAGCGCCAAGAGCACTATACTCCACAGGCAACTTTGGAGACTGCCGTCAGTGACTCCCAGTGAAAAAGGCAGGTGTGTCTCTCCCCTGGAATACAAATGCAGTAGAGTCTCTCCTTACCTGCGCATACTCACAGCGAGACCTCACCTTTCTTTATTCTTATCTAGAACAACTGATGTCCCTCAAGAACTAGCTCAGGAGGGCCAAAAAAGATCTAATTTCCTGGCCCCTCACATCCATGCAAGAGACAGTGTTTGCCCTCCTCTACTTTCCCACTGTTTCTCTGCTACAGTATCCTTGTCATTTCCAACAACGATGCTCAGACTCAACCCAACAGGTTCTGGGTTTGCCATTAAAACAAACCTGTATTAGACTCCTCCCCGAGAGAATAACAGGTGATCTTCTTTTCCCAAGGAACTCAGGGCTCTTTTCTAATTCTCTGCTTAACTTTCTGGAGAGGTTCAGCCTCCACCTTTTGCTGGCCCATATAACCTGCTTGTCCAGCTGGCTTCAGGCAGAAGCCTCCTAACCTAGTCCTGGTGCGGGCATCTTCTGTTCCAGCCCCTTGAGGTAGATGGAGAAAAGGACAAACCATCTCCACCAGACCTGCACCATGAAATGTGTGGATACCCAAATTATAGCCAAGCAAGCTCAGGTAGATATCAGTGTGCAACCATGTAGAGAGGTGCTTTGGGGGGACTGGCCCTGGCTGGTTAACTATTCTTGCAGCACAGTACCCAGGTGGCTTGCCACCTTCCAGAACCGCCTGGCTCGGCTCTGCCTTGGGCATCTCTTCAGGATTCAGCAGTGTGTCATGCAAATGCACCTGCAGAAGAAGTCCCTCTGATGATCTATGGTGTCCAGCAGCCCAGCACTCAGTGCAGACCCGAGAGGAGGTTCCTCTGCTGCTGGTGGGTGTATTTTTATTTATTCCTTTTTGCATATATACATTGTCATGTATAATTAATGCTTCCGTAGTGGTTTTTTTTTTTGATCTTGCATGTGATTTTTATTTTTCCCATCACATCTCCCTCGCCTTAGCATATGCCAGTTTACTTCTTATTTTTCTCCTTGCAGTCAACCATCCTCCCTCCCCATCTCTCTCCCCCTTCAGTTTAGACCACTCTCTCAGCTCACTGCAATATAGGCCATCCTCCCCTCTCTTTCTTTCCTCCCTTCATCTCCCTCCCTATCTCTTTCCCTCCCTTCTTCCCTCCCTCCCTTCTTCCCTCCCTCCCTTCTTTCTCAGTATAGGCCACCCCCTCATCTCCCTCTTCTGTCAGCAAAGCAGTTTATCGGCAGTTGCAGTCTCATCTATCAGTCCAATTCATCTTTCCCTGCAGCCTTTGGGGGAGAGCGAGAGGAAAAACCACAAGCTGCCTTCCTAAAGAAACCAGTGGCAGCCAGGGGCATTAATATGAGAAGCTTGGGAAGGTGTCGTTTTTCACTCAAGCTGACATTTAAGCTGTTTCATAAATATGAAATCAAACCAAGGCCCCAGATGGGCCTCCACCCCCTCCTCTTTTGACTAAGAGTGGCTGTGATACTCTCTTCACCAGCTTAAAACAAGGGGATGACAAGAGCAAATCCCTGGGGGATGAAGGGTAGAAGGAGTGACTGTTCTCGGCGATGGCACCTGTGATGTTTACACTAGTTTCAGCAAAGAGCCACCAACTAGTTCAGCTAAGCCATCAGTCACTATTGGTAGTGGCAGGTTTTCTGAGGTGGGATTTCCCTCTGAGTGCACAAGGCAATGGGGCGGATATTTCCCCCGCTATCCTCACAAGGGATGGTGGATCTCTTTCCATCAACAGCTCTCTTATCACTGTAACACCTTTTCACACACACGCAGAGCCTGATTTCAGGAGAGATGGGGGTATAAATCTCTGTTCCTGGTCCTTTTTAGAAATCTGGCCTGCTTACACCACCCGAGTCTCTATGCAGCCTGTGGTACTATCACAGGCGTGCAACACCTTGAGCACAGCACATCCCCGGGAACCAACACTGTTTTTAGGAGAATTTACTGGACCGGCTGGGAGGGCTGCAACCTCACCCTCCCCTCCTCTCCCATTGGGAAGCAATCCGTCTCATGGCTGGGCTGAGGAAGGGGTTTCATGGGTACCTGTTAATGACCACAGATCACAGGAGCAAGGGAAAGGAGGTAGATCCTGCTGCCTCTTTCTCTTAGTATGGTAAGGAGGGTGAGTTTGGAGTGTCTGCTCTGTTGTGCCCACCCCACTAGCACTGCTTCAGCCCACCATCCACTCCACTGTCCCTACAAATCTGTACTGTACACGCAGGCAAGGGAAGAGGGCCGCAGACTGAGGAGAGGAGACGTGAAAACAGCACCTTTGTATATGCTGCTAGATATTACAGGCAGTGGTACAGCTCCTTGGGATCTAGGCATTAATTACAACTGCCCTGAAATTGCTCACCAGCTTATATACGATATGATAGCAGAAAGTGACATCTCGAAGCACTGAGCTCTGCCTCTTGCCTTCCACAGAACCATGTAATACAGTCTCAACCCTCAATACTGCCTGCTCATTATGCTGCCTGCCCCTACTGTAACCCTTGAAAAGCTATGCTCGGACTACTCCCCAATGGACAGATACTATCTAATTCCCAGTACAGGTTTAGCTGACCACTTTTGTGAGAACTGTGAACTTCAGTTAAAGAACCTTTTCTCTTTCCCTCGTGTTTGACCCAATTATGTGTTTACAGAGAACAATTGTGTCCCCACAGTCTCCATTTGACTAGACTGAACAGTGATCATTTCCTCTGACATGATGGGCTTGCCATTCCCCTGATCATGCAGGTTTTCCATGTTAGCATTTGCTCCAGTTTTAATTCTTGTCAATCATTTTCAAGAGAGAAGAATGACACTGACTGTTTCAGGTGATGTCTACACCTCCTTCGTACAACCACCATGGTACTCCCCTGTGTCTAGTATGTGCACCTCCCCTGGCACATCCTAAGATCTCATTTACCTCTTGCATGGCCATTTCTAATTGTAAGCTCATAGTTGTACTGTGATTGACTGCTACAAGCAACTGTCTTCTGTTGTCTTGTTTCAAATTAATAAGTATTCGGTGTGCAGGAAAAACTCTTGCTTACAGTACCCAAATCTGTTGCATTGCATTTCATGCTGCTGCATTCCCCCACATCCCTGTCAGCCTACAATACCTTGCGTGATAATCTGGTGATTCTAGGCATTGATGATGCTGCCTGCAAAAGTTAACCCTCTCCTAATTTTTAGGCCAAAGTCATAATTTAAAACATTGGTCCCAAGAACAAGGCCTAAGAACTTACCTAGCAACCTCCTTCCCCTCTTTCACCAGTTCCTTACTAACCTCACAATTCTTGTACTAATCCTCATCTTCCTTCATTTAACTAATAATTTCCCAGGTGGCACCATACCAAATTTTAATGAAGTACAGATAGAGGAGATCTACTACTTTTCCCTTGTCTAGAACATCAGTAACCTTATCAAAGACAGATATCGAGCTAGTCTGGCACAATCTCTTTTTGATAATGGCATATTGCACTATATCCGATTTTCTATTCCATGTCTTCAATTATTCTTTCCGACATAATTTGCTCTGAATCTATCTATGCCCTCGAGGCCAAAATAACAAGCCCGCAGCTGCCTAGATCTCTCTTCCTCCCTTTCTTAAATATGGGTACTACATTTGATACTCTCCAGGCAGTGGAACCCCCAATGATTGGACAGATTTATTTAAAATTCCACCTACCAGACCTGCAATTTCATGGGCCAGTTCTTTTTGCATGCTAGGGAGGGTGATTTCTTCGCCTCCCCAGTTTGAACACAGTATACTCTCTGAATTGTTTCCATCTTGCATGCAATCATTGCCCTTTCAGTACACTTATTGCCGCAGTCCACCTGACTTGTCCCCCACACTCTGTATTTCTGCTCTTAGGGGCAAAGTATCCCTCTAGTTTAGACCTGTGCAAATTTTTCTCACTATATATAGAGGCTCCACTTCTTTTTTCATTTATAGTGTTAAGGATCTTTCTGTTGTTTCATTTCCTTTGCAGGGACTAACTCAGTTTGACTTCTGGCAATTCTCACTTCATCCCTGCACTTCCTGACCTCCCAAGACATACCTTTCTTTGTTGCTTAATCCCCTTTCCAAGGCATCCTTGATGTGCAGGTGGACTAGGCAGTCATCAACTGCAGCAGACTGCTGGGGGGGTAATAAAAGAGCCACAGACCTATGACTTTCCTGGCCTACACCAAGCGCTGTAGAGTTAGCCTTGCTGCGACTGCCAACACAGACAGGGTCAAGGTGGCCGCTACTGCTGTGGGAATATGCCCTCTGAGTGATGGGAGCTGCTGCTCCTACCCTCTGCTCCTCTGGATGGCAGACAGTGAAGTAAGTCAGACTTGTCTTTCACATGCCCCTCCCAGTCCCGATTCTTTGCTTCCCCTCCCAGAGACATGTATCCACCTTTCACACATGCCACCAAAAGCAGCAGCCCGAGAGGCACAGATGTGTAGCTGCTTTGGGTTCAGAATAGAAACAGGGCGCCTTTGTAGTTCCCTTGGAGGTGGGGGGAAATAGAGGAAGACCTGCATTGTGAGACAACAGTGGTTATGAGGGTGTTGAGTACTGATGGGAGAAAGGAAGACTCCTTTCTTTAACTACAGTACCCTGAAACCTCCCTTGCAGCCTCCCGGCTCATCTTGTCCTCACACACCTCACATTTGCTCTGCACTGTCACCACGGATGACTTCTTTGATCTTCATATTTAGGGATGGCAGCATTCAGAAATTTGTTAATACTGTAGGCAATGTGCTGCTTCTGCCCTCCTCTGTTCTTTCTAGGCTCTCTGCTTGTGGCTGAGATATTTTTTAAGTTAAGCTTTTGAAAGAAATTGGTCATTTTTCTTCCCCCAGGTTTGCTCCCTTTTCCTGTGATACAAATTCCAAATCATTTTGCACTACCCACTTAAAGGTATCCCCTGCTCCTCCTTCTTTAAAGTCTCTGAGTTCCCAAGTCCAGCTGACTTACCAATTTCTTTGCTTGCACAAAGTTTACCCTTTGGAAATAAAAGGAAACTCTCAGTTATGATTCATTCTTATTTATCCAACCACTCAGTTTGAACTGAACCATATAGCTGTAGGACTTGAAGGGACCTTGAGAGCTTACATAGTCCATCTCTGCCCCAAGCGATGATCAGCTGTCCAGACCTCCATCACTCCTGACAGGCATGTGTTTAACCTGCTCTTTTAAACCTCCACTGGCAGAGACTCCATAACCTCCCCAAGCAATCTGTTCCTTGTATTACTCTCCCTGCCCTCAAAAAATATTCCCCAATGTCTCATCTGAATCTCTTTTCCTGCAGTTTAAGACCATTATTGCTTGTCCTCTCTAACACGGACACAAAGAAAAGGTTATTGTCTTCACGGCAGCTTCTTCCTTCCCCATAAACCCTTTCAATCTTCTCTTTCCAGGCTAAGCAGCTCCCAGCTCATTCAATATTTCCTTAGTTGTTGTGGTTTCTACATCTCTGAGCATTCCTGTTTTTGTTTTCCAGACTAAGTCCAGGAAACCCTCATCTTTCTTAAAATGTAGCAGCCAAAACTCAATGCAGTTGAGACTGAATTGAAAAAGCATTACTTCACATATCTTACACATGGCACTACTATTTATATGTCCCAGCATGATGTTTGCTTTCTTTGCAACAGGTGATTTACTATTATTGACTCACAGGCAGTTTGTGATCCACTGTAACCCTCTATATCCTTCTCAGCAGAACTATAATCGGCTGCTCCCATTTTGTGCTGGTACTTTTGATTGCTCCTCAACACCTTGTACTCATCTTCGTTGATTTGCATCCCACTTTTTTTTCAGATTATTTCTCCAATCCATACAGATAGTTTTGAATTTGAATCCTGTCCCCTGTACATGCTTGTCAACAAGGTATTCTTGTCATTTATTAAGGGTATGCATTATTTCATAACCTAAGTCATCAGTGGCCATAGTACCCAACTTGATGCATCCTTCTAGCCATGCAGTGAATCACTAACAACTATTTTACAAGTACAGTTTTCCAAACAGTTTTGAATCCTTATCATAGTAATTTTATCCAGACTGCATTGCTCTAGCCTGCTAATGGAAGTCTCACATGAGGCAGTGTCAAAACCTAACAAGTCAAGGTGCTTTGTCGTTATCTACAGAGCTTGTTACCTGTCAGAGTAGGAAATCAGGTTGGCTTTATACAATTTGTTCCTGACAAAATCAAATTGCCTGTTATTTACCATGTTGCTATCCAACTCATGATCAATCTATTGTTAGGTCCCAGATAAAGCTCCCCTGTAAAATTCTCTCTGCTAACTGAAATCAAGGCTAGAATAGCAGCACTTTTGATGGGGCTCAGTGATTATTTGGTGATGAAGTCTTTTAGCTATCACATTCAAGAATAACCAGGCCCTACTTTTATTAATAGCACTTATTTTACAATGTATATTTCAGAAAATACAGCCTTCTAAACTGACTCAATTCCTAGCTATATTTGTCTCTGTCTCATACACATTGAAGTGCTTTATGATCCCATGGGCTAGAGTAGACACTCAGGGGTAACTTTTTTCAAGTTCCTCCTCAAAGTTATTTTAAGCCAAGTCAATTCTTTTTTAGCTTTGCTACTATTTATTTGCCTATCACACCCTTAATATGCATAATCCCAGCTAACTTTATCCTTGTTTCTGTCTTTCCTGAAAGCCATATACCCTTCAATACCTATGTTCCAGCCATGACTGTTACTCTAACACGTTTCTATAATAACCACTTAATAACTATTTGTTATTTTGCTGTTTTTCACGTTCCTTGGACTAATGTTAATGAACCTTGGCTATTTCAGTTTGATATTGCTTATTTTTCTAGCTAAATTGTATACAAGTGTTTGGCAAACAGTATCACTAGTTTCACTGCTGTTCCAGTCAACATTTGTACTCTCATTTTCTTTGCCCTTTTGTTTTATTCCTTGCTATACATCCATCTATTGCTATATACTGTTTTACCCCGTGTTGCTCTTTCTGTGTATTAAACAAACGTAGGGACAAATATTGTACTAGTCTCTTCCAGACTACCACTCTGTTTCCTAGACTAAGTATTAATTATTATTATAACTATATAATAATAACTATTATTAATTGTGCTACCTCAATGCCAGAAAGCAGCCTCTCAGGCTTGCAGGAGTCATCTCTCCCTGGAGAATAGCTCTGCTTTTGGAATGCCTCTCAGTGGTTAGGCTGTCTGAAAACCTACCCAATAACATTAGCCCTGTGACTCTTACTGTTTCTGTGCACACAAGAAACCCCACTGTAGTTCACTGAGCTTCACTCACTGCTCTGAGCACTTTCCTTAGCATGGCAGAGATATTTTTGACCTTCTGTGGTGGGATTCTGGCAATAACGTCACGGCATGAAGGTCAACCACTGGATTTTTCACAGGATAGTCTTTGGGTTCACAGATCTTCATGGTGGGATTCACCACTGGATGTACCTGGGACCAGTATATATGTTAAGGCAAAACAAAGCCATCAGTCCTGGGCTGCATCTGTGGAAACACACACCACACCATACAAAGCTCACATCTCCAAAGGTAAGTTACCAAGTTGAGCAACTTTCTGTGCCATGGCCCAGGTGGATACCTTGCAGAAACAGCCTGGACAGGAAGGTACAGCAACTGCAGGTAAGTGTTCAGGAGATATTACTTCCTTTGGCTTAGCCACTTGTGATCCTTGCAGTCATGCAGCAAACTAGCTCAGATGAAGGGGAAGGGGAGACAGTCACTCTAGCAAGTGCAGAGCAAGGTAGGAAGAAGATGAAGGTCTGGAATGTCTCTGCTCTATGGGAGGCTCTATGCTATGGATGCTTTTTAACTCTGTACCTATAGCCTGCTCTGAGACGCGCATGGACTGAGAAATTCACGCTGCTTCAGACATCCCTTGGAAAACAGAGCAAGCCTTTGAGACTCCTGGCAGGGCGCTGTTGTCATTTGCTGATTCTTCTGCTTTAAGTCTTTCTGTTTTCTCTCACTTTCCTCTGTGAATGACCTTTACCTTTCCTCTGTGTCTCCAACTTTGTCCATCCTTTTTCTTTTCTTCAGATGATTGACTGATTCTCTTGCTATTCCATCCTCTACCTCTTTCTCCATTGTAGTCTTCAGTGCAGCAAACCTATTCCCCACTCCCATTTTTACTCCATTATCCAGTTTCTTCCTCTGCACATATTGTCACCTAGCCTACACTCAAGGTCCTTCCATTCAACTGGCATCATGGATCTGGAACACTGCCATATGACCACATCTAATCCTTGTGGAGAAATATTCACTGAACAGAAGTGATGCCTAGTCATAGCAGGAGAACTGGTCTGGAGACAAGTTTGTGATAATGTGGAGACCAAAGCCTGCAGTCATCTGAAGTGCTTCTCCAAAAGTCTGGAGATTTAGGAAATCAAGAAGTTTTAAGATTATAAATATTCTTGAGAGAAAATTAAAGGAGGAGAACTTTTCTCTTGAAGTGCATAGCGTCGCAGATTATTAGAAGAAGGTATTACAAGTTAAGGAAAAAGATGACACAAGATTTCTTGAAATGCAGTTCAGTAAGGAAACCAAGTTATATTCCTATAGCACCTGGAACATGATATCCACACTCAACAAAAAAAAAAAAAAAAAAAAAAAAAAAAAAAAAAAGAAGAAGAAGAGAGAGAGAGTGTAGGAGAAATAAGAGAAGAAGATAGGACCCCAGAGACATGTTATTAAAAAATTATATTTAGAATCTCTGAGTCTCCAAGGAACAGCAGACGCAGAAGTCAATTATACTACCTCAAAGGGAGATTTCCAAATACCATATCTAGTGGACAATTACACAGACTTGACTCCCTACGTGCTTGCGGCTCCCGCGATCTTTTACATTTCACAAGGAAATTGTAAATCTCTACCACTCTGGGGTGGCTGCTTTTTCGTGCAAGGTATGAGTGCAACAAACATTAGCTGTGTACATGTCTAATCCAGTGATTTAATAGACCTGAACAAAACTTGGAATCTCTATGCCAAAGGAAGGTCTACAATTTCAAATTTGCCTTTGTTAAAAAAAAAAAAAAAAAAAAAAAGAAGAAAGAAATGAAATGAAGAAAGTCTTAATGAAAAATTGTTCATTTTCAATCAATAAGAACGTTTTGTCTGTATCTTAATTTTAATATGACATTATGCTGTAGTTTCAAAGAGAAAATAGGAATCCAAAAAGTTATAAAAAAGCCTAAATGAAACATTTCAATCTCCTGGAAGTGTTCGTGTGTTTCTGAGTGAAATTTCATCAAATGGGACACATTTCTCCAGACCCTGAAGCTTTCATAAAATCAGTCTTTACAAACAGAAAATTGTTATACTCCAAAAAAAAAAAAAAAAAAAAAAATCAAGTACCTCTCCTATTGAGTTTCTAACCTTCAGCACTGGAAGTACAATCACTGTCACTTGTGTCACTAAACAGCCTTCTAGGTGTGAGCGGCAACAATCTCAGCAGTTCCTCTTGCCAGACACTTGAGAGAGTACGCTCAAATTCATGTGGTTTCACACTTGTGACCTACAGACCGCTGCAGGTCCACAGCCTGTCTCTGCCAGTGTAAGATACTTATGAGACACAGTGTCTTTTGTTAGGTTTGAACTTGCTATGCGAGGTGAAATTTCCACTGGAAATATTTAGTTGTTTCTGATCTTGAAAAGCCTGTTTGTCCCCAACACTTGTCTGCCTTGCAGGGCAGCAGAGGATGAAGACTCACCACAAGGAGCCTCACCCTGACACAGGAGCAGAGGAAATCATACTGGCCAGCCATGCAACAGCCCCAGGGAAAGCCTCCCCTGAGGAAGAGAAAAGCTTTCCAAAGGAGGGAGATGACAGCTGCAGCTTCCTTTCAAAGCCACTCCCTTCCCTCTTTCTCCAGGACAAGCATGGATCTGGGGTAATTAATTTCTTTGGCTTTCCCCGTTAATCTTCACTGAGTGTCTGACGTTACTCTTCCCTTGTATTTCTGAAATTACTCTTCCTTCTCTGTTCTGTGAAATTACTCTCTCCTTCTCTTGCCTACGTTTCTGGAGAGTGATAAATACATTAACAAATGTACCTCTCTGCCTATCAAACCTGGAAATCAGGAAAGCTGTAAATTCAGAAGATCAAATTCTACAAATTCTAGCTGCTGTGGATGCAGCAGATGAAGGACTTTGAAATACAGAAGTATTGTATAGCTATCACCTGGGTGAAACATTTGGGCTGTTGATGCATCAGATCTATCCTCCCCACTCAACAGATCATAAACAACCTAGGAAAAGATCTTGAGGAATATAATCCACTCCCCACTTTTGTCACGGAGACCTTTCTTGCTTTATTTGGTGACAATGAAGTCACACCCCTTGTCTTCAGAGAGAAGGGTTTCACTTCAGGTCAAGTAGCGGTCTAGCATCAGTGAGCAGTGAGTAGGACAAAAAAATGGCGACTAACTAGTACCTAATGAGTGGACCATCTGGGAGATGGAGTGGAGAGAACCACTACAGCTTGCATTTCACTGGCTATTTTGGACTGGGAGAAGGATTAATTACAGTACGGACAGCAGGATTTGCCCAAGTAAACACAGGGACATGCACTGTTAGAAATTTGCATCTGGGGAAGCCATCCTAAGCTTCCCTTGTAAGTCAGTAAAGCTCTAATCAATATAACTAATGCTGTTTAGGGTGCAGTTCATCGTGTCCTAAAATAAACACCTATGTTTTATCTGCTGAAGCACTCTCCTCAGTATCCATTAACAATAACGGCATCTAGCCACTAGACATCTAGCAGGGTTCTATCTAGGATATAGACACCTGCCTTGCAGATACCCATCGCTAAGCGAGACAAGTCCTCCCCTGCCTTCCTTTCTGAACTATAAATGGGGCCAGCGGGGAATAGGCTTGCATTATCTGTGCATGATTTGTTGGGGACTTTGCTTCTATATCCTCTTGTAGCTAATGGTCTGTTCCATTAATTCTTAAGGTTAGGGTGACCTTGTAAAGCTAAATAAGTGCATTTCTCAAATAGAACACAGAAAATATATGTATGCACACATTTAGATATTCGTGAAAGAAATTAACCCCACCTCTCGAACTCATTTCCCACTTTCCTTTCAGTGGAAAGATAATCCACTTAAATAGAGTTCCCAACCTTTCTACAGGCATAAAACAACATGAAAAAGATGGAAAAACCCAATTGGTTGGTTCCTTTCCTGTTCATGGAATAAAAAGAATAATTATTTCCTTATTAAAACAAAAATTAAATATTTTCTAAGCTTTCATCCTTTTTTTGTCTTCATTATACCACTACTTAAAATAATAAAAGAAACATGAAACTTAATAAAAATAAACCAAAATGGATGCAAACAGAATAATTGGCAAGGCGTGAAAATACTGCTCGTATCCTGGAGACAGACAGCGTTGTCGGTCGTTTCTTAATTTTCACTCTATTAAGGTAATTTCCTGTGACTGTGGCTTTTTTTCCAGCAGCCATTCTCACACACTGTCATCCCTGCCTTGTTTGCATGCTGGGTAGGAGTGTGTGGTTTGGGGTTGGTTTTTTTTTCCTGATAAGGGAAGGAGAAAAAAAAAAACACCACATAACAGGTTCATTTCTCAGAAGTCTAGAGGCAGACATGCTGGTCTCTAAGTCCAAGTGCATGGAAGGGAGCAGTGAAAGTAAATTTCTAAATGTAACTTCCACATCCCTGTAATATCAGCTCAACAGCACCTTTATTGGATGTCTCCTATGAGAAGCCAAAGTTTAAGGCAATACTGCTCACCAAAAACTTTTATATTCTACCAGAAAAATGTTTGCATCACCACCACAGCCTAACTTGACCCAGATCTGGTTCTAAACTTACAGCAGTCTCAGCAATTTGTAAAAATCTGCAAGCATATGAGTGTCTGTGACCAGACTGACAGTCATGTCGGGTTTCTTCATTGTTTAGTTTCTTCCCTTGCTTTCTTCCCATGCTCCTCCTCATGAGCAAGAGATATTGGTACAATCCATCAAGGCCATTACATGTACCTGCCATAAGATGTAAGCACCTTGAGGAAGTTTATAACTAAATCTAGATTCTGCAGAGTGCTGTCCTGGCTTGAAATGAACAGCATGTCTTCAAATATGCCAGGAGTGACATAAGGCCAAATTAAATTGATTTTAGAACCACAATGAAATTCTTATATTAAATAAGACTAAAGCCTTTGTCTAAAAGTCTGACTGCTCCACCTGAAATAATTTTAGAAAGTTTTGGAGTCTGGAAGTGGAAATTGTCTTTGGCCTCTTTACCTTATCCATTTTACTCCTTACTTCCAGCCTAAACCAAATATTAAAGTGTGGAAAAGTTTTAACTGGAAGCAAGAATTATCAGATGTTCTCAAACTAAAATTTACTGCCTGTGATTGGAACCTGGCATAGCAGAGCAGGCAAAGCGCCCTTCCATCACTGTTTGTCCCTCCATCTCTGACTCTTGCTATTCCTCTAGGTGCATGCATTTGCATGTGTGCATGAATTTACAACAACGTTGAAAATCCACATGAATTTTATTATTATCATCTAGATGTCTGGTGAATATTTCCCAAAAGTTGGAGCTTGTACGCAAACTTCCCCAGAAATGAGTTATGTTCCACAATATTTGTCTTGTGGTTGCATTCACCTGTGCACAGGAGACCTGGTTCACAACCTGTTACTTGTGGAAAAAGGTACTCTCTTTCTTTACTAGCTTTGCTCTTCAATAATCTCTCAGCCTTTAAGCCTTGTATCAGTGAGATCAACAGCTCATGTTCTCTTTTGAACCATTGGCAGGTATAAAATAGCGAGGCTGAGATTACTGGATCTAATTTCTGTTTCAGATGCATTTGACTATAAGAGACAGTTGTCTTACTATCTGCTGCATGTCATTAGGAGCAGGCATGATCTGGATGGTGGCCCGACATGAGAGAAGGGGGAGCTGGGTTCCACAAGCAGCCAAAGCGATGAGAGCCAACCTTGCAGAAGGTAGTGCACCTCTCTGCCTCCTTTCTGTCCTGCACACCAGTCCTAAGTAAAAGCTCACTGGCTTCCTATTTAATTTTCAGTTTTGTAGGTCAAAACTACTAAATAAAAAGCATTTTTCTGCTTGCAGTATTGCCCAGTTCTCTCTGTTCTTGATTTTCTGAGGAGCCAAATCACTTCCACCACTCAGGACTATACACAAATGACAGATTAATACCATGAGCATATCTACAACACACAGTAATGCAGACCTACACAGAACAGCCTGAAAGGAATTGCTTTAGGTTAGAGAAACAAGCCTAACCATGACAGCAAGTGGAATAATTGAGCCAGTGAGGAGGCAGGTTCTTCCCGTTACCCAAGGCTTTGAGGTAGCACATAGGTCTTTTACCATTCCATGTTATGTTATATCACTTACCCGTAGCCATTCCTCCAGCTCCCCACTCTCCCCTGGGAGGTTCTATCTCCTTACCAATTTTTATCAGCAAGCACTAAAGCCATTGGAGGAACCAGTAAGGCTTTAGCAGGAGGACTTCTGTTAGCATCTTAATGAAACCGCATGTGCCCTGCGGTCATGGAGCACAGGCCATACTAATTCAGACACAGCTGTTCCCAAGTTCCCTCCATAGGACGCCCTTTGTCTCAGTCTATAGCAACCCCCTCTGGCCGGCTGGAAGAAAAGCATCAATCTCTTCTGGAAAGTGCATTCACACTTCGGTAGAGCTGGGCTTGGCGGGTTAGGGCCAAAGCCAATCATAGACTGGGTAGCCTGGGAGGAAAAAAAAAATAGATCTCCGAGGCATCTGATGAACACAGCATGTAAGACCTAAACTAAGCCAGCTCCCTGGATGCACCTACATGTCTCCAGCCTTTGAACTGACCTTGTTCATGGCTACTGCCATTTGGAAGCACAGAAAGTAGAGGTGAAAGAGGAGATGAGGTAGAAAGGCAGAGAGCTGGCAAGAAAAGTAAAGGCTAGAAATTTGGGGTAAATGGGAAGGGACAGGCTTTTTTAGGGTAGCAAGTTTTGCAAAGTTCCTAGAGGAGGCACAAACAAGTAGGCACATAAGACTGAAAGGAGGCACCTAAACCACTGAGAAAAGTACCGCATTCGCTGCAAAACATGTGACAAGTATGCGTGACTCCAGAGAACGTGTCCTCCAGACTCCCATCCTCCTAGTGCATTTCCACTCCTTCTATAACAACAGCCTCCAAACTCTCCAGAAGACTATACCAAACAGGATAGCAGCCATACCAAAGACCAAACTACACTAACAATTACAGACAGCCCCAGGAAAAGAGATGAAAAGACCAAGAGCATTGCCCAAGTGGCAAGTCTCAAATGAAGATTAGCAGAGGAGAAGTCAGGAGACACTTGGATGGTTCTCAGACATGGACCCTGCCTCATGCTATAAAGAACAAGAAACATATCCATGGGCAACTAATAAAACCTGTTTTCTTATGTTAGCATGCCGTAAGTCCCTAACTTTCAGCAGGTATATTGCCCATACTCTGCAGATGCACTGTGTATTCTTTCATTTTATTTTCCCTCTCCCCATTTCTGCCCTGTGTTTTGCATTCATTCTATTTGTTTTTTGCTCTACCTTATTCCCAACTGCCTTTTCACCTAATTTTTTTTCAATAGCTATTTTCTCTTTCTCGCCAGTCTCTGCTTTTCTCTTTCCTAAGGGGAGCATGGACTGGGAAACATCTGAAGTAAAATGTGTGCACATCGGATGCATGTGAGAGCTTGATATGAAGCATGAGAAGTTTGCCATATCCCTAGCCATTAGCTCTTTGACTGCCATCTTTCTAGCAGCAGGATTTTCTTCAAGAGGAACTGCATGGTACAATCAGCTCAGTTAAGGAAAACTAAATGAATTTGGGATTGATAAAAAACCCACACATTCAAGTTCTGAAAAAGTGAAGGAAGATGTGTTTTTGGTATCCGTCCTGACTCAAATTGCTTTTCAGCACTGAAAGTAAAACATATCCATTTACAAAATACAGAAAAAAATAAATACCAGAGCCTGATGCATCCTGGACAACATGTAAAGACACAAATATGGAACTAGTGTAAAGTCAAAAGAGTTCTCTTATTTCATACAAACAGTTAATTACTGGTGTCAGGGACTAGACCAAACAGCACGGAAACTGACTACTTATTGAAATTAACTGAAGTGGGAAGAAAACAAAGAAAGAGTGAGAGAGAAAGAAAGAGAGAAAAGATACACTTATATTAACACCTGATACTGAATGGAATGCTGTAAATTAGAGCTAAAGATCCTTATTCTGCCAAAAGTTGCACCAATGCATAACAGAGGACAGAGCTGGGCCCAACTGATGCCGCAGGGATTTTTGCTGACCCCTTGTAAAGTGGAGTTGCTGCTGTCACCTTGTATTCATTTTGTTTTCCCCTCCCTTAACCCTCCCCCAAGGCAAAATCCCTGAATCAGCCATATGCGATCAAGGCATTTTGCCACTGTACAAGCAAAATGGGGAGCTCTTGAACACTCTCATGGCAGCCGTCCCACATCCCGCTAGTATATTTCAGCTGTCAGGTGGATTAAATATTGCCCTTTAAGCAAACTCATGAAAATGTAAGAGCTTCACCATTTTGTCTTTCTCAAGATGAGTTCGCTGGCTTAGGCTAAAGGTGGGCAAGAAACAAGTTTATGCCATTTGATCTTGTTAAATGCCCAATGGTCTCAAGACCAGGTATTCAGGAGTCCTGCATCAGTGAGCAACCCAGGAAGGGTCTTTACAAAGGACTCAGCCGCTAGTACCCAATGCTCCCAAACCCCAATGCATGAGAATTGCAAGCGCTGAGGGCTTCTGAGGACCCTGCATAGCTGAACTACTCGGATAAGCAGTGATGCTAGAAAGCTCATGCTGACCAGCAATCACATGTCTTTCTTTAGCCAAAAATACCATAAATCTAGATTGTTTAGTGTTGCTCTGCAGATCCCACACTCAAACATCGACAGCTAAGTGATGCAGCTGCCACTGAATTTGGGCTCAATTTAAGTAATTTAGATGTGTTTTCAGGCACATGATTGTGCCTGAAAATCAAATATTTAGATCTTCCAAAAGGTCTGACTTTGGGTGACAGAGAGAACTGCCAGCATGAAAGCAGACACTCTAGCTGAAAATTTGGCCCTTTGTTTAAATACTTTTTCAGAAAAGTCCAGTGATGATGGGAAGGTTAAATACCTGCACCACATTGGGATGTTCTGTTTCAGTCTAATCACTCAGGGATTAATCATCTACACAGTTTCCAAATGCCACCCAGATAAGTTGCTCTGTGCCTGCAGAAGCTGGGCACTACTTTTAAAAATTGCCTCAGTACTGTCTCTGACTCAGCATCCAGCCACAAGCCTGACATTCTCCCCTGGGCCAGCAGAAGTCCTCAAGGACATCACGTTCACCTCTGCCAAAGAGTGAGCTGGTGAATGTGACAGCCTCCTGCCACCTGCCATGGGCCTGCACGCCAAATCAGACTTTGATGTTAGTCTGTGGTGAGATGGGGTTTTCTGTGTCCCGGAGGAAAGCCAAACTCACTTGGAGTTACAGGCTTACGGTCTCGGAATCTTTCTGCTTCAGCTGATATATTGTCTAAATCTAAAACTTATTTAAAAACCTGTCTGGATGCGACGGCTTTTAATTAATCTTCTCTTAGTTTTTATACTATATAGTACCTTGAAGACGCAAGATCAATCACTGCTGTATTGTAATGTAGAGTCGGGAGACAGAAAGATAAATGAGCTATCAAGTTTAGCATTTTGATAGCTAAGTTTAATTTTAACTAGCTCGGGAACATACTGTAGATAGGTGGATAAAGTCATGAAATGGAGCATTCGTTTTTAGGACCCAAGCTAGAGTACATCAGAAAGGAACAGAAAGAGTTCCTTAATGTCTGGTCGGTCTCACATGGACTTTTCAAAAGAATAAACAATTGCTGAAAATGAGAAACATCACCAATCAGCAAAAATGAAAATCACACAAGCCTGATGGAATGTGACTATATTTGGCATATTTCATCTGCATATTCTACAGCTTCCACCCTCCGAAGACTCATTCATAAAGGCGCTGGGACTATTTCCAATGCATAATATTAGGGACATGTGAGAGCCGAGGCAGAAACAGGTCTCAGTACTTCATTAGGAGGGGTAAATACAGTGTCACGTGCATGATGTGGAAGAGAGAGGGAAGTTTATCACTCAAGGGTACAAAATGAGTCAGCAGGAGAGCTGGCAGCAAAACTGAGGAATCCTGACTCATCATTTACTCCATCCATGAGGGTATCCACAGAGCTGCAAGTAAGTGATATAACAGCCAGCCAAGTCATTCATCCTTTTGAAAGTGCCTATGCAAGGATGAGGCACGTTCAGGTCCTTGTGCCTTTCATGACTCACGGTGACTCAAATTCTGATGTATTTCACAGGGTCCACCACAGAAACTTTAATTCCTGTGTTTTCTGCTTGGTCCATTGTACTGATTCTCATTCTAATGCATGCCACGCATCCATCACAGTGAGGACTTCTAACATGCTCCACCCAATCTTACTGCAATGACTAATGCTAATGCACTGCACCAGTCTGTGAGGAATTTCCATCATGCATCATTTGAAAATCACATTGTATTCAACAGGACGTTCAAATTAAGGCAGTTCTTGCACATACAGTTGCTCTGAATCTTAACTCTGCCCTTTTTCCATTAGACCAGTAAAAAGGTTGATCAGGGGAGCTAAATAAAAAGTGTCTCTCTTTCTGTCTGCATCTCCAAGGAATTTATAAAACACCCATTGCCCAAGTTTTCCACACGCCGGGTGAAAGTGTCTTTTTGCCAGAGGTTTTTTCTGATCCACTGGGGTAAGAATTACTGAAATTCACCAAAAAAAAAAAAAAAAAAAAAAAAGAGGAAAAGGAATGCTGAAATCATTGCTTCTTTTTCCACCAGGTCAAGTGTAACAGTTGGATTTGGGGTTGGTTTTTTTTTTGGTTGAGGTGAACTGCATACCTGTACATGATTTCGCATTTAGTAAAGAAAGTGGATGCAACTGGCATGACTGATAATATATATCTCACTCAAGTAATTCAGTTTTCAGTTAGTCCTCTGGTATGGTACTGAGGCTCTGAGCACACAGTTAATAAAACATCGCATCTATTATTTTACCAATGGGTCAAAAATGCTGTGGCTACATGACACAAAGAAACAACCTGGTATTAATTCCTTCGGTTGGTTGAAAATTTGTCCAGAACTTTTAGGCTGTTTAACTTTGTTCCAAAGGACTGTATATGGTATCAGACACCATCTGTCCTCCACTATGTGGTATTAAGGCAGCATTAAAAAAAAAAACCACCAAAAAAAACCCCACCAACTTAAAACCCACCTTCGACTCTGTAGCTTCTGCTCTTGCTAATTCAACAGGCAGGAACTTTTTTGCCCACATCCAATCCAGATCAAAAACGTAACAGGGGTTGATGCAGCAGGGCACATGGCCTCAGAATTGAGAGATGCTCTTTTCTTCCCAGCTCACTCCATCTGCTTGTCATTGTAAGATTATGTGCTGCTGTTGCATTGGCACAGGGGTTTTAGCCAGTCTGTTCCACACTATGGTGTGTGATGTGGCTTTGGTACTGCAGACATCCTGGGGAGGACCTGTCCCAAAATGAGGGCTTGTGTTCTGCAAAGGCAGGCTCTCATTACTAGAGCCAAATGTATAGCAAAGACACACAGGTCAACCAATTTTATTAACTTAGAAATAGAATATGACTACGGCCATTTTTATGCTCTATTTATACTTGCTTTAGAGAGCCCTCACACGTGCAAAGCCCTGTTGGAACAAGAGTTCACAGGGAGTAAATCTCAGGCCTGTAGCTTAGAACCACTTAATCACACAATAGACTTCATTTCTGGCAGAAGTAATTAACAAAGGTTCAGCCATCTAATCAGGGAACAAAGGCACGGCTCTGTCACCTCATTGACCAATCATGCCACCCGAATATCGAATCATGAATATTGACTACTCGCAGTAAAGGGTTTGCAGGTAGCTCCCAAACCAAAATACGCATAAACCGAGGCTGCAGGTCAGTCAATGCAAACCCACAGTGTAAAACTGGCTGAGCACAGACAACTGGCAAACATGGGGGGGAAAAAAAGAGCAGCAAAACAAAGCAGCAGCTAAATTTGCCAACCGCTGCAGATTCTGCTTGGCTGAGTATAAAACAGAGGGCAAGCAAAAGGGAATGGAAAGAAGGATGGGAAAAGAGGATGCTCCCTGCACTATTGTCCTGATAAACACTGTCCAGAGGAAAGTTCAGAAGTGTAGGAGCACTCAGGTTTTCACAGGGCATGTTGAACAGTGGTGAACTCTTGTCGAAAAGCCCGTCTTTCAGGGCTCCACACCATGTAGCGATCCTCCCAGACAGAGCATTCCTCATTCACTTCCCTTTTCCATATGCTTGTTTTGACAGTGCCAAGCAAGGGCACTCTATCAAAGCTGATTTTTTCTGCCCTGCTTGGGAGCTTTCTCCTTTGCACTGCGTTCAGGCTTCCTTCCTTATGCTGAGGTAAACACCACTCTTCTGCAGTATAAGAAAAGTAAAGAGTGGGACAGGGACATGGTTGGTGCCCTGTACTAGGTTATTCTGGTAATCACTGGGGCAGAACCGAGACTGTGAGCAGCCTGAGACAATGAGAAAGTTCTCATTCAGATCACAGCATCACACCATGCTCCTGCCCTTGCAGTGTAATGAATAATAGCCCCATCATCCAGACACCTTTTTGACGGGGAACCATCAAAAATGGAACCAAATTGAAGAGCTCAGGCTCATTCTAACTTGTCATGTAAGCCCGACTCCCAAACAAACACTGTTTTCAGAAAGGATTTACACCTTAGGAAAACAGCCCCATCCATGTTCATGGACTTTAAAAACAAAACCAAATCTACGGAAAACCTGAAAGAGTTGGAGTGGAAAACTGCAATAGTTCATTCAATTCAAAAGGATGTCATTTAAACAATATCTTCCAGTATCTTCCACCACAGTGATGCCAACAGAAAGCTGAGGTATGAAAGAGGGCAAATAGGGCATAAATTGCTAAAGAGAGAATTCAGGTTCATACATCCAAGTACAGCAAGGCAGGCAATGAGAAATTCTACAGCTAATCCAGTCTTGCAGTCAAAACACTGTGCAGAGAAGCTGAAGAGCTAGGATTTATTTTCAGCCTAGGAACAGCTTTCATGAATGACTTGGGCACCATTAATCCACCTTGTTCTAAATCTTTATTTCCTTAATCGTAAGAAAGAGCAATAATGCCAATAAACTACTTCAGAGGAAGCAGGAAGGACATGGCAACATTTGCAAGGTGTTCAGACACCAGTTTGACTGAAGAGACAGGAAAGGATAGGAAAACAGGGGCTTCCCTGGTCCTCTTCTGTAAGGATGCAGTCAGGCATGGTGGAAGGTGCGCAGCTGCCCATACAGAGACAGAAAACGTTGGGTCCAGTCTGACTGCTGTTGGTCATGCAGGTTAAAAGATGTGGGGAATTCTAGGTGCCAGTCTTGGTTTGCCAAATCTGAGGCCCGATTGCGTAGCTGTTCAGCCTAGGTCTAGGTGTTTACCTGAGTGAGGCTGTAACACGCTGGGTTACATTCAAGGTCAAGGCTTCAGCAAGTATGGGATGAACTGAATGCACAAGTGAATGTGAAAAGCCAGGAGACCACACCAAACTGAGAGGGGAACCAGGGAATCAATGCATGATTTAAAATAAAAAAACCTCCCCCCTCCTCTTCCACTTCCCACCCCAAATGCAGGGAAGAAGGATCTAAGCAGAATCTTATGATGGAGGACCTGCACACCACTGTAGCCCTTCCCAGCAATGACCAGTATCATGCCGTGAGAGTAAAGAAATAAGTCAAGAACTAAGACTTCATAGTAGCCCACATAGTAGGTAAAGAGGTCTGAAGACTAAACTAACTTACCAGCCTCCTGCAGGATCAGTCCTTCTGGGTGAGGGTGCCTACATGTATGTAGGCAAACAGTCCTCCCCCATAAGGCTGTGAAATCAGGCAATTAAAGGGATGTAACAAAATTCACCTGTAGGGAAAACATCATCTTCCATTTTCTACCTCTAAAGAATCTCTCTGCTTTTACCTCTTCCAGTCCTTCTGCTTCTGAAAAGGAACAGCGTACTTATGCTTCTCCTGCTAGCCTCATAATTTCAGCTGCCGAGGGTGTATGGATGACAATTCAGTATCCTGTGCAGCAATGTAGCTGTCACATGCCAGTGTCTGAATCAGTGCAAAAAAGATGGCCAAGAGGTGAGAAAATGTCCGGGAGCAGTAGCAGCTGGCCCACTGCAAAAGACACTGAGATACTCACATAAGGATTTCACTGTTATGGACTGATGTTTCTTAGTATACTAGTTACAATTGTTCCTGAGGTCAAAAACAACGTTGCACCTTCCTTCCAAGGTGAGAAGAAGTTGCAATTACTTCCCCCAAGTGACTACTCTAACCAGGGAACTGCTAAATTCTCCAGCACAGGCCAGAGTGGTTACAACCAGTTCTTACTTCTCTGCCTCGGTGGAACAGAGCTTTCTCCATTTGAGGTATCACATGAAGAGAAATGAGGCAAATGAGAAGGTGTACCCTTTGCCAAAAAAAAAAAAAAAAAAAAAAAAAAGAAATATTGCGATAGAAGAACAGCAGCAGAAAAACCACAGCGATTATCTCACATCACCTGGCAGAGGAGATTAGCTGAAGAGCAAATTTAAGCAGGCAGGGAGAAGTACCAGCAAGCCAGGTACTCTGCCTTGCCTTCCCTCACTGGCCTGTTATCTCCTGTGTGTTTGCTGTATCACCAGTGCTGCCACTTTGCTGTGGACCTAGAGAAACCCCAGTGCTGCACAGGGAAAACAAGCAAAGCTGCAGTGGGGGAGCTGGAAGTGGGTACCAACCAATGGGGAGCTATAGGTTCTTCTCAGGGTCAAAGTGGTGGGACAGCTTTTGCAACAGCAGCGCTATTCTGGCCAGGATGGCAGTGGAGAGCCTGGTCTCTGGCTGTGCTGGTCTCTCATGTTCACATCAGGACTGTGTCAGCCTCTGGGTTACCCCACAGATCAGAGTACCCGGAGAGTAAAGGAGAAGCTGTGTCTTGTCAGCCATTTGCTGCGTGCCAAGATAGGAGCGGTTCAGTGGCACAACTGGAGATGGTGAGGAAGGGAGGGAGAGAGCTGCAACATTTTTCAAGGATATAGCAACCTTCCTAACCAATCAAACCAATTGTCCAACTGCTCTAACGCCTTGTCTCAGTCAGTGGCTAGCATCAAGGATAGATGTAAAACACTTAAAATGGGAAATAACTAACTAATATGTCCATTGGGGAAGTTTCTTTATAACCCCAAGCAGTTAGCGGTTGGATTTATGCCCTGAATCTCAAGGGCTGATATTTCTTATAAATTTTTTATTTTCTCTAATGTAACTGTGAATGTTCCCACTATCCACAGAAATAGCTTCCTTTTTTTTCTCTTTTTTTTTGCTAAGCCTGTGAGCTCAGTGGATAGTACCCTGCAGCAGGCAGTTCCACAGTTTAATAGGGTACCCTAAAAAAATCATATTTTCTACACTTCCAGATTCACGTTGCCTTTTATTTTCAAAGGATACCCTTTTGTCCCAGTACTGAGAACCTTTTAATATATTATTATTTATATACTTCTAACATACCCCTTCTTATTCATCTCTCCTATGAACAATATCTTCCTTCATCTTTTTCAGTCTCTTCTTATCTGAAAATCCTTCCAAGCCTCCAAACCATTTTCGCTGCCTATCTCCAAGTCCTGCTATATTCTTTTTTTTAAGAGGAGTTGATGAGAAATTAGCTAAGTATGAAGGGTGAGGGTTTATCAGTAACTCTATGATGGTATTATATCTTTAATGTTAATTTCTGTCCTACGCTGTAGATATTTTTGCTGTGCATCTAGTTATGCTAAGTTCAAGGAAAGATGGGGGGGGTCTAACTTCTCTGAATAAGCATCTTTGTGCAACAGCTATCTCCTGCTGTTCCTCATGCCTGTGAATACATCTCTCATCTCTGTCTTAGTGCATGTTATCAGGCTGTGTTTCTTGCTGGGGATTGTCATTAGAATGGTGACCTGCTAGGGTTATATAGCTGCCCAACTCCTATCAAACGAGAACTTGAAACATTTTTCTGTTATTTTTAAATACAGCCTTGTACCGCCTCGTTTAACTTTAATGTTCTGTTTGAATGCATTTCTCTGTAGTCATCTAAGGGAATGCTCCACAAGGAAAAAACACTGAAAAAACTTGCTGTTTTTTTTCTCTCTGTTAAATTCTGCTCTGAAGTGATGTTCAGAGAGGGAGGATTGCTTGGGTGATCGGACTAGGGCAAAGCACTATGGCAGAAAGACTCAAATCCCTGCTCTGCTCTGCCTTCTGCTTCCTCATGGGGTCTTGTCACTAGCAGAGGCTATGGGTAGGCAACCACAAGTGGCTGAGTTTCTGATGCTTAACTAGTTACTGCTCATCAGCTGAACCATAGAAGCAAAGATGTCCACATTGCATGTCCATAGAGATAGCAAAATAAAATCTCTTCACTTAAACTACCTCCTAGGAGCACAGCAAAGGGCAATTAAAGCTGGCCAGCTGTCACTCAGTCAGCTATGAAAGCACATCCATTCTCTCAAGGTTTCTGCACCTGTAATGATTCCTTAACTCACAGAAGAGTGGGGAGAAAGCCGCAGGAAAACTGTAAGGTACATATATAGAAAAATCTGTCACAGCACTGCAGCCACGTGGCTACGTGTGTATTGCATGCCTGAGAATACAAAGCAGCAGTGGGCTACGGCACCACACAGAAAAGTGACCTTTATGGTTCCAGGACACCCTTCTCTCCTTCCCTCAATAAACCTCATCTGAGGTCACTAGAAGGTCATCCAGCCATATGGGCCAAAAAAAGAACGTGTAGTGGGGGCGGTTTTGGAGCCAGGGTCCTGAGACTGCCAGGGGAAGGATGGCAGCAAGCACAGATGCTAGGATAGACTGACACCACAATGTCTACCTCTGCCCTCCATTTTTGGGTGGCGTGCAAGCCAAAGCAGACACTGCTGCTGAGACAGGCAAGCCCCACACCCTCCAGGAAAAGGCACAGGCAAAGTAAGCAGCATAACTAAGCTCAGCACTTGGTTAGGGTAGGGCAATAGCTCCAGGAACAGCACGTTTTGGCCATACTTGAAGACAGCCCTGATCTGTTAGGACACAAGTGTTGTTTGGTGTGAAAGAGAAATACGTAGTTGACAAACACTGCTAATAGGAAGAAGGGAAAAAAAAGAACTTTCTCCTTCTTGCTCCACGTTACTGTATTATGAAAATAATACTGGTTGGGTTTTTGCAGGTTTGGAAATAAACGCTAAGCTGTTTTTCAAACCCTTCAAATTCAGTGCAAACATCTTATTTTATTATCTGCCTTTTTGTTGTTGGTTTTCTTTCTTCCTCCTCCTCCTTTTTTTTTAATCCATTCAACTATTTATTGGATCTTCTATTCTCCAGTGTGCATTTCTTCTTTGCTACACTATCTCCTGCTTTTTGCAGATAAACACCTTACACCTGGGAGACAGGCTCCTCTAATTAGTATTAAAACCTGAAGTTTTTTTCCACCCCTCTTTGAAGCTTTCTAGGATGCCTTTTCATGAATAATAATGTCCTCAATTCAACATAATGCAACACTGAATCAAAAGGCACCATAGCAATCGCTTCCCAAGAAGACACATCGGCCCTTCCTTTTCCTCTTCTTCTGTCCAGCTGATGATGAGGCAACAGAACATCCAGGCTGGAAGAGGAGCTCAGAAGTTGAGGTTTCTGCTTTCAACAGTCTGCTGCCCTTAGCATGCTCTGTGTAGAGGACTTGGTGTCTTTTGTCGCCTCTCCAGCTCCCCATTGCCATTCTCCAGCATTACAGGAGTTCTGGCTGCTTGACCTCCTGTCAAATAAATCCCTTTGAACAACAGTTCCCTCTCAAACAGCCAAGACCCCTGCACAGCATAGGACACCCACTCTTCCCTGTGGATCACTTGTGGTCTAAGTCCCAGACTGCTGCCCTTGGGGTGCCAGCTGTGCAGCTGCCTGCTGAAGACACCAAGGTCCAGGTGCTAAGGGTGCCCACGCTGCAGACCCTTTCCAGTGGAGCTATCCTTCAGAAATTCACAGCATCTGCTATCTTCCCACAGAGCACCCAGGTTTCAATGGATGGAAAAATCAGCATTCTCCAACAAAATGTGTTTCCTGACAGTTTTCCTAAGCACTCCTATTCAGAAACTATGAAGGTTCACAGCCTCTGCTCCCTGAAGCCAGTCAAGTAGTACCACAGCCTTCATAGATGGTGCTGCCAGCAACAGACAATCACTATAGCCTAGGCTAGATAATGGCTGTTACAATACGGGTCACCTAGTCATACAATCATAAGGATTATTAATCCTTATATTAATATTTTAATAGTGAATTTCTTTGCTCTGTGTTTGTGTGCATGTGCATATGGACAGAGATATTTGCAGGCACGTGCTAAAATGTTGTCAGTGGAATGTGAATGGTGTTTTAGGAACATTTATAACTTGGCACCCTTGCACAGGGACCAGTCCTACTACACTTGCTCTTGTGGGAAGTTCAAAGGAGCCTAAGTGACTTAGGAGTTTCAGCTTTTCCCTTTCCTTCAATTTTCATTAGAACTGTTCTTCCAGTTCCACTCAGCTGCTTCCAAATAGTCCACTCAATGAGTAAGACTTTACTCTGCTGTACATAGCACTACTGGACTCTATGAGACAAGCTGCAAAGTGCTACAAGAGTTATGAATGACAAGAGTTAACAAGTAGGTGTTTTAGAAAAAAATGGGTAACTGAAGAGAGTATTCTAAAGTCAGACCCAAGAAGGGCAGAGGGACTGACAGTTTTTATCTCCACAGAAGGTTTTGAAGGCTCTCTTAGGTTGCTGCTTCAGCTGATCTCAACTAGCCACATCAAGGTAATGCTATTAATGTAAAGAACTGAAATAAAAGAACAGCTTCCCAATGTCAGGTCCCAGGTTCTCTTGCAAGTTAGGTAAAATCTCTGAACAACAGGATCTGTCCTTCCTTTTTTAGTCAATCCTTAAGCAGATTACTAATGATTCCAACAGGTTTTGTCTAAGAGGTGAAGACATAGCTTGGGACCCTGGAATTTTCCATGGATGGGTCCTTCAGGACTACACAGCCATGTGGGAATCAGTGCCTGAGCAGTGCCATCCTCGCAGGTACACTGTGACAGTGAGTCACGGTTCACACAGGGAGGCTGTGCTGAAGTAAAAACTATGAAATGGAGCATTCGTTTTTAGGACCCAAGCTAGAGTCTACCAGAAAGGAACAGAAACAGTTCTTTAATGTGTGGTCAATCTCAAATGGCCTATCAGCTGGGGAGAAGACTTGGGAAGACATGCCCCTCGGGACATTTGTTCCCTATCACCCCAATCCTAGAAAGCCTTGAGGACCTTAACTGGTCCAAGGAGGGCTAGGAATTAAAACAGAGGAGCAGAGGGACTAGGCATTTTTCTGGACCTGGAAGAACAGGAATGAATGAATTCTGCAGACATCTGGGGAGTGATTCAAGTGTATAAACATCAGACTGTAGTACTATCTGAGTTGCTCCAGGATTGCTGACATGTTTGCACAGGACTGGTGGATATGACAACTCATGGGAGATCCCTCCCCTTCTGGAGAGGCAGCTGGAGAGGCTACAGAACTGCTCGCCTGTCTGGGGGTGTCTTTAAGCAGTCAGTGGAGAAAGGCAGTCTGAATTTAGGCAGTTGGACCTGTGCTCTGTGGGGTTCCTTGTACCTCCTCAGGAAACTGATACTGGACCCTAACACAAGGCAAGATGCCAAGCTGGACACAGTGCTGGTCTGATGTACAAAGACGGTGCTGGATGCCAAAGATCCCCACCCCTGATTTAAAACATTGGGGGAAACATGAGAATGTAGCATGTAATCACTACATTTTGCTTTTAATTACATGTTTCTTGCCACTCTCTCCTTCCTCCATCCCATCCCCCTCCTCCTCCCCACAAATAAAGAACGAGCCAGGCTCAATGTGGTTCAGAAAATTAGCTAAATGCCCACTGGGCTGAGGGGTCAGCTAGTTCACCAACCATATCAATTAAATGCCGGTTATTACCCTTTCATTATACAAACTAATCCCATACATCTAGTGAGCTGGTGTTGAGGGGACTTCACACCCCTTAAAACTCATAACATTAATTAGAGTGCAGTCAACTCTCCTTTGATTTGCAGCCCCCCCCCCCCCCCCCCCCACTACCTTTGCAACCCTGTGTCCCAGTACCCACCCTGCTCCTGGTACCCCTCCCTCCTGCCTTGCAGCTCCCCCTCTGTCCCAGAGCTTGGGTGCCCATTCACAGCTGTGCCTGTTTTCCTTGCTTTTCCCCTGTTATTCCAGCCCTGAGGCTCCCCTCACACAGCTCTGCCTCTTATCCTGAATTTGAAGCCTCTCTCTCCACATTTCTGAGACCCTTGCCTATTAAACCAGCTTTTGCTTGAACAGAACCAGCTAATCATATTGAATTATGCCAGATTTTAGCGTGGCTTCCTAACATAGACACATGCCCATAGGGATCCAGGCTGAGAACGCCAAGCCCACATCATCTTTGATCTAAGACACTACAAGATATAAACCCTTGATCATACTCCTAATGCTAATTAGTCATCACCTTCCCCTTCCTAAGATATATGTGTCTAAGAACATTGCTGCTGATTTGGTCATGGACAAATTAATCGTTGTATATGCAGTACGTAGTGGCATTTCTATAAGAATGTTTAATACTAGTGAAGTGGTTGCATTGAATCAAAAATTATAAACTTTTCCAGCACTCCTGTAATTGCTATTCAGGGAGTCATTCCAATAGCAAGCCTCAAAAAAGAAATGAGCAGCAGCATTTTTGTAACGAAAGCAAAATGTCTTCCAGGAAAACCATTGCCCCCCTTCTCCTGGAGGAAGTCTGCATTGTGTCCTGAGAGGTGCAGACTCCAATTTAAAACTCAGACTCCAGCCTAAAATGCCTTATTACTTTTGTAATCTCTACACAGGAACTACTATCATGTAAACCCATAATTATAAAAACAATAATGACGCAGGTTTCCCCACTCCCATTATTTTCTCTGAATAGTAGCGGCAACATATCCCCCAGCCACTATTAGGAATCACACTACAGTTCATGCTCTTATGCTACTGCAAAATGATCTCACATAATGAACCACGTTCAGTGTAATTGATGGAAGTCATATAACTCATGCAAACAAATGGATGCCTAACAAATAAACATATCCAAAATGAACTTGCACTATTTGTGTGCTCAGCTGAGATATGAACTGCATGTGCTGCAGGTGACAGACAGAAAGTGACAGAGACTGGCAAAAGAAAATGAAAACCTAAATATTTACTAATTTAATCAGTTCTTTCCTTGTTCTTTACATCTGGTGGAATGTACTGACTAGCAGTCTTAATTCTAGTCCTAAGTCTTAATTTCAGTCCTAAGGTTTTGTAGGATCTAGTGTACAGACATCAGAAGTGCTCTGGAGCTAAGGTTATGGACAGAGATTTCCACTGGCTAATGTATAATTACTGGATTCAATTTTCAAATTTGGCACCAGGGACAAATGGATTTATGAAATAATTGCTTCAGTTGAAGATTTAGAAATTCTTAAAAAATAGACATTTAAAGATGCCCATTGAAATTCAGGCCTGTTTTTCTCATATTTCTTTGTGTTTCAGTATCTTAAATCATACATGCTACGCACACATCACATTTCACCCAGTATCTCATCTTTACAATCTTTCAGACATAGGGCAGGTATTGGGACTTGAAACGAAGACCTTTAAAAGTTATTTCTATCATTTTTTGCAACTGGATTTAGCCTGGCAGAGAAAACCAATAGATGCGAGAGCTGTCATCAACACCGTGCTCTGCTATGCATCAAGGTACGAAAGAGACTTTTGTGCACAATGTAGTTTATGGACATTGCATTTCACTTAATGAAAGGGAGTAAAATACAGATGCTGTTTCCAAATAGCAGGGTCTCCTTTTGCTTCCCTTTCAAGCATATTGTCAGTGTAAAAGGAAACAAGCAAAACCCAACCCCAAGTGGACCGTGTCTTTGTTAGGAAAAAGAAAGTTAGGCTCTTAACTCATCATAACAGCATAGGTGCAAAAGGCTTGTAAAGATGGACCCACATTCAAAAAGTGCAAACTAGTACTGGATCCCAGCTCCTTACTCATGTGAGAACAGCAACTGCTTTGTTTCTCCTAAGATTTTCTCTCAGGTTAGTTGAGACAAAAGAAGGAGAAAATGCTGCCAGGAGAAAATACTACCATGATGTCTTTAAGATAACAGCAGAAAGTGCTGTGGGAATCTGACTCGAGTGTACATAAGCAAACAGCTGTGGTGGTCTCAGAAGTCACCTCTTCCTGGCTGCCTGCTCCCAAGTCAGTCTGCTTGCCACCACTGCCTGCAGCAGAACTTGCCTGGGCGTTAGCTGCTGCCATAGACAGCAGCAACCCAAACCCACCTTCACCAGCAGCTTCTGTTGGCATCTTGGGCTTTCAGCTGCTTTTTAAGCTACAAATCTTAAAAGCAGATATGTCATCTCTCTGCTTTATTGGTTCTAGAGGAAGATATATCCAGCAGAAGAGTGGGGCGGGCACCAGGGTGTAGCTGTGGTGGCAGTAATATCTGCCAGAAACATTAGCCGTTGGCCACATTGAAACAAGAACAGCAAGTGCCATCTGAGGTCATACCTGGAGAGGGAAGCTCTAGCAATCATGTTAGTGGGGATGCAGATGTACAATTTAGCAGAATGGATCCCAGTGCGAACACCATTATCCCCGTATGAGAAAAGGGGGCTTAGGAGCAGAGGGATGGGGTATTGCAAACTCCTTCCCAAGTGACATCTTCTAACCTGAAATAGGCTCCTCAAAAGCCAAAAAGTTGCACCCTGCAGAAGGATTATACCTGTAAACCTTATCAGTTTAAATCTACCTCTGCAGTCGTATTAGAAGGATGTTCCCATATATACAGAGGCTAACGAAAGGATAAACACATGCCAGGAGTAGCTGGGGACACGGCAGCCAGATACGCAGGGTCAAGGTGAGAAGGACTGAAGCACAGCTTGAGAGGAAAGCTTGGGGGGAGCAGGCTGATTTACCAGCAGTTAGGAGTGTGAGAGAAGATAAAATGCCCTTCAGGAGGAGGTTCTTGGGGATTATAGCTCTACACCCTTGAGCACACTGCTGTACAGCAGTCATGGTAATAATTAATAACAAGGAAATGATTCTCGCCCTGTTCTGGTCACCTTATTAAAGTGAGGATATTGTGGAAATGGAAAAATCCCAGCAGGACAGCACCTGGGATGATAGATGGATGGGATGCATTTTTAACAGAGCTTACCACATTTCAGGAAATATATTTCTGAAGGGAAAGTGCCTGCAAAGCTTTTATATTCCTTTCCTACTCTGCTGCTACCAACTGCTGTCAGAAATAGGAGAGCATGAGCCAAGGTGGACCCTTGCTCTTACTGACTGGTGGCCGATTGTGTTATGAACTGTGGCCCTAAAATGCTTGGCTAAACCACTAACCTTGTCTTTATATTTTTGTTGCCATTCTCCTTTGCCCTTTGGGTTCTTACTGAGATAAGGAACAGAAACGCTTAAAATAATGCCAGCCAAGATGTTCTTTCTGCATGTCCAGAGTGGCCCACCAAATCTGGAAAGAGTTGCTGTTTGCCCTGAAGGACTCCTAAAATCCTGTTTTCAACTGTTTGGCCAAGCCGTAGTTTCTAATTTAATAAGGGATGCTCTCAAATAACCTCAATGTACAAGAAGTCAAAATAGGCATGGGTATCCAGGTGCGGCAAAGCTGAGTTGAACATAAACACAGGACTCTCACTTACACAAACGCACAGCAGGGAATAGAGTTGGCAAGGCTGCACAAGCTTTTTAGCCACAAACAGTTCCCCCCACAGGTGGTCACTTCTCTTGCATGAAAGCAAACTGGGATCCCAGCAAAGAAAACTTTCCACGCGGGGGTTTGAGCACTTTCTGCTCTGCCCCTGCAAACGCAGCCCCATGCTGTAGCTCCTCCTGCCAAGGCTTTTAGGTGACATGGTGGGCTAACAGAGAATAGGCCATTCACCCTGTTCCAGCTAAGCCACAAAGAACAGACCTTTGCAAGGATCTGTGTTACAGTTTAAAGGGGAGGGAAGAAAAAGAAAGAGAAAGAAACAAAAGAAAACCTTAGCCCTCCAAAACAATTGAACAAATATCTCCCCCGTTAATAAATAACAGGCTCGGCTGGGGAATTGTAATTGTGTGTATAATGCATCTCAGATCTACGGTATAATTACACTCTGGAAACCATTGACTAATAAAAGGCACCAGCCAGGGGAAAGGATGCCTTCTTGCCATGGGTTGACAGGCAAGCAACAAACAAGGCTCACTTTTTCACCTTCTATTCAATAAAATCAGTGTATTAAATATGCAGGCAGAGCGCCTCCATTAAGCAATTCACTTCCTTCCTTTTCTTTCTCTCTTTTTTTTTTTTTCTCTTTCCCTCCTTTTGTTTCCATCAAGACAGGGAAGGTTAAAAAAAAAAAAAAAAAGCTATATATGAAACCCCCGGCTATACGTGAGCTGTATTTTAATGAGGCTGCATCTTGGTCCCTCTGCTATACTAAGTAAACATGTTTCTCCCCCTGCAAAGAAAGGCTTTGCTTGCCTGGGCCAAAGGGAAAACAGCTTGGGGAATACTAGGAGGTTTTTTCTCTGCCCACAGCCCTTCCTCCATTCCCACTAAAATAAAACCCTTCCTTACATTACAGAATGAATGCTTGTTCACAGAGTAAAGGCAATATAAGCTATTTCCACACAACTCACAATGCATTTGAAGGACCTTTACAGGAAATCAGAGACCAGGGGACTCACTTGAAAATCACATTTCAGTTTCTAAAACTTACAGAATCACACCTGGATTTAAACAAAACAGCCAGCCCCTTTCCTCCAGTATGGTCTGAACTGAGGCACTCGAGTCAGGGCATACCACCAGCCACTCTGGCCACTTCTGATTTCAACCCTGCCCAGAGAACTGAAAAACAAGGGCACTACATGACTATTTGGAGGCTCTGGGAAGCATCTGGTGTGGTGCTTTGCTATAGGAGCCCCAGCACGATACAGAAGGGACGGTGTAACAGGTTCAATATACAAGAACAATATAAGCCCCTTTTCAGCCCTTCACTCCAGCACTGAGCAGGACCAAAGGGTTGGCGCATGGCCATGCCTTTGCCTCCTCTGCCTGAGAGCACAGCACTCAGCTGGAGCTGCCATGTCTTTGCAAGGAAAGAGGAGGTGGCATGACCCCGCACACTTCCAGCTGCCCTGGCACACAGAATGGAGAGCACTAACATGGATCCTTGCTTTCATTGTCCCTGACCTGCCTCTCACAAGCCCCTAGCATAGGTAGCCTCCTGGGTCTGAGGTGGGTGAACACAGCAAAGCAGGCTGAGCTGCTCCAGCCACCTCACACACCCTCTCAGCCTGTGACTGTGGTGAGGTGTCCAACTCACCAGTGTGAGTCTGTAGGTATTTCTCCCGAGAAAGGAAGCAGAAGATACACTGTGAGGGTGTATCTGTTTACTGTGAGGGTGGTGAAGCACTGGAACAGGTTGCCCAGGGAAGCTGTGGATGCCCCAAACCTGGAAGTGTTTAAGACCAGGCTGGATGGGGCTTTGAGCAACCTGCTTAGTGGGAAATGTCCCTGCCCATGGCAGGAGGGTTGGAACTAGATGATCTTTAAGGTCCCTTCCAACTCTAACCATTCTATGATTCTATGATACATGCATCCCACAGACTGAGGAGTCGGGTATCAAACTAGAAACCTGCATCCTCATGCACTGAGTGGGAGAGCTGCTAATTGAGAAACCCCACAGCTGATTAGCAAGCACTTCTAGTTTCAGATGCTTCCAGCCGGCACACCTCATTTCCCACCCATGCCTGCAAGAGCGCAAGTCCAGTAATGACCCTGCTGAGCTCCCTGGAATGCGAAGCCTGGCCTTGAAACACGCAAGGGAGAGCAATTGAGCTGTGCTCGCTGTCACTGCCTCCCTCCCAGGCCCTGGGGAGGGAGCAAAGAGAGAGGAGTTGAGTTGGGAAGGTTTCCTGACTCAGCAGCCGTGCATGCATTCGCAGAGGCACTGCTGCTGCCACTGTTAATAGGTTGTGGTAATGGAGAGGCGTCTCGCAGGCAGGACGGTGGGAGGCTGATCAGCTCCAGCAGAAGAAGTGAGGTCAGTGGTAATGAGCGACAGCGAAGAGGAATGCAAATTGTGGGAGGATTTATGGAGCAGTTTCTGCTCAGTGAGCAGATTCCAGATAAGTGGACTGTTAATAAGGCAGACAAGCTCTTCAGCTCTGACAGCTGTTAGGTGGGGACTGGCATGCTTTTTTTGACTGGCATTCACCCGAGAGCGGGTGCAAGAGTGCCCACAACACAGACACCCTTGCACAGGTGTTCCCTCACCACACACACGTGGTGGTGGCTTGTGCATGTGCCGACAGACGTTGCTGTGCTCTGCCGCGACAGGGGCAGGATACTTACTTGTGCCAGGATGAAGGAAAGATGAAAGAAAGCAGGGATGGGTGGCAGTGGACTGCTTACCAGCACACAAGGGAAAGCTGAAAAAGAGCATAACCTAGCAGGCCCAAGCCCTAACCAAAGCCATTTTTATCCTCTCTTCTTCATTCTCTCCCTCCATCCTTCCCTCATCTCAGAATACATGAGAGATATATATATGGTGTTAGATTAGTATCTCTCACCAGCTCCCCAGAGATGAAGTGACCTGAAGGCACACACAGTAAATTCTAGCACAGCTGGGAAGGGCAAGCTTACCTTGCCCACCTCTCGCCTGCCCAGGCTTGAGTCTCTCAGGAGCATTGCTGCTGTGAATTACTAATGGTAGGTGTCACGGACTCTGCTGAGGAATGCCACTCTCGGGCCAGCCTGCAGTGTGTTGGTGACATACTGGAAATCCTTTTTCTTTTAGAATTATTCCTTCTAAAGGCTGTGGGATTTGATCACAAAAAGCCTGTCGGCACCAGGAGAGTAGCCAGTTTCTCAGGCATAGCACTGCCACTCTCAGCTGTTTGGTGTGACACTCCGGAGCCTGTGAAACTTACCACCACTGGTCTTGCACCTTTCCTCCAAGCAATCTGCCTGCCTGCAACTTGTTAGATCCCAGCATCTGTGTTAACGAGGCCTCACAGACTAGCTGCTATCAAGCCCTCATTATTTGTAGGAGCAAGTCCGCTCTGGCAGAGGAGGTGATCTATGAAGTCCCACCCACTCAAAGTGCTTATTGTAATCCTGAGCTGTGAAGCTCCACTGTATCGTGCTGGGAAGGTCCTGCCCCTAGAAGATGGGAGATGGCGGGAGCAGTCACCTCTGGAGGAACTGTCTACAGGAGAGAGGAACTGTAAGGGACCCTCTCTAACACTGGACAAAGCAGAGCAAGGTCCCAGGCTAAGGGGTCTCTCCTCCCATCCCTCTTCTGAGCCAGCACACAGGGCTCCCACAGACATCCCACAGACTGGGTGACATGACAAGGGAGCATGTGTGACATGGACAGGGGATCCTGGGTCATTCTGCAGCAGTCACTGCACAGACTGGGCTGTTTCTAGGTCCCCAGCAGCTGTGTGTGCTCCTTGGCTTCCCGGCAGCACCAGACCTCTTGGCTACATTCGGGCACGTCCTTCTGGAGCAGCAGAAGGTCATGGCACTGCACACGTGCATCTTAGCAGCACCACAACAGGGGAGTGAGAGACAGGAACCAAATGAGGTAATTTCATCCTGAA
Source organism: Numenius arquata (assembly GCF_964106895.1). Classification (NCBI taxonomy): domain Eukaryota; kingdom Metazoa; phylum Chordata; class Aves; order Charadriiformes; family Scolopacidae; genus Numenius; species Numenius arquata. The sequence goes on along the minus strand of NC_133576.1, from coordinate 13,826,563 downwards.
TACATGCGACTTGACAAGTCTATTAAAGGGCTGGAGCCCTACTGTGTCTCATTATGAAAAATTAGTGCTGTCCTATAAAAATACTCAAGACAGTGTGTCACTTAAGGAAGGGTGTCTTGAGGATACCGTCTTTTCTTAATAGGCCTTACATCATAAGGGACATACATACCTCAGGAGTGAGCCAAGGGGTTTCGAACCTGGGATCTGGTGCCTCTCAAGTCTGACACTTTTAGGATACTCTAGTTTGCACATCTTTTTCTGTTCAGTTGAGAAGGTGGAGTAGCCAGGAGTCAAATGGACAAAAGGAGGATTTTTCCTGTTTCTCACAGTGTCTCAATGAAAACCCAGTAAGAAAAACAGTAGGTTTGATTCAAACAGAAATAAAACTGTCCAAAGGTTTTCAGAAAAATAAAAGCAAATCACCACCGTTTCATCTTGGGCCAATCCCAAATTGGGTCAATCCGAATATGCTGTTTTATTTCTTCTCTCAGTTATTCAAGCTGCTGCCTAATCTTTTCATTTTAATGTAGATCAATGTTAATGCCATTTCAAAAAACAAAGATACTTCTGTGAAAAGAATGTCAAAATTAAACATTTCAGTGTTTCAGAAATGAAACACCACAGTCAAACCCAAGATGTTTTGACATTTACAATAATTCTTATCTCTCTTCTGCCCCTGGGTTTTTGGGAGGTTTGGTGGTTTGGGTTTCTTTACTAAAACTCTTTGCCAGATTTGGACCAAACATATCCACAATTTTGGCTTTTCACTTCTCTCCTCATCCCAGACTCTGTCCCACCACTTTTAGTGTTTGTTAAAAGGTTTTGCCTATCTCTGTTTGCAAGATCGAACCTTCTCATGGCTTTGGGGACTAACCTAGTGTAAAGATAAGAGAAAAAAGGTGTTTCGCTCTGTCTCTTCCTCAGCATCTGGGAAGGACACCAGGAACCCAGACATCTCTGGGCCATCTAGCATCTTGCTAACTCCATCAACTATATGGAGGTGAATGATCAATGGAAAGGTAGGGATGAGTCCTACTAAGTTGGGGATCTTTACTGGAGGAATGCATAAACCACACGGGCAACAGAAAACTATCTACCCCTGCCGAAGCCCTACCAAGAGAGCTATGGCTATAATGGGGACAAGGGCTGCAGCATCTCATGCAGTAACAGAGGCATGCTGGATTGGTCAGCACCCTCAGACATCAGATCTTCACATCTCAAGGATGTTGAAACAAAGCTTAACTCAGTACACTTTTCTGACCTCTTTTCTTATAATTAAAGTGAAGAGATTTCTCCTGCCAGCTACCTCTCAAGGAATGTTGTCTTCCAGACAGGCAGAGGAAAGAACACGTATGACAGCTGGAAGAGCTCAGAGAAACCAAAGTGCTTTGTCTCACAAAAGAAAATACAAATGAGCAATCTGAGTGCCATCAAACCTGCTGTGAGAGAGAGAGAGAAAGATCGAGGTAGGATCAAATCCCTTGTTAGACCTTAAGCTCCCTGGAATTAGGCCACTTTAAGAAGAAAAGGGACTAGAGTTTAAAGGATTCAGAGAATTTCCCATTTCTTGAGACAACTCTTTGACCTTTGCAAAGAAAACTACAAAGAACCCAGAGCATAAATGAACAAGACTTCTGTGTCTTTCCTTTTCTTTCCTTTTTTCCCTTTCTCAGCTTTCTTTGTAGAAACAGGTAATTGTGCTGCCCTTTCTTGGAAAGATGCAGTTCTCTCTCAGTTAGAGCTTCATAATACAAGTGCCAGTACTGCTGCCCTTGGCCTGATGGTAAATTTGAATGGAGAATACTGAATTTCACTGAATTTCACTGAATTTTTTTAGAGTTGGAAGGGACCATATAGATCATCTAGTCCAACTCCCCTGCTGAAGCAGGATTGCTTAGAGAATACAGCTGTATGAGACTCATCATTAAAAAAACTTCCTTCCCAGTGTGCTCTGGAGCAGAGGCAGAAAAGATCCAGGGGCTGGGCTCAACCCTAGCCTAAATCCATTGAAGTCTTAGCCTAAATCTACTGACATCTAAGACAATTGCCCTAACATGGATGGTTGCTAGCACAGGTTACTACCTCTATACAAATGTTTCACAGCTATACAGGCATGAAATGGTCAATAGTGCATGTTTGAGTTTCCCTGGGAGCTAATACCTTGTGTCCATTGATGTTCCACTCAGATTTGAACCTGGGTGAGGCAAATCCATCTGTTGATATGTACATTGTGCTTTTCTGTCAATCTACCACAAAGGTTTACATGCTTGGAAGAAAATCCAGCCATAACTGTCTATAAAGAGGTAACTAGAAGTTGCTAGTACGTGAGCCACAAGAAACAAGCAGAAGATAAGAAGGGAAGGGGCATTAAAGAGCTTGTTTACTATGGAAAGAAAGAATATATCTCTTCCACATGTACAAACACAGAGAGCACTGTGCAGTCATGGGAGTACCTAACATAGCGCAACTACCACATGTATACAGAAACAAAGGTACTCCCTGTGGTACCCCTGTACCCTGCAGCTTGCATGGGCACATAAGTAACTAGAGACACTCAGAGGGACACCCTAAATAGAGATAGTAGAAACCCACACTTGCACACTGACAACTACTATCAAAAACTCGAGTGTGAATAAAAAGTTCTGCGGACACGCAGTCATTTCCATAGGCACAGACAATTTCAGGTGTGCAAGCCTGCAGCCACACACACAATACAAGCTACCCCCACTGCACGACAGAGCTCACACACCATCACACGCTCTCAGTAACATGCACGTGTTCCTCTCTCCAGCACACTTATGTATGGTGACTGGTTTAAAGTAATACATCAACACAAATCCCCTGCTCCTGGTGAGTTTCTACACAGGCTCAGTAACAAACATCCATGCACATCATTGGATGACTGATCTGCATCTGCACATATTCCTGTCTGCAACCCATGCATGCACAGGCAAATGGGACACCTGCCCAGCTGGATGCGGATCAGCCATAGGCATAAGAATACCTGCTTACGAGGCTACTACAGTGAATGCCATGTATGACCAGGAATCACAACCTCATTGGTGAAGATCTGCATAGCTCCCAGGAAATGACCCCTTCTCTTCAAGGTTCAGCTTCTTCATCAACTTGGTGTTCTTCTGTGCCTGCAAAAGCTCTTTCCCTACCTCCATCCTTCCTTCCCTCTGAAGCCCTCTTCAGAGAAGAATAACACAGCTGAACTAATAGTCTAGCACATAGCTGTCTGATGGCCTTCCCTTCATGCCTGTCACTTGCCCATGTGGACAAATGCACACCTAGCTGCCAGTGGCAGCACAGTCCAAAAAAACATCAGAAGGAAAATGAAAGGGAGAAAAACTTCAGGGGTAAATCCCTCACTGAGTGCCAGGCAGCTAAAATCAACAGCATAACACGAGGGCTGAACTTGGCCCAGCATGGTGCTTTGACGAACTAAACAATTAATTAACAAATATCTTCCCAGCAGATCTCTTCTTGCGGCAGAGTATGCGAGGAACACACAGATCCATGTAAGAGCTCTATCGCCACCATTACATGCTGGAGAATAGCATCTAATTAATTATAATGATGGCAAAGATTAGATCCAAATTCCTCTACACAGTGTGTACACAGCCCAAACAGACAAAATAAATCAGAGCGCCGTACCCTAATCCAGCAGCTTCAGAGGATTAAATAGGTGCATTCTAATCACAGGCTCAGAGCAGCCCCACTCAGTATGCACAGAGCTGCCCCCATATGCGACCGTGTCTCTAAGGGATCCTGGGAAAGGTATCTCACTTCAGATGAAAAACATAATTTGGGCCTTGCCCACCTGCTGTCATTTATGATCTGCTGGCTTGCTTTCCCTCCCCAGATTTCAGCCTACACATCCCAGGCAAATTCTAGGAGTAATAATTCATCTCTCTCTAAGCCTCTCCTGCAATGTCACCTGGGGAAGACACTAGTTTTCATTGCTCTACTAACACACTGTTGTGCTGTGCTCTGTTGCTTAACAGTAGGTGCACCAATCTAGAGGTGGCAGTATCACAGCCAGAAGGAGGGAAAGGGATTTTCCCTCCCTCCTCCTCCCTAAGAGATTTTATCAAAATGAAGATGCTTTCTTTTTCTTAATCTTGTTACTATGAACTATACGAGAAGGCTGGGGTTACACCACTTATAAAGCAAATAGGTCTGTTCTCTGTCCATCACAAATGATTTTTGAATTCAAGTGAAAAAAATTACTTCACAGAACGTAAAAAAGAGAAAAAAAAAAAAAAGAAAAGAATAAAGAAACACATCTTTTCATGCAATAGGGGCAAAAGTCATTAATTGTGTTACTAATCATCGGGTTAGCTCCACCCCTGAGGTGGCTGAGACTGAATCAATCCTATTACACCTACTGTGAAACTGAGCTCTTATGCTAGCTAAGAATAGAACTGGGTGGTCCAGCCCATAAAAAACACCACAATTTGTCAGCATGAAAAACTTAATTAATACATACTTTTCCACAGGAACAAATTTTTTGAAAAACACAACTGGAAATACAGTCATTTTTCCACTTCACAAGTCCAAACAATATCTTTTGACATTCCTTGAAATCAAACATTTAATTTTGGGATGTTATCGTGAATGTTTCACAGCTCTGCTTTTGCCTGTGCTGGAACTGATCTTCTGTAACATTTGGCTGCTCCCTGACTTCCACCCTGCACTATTCAGCTCAGTCAGAGCAGATCTGCAGTATATTAATGGGAATGTGTTTCAGAGAAGCAGAGCAGTCCACATGAGAACCATATGCACCAGACATACAAACTACAACTCCCATGAGGCACCACAGCCACTTGATGTCAAATAAATGTACAGCAAAATGCTTTGATTCATTTCAGCAAGTGCAAATGTTTGAACCAACCCAAGTCAAAACATTCTGTTCAGTCTAACATTTTAAAGCTGTCAAATGTTGGTGTATTTTATTTATGATAGTAAAGAAAATGGTGTTTTCCCTTGGAGAATCATTTCCATGGGAAATCTCCTGCCTGGAGAAGTTCTGGGAGCTAAAAGACTTAGTAAAGGCTTCTCTTCTCTTCCATACAGTGTGCATCTTCACTGCAGTTAAATTGCAGGGTAAATTGCAGGAAGCATGGACATACATGAGCTACCTTGATGTCACATGCTGTTGATATAAGGAGCAATAAATTTACAAGAAGCCAGTGTGAGTTCATCTGAAAATCCATGTAAATGAACTGCTAGCCTACGCTGGCATTCATGAGGATCACCACTGCTGACTTTAATTTAGCTAGGGTGGTTATTTCTATCCGTCCTGAAATCACACCTGTGGTTCCAACATGGACATGTCATCCACAGCTTGGCTCCATGTTTGATAAAGAACAAGGCACGGTAACTAGGAACATCCCAAGTGTGTGAGATCTTCCAGAGGAATTTTCCTGAGAACAGTTACCCCATGAATGGCCTCAAAGAAGAGGTGGTGGGATACTAGAATAGGGTAAATGGAGTATGGATCCTTAGGGCTCCATAACACAGCTGAAGAACTCCATCCACCTCAGAAAAAAAAAGGAAAAAAAGACAAATTAAATCTGCATGTTCTTGCATCACTCCCCCTCTCTTTCTGTCTAAGATAAAAGGTGTAATATAACCTTCCATCATTTCATCACAGCCTCATGCTATGAACCAGTCAATACTTTTTATTATCACTTATTATCACAAAAGCTGCAACACTTTCTGATCCATCAAGTATGGAGCAAGGTCCCATTCCACCTGGTGCTGTACAAGTAGAGAACAAAAAGACAGTCTTTACCTAAAGGAAAATCTAAATATAAGGCATGAGAGTGGGTGGCTAGAGACAGATGGGGAAGAAGGAGGCAGTAAGACAAACCGTGTCACTGTAACAGGCAAACCTCTGTACACTGAGCGCTTAATAGTTATCTTGCTTTTGGTTTGGGGTGGGTGAATTTGGCTTGTTTTTTTTGAGGGGTGAGAAATATGTGTTACAATAAAGATGGATTTGAGGGCAGAATGCAGAGGTGCCTTTGCAGATACTGGCAGGGAGCAAGGAAGAAAGCAACGAGATGCTCTTCATGCAAACTTGACAAGTGTATGACTGGGTGCCAGCATGGAGAAGTGACCAGGGGACAGAGCAGACCTGCTGATGAATCAAAAGCAAGTTCATTATGTTAGAGAAGGGTTGTGAAAGCAAAGTGACAGAGGGTAGACTTTGCAACATTGTCCTGAAAAGTCTTCATCAAGGTTCAAGCAAAATGTGCTGTGACACCCAAGGGAAGGAGGGCTTAGCTCTGAGCTGAGGCCCTGGCTTAGAGATGCTGCTCTTGAGAAAGTGTCTGCAATGGTTGAGGGGCTGGGTGTGTGCATGTTAAGTTTTGCCCTTTAGTCATTACACTGGGCCTGGATACTCCCAAATGCCAGTCGGAAGCAAAGAGAGAAAGGCTGAACATTCAGAGGACCTCTGATCCCAGCCCAGCCCCAGGTTTCAAGGGTGCTGATGTGTGAGCCAAGCCAAAACCTGTGGCATGGAGGATTCTATCCTGGAAACTTAAATGCATTTTAAACAGCAGCTTTCTCAGAGCTTTCTCCTGAAGTAAGCAGAGAAGCATTTGGTCTACTTCTTCCTTTTTCATTCTTTCCCTTTTCCTCTCTATTTTTTTCTTTGTGAGGAAACACTGAAACCAGAAGGATCTCTGAGACACCAGACCTGACCAAGCATGGGGCAGAATCTGCTCATTCCAATTATCTGCCAGCCTAATCATAAAAACATCACGGTGCACGCTCCATATGTCATTTTTATTGAATTCATTCAGGAGTTTCTCGATTAATCTTTTATTATTCCTTTCCAAATCCCAAGGTTCCCATAACAAGGGCTGATCAGCTAAAGCAATTCCTGCACAGAGAGGAAACAGTGAGAATTGTCTTGGCTCTCACATCCTTCTGTCATGTCACTAGAATTCCCTACGGCCTCTTCTTTGAGCGCCTCCTGCCTGAAGAAGACTCTAGCCCCTCATCCCTCCAGGTAGGAGAGCCTGCCCCACCCCAAGGCCAGTGCTCGTGTACAATCTTAGCAGCACCCAATCTAAAGGAGGAGAAATGAACACTCTCACATTGAATAACCCCAAACACGAGAGGCCCACTCTCAACACCTCTGAGGAGATGCCTGGCAGCCCAGACCAGTAGCATTTTGGTACTTGTACCAAACTTAGCATTAGTGACACTGGGTAGATCCAATGCAAGGAAAAAATGTGACCCTTTTTCAACCTAGCACCTGCCCCCTGCCTCACCTTTTCTGAGAAACCTGGATCTCCCACAGATCTAGCAATGGCATCCCTACCTGCATGATTTTTCATGCCATCTCTATTTATGTTAGCAATGCGTATGCTGCCACATGCAATAGAGAGGCTATAGCACTCTTGTTGTCCCCAGCCAAAGCTTCTTCATCTATTCCAGCTCAATAAAAGAGGCAATAAAGGAGCTTTCTATCCCACATCTGGGATGCATCCCACCTGTGCAATTCCCTTCAACTGAGCAGAATGAGACCTAAAGCTACTGAGAGCTTCCCCAGGCAGCAGCGTTGCCAGTGAAAAAAAATACTACTGGGAGAATAGTAGCTAACTGTTTATTATCTCTGGGGTGGGGTATTCCTCTCCCAGTATCTTGTTTGGCATCTTCATCACCACCTCATTAAAGCTTCAGTTCATTAATTAAATATTTAATATATTAAATGATGTTCCTTCTGCACCAAGGAGCTGCGATCTTGTTGCTGGTGAGCGTGATGCTGTGTATCCTCCTGGGAGGCTCCAATTTGCCATACTAATTGCACAGAGACTCTTCAAAAAGCCCTATGCTGAATCTTCATCTGCTGAGCAAATTGTACGCTCCATCTCAGCAGGAGAGGAGCCTGAGCTGGAAAAGGCACAGAGCAGCAACTTACTCTTCTCCATGGCCTCTGGCAGTCTGGGGAGCTCACCCACCTGACAGGGCACAGTGCAAGGCAGCAAGCCCAAGACTGAAAATAACCTCCACTACATTGGCGTGCAGGGCGAGATGCAGCAGTCCCAGCTTTGCTACATCAAGGGTGAGCCTTGCTAATTAGGGCTGTTAGGTGGTAACCAGCTAAAAGCTTTCTATTAGCATTTTAAAAGGTCCCACTACTGCACTGGAGATTTCTTCTCCCTTGGTTATGTATATTGCAGCTGCTCTGCCAGTTGAAAATGCAGTAGAGATGGACAGAAGCAGAAGTGCAAAAAGGGGAAGCTGGAAGAAAGGAAAGAGGGCAGGAATCTCCCAAAGCAGATGGGCTGCAGGTGGGAGAGAAACTTGCACCAGCTGTAAAACCATATTGCTGCCCTGCTCTGCCCCCATCTACACTCTCCTGTCCCCAGCCTGCTGTTTGCTTCCACCTCTGTCATTGTGGTGAGAAATCAACTATTTACATGGCTGAGTTGTGATAGAGAGGGCTGACATCCCTGGCAAGAGAGGGCAGAAAAGCTAATTATTTTTGTAAACCTTTGTTTAGTCCCTTCCCCTGCCTCTCATGCACACCCAACCCTGATCATACCTATAAGGAAAAATTAACAGCCTTCCTTCTATTGATATCCACATAAAGCTAGGGATATAAGTTCCCCGTGGAAATTGCAATGTTCTAAACATGTGGTTCTACCTTGTAGGCCCATTTCCTAGATTGAAGGAGGGACACATCATTACTTTGCCAGAACAATATTGTGTTAGAAAGGAACAACAGGAACAATATCCTTTTAGAAAGCTAATAGGTAAACTGCAAAGTCTATGGACAGTAGAGATTGGGACCCCAGGCTTCCAGCATCAGAAATGTGGCTTTTGTAAGATAAATAAATTCTCTATGAACAGGTGGCAGAAGGAATTGGAAGGAGCTTGGCTCTCCATGGGAAAAGATGGCATCTACATGTGTGAGGTTTTTAAAAGGAACATCTGGCTGGGAGGATTAGGCAAGGAAGCTTAAAAAGGAGCTTAAAAGGGTTGTTAAGCTTGAGTTTTGAGTTGGGAGGACTTCCCAGGAAGGTGAAAATGTAGGTAGGTTAAGGCTTTTCCCTGGGAAGGCGAAGAAGAAGGGATGACAGAGAGAACTCAAATTACAGTAACAAGCTGAAGTACTGTACACTGATTAAGAAACAAGCAGGAGGCACTAGATTGTCTGTGTCCAGTTAGGCCACTCTTTAAAAAAAGGAAATCGGGCTGCTGAACAGGGCCAGCAAAGTCCCATCTTAGCCGGTTATACTGAGGTCTTCCTCTCTGTGATGACCTATGACCTCAGAGTAGGTTTGTCTTGGCTACAAGATGCTTGACCTAGACTGCTTTTTCTGTCCCTGCTCTTCAGTCACCTTTTCCAAGCTGAGTTCCCCACAGCTTGAGAAGGAGAGGACCTCACGTGCCTGGGTCTTCAGTAGATCCAACCACATCATTCCCTTCTTTCCTCTCCCATTGATCAGAGGGACAGGGGTAGATGGAGGAGAGAGAAGCATATCACAGGATGTAGGTCACTGGGCAGGTCTTGATAGATCACCCAGAGAGTCTAGCTGCCGAGAAATCAATTTATCAGTGCACAGGGAGGGGACAGGACATCCATGTTGGGGTAGGCAACTCTCGCTGACTTCTTTCTGCCCTGACACATTTTTCATTTCTTTTTTTTTATTTCTGCTTTTAATGCTGTGTTAAGAAAAGGAAGCTCTATAAAAGTAAAAAAAAGCTGAGAGATGGCGAGAATATTAAAAACTGCTGAAGTGTTTGGGGAAAGACAGAAGTGATTGTCCCTTGGGACAGGGAAGCCACAGGGTGGAACACCCGTCTGAAAGACCCTCTACGGCAGCGGAGGGCTGCTCTCCCCAGGGATGGGACATAACGGGGATGGGATGGCTGCTTCTTTCTGGACACCAAAGTGGAAGCAGAGTGCTTGGGCACTGGGGAGCACTCAGGAACCACAGGGATGGATACAACAGGTGAAGCAATTCATCCACAGCTAATAAAACACCTCCATGGGGTTGGGTACCTCTTGGTGCTTAATAAATAAGATTTAGTACGCTGACAGCGGACAACACTTCAAAGGCTATTTGGCCATGAGTAAGGACCATTAGCTACAGATATAGGAAGTAAATCACACACACAACACAGGCCTTGCCAAAGATCATGTTGCAGATCAGTGATGAAATCAGGGATCCAGCCCAAGTCTGCTGACATTTGATCTGCTCTGCTCAGGAGACCTACACCACCTCTCACCAAATCCAAGTGCCAGGTATGAGCAACCCTATTGAAATCAATGCTGTTACACTGTCATATATGTTTTGTAGAACTGAAAAAGAGTTGAAAGGACAGAAGGCCTTCCTTAGCCCAAAAACCAAGGCAGGGAGGAAAAATGATACCAAACGATGATACCAAACTGGGAGGGCTGGCCGACACTCCAGAGGGCTGCACCGCCATCCAGCGTGACCTGAACAGGCTGGAGAGCTGGGCAGAGAAGAACCTAACGAGGTTCGACAAGGGCAAATGTAGGGTCCCGCACCTAGGGAGGAAGAACCCCAGGCAACAATATAGGTTAGGGATGGATCTTCTGGAAAGCACTACTGAGGAGAAGGATCTGGGAATCCTGGTGGACAGCAAACTTTCCATGAGCCAGCAATGTGCCCTTGTTGCCAAGAGGGCCAATGGGATCCTGGGCTGCATAGGGAAGAGTGTGGCCAGTAAGTCGAGGGAGGTCATTCTCCCCCTCTACTCTGCACTGGTGAGGCCACAACTGGAATATTGTGTCCAGTTCTGGGCTCCCCAGTTCAAAAGAGACAGGGAACTACTGGAGAGAGTCCAACATAGGGCAACTAAGATGATTAAGGGATTGGAGCATCTCCCTTATGAGGAAAGGCTCAAAGCGCTGGGGCTCTTTAGCCTGGAGAAGAGAAGGCTGAGGGGAGACCTTATCTATGTTTACAAGTACCTAAAGGGTGGGTTGAAGGATGATGGAGCTGGACTCTTTTCAGTGGTTTCCAGTGACAGGATGAGGGGCAATGGGCACAAGCTGGAACATAGGAAGTTCCATTTAAATATGAGGCGAAACTTCTTTACGGTTAAGGTGACAGAGCACTGGAACAGGCTGCCCAGGGAGGTGGTGGAGTCCCCTTCTCTGGAGATTTTCAGACACCCGCCTTGATACAGTCCTGAGTAATGTGCGATAGGAAATCCTGCTTTAGCAGGGGAGTTGGACTAGATGATGTCTAGAGGTCCCTTCCAACTCTGAAAATTCCATGATTCTGTGATTCCGTGAAAAGGCCTATTGGTCTTTAGGACCTATAGGGCTAGGTCTGGATAAAGGAAAGTTTGCTCATATGAAACTTAGCAGGTGGTAGTATGAGTCCATCAGTCTTCACAATCCTCTATTTGGCCCCTCTACAACATTAAATTAACCTGAAATCATGCACACTTGAAAAATCTCAGTGATGTTTGGCCAAGCATCTATCTGTCTTCAACTTACTTCAGAGAACATCATTGGCCGTGAAAATCAGAGATCAGCTTTCTTCATGGAGAACATTTTTCTGTTAATTATTCTAGAAGGAACAGTTCTGATGCTTTCTCGAGTAAAATCCCCAGTGTAGTAGAGTATAAATACCTGATCACATAGAAGCCCAATCCATATCTCATGGACATAAATTGCAAGATCATCTGTAGCGGACTTTGGAGCAAGGTCTGGATGTCCAGGATCACAGAATAAAATGAGTTTGAAAGCAGTGTCAAAGTGCCCCCATTACACAGAAATGAGCATATACCCAGATTTCTGTTTGTCAAAGCTACTGTGACAGGTACTGTCCAACGCTATGTTTTACTGGGGAGCAGGGCAAGAGTTTGCCAAAAATATATAGATTTTCCCCTGCTAGGTCTAAAAAAAATAAATAGATAAGGTTCACAGTTGTTACCATTTTGGATTGACACATTCTATTTGCTTGGATCTAATATTTTTCATGTCCTTGCTGCTGATACAGCTGCTGTGCATTAAAAGCTGTAATAAGCCAGGTAAATCCCAGACTACTCTTAAACAAATACAAGCTCTGGGTTATGAACATTTCCTTCTCATCCTTTCTGGGGCAGGGAAGCAGGAAGGGAGTCTCCTTTGTTCCAGCTCTTCATTCCTGTAATACTGAATTGTTTTGAAAGACACCCATCATCTGCTTTTTACACTCTGAGTCACAATTCCACCTTTTTCCCCCTGTAAGACTCTTCCATTTAAGGCTGTTTTCTCATAAGTAGCAGGAGGCAAAATTTTTGCAAGGTATAACCCAATGAAATGATACTCGAGGAGAATTTGATCATACAGGAGTTGAAGCCCATTAGATAGATACCCTGGTTGGGGTAAAAAGCTACGCGGTCCGTGCCTGTGCTGAAATGACAGCCATGATACTTTCCCATGAGCAGTCCACACTCTAGCAATTTATTGTGTTTGGATGCAATTGCTGGCAATGACTTAACTGCCAGCATGGACACGACAAATCATTTTCAGCATCATGTCAGCTCTCTGTGATTAAATTGTGGATCTTAGAAGGCCCAGCCTCAAGGGTTCTGTATACAAGGACAGACAAAGCCAGCCACGGGTGTTGCCTGGGCCACATCCAGGCGTGAAATGGATAGGGGCACAGCCACACAACCATTCCTGTGCCCCATGACTTGGAGCGCAATGTCAGGCAAAGCTAATGAGGGGGAACAGACCTGTCTGAGACCTCTTCTTCAGCCTGTGTGGGAAATTCATGCCTGAATGTTACATAGAGAGATGCCATCTGTTTAGTCTGGGTCAAGGATATGCTGCCCTTCAATTAGGGCACTTTTAAACAAGGAGACCGAGGGAGGTGGAGGCTAAAACTAGAAGCAGGGAGCTAGAAGGGACCAAACTTTCATGCCTGTGGGTCTGGTCCAAAAGGGATCAGATGGGAGGAATTGAAGTAAGCATGGAGATGGGGACTCCCAGGACCCTGCCCAGAGAACAGAAATAAGGAGGGATAGGAAGCTCCTGCCAAGTATGGACCAGCACTATGCCACAAGAAGAAAGATAATTAACAGCTCAGGAACTGACTGTAACAGCAACATCCAGTTCAATCAAAACACTTCCAACACACAGTAACAGTATTTATCAGGTGCTTACAGGCTACCCAAAACCATAGCACCTAAATGCTTTCTACAGATGGTGGCAGATCATTACAGTAGGCCCTATGGTTGTTTGCCCGAGGTATTATCCACAGTACATTATCCACCCCAATATATAGATGACTGAAGAAAAGCTAGAGCTTTGTGAAACAGCTAGAAAACACACTCAGCAACAGAAGACTGGTTTAAACAAGCTTGGCTTTCCCTGTTGTGTCCGTAAACACCTGCTCTGATGGTTCTGTATCTGTCCATGCAGAGTATTGCAAATCCGGAGCAGAATATGTTTTGCAAATGAATAGAAACTGTAAATTAATGAAAGACTAAGCTAAGATGGTGGAAGTAGTCAAGAGTGATCTCCTCTTCTCCCTTGCACAGACAGGGTGCAGCTAAAGCCAGACAGAGGTTAATTCTCATCTCAGTTACACAGGCCTGAAGGCAGTCCACAGTCCTTTGGAGGGCATCGGTATGATTGCGATCAAAACCTGCCCAAAGGCTGCTAAAAGTTAAACTAACTTCTCTTCTCTAAATATCCCAAATCTCAAAGAATAGTTGCAGTAAAAGCAGAACCATGCTCTCAGGTATGGGGTGCAGAATTACCCAGATTCCTGTATCAAATCTGCCCTCAGCAGTACCTCTAACACTGTGTATTAGTCTAAGCAGATGTGTTGCACAAATATTTTGCAGAATTTTCCCAGTGGTTTTTTTTTGCCTCTTCAACTAAAAAATAACAAACCCCACATACTCCTCTTGATTTCATTTTCATTGCATACAATATAAGCATTTATCCCAAAGTCTACAAAAGACAGAGGCTACAGCCTTTGCACAGTATGAGTAGAGGGTCTGTGACTCACTGAGCTATCATCTGGTGACTGAAGGTATAAGACAGACCAGATGTCTACAGGGGTTACTTGAAGATGCTACTGTCTGCAGGGTCTACAGAGCTGCCTGTTACTGAATGCACAGGGGAAGTCGCCACCTTCCCAGCCATACCAGTGAAATTCCTCATGTGATTGTCACCTAACCCACGGCAGTTGAAACAAAGCAGATTAGAGCTGAGTGGGATCATTTTGATGGGCATTGCTTTGGCGAACCGCTCACACTAACATTTGCGTGGAGTTGCTGGCTATAAAGGGTACACAACATCTTCTACTATTCCGCTGGATCCAGAAAAGGACATGCACTCTGAATCAGGCTGGGACTAATCTTCTTATTTCTAAAAAGAATCAGAAGCTTCCTCTTGGCTTAATCCCTTCATCTTTCTAGCTACTTTTCTGTCTCCCGGGACATGCTGCTGCCAGTTTTCGGAGCGACAGTGACACACTCCTGCAATGAAGAGGGAGGCTTGCAGGAGAGGCCTCCAGATTGCCTGCCACAGTGCTGAAAGGTACAGAAGCTACATGGGGAAGGAATTCCCATGCTGTCCTTCCCTACAGAGTCTAGAGGGGCTCAATTGACTGGCTTAAACACAGTCATCTAGAGCCATGGGACAATATCCACATGACCTCAAGCCACTACTCTAGAAGGACACAGATGTCCTACGGTGCTTGGGTAATCCACACAGGTGTCTCAGATAACCTAGAACATCTTTAGTCAGAAGAGGCAGATAAATTTACACAACTGCACTGAACTACTACCTCAGCAATTCAGAATTTTTTTCTGACAGTGGTTATGGCAAGTGACAGCCAGAGGCGAAAGCTGCCAAGTCATGTTCAACAAATGCATTTGAAAATGGTGTTATGCAAAACAATGTGGGCACCTGAGGATTGTGGGCCTGCATCCGAAAGGCCAAAAGATGTAGCTAGACATATACTGAGATTTTCAGAACTATTTAGCAGACAGCACGCAGGATTCTAACTTCTGCTGAAACCAGTGCAAAGGCAATTTCAAGCATCCTGTTAGACACTTTTGGTGCCTTTCAAAACTCACAGTCCTCACACCTGAATAACAACATGGAGCTCCAAGTAGGAGCAGAGCTTACAACCCCCCAGACGGGGACCTGGCACAAATGCAGTCAGGCAGAACAGATAAGAGCACACTACTATATCCTCTGCAGCTAGGGCTGCACAAGGTTCTGCTAAATGTTGTGAAACACGTGTGGCTGGGCAAGCCATGCAATGCCAGAGCCACAGCTTTGCTATCAATACTATACAATCAGCTCTGATGATTACTTTCTGAGAGTGCAATGGGAAAAAATATTTCAACTCTTACCCCAGTATGTAATTTTTTTTTCCTAGTAGTGGAACCTTAAGTTTAAATCCAATTCCCAAGAAAGAAAAATAAACCTTAATTTCACTCCTCACTCCCCAGATTATTCATTCCCTCTTCCAAAGCACAATGACTTATGTGTATCTTCTTCATTTTGTTAATTACACTTACCCAGTCAGAGGCAGGGAAGGAGGAGGCCAATGCTTTGCAAATGGATCTGGCCAATCATCTTTCACCACTGCAATACCAAATAACAAATACACTTAGGAAATTCAATTAGTGGGGAATCCACAGGTTGCAATTTGATCATAAGCAGCATTGAATACGTTAGCAAATACACATGTAAAATTAAAGTTTGTTCAAGAGCAGATAAACAAGCTGCATTGATTAAACAGGCAGCTGTTAAAAGTTTGTTTGTCTCTCCCAGATTAGTCAAATGAGAGGATAGACAGACAAGCAGATAGGCTGACAGACAAACAGATAGAATTGTTCCTGCAAACCTGAAGGTTGCATTTTCAGGGAAGCAGTTTGGGTGAAATCAATAAACCAATTTCTGGAAGCTAGAGCACTGCTAGTAATTAGAAAAAGGCCTCTGCAGCCACCCCATGCTCAGCTGTGAGATCTCCCTTCATGGGTTTCAATGAGAGTGAAATTGAGTGACTTCAATAATTTCATGCCGGGTTATGGGAGGGAGGTGAGGAAGGGTGAGTTCCCAACCATCTAATAGGTCTCTAACAGCTCGATAATTGGCCCATCCCGTGGGTGATTAAGGATGAAAATAACTAATTTCCGTTCATCCTACAGACTAATCAGATCACCTCACCCCTATCATTTTCTCCTCTATTTAAAGAGACAGTCTCTTTCTTTCTAGCATCAAAGGCTAGAGGGATGCAATCATTTAAGTTAGTAAAGAAGCTAGTTCAGGCCAGGCTGGAGTTAGTGCATTTAAGATACCAGCTCTTCAATTGGTTGCTCAGTAATAAACCTTTTACTTCTGGTTTCTGCTGCATTGCTCCAGCCTCATGTGCAGCATACGAATCCTGCTACATGAATGCAGTGCTGTGCGCTGGAAAGAGGGAGGAATGAGCTCAGATCTGAACCCAAATTGGGATGTTGCAATACTTGGGCATCCTCCCCAGCTTTAGTTTCCTAGCCACGCTTTCAAGAGTTTGCATGGCAAGTGATTCCTTGTCAAAAAGGCCAATCTTTGAGCACTATTTCTAACCCAAACTTTCCATATGCAGTAGTTTAGATACGAGGTGCACATCCTGTGTGGCTCCACTGGGGCTTGTCAGCCACCAGGAACAGACAAGGGGCTACAGAGATGAAATAAGGACTGTACAAATTCCACTTGGACCAGGGATCTCATTTCACTACTTGCATTGGAGCCCTGTACCAACCCCAAGTGTGTTATTTCCCACATTGCTCAATGTAGCACTAAACATTTTGTCCCTCTCCAGACGGTCCTTGACTAGCTTCATGGTTGTGCCTCTACAGAACTTGTGCTCTTAGGGCAATTCACAGACACAAGTCCTTCATGTCCCACCTGTATAAATAGGTCTAAATAAGTGTTCTGGTTTACATGGGCACTAAGTACCTCCTGGTTCAGTGCTAAACTGAGTACTGGCAGGGAAGGCACAAGTGATGGGAAGATTAGTCTCATCAGCACTAAAGAATTTATTTCCTTGACTAATCCACAGTATCAAAGAAGTCCTTCTTAACTAGAAAAATTTGGACTTGCTTTTACCAGACACCTTCATGGCACCCAGGAAGAACTCATGAAGGCCTCAGAGAAGCACAGGGAAATCCCTCAAGCACATGTTTCTCTCTCCATATGAGAATCCTGCGGTACACTGCTTTAAGCCACAAATTTTATTCTCCAAGTCCCTCTGCACGGTGCCCTGGAACAGTCCAGACTCAGGAAGTTACAGCATGGTGTAGCTCATGCCAGTAAGGAAGGAGAGAGCAAGATTTTTCCAGGGATAAAAGAAAAGAGAAGCAGCTTGACAGAGAGAAGGAAAAGGTAGTTCGTAGGGCCCCCCTTCTATCATGTTTGCCATTTTGGGTATCAAGCACGGTCTTCTAAAAGCGTGCAAAGAGCAGAATATGGTTCATATAGAAAACTCAAGCACAGCTGTTTCAATCCCATGAGTCTCTGTCAGGAGAACAGAGATCAAGATGATGGAATTGAGACTGAGACCTCAGCAGTGGCCTCAGTGCTACTGTTCCTTCGCATTGAGCAATTAAGCAGTATTCATAGATGGAGAACTCCAGCCCTGGAGTTGAATCAGGTCAGCCCACTGGCATAATCCTGATTATTTGTAAAGAATGCCAGTGTCAAGCCTTATTTTCCTGCATGTAGCAGAAACCATAATGAACAGCAGTTTTCTCCCTCATTATTTTCAGGTTTGCTTCTCCAGTTAGTTCTGTGTCCAACACATCCCATCTACCTGCTTGCCGTCAGTGCCACATTCACAACTGTTTCCCTCCCTTCATTTTATCCCTGCTTTTGCTGCTATTACCCCAGAAACCTGTTGGCCTTCATCACATTTGCCTCATGCCTTAAGCAGTAGCCTTTTCTTCACCTCCAGGAAGGACAGCTGCATTTTGCCTGGAAGGAAATATCCAAACCACAGCCACCAACTTTCATGATATCTCTGCCAAGGATGATGTTGCTGTTGTGGCTTCTCTATGGGACTGCTTTTTCAGGCACATCCTTCGTTGCTTCTTCTATAGAACTAAAAAGTCATCCCCTCCTCAGAAGCAAGCCATTGATGCACGGGTAGCACTACAAACACTCATTCACAAGAGATGAACAAGGCTGTAGGTATGACAAGCCAAAACTTCCTACCACGCATCCTGCTCTCATCAAAAGCACCTCTGTGACAAGGACATAACAATCCCATATCAGAAATAGCTGCTATTATTTCCTGTCATCACAGATTCCCTTTTTCCCACCAAATGTACCCAGTTTTCAGCCACCATATTCAGCCCAGGCAGGCTGCTGGCTCATTTTGTGTGTGCTGCTCTGCAATGCTAGAATTTTCAATCAGGAGCAGGCCTGGTAGCTAATGGCAAACATGCCCATGCAAGGACATCTCCTGCTGTCGTGAACTTCAGTCTGGGCTCCCGTGTGTTTACTAACACCCTCAGACAGCCCATCAACAAAGATGATGGAACACCAGTCATTTGCGAGGCAGGGACTGAAGGCTGGATTCAGCTTTACCAAGGCTTTGGTGTGCATTACAGTATGCAAGAACATTTGTGGGTGCCCTCTGGGCAATTGTTTCAGAGGTTCAGGGAACCATAACTACAGGGCCGTGGAGCTGTCACAATCTGAATGAGGGAGAAACACATGAGTGAGATTTTAAGCTTCTCATCTGAAACACATAGCAGAAATACACCTCAGAACTACAGCTCAGAGAGGTGAACCCTCCGCCCCTTTCAAGGGCTCCCATGTTTTCCAGGCAGTAACTATTTCACTGCTGGTTGATAAAAGGAGAAAGTAAAAGCACCATATCGAGAACTACAGTGGGGATTTCATCTTGGCACCTCAGCATGGCGTTTGTGGCTCACATGTGAATCTTGGAAAAACATTTCTATTTTCAATCCTTTTGGTTTTATTCTGCCTGCAACATATGTGAGTTTGAAAAGATGTCATAAGTGGTCTTGAGTACCACTTTTTGACAATCTAAGGCAAATGGAGCAAAATATTAATAACAAACATTTTACTCAGTAAAGTTTAGTCTTTTTCTCCCCTCTGTCCCAGCCTGTGGAATATCGCTGTGCAAATGGCAAATTGCTTACATCTATGTTGTCAGAACTTACATGAGAAATACCCATATTTTATCATATATTTTGACAGTGGAGTGACCCCAAATACTCCGTTTGTGAGCTGTTGTGCTTTGTCCCAATTGGCCACACTTGGTATCTTCCTGCTTATCTATCGGGTGAGCTGATGATTGTTTTCAGTGTGAAAACCTACTTGTTGGGTTTTTCAACTAAATTCTCTTGATTGCAAGCTCTTTCTATTGGTCCTTAAGTTAAGTGAGTTAGGAAGTCACTTCCTTGTATCAGTAATACCTAACATCCTTTATGTTCCCAGACAGAACAGAGGGAAGGTCTGAAGGAAGGTCTGAAGGAAGAGAAGGAAACCGCACGCCAAATGAGCCCATTTTGTACACTGGAGGAGAAATTTACAAATTTCTGCAATTGCATTTTTTTCTTAATGGTTTGCCAAGCACCAGGGTGGAGTCAGCAGCAAGATAAATGCAGGGAGTCTTATGTACTTTCAGGTTTCCTTGCAAGTATCTCACACAGCTCCTGTCCTTCGTTCAGTACGCACTTGAGTATGCACTTAAAATTATTCCTAGTGCCCAGAAAGCTATTTCCAGCTTTTCCAGGAAGTCCTGTCGTAACAGTCTTCAGTGTATGCATAAAGAGACACATGCTTATGCACATAGCTGAATAACAGCAGAGTGCTGAATTGAGGTCTTTGTTACTAATGTATGCATGTGTACACATACACACATGTATATGCAGGATGTATGGCTCTCTTTTGCCTGTTCTGCTACACTTTCCTTTGAGAGTCGTCACTAGAGCTGGGCTTGCATCCCTTCTCCAGTGCAATGTGCCACATTCACTCGCAGAATTGATCTGCCCTGAAAACCACTTCTCTCACATTTCTAAATCTCTTGGCGTAAAACCTGTTATTCTCTTGACATTAGGCTATTCAATACCTGTCACTTCCCCCCCTCAGAAAAAATTGACTTCCGAGTGACATTATATGATAAGCAGTTATATACTGAGACTTCTAACCAGATGGAGCCCTTCCATCACTGGAGACAACACAGAGCACATGGGATAAATGCTTGCTGTTGCATAGTCCCTCTGCTCTCTGCCTCACAGAAGGAGCTGCTCCTTGCCTCACAAAGCCCTGCTGTTGGAACCTGCTCCACAGCTCCAAGGAACAGATTCCAGGTGGACATCTATGATAGTCCCAGTGTTGGAAACGCTGGTGCTCTCTAGGGCATATTCACAGCCAGATTCAAAACCTCTTTTTTTTTTTTTTTTCCTGCTATCCCATTTTATCAATTTATACCGCATCTCTCAGCCATTATTGTTGGACATAAATCTGGCCCAGCAGCTTTTGGGACTGTAGCAAGACCCCACAGACTGTTCCACACCTGGAAATGTATCCATGGTGTATCTCACCCTGAGGAAACACTCATCTCTTTCCAAACAAAGGGGATGTAGGTCATTCAACACAACAGAAAACCACACATGCCTCCAGACTGCAAAGCAATACGGAACCACAGTACACGAGTTTGGACTGAAAGCAAAGCAGAGTTAATACTTCACTGAAAGTGAACAGCACATTGTACAGGGAGACTGGTTATGGCCAAGACATTAGGACTCAGTCTCTAGTTTTCTGGTTAGTAGGTCCAAGAGGCTCCAGAATGTCCCCTATGCTTTGCAGCTGGTTGTAGGCATGTCGGTCAGCCCAGTGTCCTCTCCTGCTGTACCAGTACAGAGCACTTCTATTTAAGACTCACCTCAGTTACCCCAAAACTCCCTTACCATCTTGTGTTTTCATGGGAGTTGCAGGACCCCTCAGAGGTCAATAATAACTCATATTATTATTATTATTATTATTATTATTATTATTATTATTGTAATAGCACTCAGAATAGGGAAAAGGAACTCATATTTTCAGCATCTTAAAGTAGAGTTTTCTGGGTTGTAAAAACAGCCCACCCAGCTAGCCATTTGTCATGGAGCTTAGTTCTGCCATAAAATGCTAATCAGCCTGAACAGTCACGTCCCCCCTGCGCCATATCTTTTTATGAGCACATTAACATGGTCGTTAGGGAGAGGGGACTCATATGGACACAAACACATACCGCAATCATTTATTTCCCCCTCAAGCTCCATCCCCAGTGACTCCAATTCATTTGCAGGAAGCAGTTTTCCTTCCCGTCCTTTGAGGTGGTTTCTGGTTTCCAGAAAACCAGACATGCCCAGATCACCAAGCTGTTGTGTCACCATATTACATCATTTATACCCTGTGGCAGATGTCATAGGAGCAGGTAGAGCCATCTCCTCCATAACAGAGAACAGAGAACACAAATGCTCTCTGGGACCTTCACAAGGAGTCATGTCACATGGATCACTAGAAGCAGCTATCTTTTGTTTGGAGTAAGGACCTGGCAAAGATTTGATAAAAGTCACCTTTTTCTTTCAGATGCTGAAACCGGTCCCACTGTATGTGATATAAAGATAGAGCTGGGAATAAAGTTTGGTAATTCAGATACAGAGATA
This sequence comes from Numenius arquata, assembly GCF_964106895.1. Taxonomy (NCBI): domain Eukaryota; kingdom Metazoa; phylum Chordata; class Aves; order Charadriiformes; family Scolopacidae; genus Numenius; species Numenius arquata. Next base: position 13,804,873 of record NC_133576.1, on the reverse strand, counting down.
CAGGTCACTGCCACTCAAGCTAAGAGAGCGCTAAAGTCAATTTTAGGAGTAGATAGCAAATCTCTAGAGGGCACCTTCATTCATACAGGCTGTGTGATGCAGAGTAAAGGAGAGGAAATAACTCAGAGCAAAAAGCACAAGGACATTTGTCTTGTGGGTGTAACCCCCTGACTGGCCAGGGAGATGATGACCCCCACATCTGCGTTCATGGCATCCAGACCAAAAGCATTGCAAACAGACCCAGGGTGTCACTGCTTGCTTAGTCCCCTTCTTACCAGAGTTAGCTGCATCCACTTGGATGAAACAAGAACAAGGCAGTAATGGCTTTAGTGAAAATGATTTCTTTTTTCCAATTTTTTCGTTTTCCCCCATCAGTGAATTGTCCCCTCCTTCCATCTCCTATTCACTCTCTATCTCACTGTATGCAAACCACAATCCCCCTTTTCTTCTTTCTGCTTTATTTTCCTGAACACTCATTAACTACTCACAAAGGACCATGCCTGGCGATCGGAGCTGCAATTATCTCCTGGTTCTGACCCGTGTTCAGCGGTCAGAGATTAACATCAGCAATAATAATGGAGTGCGAGATGCAGCAGCTGCATGCTGGGGATTTGACAAGTATCCAGACTGCTAAAGCCAACGTGAGAGGAAGGGAATCCACACAGGGGACAGTGTCCTCAGGAAGGTGGACGTGGACATTTCTGTTTTGTCAGGGGGAAATTCCAACACATCCCTTACACCTGTTGAGGGAAGATGATCAACTTGTCCTCCAATATTCCACCTGTAAATCCTGCCTCTATTCCCACTCATTCTGGTGCACCCATGAACCTAAGGCAAACGGGAGATCGTACCTGCTGCAGTTACACTCCTGACTTCAAACTTGACACTTTTTTTCATTTGCAAAGTGCAAAAAACCACCAGGAAAATAGATCACCAAGTCATGCACATTAGTGAGGAAATATCTCCTGGGCTGCTAAAATAAACAGTCCTGCCTTTTCCCACCCCCAGTAAAGGACAGGGAAAATATTAGACTTGCTCTCCTGACTTCTGGAGTGCGTTCCCACTGAGGGTTCCCATGCACCTTTCGTCCTTTTTGTCCACCCACTCATCTGTTTAAGGCATCCATCCATTTCTACTGCCTCAGTGTGCCATAATGCAATTAAGATTCCACAGCAGGTTTCACCGTGCCTCTCCTTCTCATTTCTCCTAGCTTTTCAGCAGCTTTGTTTGCTAAATTCTGTGGGTTTGTTTGTATATTGGTTTATGATTTCTTGTCTTCAGTTACTGCAAGCAGGCTCTGACAAACAGGAAAGTCCTCTAATATGCTTGGAAAATTAGTTGATCTTTGGCTCAGTCTTATCTCCTCTATCTATCAACACTAGTAGGGCTGTCTCTATGTCATATCCTTGGTTGAACCTTCATCACAAAAAGTCCAGGGTGTCAAAACTTTCCAGGCAATATTGGAATTTGCTTATTTGCTTGTCACTTAATGCCTTCTGGATACTACATTCTCCCCCTTCACCCACCCAATGGGGAGTTTGTGGACAAGATTCCTAAATTCAGGGATGTATGTGTTCAGGATAAAGCTTAATCTGTTTATCTATTCAGGAGTAAAATTATAAGCTTAGCTGGTGGGCAGAAAAAACACTAGATGCAGGCACAGCTATTAAGAGACAGGCTCTGGATTTTGTTCATACCATTTCCAGTTAAGATGCTTGATCCACTTCTGACCTTATTTGAAATATTTAGTCTTCTAGAAAACAGGGACAGAATTCTCATCAGAGCAAACTTTTTCAAGAGAAGACTTCACATTAATCCTGCTTCTGCTTAGCTTAGAAATAATGCAAAAATAGATCCTATTGGAGCATAACAGTGCTCCCAGAATCTGGTATCTGCTGACACTCGGACATTTGGAAGTGCAGTGATAATGAAATAAAAATAAAAATAGAATCATAGAATCATCTTGGTTGGAAAAGACCTTTAAGATCATCGAGTCCAACCGTTAACTTAACACTACCAAGTTCACCACTAAACCATATCCCTAAGCTCCACATATACACATCTTTTAAATACCTCCAGGGATAGCAACTCCACCACTTCCCCAGGCAGCCTTTTCCAATGCTTGACAATCCTTTCTGTGAAGAAATTTTTCCTAATATCTAATCCTCCACCAGTGCAACTTGAGGCTGTTTCCTCTTGTCCTATCACCTGTCAGAAAGGAGAAGATACTGACCCCCACCTCAGTACAGCTTTCAGGAAGTTGTAGAGAGCAATAACGTCTCCCCTCAACCTTCTTTTCTCCAGCCTAAACAACCCCACTTCCCTCAGCTTTTTCTCCAGACCCCTTACCAGCTTCGTTGACCTTCTCTGGACACGCTCCATCACCTCAATGTTTTTCTTGTAGTGAGGGACCCAAAACCGAACACGGTATTCGACATGGGGTCTCACCAGTGCTGAGTAGAGGGGAACGATCACTTCCCTAGTCCTGCTGGCCACACTCATTCTGAAAAAACCTAGGATGCTATTAGCCTTCTTGGCCACCTGGACACACTGCTGGCTCATATTCAGTCATCTGTCCACAAACACACCCAGGCCCTTTTCTGACAGGCAGCTTTCCAAACACTCTTCCCCAAGCTTGTATCACTACATGGGGTTGTTGTGACCCAAGTGCAGGACCTGGCACGTGGCCTTGTTGAACCTTATACAATTGGCTTCAGCCTATTGATCCAGCCTGTCCAGATACCTCTAGAGAGCCATCCTACCCTCAAGCAGATCAACGCTTCTTCTTAACTTGGTGTTCTCTGCAAACTGACTGAAGGTGTGCTCGATCCTCTTGTCCAGATCATTGATAAAGATATCTGGGCTCAATACTAAGCTGTGGGGAACACCACTTGTGACTGGCCGCCAACTGGATTTAACTCTACTCATAACTCTTTAGGCCTGGCCATCCAGTCAGTTTTTCACCCAGTGAAGCGTACACCTGTCCAAGCCATGAACAGCCAGCTCCTCCAGGAGAATGCTGTGGGAAACAGTGTCAAAGGCTTTACTAAAGTCTAGGTAGACAACATCCACAGCCTTCCCCATGTCCACTAAGCAGGTCACCTTGTCACAGAAGGAGATCAGGTTAGTCAAGCAAGACCTGCCTTTCTTAAACCCATGCTGACTGGGCCTGATCACCTGGTTGTCTTGTACATGCTGCGTGATAGCACTCAAGATGATCCGTTCCGTAATCTTACCCAGTGCTGAGGTCAGACTGACAAACCCTGTAGTTCCCTGGATCCTCCTTGTGGCCCTTCTTGTAGATGGGAGTTACATTTACTAACTTCCAGCGTACTGGGACCTCCTTGGGTAGCCAGGACTGATCATAAATGATGATATGAAAAAGTTAATTGAAACTTTCTGAACTTGAAAAGTTGTTCCACCTTAGATTTGGAGAAAGTTCAAATTCAATTTGTATTGTAGCTGATTAACCCTGTTCATCCTAAAATATCCCTAACTATATTTTAGTTATAAGACATCTGAAAAATGACACAAAGAAAATTCTCAGAAACAATTGCTTGAGTTGTTAAATGTTCGCAATCCAAGTGGCCTCACATCCATTTTTGTGGACTGCTTTAAATTTTTTTTTTAATTTTTTTTTTACTGGCACAAGAACTGTAGCAATTAACTTTAAATTTCTATAGGCAAGTTTTGACACCAGGGGCTCCTGCTCCTACCTTGCTGGCTGCCCTTAAGAGGCAATATTGTGAGTTAGATGACCAATCACAACTGCAGATTGAGTGAAGACAGAGAGAGCTATGAAGTAGAAGGTAAAAACAACACCACAACAAACCCCCTTCAAAAAAACAAACCAAAAAGGGGACAAAACAAAAACTAAAAAAGGGGGCAGAGTAGCAGCATTCCACTTTTCTAAACACAGAATATGAGTTGAAAAATGTCAAGTTCAATCAGTTCCAATCTGCCAATTTCAAAAGACAAAACAGGTTCAAGAATGTTTGTAGCAGTATCTACAGTTTTTGCCTGGAGGAGACCTGTTCCAGGCCAACCACAGATACATTTTATCATGCAAACACTTTTTAGTTACTATAGTGAAAGCATTAATTGATCATTTATTGCCCCCTTAGAAATCGATGAGTAACTATCCACCTCTGCTCTTGTCCTTACTGTTCAGAGGAGCACAGAATTTTGTCACTGAATGGACCAGGGAGATAACCCTAGTCCTCCACATATATGCAACCTTCTAGCTATATTAAGTCCAAGGCATGCTGCTGCTGCTGAGCGAAAATCTGCACTCCCACGCATTAGTTATTCCCATTCAGTACGTGAGCAGAGGATGCTGCTTTGCAGGGCTGTCGATCCAACATGAAACTCACTTTGGAAAACTGTTTTTAAAGAAGAGAATATCTGCATGAGGGAGGAGAGAATGTGGAGGGAAATAAATCTCTTGGCACTTCTGTTCATTATTTAAAGCAACTGTTATTTTCTCTCTCACTTTTGCTTTTGAATTTGATATCCAAGAGACAAGATTTCTTCTACTAGGTACCACTGGGGGAAACAGACTGTGCGATCAGAGTTTCAGAGAATGCTTCATTCTGGCATTTCAGGCAGGAAGAAGGTCCAGAGGAGATGGAACAAGCAGCAACACGGAATCTGAAAAGACTTTGAAATGCAGCTCTGATCTCTGCTGGTTCAAACCTCACACGAGCCACTGCTTCAGGTGCCTACGTATCTGGTCTATAACACTACTAAGTACAGAAGGCAAGGAAGGGAAAACTAGGAAGTGGGGTCTGTTAAGAGGAGGGAATTTATCAGTGCTCCTCCTGCAAACACCATTGCAGACAGCCACAGTAATGAGCATCTGACCAGTGCACTCATCTCCCCACATCTCTGAAATGGTCTCCTTGTGGTTCATCACTACCTGCTCTCCTCAGGTCAGGACTCACCAGGTTGCAAAATACAAATATTACAGAAGCTACAATGCCTGACTGTATCCATCACTTTCTTCCAGAAATTAACAGCCCTGTTCCTCAGAGGACTTCAGGTGGTGCTGGGTAGGTAACTGTCTTTTCTGAAAAAACACAGTCTGGGCTCAGACCTGAACTTAGGACCTCAGTCAGATCTGACGACACTGGTGCAATGTCATACCTGAACTTTGCAGCTGGTTCTGTCCCTGTAATGAACCAAACTGGTACCCACATCTGAACATAATTAAAAGATGAGACAGATCAAGATTGAGTTTCTGTGCTACTTTGTGCATTTACTTTTTTGAGACCAGCAATTAGCCAAGGGTAACTTGCACTATAGAGAAGGCCATCAGATAAATGCAGACTGCATAACCTGGTATGCCTTTAAGAGACAAGGAAAAAACAGTATATCATGGGATTTCAGGTAGGGAGTACAGCATCAGCAAGCTGGAGGGGAGAACATTATTAACGAAGCACTTTCAATGAGATACTTGATAACTTTGGACGAGGTAAGAGGAGTCTGGAGGATATGTTAACTTTGTGCATACACAGAATGGGCAAGCCTTGTGACTGTTAATGGCTTTGTTAAATCATTTCTCTTAGTGAGTCTGTCTGTAATAAAGGATTGCTGCAACTTCCCTCATTTTTTAAGCTGCTTTGAATCTTACACATGGAAAGTATTAAGTGCTGGCATTACATCTGTAAAATTAAGGCACTAAAAAGGTCAAAGTCATCAGCTTAATTTTTGCAAAGAGGATTGAGCAACACTGGGATCTCAGGGTATCTGATTAGTTGGACCTTACAGTTTTTTCTGTTGTCTATTCTGCCTTACTTTCACTACGTTTTCTCTCCCAAAGGTTTGTGGATGTTTTAAGTTAATTTTGTGACAGCATAAGGTACCAGACTGCCAAATTCCAAGACTAACGGGAGCCTGCATGTTCAGATCTGCAAGCAATATCAGCACTAGTTTTTCTATCCATTATCCAATCTCTCTTTCCCTGAATCCTTTCCTACCCTAAAAAAACCCAGCAATTAAATTGAGAAGGGATTCACAGAAGGAAGAAAAATTGCAATCTTTGTGTCCCATTCTGTCCCAGCCCTTTCTGGCTATCTGCCCAACAGGAAGACTATTTATACTCGCAGATTTTTTCAGGAGATGAGTGAAGAGCTCTGCTGTATCTCATCTGCCCATTTGATAGGCAACTAATGGACCATCCAAATCGTAATGATTTTCAGATGTGGAGCAGGGTCAGAAGCCAAAGGTGAAAAGCATTAGACATCCTGCCAATTTGCACACGTGTAGCCACATGAACTTGAGCTCTGGAGGGTAAAAGGTAACATCCACCAAAGTGAGCACGAACAGTGAAAAATGTGAACTGAGCAGCATCTGTTTTGACCATCAGATCTGTACCCAGTGGTTGTTTGGAGGAAGCTGAAATGTTTGGGTTGACAAGCAAAGGAGACAACATCTGCTCCAGCACACTGTCACCACACCATAACCATCCCAGCCTCAGAGGAGAAGGCAAACAGTTAGCCAAGTTCTGCAATTACAATACTAATAATTTTTCAGAGCATGCTAAGCCTAAACCCTTCAAGAAACCTATGGACTCTGTCACCTTGGAAATCCCAGCTTCATTTCATCAGTACAGGGAGCCCTTATGTTATTTATCACACAGAAAAACATTGCTCTGCAGGACCATCAATCCAACCTGAAATTCACTGTGTTGAAAGAAAAGAAAATCTGCATGGTGAAAAACAAAGACAAACCAAAAACTTTCTGAAGATAGCTGACACCAGGGAAAGCAAAGATGTGGTTGTTCTGTCTCAGGGCAGGAAAAAGAGTTGTCTGTGGTGGGCAGAGGAGGGAAGAAATTAACATTTCTTAACAGAGGAGGGAAGAAATTAAATTAACATGGTGGAAAGGTTCTACCAAACATATTCAAGGTTAGGTTTCAGAGCAAAATGAAAAAAGTCAACTAAGATGAACAAGGCCTCTATATACTCTTCCAGAGGTGTTTCAGACTGTTTCCAAACTCCAGTGGACACCACAGAGGACACCCATCAGAGCTGATATACATGGGTTTAGATTTATCTTCACCTTCCAGTAGGAGCAGTAGAAATGGTCAGGGCTTTCTATTTCAGTACCAAGATTTATCACAAAGCATGTTTTCAACAACCAGCAAGCTATATGACCCTCTGACCATCTTCACACTTCTTTTAGCTACATAGACCTTCTCCTCTGGGGCCCATTGATCATACTTCTTCAAATCCAGCTTCAGAATCTACTCCTTCTTGTAGATTCCTGAAAAGCTAGTATAAAAGTCTTTCCTCGTAAGCAATAAAGTGTGGCAAAAATATCCTGATGTGAAAACTAACATATAAATACCTAAGAACTATTCTAATATCACATCATTTGTCGGAGAGAAGGGAAATTACTCATTTGCTGCCTTCACCTACCACACTGCTGGCTCCACTAGCCTCCACTGAAGGACTTTTCTATCCATGGATGGAGAAGTTTATATCTCTCTTTTTGTCAAAGAGGAGTACACAGGAGCACAAGTCCTCCTAGTTCCTTTCATTGGGCAGCCTGGCTGAAGGGAACTACCCTTTGGCAATGAGAATCACAGCAACTCTCCACGTGATGGCTAGGATGCTGAGTTCAAACCTAGACATCTAAACTGTAGATGTTTAAAGTCTGGGTAGATGAAGCCCATGAGATACGCTGCCAGCTTGCAAAAAAAACCCCATTATCTCAGGGACAGAGTTCATTTTAGGAAACCAACTTCATTGACACCCAAACCACAACTTTCTTGATACTACAGCAGCACTTCATCATCAAACTATCCTGAGTTTTAGACCAAACGTTTCATTTTCCTCCTTCAGAAAACACTGTTTTCTATCACTAGGGAAAAAAAAAAAAAAAGAAAAAAAGAAAAGCCTGATTTTTACAATCAGCTCTTGGAGAAAATTTGATCTGACAGTAGCATAAGGGTTACTTTGTACATCTTTATCCAACATGTAAAGTACTGTACACACAAACACCCATAACAGAGCAGACAACTAAAAATTCAGGGTAATTAAAGGAACAAGAGAGATCTTGCAGAAAGTTAAGACTCTCAAACATTTCTAATACATTCAGAGAGCCTCAATCAGGAGAAAAGGGAATTGGTGACCTGTGACTCATCTATACTTGTCGCTTCTCTTGCTGTGACATATAGCTTGATAATACAGTGGAATTCTATTTTACTGAACTTCCCTTGAAGGGATCATTTGGCTCAAGAAATCAAACATGACTTCCTCCCAAAAAAACAGTCAGTGTTGGGCAGTTGTCTTTATCCTGTTGATTAGAGAGCCACCAAATGTACCAGACTGGAGGTGATTTCTTTCAATGTTTTCCATAGATAGGAAATAATTTGACACCTCTTATGTAACTTGCTAATTAGAGCAAATTAGAACCTGACTGACCCATGATGGTCTTAAAATACCTACAGCAGAACTAAATCATGTCCCTACAAAATGGGGATTTTGCATTTCTGCATATAACTTATGCAGAAGTTATAACATACATAAGTTCTATGCATACGGGGAGGGCAGAGTGTGGAGGGAAGCTCCCTGCTGTGTAGGTCTTCCATCTTTTGCTTGAAATAATCCAAACCTGCATGGCATGAACCCTGACAAGGAAATTCAGCTGTATAGGGACTTCAGCATATTCCACGGCTTGGACAGGGAATTTCACATGATGAGCATCCCTCTCACATACCACATCACAGGAGTTACTCTCAAAATGACAGTCAAAAGACTAAGGGAAAACAAGCAAATCTGCCTCTGGAAGACCCATCTATCGTTTATATACTTACCTACTTTTAAATTATTGAGCTAGCCTCCACAGCTCCATACCACCCACTCTCCTGGACAAAAGTCCCTTCACAGGGCCTCTGGACATGTGCTGGTCCCTGGCTTTAAGAAGTAGTAGGGCCACAAAAAGCCATGCCCTGTGCTAATGCCACACGTACTCTTAGAGGGGAGACACCAGGCTATAGCTTCTGCTTTAGTACTGGCCAGAATGGCACACGTGCTCCGAGCCACATGTCAAAATACGATTAAGTCAAGACTTCGAAGTGAAGTCACAGGATTTCTGTTCTTTTTCTTAAGCCATAGGCTGACACACTAGCCACAGGGATGTTTTTTTCCTCTACTGATTACTTCAGTTGCTAGTTATGTTGCTGCTGCTCTAGTTACAGAGGAGGACAAACACCACAAAACAGTACCAGAAAACCTTAATCTGAATAAAGCCAACCCAGCCTACTTCTAGGGATTCGTGTGCCCATATTCTTCATTTATCTTCATTTCACACTGTTGTTTGTGCCAGATAAGTTGTCTCTGCCAGAAAGCTTTTGGAAAGAGAAAGTGTCATGAGAACCACTGCAATTATAGATCCAAACCCACACCAGCTGGGTCAGTGCAGTCATTTCAAAAACTTTTTGTGGCTAGGACCATGTGTTCGTATTCATATACCTCTATTTTCATGCATGTCTGTTTCTTCTACTTTTCTTTGTTAAGGAAAGGCTACTGTTCTCTGCAAATTCACGACAGTTCGCTGCCAAACTCCAGATGTTTGCAGCAATGTGATGTTTGCAACAGACTGAAAACAAACTTGCAGTGCAGATGCTGAGTTCATGGCACAGGTGCATTTTGGAGCAGTGCTCCCTGAACTCTGTGCAGGGAGGCCATACAAAGCAGTCCTCACTAGGCTTATGAAATTGCACTGGATAGTAACACATAGAAATGCAGTAGATAAGGTAAAGACATGAAGGGGGATCCTGGTGAACCATAGGAAGAGCTGACTTCTGCCAGAGTGTTATCATAGGGCTGGCTGTAAACAGCCACTTAAAGAGGTTCACCTGTTCCTTTCTAGGGCTCCCAGCTTGAAAACAAACCTGTGCCCAAAAGGTGCCTGTTTGTCTCCACTCCAGGGTGAACAGTATAGTCTGACTTTCAATCTACCACCCAGTTCCTTTCCACATGATCCCACTGCTGCTCTAGCATGGCAGAAAGGGCAGCACAAGGGGCAAGAATTGCTTAAAATCCTCACACCTTGTCCATATACAAGGACAGCCAAACAGCCCTGGTGAGGCACACAGAATCACACAGCCTTATTCTAGGTTGCATTTCTAACCCTGACACAGGCCAGCGTCCCCACCCCGAAGGGCTGTGATTCCACGCACAGAGGTGTGGGCATCATTTTCACTGCCAGCACGTGGAGGTGCCCAATGTTCACGCTCCCATTAAAGGTTGGCCCAAAGGCAGAGCAAGGTGCCTTTTACTCTGCCGTTTCCTCCACAACCAGGCCATCTGCAGCTGCAGCTCTCAAGGCATTTCATGAGGGGGAAAAGCATCAGTGCCCCACCTTGCCCAGAGGACAGACAGGAACATTAAATTCCTTTACACATCTCCCAGATGAACACCAGGACCTCGAATGAATCTGATTGCACTGACTGGACCTCACCGCCCACCACAAGCGGAGCCTCACCATGAGGACAGGGGGGTGCAAAAGGAAATGTGATAGGTGTAGTTCAGGGCAGTTCACAGGCCGAGCAGGGGCCAAATAGGGTTAGCAAGGAAGAAGTAAGGGGTAAAGGAAACAGCCTGCAGCTGCTCCAGGGAGAGTCTGTCCCCCAAACCACCCTGCACCATCTAAGCAGCGAACAAACCTTGTACTGGTTCTGGTCTGCTGACTTAGAACATCTCAGGGGCGTTCTTCTGGAGCATGCTCTTGAGTATATCCTGCCTTTCCACAGCATTATGCAGGCTCACTGTGCAAAACCCTCCTGGATTCTATTACAAAATGGAAATTCAGGGATGAAAAAAAACCTTAGTGCTTTCAAAAGGAGTCAGAGCCTGATTTATGGCTTTATGTCCAAGCAACGTTAACTTGGTTGGGAGATCCAGAGTTTCTGCAAGTAGAAGGTTGTTTTGAAATCTCCTGAACTTTTCTGAGCCAGAAGATATGAAAAAAACCTTATTTTATTTTCCTGGTGCGCTCTGTGACAATTCCCCAATGAGACATTTGCTAGCCAGCAGAAACAGGGATTCTGTCTCTCTGCATCACTGCAGGATACAAACAGCAGTATGTTACTGCTAGAGCTAGGTCAGGGCAGGTTGGGTGGACCTGACACAGCAAAAGCAATTTGCCAAGCATACAATGGTTTACGGGTGCAATACCAATACCTTTGCAATAACCTGTCCACCCCAGACAGCATGTCAGGGGAAATGCAGCAGTGCTGTATGCAGAATGAATGGCTGCACCCAGGCCTTGGCTGTACAGACCTGACACAGAAACTCCAGAACAAGGGCCCTGGCACAGCACAAGCACTTCTTGGAGGCTGGTTTGCCCACTCATGCCAGTCACTGCATTCTACTGCTGTGCAACAGGCTGGACTGAGAGTCCAGAGCACCTGAAAACATCATACCCCTCCTCCCACACATTAAACACTGTGCATTATTTTTACAGCTGCCCTTCATTTCCTATTACTCTTCTACCTGGCACATCTGTCACTGTTGTTCTGCCTCTCCAAGATCTCATGCTGCATGCTTGGAGGAGAAAGGCTGCTGTGCGCAGTCTTGCCAGCTCTTCCAGCATGGCTGCCTCTCTTGCACCTTGCTAACCATGAGGAACCCTTTCACACAAGAAGCCTTCATGGGATACTCAGGTGTTTCAGTAGGATGTGTCTTGCACAGAGTACATCCTGAGAGCCCTGTCTGCCTCTGTGCAGTATGTGGCCCTTACCTGCACACCTCACAGCCTAACTCAGCCCTTGTGCAACATCCACTCGGATGGTCCAGTCGTTCCCATAATTCTTCTAGAAACTTTGACTTATGGGATGACAGGCAGAATGCATCTGTGATTGTCCCCTAATTCCCACAACCTTCCCTCTCTCCGTCCCTGCCAGGCATAGATGATGTGTGGTGGTTTCACAGCACTACTTTAAAACCTCATGAGCCAAACCCTAGTATCCCTTAATATTTGCTCCCAGCATGTAAGTGGTGCCTCATGCTGTTTCCCTCTGTGACCTCAATATCCAATCCCTGTTCCCCTTGGTTGCTTCACTTGCAGGAATAATGCCATCTGTGGCGAAGATAATACCCTGTAGCAGCTCCTCAGTACACGTGGTCGTTCTGATTTCTTCCACCAAACCCCCCACAAGGCAGAGCACGGTGCCATGTGTAACCCACATGTTTAGCTAACACAAAAAGCCTTTAACAGCAGCTCTTTTAAGACCTCAGTCTAATCGTATTAGCTCCTAGCAGCAGGTGCAAAGATGTTGATACACGCAGTCCTATGCCTCCCATAGGTGCAGAAATGCTCATGGGGTGCTCATACCCTCACAGGCAAGCACACAACTGTTCTCCCACACGCAGACCTCTTCACACACCCACCCCACGCAGTGCTTGTAGGCAGTTCCGCTGAACAGTGTTTTACTGGGAGAGATAAGCAGCACATACGTTGTTATGGTGAAAAGAGAAAACAGAGATCCAGGTGTCCATCAGAGGTAGACACAGGCTTCTCAGAGCAAGGCTTCAACACGTGGCTGTGATTTTATCTCCCGTGTCCGTTTGTCATTAGCATCAATTGCTGATTTGGCGGCATATGGATAGCATGATGCGATCTCTTTTGTCTCTCTCCTTTTCCCTGGGGTTAGGCACTGCTTTTTCTCATTACCTTTTTGCTGAGAAGTGTTTATCACAGCAGATAATCTGAGAGAAAGCTCTTTCTTGAAATCATTTGTCTTTTAGCTACAGGAGCAGGAAGTGTCTCTCAGTTTCAGTCTCTCTTTTCATTTTAGAGAGTCATTCTTCTTTCTTACACTACTGTACTTCAGCTCTGGCCATCCAGCTCTAAAGTTGTAGTCTCTATTTTTGCACATGCAGTCAAAAGAAATAAATGAGACTCAGCATAAAAATTTTGGGTGTAGGAGAAGCAGTAGAGGGGGCACATTCCTTAGTTCAGGCTCCCTAACTGCCTGTTGGACTAAGTCTATCTACCTTCACATGGCAGGTTTGATGTTGGCAGAGTTACAGAAGCCCTCGTCCCCCACCGTGGAGCTATCTGCTCCACTGGTAGTGTGGTTAGGCAAACAGAGGTCTAGAGGAGAAGACACTGCTTTCACTCAGATTTTGGTTTTGAACCTCCAATGCTTTAGAGCACAGAATTGGCTCCTACAAGTCAAGTAGTATGAAGTGTAGCAGCTTTTTCTGTGCTTTGGTTAGAAGTGAGGAAGGAAAACAATTCTGTTCTGTAAATAATTTATGGTGGCCACTGTGTAGTGCGGAGAAAAAAAAACTTAGTGAGATTAAGATTTTTCATCTCTTGGGAAACCTGAAGATTTTTTTTCATTGTAAGCTGGTGATGAAAAATTGAAATTTCTTTTCTTTCCCATGAAATGGAAATTCTGATTCAGAATGTTGACATTTTTGATCAAAACAAAGCTTTTTGATGATCCCAAAAATCAAAGCAACAAACTAAGTGTCCTTCTAACACAGCTGTTTACGGGAATTGCTTCCTGGCCTGGTTACAGTTCCAGTAACATACTAAGACACATAGCGTGCTGCCTCAAGTTGATCAGACAAAACTCACTGCATTGCCATATGAGTTTAGAGGTCTTTATTTGTACCTAGCACACAGTAGAGAAGGAGGTGGTGAAGAGGCAATCTGTGAAAGGAATGCACCCTAGGGAAACAGTTTGGAATCAGTTCAGAACAAACTTGCATTTTTCCTGGGTGGGGGGAGGAGGGGAAGCGTTTGAGAGGAACATTTTCACACAGTTCTAGTACGGATGGCACTGGGGAGGGAAGGGGAACAGGAGAGGTATCTCATGTAGATATACCATTATAGAATTCTGCTGCTGCTATAATGACACGTATCATTTGTTACCTTTTAAAATCAGTCCCCCTCTACACCCACACATGGCAGAGTGGACCCACATGCCACCTCCTGTGAGGGCATCCACATGCAACAACCTGCTCCTACATGCACACACAGGTCAGAGCTCACATTGTGACAGCTCAAACCCACACCACAGAGAAACCTGCAGGATTCATAAGCTCCTACGCAAAACCGAAGAACAGGAGTAATGTACCCCGATATTCTACATATACACATATGGTTTTATACCCATGCTAAGGTGCATACAGGACTTGCAACAGCTTTTCCTATATTTTCTTGGAATTGTCCTAGGACCAGAAAAACTTACTCATTGGTTTAATCTCAAATACACATAGTGTTCAGTCCCGCCACTCACAAATCATCACAGCTCCCTCAGGAGAGTGGATCTGGCAGCCCTGTCTCCACCAAGACAGAATCTGCAGTTTATGCCAACAAGGAGAGAAATCCCGCCAAAACCTTGAGAACAGCCCTGGGCTCATTCACATTTTCTTTTGTGCCTGAGGGGAAAGAAGAAAAAAAAGAAACAGCTGTGAATTTATTGACTCTCCCTTAAGAATCTCTGGAGCAGTAAATTCCACCTTCCTGGCGCTGGCTAATTAGGCATTTATTTAACTCTGTTGCTGTGTTTTTTTTAATGACTCTCTACCGTTGTTTGAAGTTCACTGTCTATTATTTGCAATAAAAACCTCTGTCATATTTTTGCCTCATTATTCCTAACAAATAGTGCATTTCCTGCTCCCCCTCTCCCCTCTTTCTCCCCCTCCGCATCGCTCCCTGCCACCCTCACCTCTCTGACTAGCGCTCCCAGAGTTTCAAAGACCAGCTGTTATAATTTTGTCGACGGAATGCTTTTGAGAAACTTCTGTCATGGGCTCCGGCACAGCAGGGGCTGCTGAATAAAATATCAGTCCTTCAAAAGGGAATTAAGGCAGAGAACAAAAGCAGCAGGAAGAACAAGGAGAGGAGAGGCCAGTCCAGCGGTCTCCTCCCGCCCTGCAGTTTGAAAGAGGGAGCCCTTCGATGTCACTCTGATGCAGTGACCTGAAGATATACAGGGACAACTGTGGCAGCCAGTTATTCAATAATTGCTTTTGGTGTGAGAGAGGGAAGAAGTAGTGGAGCACTCTTCTTGGGGAAGAAGTGCAACACTCTTAGTTCAGTGGCATCAAGCTTGAGCACAAGTTTTATCTGCTCCCAACTACGACTTGCAGGATCTGACTCCACTCTCTGGCTTCCTTACACTTGCCCAAGCTTCACTATGGAAGCGTTTCTTCCAGCCCAAGAAATGGCTTTTAAAAGTGCTAACATTTTTTCCAGGTAAAACACAAATTTTCCCAAACTAAGTAAAAAAAAAAAGGAAGTGGATTGATGCACTTGGTTTCCACTGATAATTTCCAGATCAGCAAACACCTCTCCTATCTTTAAGAAGGTCAAGAAGGAGATTTGGCCAATTACAGGCCCATCAGCCTTATCTTGATTCCTGGGAAGGTGATGGAACAAATGTTTTGGGGGGGGGGGGGGGGGGGGGGAACCATTTCCAAACATATTAAGGATAAAAAGAGAGTAATTGGGAGCAGTTAGCATGGATTTATGAAGTAGAAATCATGCCTGACCAACCTGATAGCCTTCTACAATGAAATTACTAGTTTAGAAACTGAGGGAAGGGCAATGGATATTGTTTATCTTGACTTTAGCAAGGCTTTCAAAACTGTCTTCCATTACATTCTCAGTGGCAAACTGATGAACTACAGACTAGAAAAGCAGAAAGTCAGGCTGAAATCCAACTGAAGCGCTGGGCTTAAAGGGTTGTGATCAGGCACAAAGCCTGACTGGAGGTTGGTCACTAGTGGTGTACCCATGGAAGTCCAATACCATTTTATACCTGATAGCAAGCAGTACAGAAGATAGAGTCAGACTCTAGTTAGAGGAATCCAGTGAGAGATCAAGAGGCAGCAGGTGCAAATTGAAATATAAGAAATTCCCTTAAACATAAGAAAACCAAAACTTTTTTTTACAGTGACAGTGGTCAAACAGTGGATCAAGTTGCCCAGAAAGACTGTGGAGTCTCTAAACTGGCAGGTATTCAAAACCCATCTGGACACAGCCTTGAGCTGCGTGCTACACTCTACCTTGCATTCAGTAGGGGAGTTCAACTAGACAATATCCTTCCAGACTGAATAATTCTGTGACTGGAGTTCTCTGAAACTGACCACACATCAGACAGATTTCAGAACCGTCTGATGAGAACTGTGAATTCAGAATGTTTCGTTTAACCTAAAAATGAGATGTCTCATCAAATTTAGAATGATTCCAAGTTGAAGAAGTCATCAAAACTCACCCCTTTAACCATAGCTTCTCCTTGAAGATTTTGTAACAGAAGAGTGACTCAGCTTGCTCTGCTTATGCTCTGCCATTATGCAGCATGTTTATCTGGAAGAAGAAATAGTGGCTTACTTGGAATCCTTGGCCAGTGCAGGAGAGTTTCCACATTTACTGCTGCTCTTCCAGGCACGTTATGAAAGCCCCACACCAAAAGACACCTTCCGTCTCACCAAGGAGACCAGTTGGCAAGTTAAGACATCTCATCATCCTGCAGTTTTCTTCCATCCATTGTGAAATTTTAGCTTAGGTGGTTATTAAGATGCCTTAATCAGGCCCATGCTTTCCAGGCTTTAGAGCTCCCCAAATATCTAGACAATTAGTGCAAATCCTTTCTTCATTACTTAGCCAAGCTGCACATGTTTAAATCTCTCCTTGTAAGTAAGGTCACTCCAACCCTTGATCATGTTCTTGCTCTTCATTCCATTCAACCTGCCAGATATTCTGGGAAGTCAGGTGTCCAGACTGTAATGTTGCATTTCAAAAGTGGTTGCACTAGAGCTATGTAAAGAGGATGTTCGTCCCACCTCTGTGCCATGACACTTTCACACATGAAGTCCTGAACTGGAGCACTCTTTAGATTTACCCTCTACTTAGCAGCTCCCATAGCTGCTTTCAGCATCACCAGCTGCTGCTTTTTTGCTTTGTGCAAAGTAAATGTACATTTTGGATGGGATAGGTAAACTTTATATATATCTATATAAACATGTTACATGCATCCAAGCATGTATATACGTATTCCTCCTGCTTTTGAAGAGAACTGATTTGGAACAGAATATTTCTGGAACTTGAAAACTTTGAAACAACATTTTACTTAGAATTCTAGTAAATTTTCTCAGAACTTTAAAAGCAAAACAAATCACTTCACTCAGAACCAAAGAATATGATTCCACTAAAAAACCCTGAAGTTTTCATCAGCTTCTCTCAAAAGACCAATATTTCTTTAAAAAGAGGAAAAATCACAGACTTTTTGCAGACCTAGTTCTATACTCAGTTTTAATCAATTACAATGGCTTGTATTTACCAATTAAATGTCATCTCACTAGTTTCCGTTTTCTCTAATGATCTGGCTCCTCATTAGTGAGTTTATACTAACTTTCCCACTACATTCAGTGCTCTCAAATTGTTATTTGCAGTACCATGCATAGTTTGGTGACGTGCTGCCTCAAGACAGACACAAATCAATTACAACTATTCCAGTGGAGAAGAGGCATGACTGGAGGTCTGCAAAATATAACTATGAATAAAGATCAAGGGTTGGGTTCATTCGGCAAAAGAGAAGAGATGGGGGCAAGATGACGTGTAAAACTTAATTGAAAAGTTGAATTATTAAATGTTCTGTATGTCTGTGGCAGACCAAGCAAGAACCTCCAGGATATAATTGCGGTAAAAGACATTTTATTTAAACATTAGGAAAAGCTCTATTGCTGCAAGGATAGATGCAGACTGAAGCTGCTTAGCTAGAGATGGCACTGAGGATATAAATCTGCAGAGTAATGTTGACTCAGCCTTTAAAAATGGTGGGATAGCACATAAAGTTGCAACATCACAGGCATGATACGAGACTTCAGAGGTGAGAGTGTCTGTTTCAAACCCCAAACTGATTTTACTCACAATGGCTTTACTACCTGTTCACAAAGTATTAAGGTACATGAGTAGAAGTGGTCTGACCAGCATTCAGTCACCAAGACATGAGTTAGTTTGTCTATTTACCTTCCTGCCCCCATCTTTTCGTAACTTGAAGGCTTTCCATTTTGTTTCCTCTTGACCTAGACATCCTGGGAAACTGGAAGTAGGCAGGCTGGCATCTGAATGACCTGCTACTCCAGGGGCCAATACCACATGCCACTGTTACAGCCCACCTTCTCCTGGTCATTCTGGTCCTTCCACATCCAGACCTTCCCATTACTTCTTCATTCACACCAGTTCTGTCATATCTATTAGTCCTCTTCCATCCCTTTCAGTTTTGTTTACTTTAGTGCACCTTTATAGTACCTCCTCCCATTCTAACTTAACATTATTAGCCTTCCACTTTCCAATCTCCCCTGGTTCCCTAAAAACAGTTAGGGAAGTCCACAGTGAGGACATACAAGGCAAGTATTATTGTCAGGGATAGACTGAGAATTTCGCAGAAAGCAGTGCAGAACCAGTCCCAATCCAAGAGACTCTCTGCTAATACTAATAATCTGCAATGTATCAAGTCCCAAAGGCATTTTCACACTGTTGCTTCTGGTTTAATGACACCAGAGCTGTAGAGCTACACAGAGTATTTGCCTTCAAAGAGGTCTAGCTGCAGCACGTCTGTGAATACCAAACTATGAGGGATACCACCCTCACATGAGTAGTTGGATAGGTGTGTGGTGAATTGAGGTGTGAATTCTTGCTCCTGGACAAAGCAGACAGTATGGACATAGAACAACATTAGCACATATGGTTCTGTGGCTAGATTTACTGACCTGCTCTCTGTGAAGAGATATGTTAAAAGGTTGGGACATCCAGCTGGATTAGGGACAGGTAAATAAACAGGAAGCTGCATTTCTGCAGAGATAAGACTGGCACTAGGGGACAATCATCAAAAGGCAAATGATGACAAACATCAAGGCAATCCACACCACAGCGAATGGATCCTTTTGTTGCAGAACTTTAACACCCTGATGGGAAAGGCCATATATGACCTCTGCCTATAGTCTAACAGTACTTTTCAGCTTGACCCTTGGAGCCCTGGTATAACCTGTTCCTGGGAGAAATCCGAAGGTGACTTTGAGAATTAAGTTTATTACCAGTGGGGCCCGATTCACCACACCAGGATCTGTGCCACCCCATGAATGAACACATCCATGGTGCCCACAAATGGGAAGAGGTTCAAAATCGCCACTCTAATGACTACACTTAAACTGCCGATCAGGTTGGGATTCGGAAGCTAAAACTTCAATTCCAAAACATAGCCTGAGGCCACAGCATGTCTGAAGCACAGGTTTGACAGAAGAATCTCTCATAGTGCTTCACTGACTAATGGGATTAAAGGGTTTTCATTAAATCAGTTGTAGTTATAAGGCTTTCACCTTATTGCACTTGCATCTTAAAAAGGTGTTACTGTACAATTTGATACATTTGACTGGGAAAAGATTAGCAGCCAGTTTGAAGTTTTCCATTCAAAGTAATCCAATATCAAAAGCCTCACTTGAACCCCAAGAGTTTGGGAGTGAGGCTGTTTTGAATTTTGGTATTTGGACGTGGACAGAGATATTCCTTTCTGGCTTCTGATGAGTCGAAGTGCTTTTCAAATGAAAGCAGCCCATATTTAAAGTTCTTATAGGTCCATCTATGGAAACATTTGATTTAGGTCTGTAACTATCCCAAGTTACACAAGCAATGATAATTAAGAGTTTCAAGGCATATGAGGTCACATGCAGGAATCTGGTAACAAAAGTAGGTAGAAGGCAGCTGATGTAAAATGCTCACTGATCAGTCAAATGCTGGATTTCCTCCATTTCTGTTATGCTACACTTTCCATTATGTCTCAGAGATCATTTACTGCCTGTCAGTAGGCTACCACTGGCAAAAATTCTGGAATTTCACAATGTATTTGATGATCAAATTCTAAGAAAGACACTGAGTGTAAGGAAAAAGTACCTTGACTAGTGGCTAACACAGATGAGGAATCAGAGGATGCAAGCCCAGAGCTCAGAGCTGTCAGTGTCTCGATACCATCTCAAATTCGTACCTTCATTTCTCCATTGCACCAGAAGGGGGTGAATAAGCTATGCACATTAGTAAAAAAGCCTCAGCGTTTTGAGGTACCTCATTAGGCAAATGTAATGGGGGGGCAGTTTATTAACATACACATGCACGTTTCCCCCGGTATCTACATAGCATAAAGTTAACACCTGCAATGGGAAAGATGTTCAGCATGACAGCTGCAGCCTAAGCGTCTCACAGGTTGTTGCTGAGCTACTAGCATTAACAGAATATGATACCTTTTTCACTGTAGTCTCTGCCTACTGAAGCATTTGTGAGACACATTAGAATGCAGCAAGATGTACATGGAGAAGGCTTAATGCTATATTAGAAAGCGCCAAGATCTCCTCAGGCAGTCATATCAGCAGCTGTATATTATCACTATACATTTAAGGAAAAACAGTAAGTACCTTTTGTCACAGTCTCCC
This sequence comes from Numenius arquata, assembly GCF_964106895.1. Lineage (NCBI taxonomy): Eukaryota > Metazoa > Chordata > Aves > Charadriiformes > Scolopacidae > Numenius > Numenius arquata. The sequence goes on along the minus strand of NC_133576.1, from coordinate 13,784,420 downwards.
ATGGTCACAGCATTAGCTGTAGATGCTAGTCAGAAGCTACCCAGACTATAATCTACTATCAGTTGTAACCCTATCACCATCCTTCTTTACCCCACCCTTAGGCAGCTCCAGTCTAGGTTTTCTGGACACCTAGGTAGCAGGGCAATAGTCTTAAGCCACTCCGGAAGAGCACAAGTTTGAAAGTGACAGCAGATATTTTACTGAGCATCTTGAGCAAATTTCACAGTACATGGCTGTTACAATTAGCAGCACAGTATTAAAACAGAATATGGAAGTACTCAGAAAAAAAAAAAAAAACTTACTATGCACTACAAGAGTACTTCACGCTAGGACTCCAAGTTGGTGATCCAGTTCAGCTGCTCCACTCCCTGCTCAGGATGGCAGGAAGCTCCCTGTGACTTGTTCCGCTCTTGGTGACTGCCGTATGAAGGACCTCCAGGCCACAGGTCCCTTCTGAAAGCAGTAGTTGGAGTCACCTCAAGAAAAGCCACAGTCAATATTTGATGCTGCAGATAAAAGTTGCCCAGGACATTCAGAAAAATCATTTTACAAAGGAAAAGACTGCTGCCTCTGTGTTCTGCAGAATTTTTTCGTCATCTCAGCAAGACCCTCTCCCTCTCTTCACAGGGAAGAAGGTTGCCCACATTATCTCCATCTTCACTGTAACAAGGGTATGTATCTGCTACAAGAGAGCAGTACGTGATATTATGTTACGCTGCCAAAGCTCACATTAACTGTGGGGAAAAGCAATATTAGCAGCCTCTATTGCCTGGCCATGCCTTTCTTTCTAACCAGGATGTTTCTGAAACATTACTCCAAACACTTCAGCCACTCAGTATTTTCATTGAACTACTGTGGCCTTTTGGCTACTGCCCAGTTTCTCTGGGAAAACAGCTTTTGCCAAGGCACACGGTAAAAGACTGAGCAAGTTACTAAAGGAAAGAGGAAAGGGAGGAAAATAATCTTGAGATTCTTCTGCACATATAACCACTCCTCTTAGAACGGTAACTGAAAACAAGCCCTTGACTGCAGAGGTGAGAGGGAAGGAAAGCATATTTCAGTGAAGAGATTTATTAAGGCTTGTCTTTTCTTTAACTGCAGCTGTACACAAGATTGACATATCCTGTAAGCTACCTTTGATAAAGTCCCTAGCCTTGCTGCAGCAATGCAAGGAAGGCCATTTCATCTGCAGTGCATTTACAACTGTAGTTTACAGGATTTTCTACTTTCATATCCCAGCCTGAGTTGCTAGCTGTCTCTCAGGTCAGTGTTTTACTAGCTTGTAGCCTGTCAGCTAGTGCCTGCACTATCCACTTCCTAACAACTTTTCCAAGATAAAAAAACAGAATAATAGCAGGGTAGAGTTCAGAAAGCAGATGTGTCATGAACTCTGACCCTGAATGGGAGGCCTACAGGTAAGTTTGAGTTACATTGATCCTGGAGACAAGCAAAGAGATGGCCAAAGACTGTAAATTCTGGATATTCTCCAATACTAGCACCCTGGAGGACAGTCTTGGCACCGCGGCAACTCTATGGTCCCTACCCAGTGAACACAACTTGCAAATAGAAAGGAATAGATTATAAGGTGGTGCAGGAAAGTCCCAAAGCCACTACTTTTTTTCCTTGAATGGCAGTTTTGATTTATAAATTAAGAATATCTTCTCTTGAGGTCAAATGAAGTAGTCATAATCTGATTAATCATTGACAGTTCATGAAAACGTAAGGCCAGAAATCTCCTCCTATCCTTCCTTAAGGAAGTAGAGACAGCCCTACCTTGGTTATTTCTGAAGATCCCTACCCAACCACCTAAAAAATGCGAGGATGATTCTAATGCCTACTTGAGGCATCTATTACAGTGACTTGTCTGCCCTTACTTCATTCTCCTCACTCACACAGAGGGTAAGTTACTTAACTTTCTCCCTTACCCCCAAGTAAATGAACCCTCATATTCCCACCTCTCGGTATTTTAGTGCTTCCTCTGAGAGGCTGTTGTCACGATGCTCCTTTTTCCTAGAGCCCATTTCTCCAGAGCTGTTACCAAGGCTGAGCAAAATGCTCCAGCTAAAGCCTCCTTAGAAGTATTGCCCTCCTTACCTATACACAAGCATTTCTCTAATCCTTCCTTCAGGACTGTTTCTTTCCTCCTTCATTTTTACTTTGAAGCTGGAATAAGACTCTTGCCATTTGCAGATCATTTAATCCAACAGGTCTCCCTTAGCAATGCTGCTGAGAGGGTCATTCCCATTTGTATTCACACATTTGATTTCTCCTTCCTGAGAGAAAAATCTCTACACTTGTCTTGAATTCCATCTGGTTCAATTTGGACAGTATCTTCACTTGATCAAAATCCTTTTGAATCACAAATTGATCTTCCCAAGACCTCTCAGTCATTGTCAACTAGCTAAAGTAGTACTGGAGTCTAAAACCAGCATGGAAGGAACAGAGAAGGGTTGCACTGCAGTGGAACTAGTACCATTAGGCCACAGGATGATCATTCAGCGTTACCGTAACTACTCACATGTGGCTTGAGTTGCAACAAGACAGAATCATGCTCAACTGTTATCACACAAATAGCAACACATTTTGTTGCTATTACAGGTTCAGTTTCTCAACATTAATGTCGCTTTGTTTTCAAACTGAAGTTAACCTTGTGGGAGAAACAGTACCTGGACTTCTCCAAGTTGAAGTAAACACATGGTCAAAGGGCTACAAAAGATTGTAGGGGTTTTCTACGCACTTACACAGACACGTCTTATGTCACCTACTCAAACTAAAGTGCAACTCATCTGCCTCCAAAGAACAGACAGCAATAATGCTTAGAATCTAGTATGAATTTCAGGAACAAACATCATCATTGCTCTAAGAGGAGCTATTCCTTTCTTCCCACCTGCTTCATACTCAGGAGCTGTGACATCTCTTATTTTCCAACTTCCCTTCAGCAGTTCTGGGACCTGTCATCTCCATCACATTTCTGTAAGCATATGTAGTATATTCCATACCTTTACAATTGCACAGGGAACAGTTCAAACTCAACTGCACTTATTAAATACCATGACTTACATATTAGGAAATAACACAGGTGTAACACTGTCCTCCCATTCTGCCTTTGACTTCAGGTTCCAGGTTAGTACCTGGAACCTTTCCATTTTTCAGTTCTTGTTTCAAGGCTACACTTTGAGATACTCCCCCAAGAAGCAGGAGGGAGGAAGGGTGAAGTAGAAGAAGAAAGTGTTCAATTCTCCCTAAAACACTGCATAAAAATTGTGTCCTATTTTATAAGCAGGGGTCAATATTCAAAGTGTGCAAATAGGCTTCACACTGAGTCTTAAATTCCCCAGACACAACTAAATGGTATCACGCCCTGCAGACACTTGACTTGTTATGGACTTAACTAAGTCTTAGAAGAAATACTTAATGATCACAGCAGGCAAGACTTTGCCCCTTGTCCTGACCAAGGAACAGGTTGTTGGCAAGAGACTGGAGCCCTTTCAGCTTATATTCATAAATATTAAATTAATAGACCAGCAAGGATCTTAGACTGTCAGAGCAGATGAGGGTAGAAGTCTCTGTAGAATGAAAATGCACTTTAAAGGATGTAGGAGAGAGGGAGTTCTGAAAAAAGGGGGGAAGAGATGAAGGAGGCTACAGAGTCAGGGCCAAAAAAGTCTGGGTAAAGGAGAGGCAGGAAGAGAAAAAGACCAGAATTTTTTTACATTCATACAGATCAGATGAGCATACTTTGTCTACAGAACCATCACATCCCCTAAAAATATTTCTAATGTTCTAAGCACTTTAAAAAAATCTTCACATACAAGGTAGCAAGAGCAATTCAAAGAATGTCAGAGCTTTGGTAATTCAGATAAGACTCCAGGCACCGCAAGTATCAGAACTGAAACCATTGCTTCAGATAATCCAGAAGCAAAGCAATGCCTAAGCAATGCTTACTTCTAGACCAACATAAGCCACTACAAAAGCTGGTAGCAGAAGCCTTCTAATGAAGGCCAGAACTGCAACAGGAGGCAGAGGATCATTCTTCTGCTCCCCAGGATGGCACTGATGTTAAAAGTATTGGTTGCTATCTCTCAAGGTCAACTCTTTGTAAATATCCACCCTGAAGTCGATATTAAGGTAGAATTCTACTATGGAAGGACTTCTGGTTACTTAACTCACTTGGCTCAAGAGGGAGGGCTCTTGTAATAACAGCCCATGCAGACTTATAATAAGGAACTCGCAAGTTAACCCCCATCTATAATTCTTTTCAAACCCCACAGTTTGCTGCAGCTTCAGGAGGAACACAAGAAATTGGAGATATCATTAAGTGATCCCATGTTGAGTGATAGGGTATGCCAGAGTTTCCCTAAGAGGGACCTAGATGGATCCTGATGTGAAATAGAAGGCAGAGCACAGATCGGCTCAGCCATTCCTTCTTCTTCCAGTCAATTGGTTAGGAGTACCTATCCTCAAAAAGGACCAACTAAACCCACCAATTAGTTAACCTCTCCTGTTTATATACGGGCCTTTGCAAATACCCATGGCTTTCCATGCCATGTCACATTTTAAACTGAATGGCCTTTAATGTGATTTTATTCTCAAAGGATATAGTGGCTGCCTAAAATTCAGTACAACCCCATGTCTAGTCTTCAATCATAGAGGCTCCAGAAAATTCAGAAAAACTTCCTGCAAGGCTAGTATAAGCACACATACACATAGATAACGATCAGCTTTTGGCAGTGTATGTATGGCTTAAGAAATCCATGCACAGATTTAACTACATCCACAATCTGAGTTAACTGATACCCTAAATTTCAGGGCACAAAGCATTTGAAGCCACTCCTTCACTACAGAGAACAGTGCTGGTGCCTCCCATTTTTGTACTGCCTCAACAAAAAAAAAAAAAAAAAAAAAAAAAAGAGTGCTTTTACCTCTTAGGAAGTCAGTGAGGTATGCAGGATTTCATAGCATCTGTGACACAGGCTGATGCACCACACTGAAAGTAAACCTAGGAGGAAAGAAGCAGGAGGAAATGAAGTGAATCCACATGGGCTACTAGCCCCACATTAACACTTAAATAGCACATTATTTCGTCATTTGCCAAAGCTCAGATGAGCCCTAACCTTTAGCAGATAATTCAGGATGCACTAAAACTGAGGGGGAGGGTGTGTGTGAGGGGGGACTGGAATGGTTTTAGACATTTGAAACACTCACATGAAAACAGCAAAGATCAATAGATAGAAGTTCAAGGATAGTCTTAAAGATTCAATTTTAAACTCAGGAACTACCTCAGGCTGTTTTCAACCCAGAGCTCCACAGAATTTCTGCAGAGGAGTTTGGTGCACCTCTATGATATCATAAGTGACAAAGAAGCACAGAGTTTATGTCTAGAGCTATGCTGCTTGCCCCAGAATAAAAAAAAAGTTACTATAGAAATATCAGAAATGTTCTACTACACACCTTCAGTTTCTGTATAGGCATTTTTTACAGACAGAGCAGCAAACCTTATGCAGGTGGTGGAGGAGCTTTAGACTAGATGAAGCTGATCAGTCCTTTAAGAACTGCTGGAAGGTAGAATGCACCAGAGCCAAAGTGCTAACAGTTAAGCACTTTTCAGAAGAAACTTACAGAGAAAAAAGTTTGTCAAGTCACCTGAACTCTTTACATCCTCAGAAGGGCAGCATCATCTATCCTAATGCCTCTCCTGTACAAGTCTTCCAAAAAATTATCTGAAAATGCTATGCTGTGCAACAGTCCCAATGTTCTGGCATCTCACATTGCTGTCTGCCACCAGCTGATTCTCATGTTCTGTGGTCTCCAGCCTCCTGCACAGGAGGAAGCAGAAATAAGCATTACAGAAGTGTCAAAAAAGCACATCTTCAGATGGAAATTCAAACCCCCTCACGAGCATCCATCCCTGAATGTCTGGTGACATGGGGAGGGTGTGGGAAGAAAGATGAAAGGGGACACTTTCATGACAGTCTCACTAGAGGAGTCCAAGCCACAGACTTAAGGAAAAAAAAAAATCATTCCCATTTAAGTTCAGAAATACAGCTGCAAAAGATAAAGGTGATTCAGCTGTATTTCTTTCACTTATCTGATCATTTTTAATCTTAAATATCTGAAAGAGGGAAGAATCTATTTTAGTGCCTTTCTCAAGGGAGGCTGATCATATTTAATATGGCTTACTCCAAACCTAGATTACCTTGAATATAAGGGTTAAGATTTTATAGAAAAACCTTCACCCAACCCCTTCCTACTCAGAATATGGTTCCAGCAGCACAGGGAATTGTTACTGAACAAAGACGTTATTTTTGATGGCTCGTCAGCAGCTCTCACCACGCCTCCTGGTTAGATGCAATGAGTCCAGGTTAGTGGCGACACAGTCGTCCCTGTACAGGCCACAGAAAAGTCACCATCAGTTGTACACTGGGTTGTCATGGAGGACAGCAGGCAGTTCTTTTAAGTTATCATTTGAGAACTGCCATCTGTCCTCTCCACATAGTTCCCTTTGGTCAGGAAGAAGGAGAACAGAGCCAACTTTGGCTTCCCCCTTTCTCAAATACCTGTTTTACATATATGCCCCTTCTGACAATTTAGTGTTTCCTACTACTAGCCAACAAGAAATCAGGCTACATTCCTATAGTAGGTTTCAAGAGAGGGAATGTTAATTGCCTGCAGGTCTTCAGGACAGAAATTTTGTTCTATTAGGATAAGTTATAGAACATAGGACCAGGAGTTTAACTAGCAGCTGTAGCCAACAACATACTGAGTCTGCCAAGCCTGGCACATGTTAAAGAAGTTTCTTCCTCATCATCCCTGAAGTCTGCAGGTGCTGCCAATGCCCAGTAACAAAGGGCAAGGTGATGTCAGGCCTACCACAGCTGGTTCTGGTAAAATTGTCTCACTTAATGACATCCTGGACTAAGAGCTGGAAGGCTGTCAGAAAGATGACAACATTTTTTGAAAAAAAAAAAATATTTAATTGCATATGTGATATACATCAGTTTCAACAGGAGAATATTTATGTGTTTCAGAAGTCAGGAAGGAAGAGGGGAGGAGGATCACACCAGAATAACCAACACCTCAGGGATTGCACTTTGTGTATTGTAGTTAAATGCCCCTGCTCTACCAAGTTCAGAACTGAGACACTGAGACTAAAACACTTAGTAAGGCAGCATTACCTTATGGTAAAGGCAAGCCCAGAGGTCTTCTGCCTGGACTGTTTCATTACAGGGTCAGCATAAGGGGAACAACTCAGCTGTTTATCTGACCTTTCTGGAAATGGCTGTGGCCAGCAGGTAACTTAAGTACAGGGTTTGTTTGTTTTGGTTTTCGTTGAAAACCAGTAGTTTATTCTACTACTTTCCCATTTTACAGAGACTTGAAATTACTCCACTCAAGTTGTGGGAATAGGAGAGTGCTTTCTTCCACAGTTTCAATCACTAGATATTATATTCACTACTACCTCCCTTCCAGGAGGATATCAAACCCGCTATGTACTGAATTAACATGAAGTTCACAGGAAAGGAGGTCTCTGCATTTCAAATCCTAGTTGCAAGCCTGCTTAGGGCAGGAGGGGAAAGAACATTTGAGTAGCTGTAATTTGCTTTCATAGAATACAAGCCTTTTAGAAATTAATCCTGAAGGGTAGGGGATTTTGGTGGGGGTTTTTTTGTTGTCATTTTTTTTTTTAAGTTAGTTAGGAATACTGTCTAGCTGCAGCCACTACAAGGGTCACACGGTTGTCTTAAAAATGAAAAGAATGCTTGTACAACAGAAATAGTAGAAACAAGTCATTTTTAATTCATGAACCCTTTAGTGATGTTCTAGAGCTATCTAGGACAATCTCCTCATGATGAAGGACACAGGCTGTGCACGGCTTTTTGAGATAATGGCATTTTGTTTATATTGCACAAACTACTAAATTGGGCACAAATGTTTCCTCCAGATGTTTCACTTGAAGTGGCACTAGCTTTACATCAAGACATCTGCAGAACTACTTCAAATACTGAAGATCTCTCATGGTTAGGCCTTGGTATCGTGCTCCATGGGACCACGTGAATAGCTAATTGTGAAACTCATTCTGTTCTTCCCCCCATTACTGACAGTCCTTATCATTGTCATTCCAAGCCACCTGTGTTCCTATAGTGATACAAAGAAGCCCAGTCCCCTGGGTCATACCAGAATCCTTTCCTTTATGTCCTGCCCAAGAGGAAAAATAACACAGTGCAAGGCAGCTTGTTGGGGGAAGAACAGCAGTGCATGGACTGCTCTTTGCAGCATCTACCACCAGAGAGAGACAACAAGGAGTTACACCAGCTTGATTTCCAGTATGAAGTATGCTTGTGGTTTGCAGAGAACTATAGACCACCCTTATTCTTATCATCCTTATCCTGAGAAGCATCTACATTTTTTGTTTCAAGTGCAAAGAAGGTCCCCAAAGAGGTCCTCACAACATTTGCAAGTGTTTCTCTGCTACAGGTGTTCTAGCTGACATGGCACACAGTAGGCTCAGCAAGCATTTCAGTTCCTTTTCATTGAAAGCCATGTTTTCCTTTGATCCAAGAGGTTATCATAAGATATTCCAGAGAAGAAACAAAAACCTAAGTCAAGGCAACTGTGTGTTTTGCCTAACCCTCACCTTATTTCTAAAGGAATCTATGATGGCAACATTTCTTTCAAGTCTTCGGAGTCTTTTACTATGCTTCTACCTGCTTTGGAGCTATTTGTTGCTTAGGTGTCCCTACCTACCTCACCTTCTTTGCGTTTAAGTGATCTCTCTTCAGAACCTTCCCCTTGCATGAGCCATCACTTCCTTGCACAGCCATCTCTTCAATTTGGGAGTTGCCAGCTTTACTCTGAGGTAAAGACCTCATCTTCACACACCAAGAACCACACTGAAGCTAGTCAGTCACGCTGCTACTGTGCTGATCTCCATTTCTCAGAGGAGGAAGCAACAATTCTGTTCTTCTGGAACACAGAGCACAGGAAAAGCTAGAATTACTTGCAACAAGTATTTGTGATGACCAGGGAGCTGCCAAACACTTTTTATTGCTGCCATCAATTCCATTCCTCCAGGACAGGGTATACATAGCTCTTTTGGCTCCCAGTGACCACAGCTGGTTTCTGTCCCCTTACCGTAGGCTATTGAGTTCTTATCTTCAGAGAAACAGTGAGTTACTTAACAGCAGCTAAGACCACCTTTAATTTTTTTTTTTGGATTCTCAGGAGTGCCACTGTCCAGGCAACATTATGATAACATTCATCATGTTTCCAAGGCAAAAAAAAAGACACAGCCAAAGCCATCATTCCATGGTTTATAGGCTTTCATTGTCAATGTAAATGAATCTGGAGTTAAACTGTGACCAAACACCACAATCAGCCAAAAGGTTAAGAGCCAGACTCACAAAGGAGACTCTTAACACCTGTTTTCTCCATATCCTAAGGGGTTTGACTTGTGCCTCCTTTTGATCCAAATGCTCTAGGAAGAGGCAATGGGCACCAGCAAGACTAACCTAAGCAGCTCTTGTGCTGCCACCACCCCTCAATCACTTATCCTCCCCAACCCAACGCTCAGAGGATGGCAAAGCAGCATGAACAATTTGAGACAGTATTGCCAAACACTGTCATCCAGCCATTGACAATAGATTCATAGCATTTGAAATAGTTAAATGTACAAGCCTGGTAGTCATGAGGAAAAGGTTATAATTTTCTCTAGCTTAAAAAGCAGGAAAGATGAAAACACCTTGACAGAGGCTTGAAGCTTTGCTTCAGTTTCAGAAGCTGCCACCTCTCCTTTCTGTCTCACAGTCTAATACTTAACAGGTATATTCATCATACTAGACAGTGGCAGAAAGTCTCTTAGCTCAAGGAAACATCTACCTTCTAGGTCACTTAACATGGAAGGAGGTGAACAGCAACTATCACAGTCCTTCTGCTTCTGAGATCAGACCACTATCAGCAGCATTACTAAGAGGATGGCGCTGCCCTAGAACAGCCAGGCAGAGAAGAAGCAGTTAAAATGCCTCAGACTCCCAGGTGATGATTACAAGCAAACAGCCAAGTTATCCACCTTCCCCATCCCTGTTCCAGTGGGAGCACTTACAAAACCACTTCATACATCTAATATTCTTTTTAGAAAGCAATTATTAACAAAAAAAAAAAATAGCTCATGTTTTTGCAGTCAGCTAGCTCTATGCAGAGAGCAGGGTCTTTACCATCAACTGCAGATTTCTGTTTATAATTTCCACCATGTTAGCCTGGAGGAGACACCTGCAGAAGAATCCCAAAGCCTGCACAAACAAACGCTGCGCAGTCAGACGGCAAGGATAGGTTTGGAAGCTTGGGCTTGTCTCAGACCTTTCTTCCTTTCACTCAGAAAGGTCACAAGCTGCTGCCCCCTGTCATGCCAGTTTTAACTGCTCACACATCGTGCTCGAAAACTGGTCTCTGGGGTGAGAGTGTAAGAGTTGTTTCAGGAGAGTTTCCACAGGCAAACTTAAGATCATATTACATTCCTGGATTGGAAAGAGGTCATTTTTCTGACCCCCATGGTTAGGGTGGTTTTACTGCTGAAGCCTCTATAACACAGCAACTTGTTACAAACCTTCACTTACCTGCAGTGGAAGCAGAGGCTTAGTTTAGGAAGCTGTCATGCTACTCCAGAGCCCAATGCTCCTGTATGTTTACTCCTCCTTCCAGCCATACAATAATCACAGGCGCTTTCCTTACAAGCTTTAGCTCATCCATTTCTAATGCTTGTTCAATGACCTCCAGAGTAACTGGGTGAGAGATAACCAGCTTTTATTCCTAGCTGCTAACATGATGTACATCCCACCAATTGCCCTTCTCTTAGGAGAAGGATCAGACCTTAAGAGCAGGTAGGATCAGGTCTTAGAGAAGCTTACAGCAATCAGGGGCTTAACTGCTTTCACCAGAGAGGGGCTGTTACCGACATGGAGTCTGAATACAGCCGTGAAGCGGGTACCAAGAGTGCATGGACCTTGCATAAGGAGCCAGAAGCTTCACAGCTTTGTCCATGTGTGTTATGGGCTCAGTCTTCTGCTCAGGGAAAGCATTACAAGACCTGCTGCACGGGCGAAACAGAAAGAACAACAAGGGCGGAACAAACCTGCAGCCCTTCGGGCCACAGCTTTAGCAAGCAACAGCCATCTCAGTGGGACAGACTGAGAGCTCACACCAAGGAGCTGGCAGTCTCTCTTTTACACTGTCTTCACACCATTTTAAACTGCAGTGAATCAGGCCCCACAGGTACACAACGGAGAGGACTGAGGGAGGGCAGTGATAGATTGGGAAAGGAAAGTTCTCTCAATTTTACACTCGGTCACCCAGCTTTATCTAGAGACAAGAGGAAATCTCATTCCATGTAATTCACTTTACCCACAGCACTCAGAAGGGAAATCATTGCAATGCTGTTTGTGGGAAGGGCAAGAGGCATGCTTTTCCAGGCAGCAGCAAAGGACATGATAGTCTCCCAGCACAATCACATCTCTAAAGCTATTAGGAGCCCCTAGGATCAAAGAAAAGAAGCACTAGAGCATCCAAAATGTACTTCCCAAGGGAGTCCCTTTCCACTTTACTAGCTCCATCCTATTCCTCCTGCCCAACAGCTCATAAAAAAGCCCCACCCACTTTCAGGAGAACACTTTTATACTCTTAATTGAGGTGCAGTTGGACAGAACTAAAGCTTGTGTCCTGCCCACTTCAGGTAAGGCTGCTTCATCCTCCATACGATGGGCAGTGAGAAAATCTATTTACACCTTGCAGGCTCTCCTCCCTGTTTAAATTATCAGCACTTACTCCACCTTTATCTAGTTTTATTTGTTCTGAAATTAGTTTCCTAAATCCGTCCCTATTTTCTGAAGAAAAATAAACAGATTTCAGAATGGAAATAGAGGAGGCAGCATCTGAAAAATAGTCTCCAGCACCATTACTTTGTAAGAAAAATATTAAATGTTATGTCCCCCTCCAAACCAAAAAAATAGATGAACATGTGCAGGGGGAAGGGAAAGATCTGAATTACACAAAAGGCAAAGTTTTTTATTGCCTGGTCACACAGCACTGAGCAATAAAACATACTACTTGACAAATAATGCAAATGCTTCCTATAATCTTATATGCATGTATGTGCAGCATCTTGAGGTTTCTGTGTAAACAGAACAATTTGTGATCACATCTCAAAAAGAACTTAACTGCAGTGTGTGTGTGAATACATAGACGTATGCATGAAGCACAATGGATAAGGAAATCAGATGCATTCATTGTAAGAATTTGGGAAGTAACTCCACTACCACAGACATACAGGCAAAAAATCTACAGCCCCTCTGGGCCTCTGTGGCTCCAGGGTCAAAGAGTTGCACCAAAAGGGAGGTAGTTACCACACTGGGACTTTCACTTTCAGACTCAGACTTTACAAAACACAGCAGCTGAGCAGTGGGTTAAAACTTTGAAAGCTTATCCGAACAGAAAGAACACTCCCATGTGAAAAAAGACCCAGTTAAAATAAAGACAGCCTGAGACAACACAGAAGCTTGAAGAAGGGAAAGAAAGTAGAAGCAGAAGGAGATCTCAGCCTATAATTACTGCCTTCATCCCTGAAGAAGTGCTTTGCTTCTCAACCCATCCAATGAGTAGCTGGGGTAGCTACCTGGCGTGGATTAATATTTCAGTAGCTAATCTGTGGTAGCCACGCAAGTGCACCTCTGTTTCAGGATCACATCTTTCTTTTTCAGGATCATGGCTTCTTACCTCACTTTCAGGATCACATCTACAATGAGGTAAGTTCAAGTACAAAAAAAGCTGCTACAGAGCAGTTAACGCACAGCAAATCTACGACGTAGCTTACTGCACAGTGATTCATTTCTGTTGACGTACTGCATAGCTAGCTCAACTAGATGCAAGAATTGAGAGTATTAAAAGGTGCTTGCTTATAGAGCCACCTTATGAAATTGTCTTGTGGTAAATTTTGGGTTTCCAAGGTATCTCTCTGCCTACAGAACTGCAGTCATTCTGTGAGGCAGAGACATGTAGATGTCACAGGGGACACAGATATCTTGATCTCTTCAACTGAGACCTTTTTACTTTTTTTTTTTCTATTTTAATGTAAAATAGAAACATTTTAGATTGAAAGGGCATGGAAAAGTCAAAAAAATCACTAGTTATATTGTTCAAAGGAGGGAAATATGGCAAACAAACAAGACAGGAAACAGTGGGAATTTGCTTTTAAAAAAAAGCTTTTTAGTTTTAGTTATCTATCTTTTGTTTATTTCAATAGTTCATTTTGTTTCTGCACTTCCTGTCTAAAATCTTCACCTTGGGGATCTACTACTACAGATTTTTTGCATAGTGAGTGGGATTTTCAAAACACTTTAACTCAGTTCTGTTTCCCCCTGAAGTCAGGATGTGGCATTTTATCATCAATGGCAATGAAAAGAAAATAAAGCTGATATAGAGTGCTTCTAAAAATCACCTTCCCATGGATAATGTTCCTCTTCTGACAGTGTTCACCTGTGAACATGCATGTACCAAACATGCTGAGGTGCTTAGGAATTCGGGATACAAAAGTAACATTTGTGGTTCAGGTCCATGTTGAAAATACATTTCAAGGAGAAAAAAAATATAGGAATCATACATAAACCCAAAAGAAATGAAGAGTTTTTGTTCAGAACTACGGAAAGTGTCTCCATATGAAAAGCTAAAGTAGCAATAGCCTGATCTAAGACAGACTATTTAAGGATAATATGATAAAATGAAACCAGAAGACATTTAATCTGAATGAAGGCAAACTTCCCCTTCACTGAAATTTGTAAGCTAGCTTTTTTTTTTATTTTTCACAAGAGAGAGTAAACCAAGCACAGTTCTGTCCAATTTGACAGTTGCATCCAAAGAGAGCGGCACAACATTTATTATCTGTAGTTATAATTCTGCATTACCAAACAACCTGCTGCAGCGTGTGGGAGCCTCATAGTTGCTTTAAACTAGCCAGCTGCTTGCAGAGAAGATGCGATGCTCAACAGCATAAAGTAAAGCAATATTATGAATGATGGTAAATTCCTTATTCTGTGTCTGAGAAAGCTGGTACAGAAAAGGGGAGTGATGTGCTCAACAGTCTAAACTAGATCCCAGGTCCACAGTTGTTTTTTTCTGCTCCTAGTAATGAGCAGGACATTTGGTCCTGTCAGACTTGGACGGACAGACTGGTACTAGGGTACTGTGACTTTTAATTGCTGCATTCCTGTGCCTGACATGGTGGAGGAGAGGCAAGGGATAGGATAAAGTGTTTTGCAGGCTTGTTCCTGAGAAGAGGAACTCAGCTTTGTTGCAGTGTGCTCCCGCCCCAATCCCCCACAGCTCCATTTCCACAGGCAGCATCCTGAGGGGATGGTTATTTCTCATTCCCAGATTTCGTTATGCTGCCTGAGCGGTGCTGGGGCTGTGGTATGACCACAAGTTGCACTTGTCTTCAACACCAATGCAGGATGAGGAAAAGCCCCTGCTGCTCTGATCGCACAGGTCCAATGCAGCAGAGACCCAGTCCTACCACCCTGACACGCTGTTTTGTGCATTAGCAGTGTCCGTGCATCTACAACAGCAGCCACTGAGCCAAGCCATGGTGCTGGGGCTTGTTTGACAACGTGTCCTTGTGATACAAGCTCTGCATTGGAATAGGGCACCTCTGAGGCAAAGAGGATGAACTGGAAACACATCCTACCTCTCCCGTTGGAGATCTAAGCCTGGGATTGAGAGTGGAGAAAAGCAGGAAGCATTTCCTGATGCCCCAAAAGAAAAATCCGAGTGCCTTGGTGTCCAGTGAGCTACAGTCAGCAGCACAAAGCATTGGGATGTGCTGTAAGGGGGCAGGATAGGGAGAGGGGAAACAAGGCTGGAGACACATTTGCTGATGCTGCAAGAATCTCCTGGGCATGTGTGTGTGTTTGCCTCTCTGCTGTGAGGAGAGCAACCACTGCCCCATCTCTCTCCCTCCCTCTGATCATGCAGTATTCATCAGCTTCCTTTCCCCTTCTCCCTTTGGAGATGTTGGGCTCCAACAGCAGCAGCACGATCACACACTTCTCCAGCACCGAGGCCTGCCGATCACTTGCTCAGTGGCATACGGAAGGGAGACAAACGCTGAGGGGATTGGGAGAAGCCCAGACTTTGACGGCATCCTTCATCTGAAGGACATCTTCTACACTGGGACTCCTGGAGCATCTCTCCTCCGTGGCCTTGTGCCGGGTTCATCACATGGGCTGCTGCCCCCATTTTACTCTGGCTGGGCGCAGACCACAGGCGTGCAGTGTTGCACTGGATGGCCCTGCTGGCACCACTGGAATTACTGTGGGTTTTAACTCAGCTGCCTGAGGCTGCTGGCAGCAGTGGTATGAGAGGACATGGCTCCCAACTCATTTGCTTCACATCTTCACAGAGAAAGAAAGACATAGATTTTTCTGTGGGGCTGCCAACATGTGTGCTTTATCCTCAAGCTAAAGCACAGCAAAGACTTTTTTTGCCCTTTGGTTTTTGCAATGGGACAAACCTGCCGAAGCCAGACTGATGCTTTTGCCTGGGGTCGCTGAGTTAAAAAGTGCTGCATTTTTATGGCTTTCCTTTTTGGCATACTCATGTGCGTTATTACAATGAGGTTAAAAAACATCCTTTCACAAAGCTATTTTTGACTCTGTGTGAGTGTGTGCATGCGTGTGTAGACAGACAAACTTAAACCTGGGGTTGCTCATCCTCTCCCATTTCCTCCTCCCCATAGCATCTGTTTTCCCTCTTACTAAGACAGGAAGATATTAATTTTTTGCTCTGCTAGTCAGAAGATTAGAAGTATTAAGATGTATGCAGCATAACAGTGTTTATTTAGGTTTTTTTTTTTTTTATCTGAAGGCCAAAGAGAACTTAATTTAATTGGTGGGAAGATAAAATGGGGCTGCATTTACAAACAGGTTATCTTTCTACTGTCAACTCATCTTGCCTGCTCTGTCAATCGGTTGAATTTAATTGTTCCAGGCCTCCTAGTTTTATAAAGCTCTTCCTCTCCTCTCATTCCCTATTACCCTGCCTCTGCATAATATATTCTCTTTGCAGGTGACTGCAGGTCTGCAGGAAAGCCTTGAAGGAGTGCATGATTAAAGAAAGACATGTTAAGCAAAGCTGGAAAAGCCCAGGGCCAAATACTTGCATGTACTATACTAATATTTTACTTAGAAGGTATAGCAGACTCTCTATCTGCAGCTATCATATCTTGAGACTGGTTATTTTTCCAAGAGCTGCATACAATTTTAAATGATTTAGGGGACGGGTTTTAAGATTGCTTATTTTTGAACATGGCGAGATGAGATGGACCACAGTGGTCCATCCTGGCCGTAACTCTGTGATGCTGTGGGTAAAGAAGTGAAGGCAAGATGCAAGCAGTTAACTCTCTAGCAAAAATACCCAGTCTGGCATGACTAAGTTACCCAAATGCCAAAAACTCTTTTTTGTCTAAATTCCCTTGAGTATTTGATACAACCTGTGCATTGGATTGAATTCTGTCTCCGCTGTGTGTAGCAGAGTCATGGCAGCACTGAACTGAGTGTGCGCCGTTTCACGGGTAGGCTTTGCAGCCTGGCCTGACCTCTGTGTCGCAGCAGCCGCAAGCAAGCAGTATGTGAACTGGCAAATGCATATCTAATTCAGGTACAGCTGTAGGAGCTACAGCCATGTCTCAATTAAAATTAGATTAGTCTACCCTACAGTAGGTAGGCTTCAGCCAACTCACATATGCTTCAGATAACTGTTTCCCTAGTCTCTCTTTTAGCCAGCGCCACCACCATTATCAGGTTTGTCAGCACTTTTCAAGGGTTTGTCTACATTTTTAATGACTGTACCCACACCATTCGAGGGGAGATGCACCCTGGGCTGGCATATGACTTCTTCAAGTCTTCAGATGAAATAAAATAACTCATGAAATGACTTTTTAAGGGCTTGAACATACTAGTAAGCCAAAATGATACTTTGAACTGTATTTTAAATGTACTACGGTAACAACACAGGACAAAATAGCAGCACACTGGGACTTCCTCTTTGCTCTCCTCCCTCTACTTTCATTTTAAAATCATCATATCAGTCTGCTGCTCAAATCTTGTTTGGGGCACTAGAATACATCCATGATATCACAAGCAATTACACCTTAGCTTGATTCTATCATTACAGGCTGATTTCACCACCCTGTGTTCCTGATCAGTACTGTCCCCATACTCAAAACTTGAAGTTTGAGCAGTTGTCATGGTCCTTCTCTTCTTCTGTTTCTCCATTGCTACCACAAAGTCAACAGATGTTCACAAACAGGTTCTTACCTTGCAGTGAAGACTGAAAGCAATATTCACAATTTAAATGGGATTGCTGGCTGAGAGAGGCGTGAAAGCCAAAAAAATCCAATGTGTTAGTGAATGTCAAATGTGATAGATAGAGCCTGAACTAGTCAAAGCATTTCTTAAGAGTTCAGCAATACTCTGCTTATGAGCATGCAGTATCTTGATCTCCGTCTCTCAAACTGAAATGAAGATGTATGCTGTATGCCTTTCTGATCCACTTGGCTCACCTTACCTGGGATTATTTACCACAAGGAATGTGCCTGGAATCTGCTGTGACAGTTAAATTCCTCTTTTTCTCGCTTTTCTTTTTTTCCTTCTCTTCCTAATTCAAGCTAGCCTAAGTGAGATCAGAGGAGCCCTGCCTGGATTCCCCTGGTGATTCAGCCATGTCACAAGCGCAATGCAGAGACCAGCGAGTCAGCAGGAAATGAAAAAGAACAATTCACCCACCCTTTTTCTTACCACCCCTGCCTCCCAGCCCTCCCTTCACCCATGAAGAAGCTACAGCTCTCTCAAGAAATCATGAAGTGGCAGAGTTGTTCTCTGCACTGTCAAAAAAAAAACAACAAAAAAACCCAAACATTAAACCCAGCCCAGAGGTAAACAGAGGGGAAAGGAGGAAGCATAGAACTGAATAAATACATCCCTCCAAAACATCGCTAATTTTATCATGCAACTTCACATTTGCTGTAATGAAGTTGCAATGTAGCAGTATAAGAGAAAAACTGATGATTTGTTTCCATCCTGCAGATGGAAAAGACTTCAGAACGTCATAGTACAGGGGTAAAGAAGCTAATCCTCTCTCATTGAAGGCACTATGTTGGATAAACACCTTTCTCAACTGGTCAAACAACACCCTAAAAGCAGTTGGAGCATTTGCCTCCACTGTAGCAAGACAAGTGAAGCTCTAATCATAACAGGGTGGGGGCAGAGAGAAAGAGGGAGAAGTCTTGAGCTGTCTCTCAAGCACGCGAACTCTCAAGCACAGTCTCAAGCTGTGGGAGTGCTCAGCCATCAGTAATGGGGGCACGGGCACTCCTCATACCTCCTTCCACCCTTGTCAATGTATGCCTCATCTATACCAGTTGTCTTGGCTGCCCTAGAGCCCCGTTCCTGTGGTGATTAGTCACTGTTCTCTAATTTTCTGCCTATTTTTATTCATAGCCAGTTTATACCCATTTGCTCTTGTGCCAACATTGTTTTTTAGCTTAAATAGCTCTTCTGTCTCCTTGTCGTTTATCCCCTTAACATGTTTCTAGAGAATAATCATATCCCTTCTCAGCCTTTGTTTTGTTAGACAAGTTAAACACTTTTGTAGTCTTCTCACATATGACAGGCTCTCCATTCTCCTGGACACCCCTACAGCCTTCTTCAGCATCTGTTCCTGCTGGACCTCATCTAGCCACATGACTGACTGATGCTGAAGACGATGCTCCAGATAATGCTTCAGCAAAGCTTCATACAATGACATTAAAAATTCCCTGTCTGTCTCAGAAATCCTTCTCATCCTAAGACTGTATTTGCTTGTTTCTCACCTGCATCCCAGAGGTGTTTCACAGTTGTACTAGCTGATCACAGGATGACTAATACCTTGGTCCTTTCCCCCTTCTGTCATTTCCAATTTATGAATTTATTTATCCTGGCACATAGCAGAAATTCTCATGTTAATCCCAAGAATGTAACCTTTCACTCCACACTATCTAATTTCATCCTGTTTCTATTATCCTCAAGGTCACCCAATGCTTCCTTCACGATATCTCTTTTGTCTTGAAAGTCCCTCAGTTTTGTCTCATCAGCTAATTTCATCAGCACACTTTTTCTTTGCAATTTTATTCCTAATTCCTGTCTTCTCCAGCCTTCGGTAGTAATTTCCCATGTGGTATCACCTTCCTGAAGTCCAAAATAAATGAGATTTGACACAGTTTTTTTCTCTC
This sequence comes from Numenius arquata, assembly GCF_964106895.1. Taxonomy (NCBI): domain Eukaryota; kingdom Metazoa; phylum Chordata; class Aves; order Charadriiformes; family Scolopacidae; genus Numenius; species Numenius arquata. The sequence continues at coordinate 13,765,114 of NC_133576.1, read as the reverse complement.
TAGAAAGTTGGTTCTCTTCCCCAGGGAGAGCACCTGGTTAGTTTGGCAAACCTGGACTGCATTCAGCCTGCTTACCTCCCTGTCTGTAATTATTTTTACCTTCACAGCTTCCTTTGGTTCTTTTTAAAATGTGCCTGCACAGATATAGACATCTGCATACTGTTAAAAAGGATAATAATTTTAAAAGTACGAAATAGTTGAAAACAGACCAAAAAATAGTTTCAAGCTGAATCAGGCTATTTTTCTCCTTTTTTTTTTTTTTTTTTGTTTGTTAGTGTTTCACCCCTCATCCCCACCCCCTCAAATCTGAGAAATTCTTATTATGATTCAACCTAGATGAATAATTTCCCGTTGCTCTCTAAATTATACTACACATTGTTAGCTTGACACTGCTGTAAAACCTTAGGAGTTTCACAAAGGGGCCCTTGAGCAGATACGCATTGCTCATCCAGAGCAATGGAGAGGGCCGTGTTTGAGGTGTGGGCATTGTTGGTTAGGAAAGGGCGGAGGGGGGGTGGGTTATCTGCATACAGCAGGTACTGCCATCTCCTTTGAAACAGTGGGAATCCACATGCTTCATGTGAGCCAGGACTGTGTTCTCACAAATAATGACTGGCATTAATAACGTTGTCAACCCCCAAGTGCTGGTGGCCTCTTTCCAGGTGTTAGTGGCTGAATTCAAAAGGGCTGATTCACATAAGGCCTGGAAAATAAAAACAAAAATCAAAAGGCTTATCGGAAGCTTTACCAACTCTTTTCAGCAACCTCATTAAGCTATCCAAATGAAAATGTTTAAAGTCCTAGCTACCACTGCAGACATGGAAAATCAGCACGACAACACAGAGGTGAACATGCTACAAAGACCAAGTGTACATGGTCTGGTTGGAAGCAGTAGGATGAAACAGTTTAGCCCTAAAACTAGTGCTGCCATACATTAATTAAACACACCCTGAATCCCACGCAAGATCCAGTGTTCATCACCCACTGGTGAACACTCACTTCATGTGAGGATATGCCCAGGAGAGGATATGCTCTCCCGTGCAGCAAGGACTGCAAGGTGAACCTGCAGTGTAAACTCTGCACTCCTGTGTGTTCTGTCAGCACAACCTCTCCCCACGCTGCCATCCTAAAGATCCTAAGCACTCCCCACCAGAAAAGGTGACTGATGAAAGATCATCCTGGTCATCTGCAGACAGCATCTACTCCTGTTTAACTTTATCCTGATTTTCTTTGGATCGTGTCATCATACTGTCTGTATGTGAGTCTCTCCTAATAGCCATTGAGTCAATTGGCCAGTTTCAGCCCAGTTTGGCAGAGGAGCACAAGTCTCAAAGATATTAAACTCTGAACAGTTTTGTGCAAAAAGCCAGACAAGTAGAGGAGCGCCTTTTAATGTCTTTATGGACAGAACGGCTGTCGTGTGTGTTTGCCACTTAACAAACACTGGAGGACCTATATGGGGGCTCAGTCTTGATACACAAATCTGCAGGAGACTAAGATTCTTCAGTTTCACAGAACTAAGGTTTACATTAGATGTTCAGGTCTCATCTGCCCTGGAAAGCCGAAGAAGTGGATGAATTACATCTTTATATGAGACAATAAAGCAAAATTCAAATGACAGCAATAAAGAAGGAGTTTTTGGGCAGGGATGAGACTCTCAATGAACCCCAAGTCATTACTCCTGCCCTTTTATACCCATCTATAGGTATAGTTCTATATTGGATACTATAGGACAAGGAGGACAGGAGCGACATGACATCCATTATATTTTTTTCAGAAGCCCTCATATAAAGGATGCATTGGGTTGCCCCAGATTTTGCTGTCAAGATACTGGATGGGAAAGCGCTGAAGAAGTTGCCGTAAGTTTGGTCTCTAGACTACAGCCTTCATGATGCAGACATTTCTCTTGACCTGAAGTAGAGCCTTTTCTTACCTCCCAGCTTCAGCCTGTTTCTGTCCTCCACACAGCCAGGAGGTACTTTAGAGACTCTACTGTTAAAAGAAAGAAATGTCCTTGTTTCCATGCTGTGAGCTATAAGGATAACTCCTGTAGTCAAATGAAAACAAATAAGCCTTGATTTACCTAAACACTACCCTGTGTTCTGCTAGTTCTTCTAGACTTCATGCAAACATCTTACTTTTTCTACACGCCCTTTTTCCTAAACAAGCATTGACAAAATCACATTTGATTTCAGGAGGTACTTAACATCTTGGTAACAGGAAAACCGTTCTTAAAGAATTCACATCCATATCCTGCAACGCTTACAGTAAATATCCTTGAGGTTTTTCTCTACTAAAATGGGGCAACACTAGCCAGAACACCTCTGACATTTCTAAATATTTGTTCACACTTTTAACGTTGGAGAAAACAGAACAGCCCCTTAAGGCAGGATCATTTCTATTTGCATACAAGTAATAGTCCAGTTTGACTAAGCTACACAGCTTTCCAGCACTTTTATGTTAGTGTGACTGCATCCACACTAAGGGTGCTTGATAAAACAGCATAAAATCACTTTTCTAAATGAACAGTTAGAAATGGACACAAAATTTGCATAGAGATAGCAAGCTAGGGAGAGATGAAACCCTTCTCCCCTTTGGGTTATCTTTGTACAGCAAGAAAATGAAAATTGGTGCTAATGTTTGTACAATTCTATCGGCATATGAAGTGGTATAAAAGTATTACCAATAAGTCAGGTATCAGTGATAATATTATGGCACATAAATAAAAAACATTGTGGATTCAGATGTAGTGTAAAGCAAGAGGGCCGTCATGAGTGTCAAAGTAGAGAGACACTCATTGGAGTGAAGTTGGAGTTGTCTCTACCCTGACAATTTCCTTCCTTATTCAAAACGATTGTTTCTGCCTCTCATTTGCATAAGCACTTTGCTCATTAACATGCTGTAAAAGGAAAAATGAGCTGGGGGTGGGGAGAAGGAATGGGCCACTGATAGAATAAAAAACATTTTAAACCAAGGAAGCAAGAAGGTCACATCATCCCCAGGACGATAAGAGCTGAGGTCAATGAAGGCCATGGTGCCTCGCTGTCAAAATCACTCAGAAAAAGGAACTGGAGCTGGCGCTCATTCCTCACTCTTCTATATACACATGACTATCTCCCCTCTCCAGTTCTCCTTCCCCCTGCTGCCCCCTCCCACCACTTTCTCTACGCTGCTGCCTCTTTTAAGCCAGAGCTGTTTGGGCCAATTCTGCTCTCATCCCAGCTAGTTTCCATGTGCTGAGTCCATTTTCATCTCCCCCGGCAGAAAAAAAGAACCAGCCTTACAGGTTTATTGGTTACTACCCTTGAGGGACAAACCCAGAGCTGGTGTAGAGTGGACCTGAGGATCCACCCCCAAAATAGCCCCCGAGGGGACACGGAAGAGGCAGTTCAGTCTGGAATAGCTGCTCTGCTGTGGTATGTGTTGAGATTTGCGCTGGCTTTGTGACAGCCGTAGCAAGCGCGCCCAAGGGGGTGGAAGATAACAGAAGCTTCTGCCTGATGCTGCAGGCAGGACACATGGATAGCTCACGCTCTCAGCCAGTGGATATTGGCTCATGTCACTGGCTTGAGAGAACATCTGGCTTCCTCACTCTTGCTCCTTCCCACTGGCTCTCTCCTATTGCAAGGACAGTTTGCTGCTAACATGGCTTCAGCCCAGGAAATAGCTCCATTTTCAGTGCTGGCCAGACACAGACTGAACAGCAAGGGAGCAATAGAAGGGAGAAAAAAAAAAAAAAGAACAGAGAAGTGGGATAAAGCACTACATAGTACCATGGAAAACAAAGCTGAAGGGGACATCACAAGATCATAGTCATTTCCGATATCCTAACCATTCTCACCATACTTTTCTAACTATGTTCTTAAGAAACCACTAGTGGTGGAGACTGCTCCCTCCTTTCATGATCTGCTCCAGGGAGTCTCTGCCCTTACCATTGGAGAATCTATTTCAGTGACTCTCTCTAAAAAAGTCTGCTAATTTTTGTCCTTATCCACAGAACAAGGAGAAGATGCTTGCCTTTCGTTTTGCAGCAGCTTTCAGCATTTTGGAGGCTATTTTCACCAGTGTTCATTGGCACGCATTAAAGGAACAAGATTGCTAACTCAGACATAATTGGTCATGTAAGTGCAACCGACAGCAAATACTTGAGACAGGAACACACATTCATTTATTGTTTATATTAGGCTATGGAAAAAAGTGAGTACCACGTGTTAACTAGTGAGAAACAACTCATAAATACTTTACATTCTTTTGCAGCGTAAATGATGAAAATGGAGGAAATATTGATGAAAAGTTAAACCAGGAGGCTTAAAACTCCTGTGGTCTCTCTTCTCTGCCTTTCCTACACCTTTAGGGTCCATTATTCTGCTGCTGGAACTTGTCAGGTAACACGGGTCAGGTGAAGGCTCTCGATCTGATGTCTCAACATTCTGTCAGTAGTCAGTATAGAAACAAAAAAAGATCCCCTTCCAACCACCATCAGTTCCACAGAAGCAGCATCTCCTACAACCCATCGAAAGTGTCCAATACAGGGTGACTTCCAAACTGTATGAATAAAGGCTTCCTGCCACACTCAGAGATATGCCATTTCAATTTATGAGTTTGGAAAGAATCAAAGAACACAGCTCCCATCTTCATGAGCAACACTATTAGCCTAAACACAGCAGTGACAGTTCCCACCTCTGTGGACTTCATATGCTAGAGCAAAACATAATTGGTTCAGTGGTCAGTATGGTCTATACACTTTCCCAACCTGGCAGCCTAGAGCCCAGTCTGCACAGAAATGGCCTTTGGCTAATTAACACAGTCCACACCAAGTGTGAAACAATGGAAAAAAATCTCCACCCACAGCAAGTGCTGGTTTAACTACACTCCATTGTAGGTGTGATTATATCATTATTGCACCACTGAAGGTGTAATAACAGCACATGCAGACATGCCCATGTTAGCTTTCAACTAAAAATGAAGCCAGTGCAACATAAAGCACATTGAGAGCCAAGTACTCTCCAAAACACCCAAGTGTTTAGAAAGCAGCACTGAAGGCTATGCTGTACCATGGCTGTTGGTACCGAAGACAGTTTGGTAATGAACAGAGGTAACCGTGCAGCTGTCAGATCCCAGTAACCCTTCAACTGATGCAGGTTCTCATGGCCTTGGGAACTGATGCAAACGTCACTTAATTCAGCAAAGCTCCACTGCGCTTAATCAAGTTACGTTATTTGCAGCACAAACCCACCTTGTGCTGGAGAACCAAAGCCAGATATTTATTGAACAGTATGAAGGAAGAGTATCATCCTACAGTAGACAGAGAATTACTTCATTTCTATAGGCCACATTATTATGCAAATAATCATCTTTGCTGTCATAAAACTTGATAGATCAGGACATAAAATTTAGGTGGTGATGAGCTTAGCATGCTATTCTCTGTAAGTGCAGGTATAGCAAGTGTGTCTGTGGTTTGTCAAGGCCATGGGAACTGTACTCCTCACACCTCCACAAGATATTTTTGGTACCGCCCTGAAGCTTTGCTTTTTTGGCACTGTCTCTTTGCTTTGTTTTGCAATGGGTCAGCTGCACGCTATGCTCACAACAGCAGCCTTCAGGCAGCCCATCACCATGATGCTGCTGACGTTTCAGTGCAGAGTGCTTTAAAGCTAAGAAAGTACTTTTATGGGGTGTTAATAGTCCCACAAAGTTGACTTCCCCAGTGACCCAGGCATGGTGTAGGAAATGAACTGAGTTGTTTTACTAGACACCACCAATTGTGACAGAGACAGTGTCTAAATCTTCAGAAGTGTTCGATTGCAGAGAAATCTTATTTGGCATGTAGTCAATAGCCCAGTGAAAGAATAGAGCGTTGTCCAGCAACATCCCCAGAGGTGTCTGGCACGTGTAACAGAGGCTGGGGATAATAAAAAAAATTCCCAACTTGGATTTTCAGAACGCTAATCAGGTTTACATTTCACTGGAGGAAAACAATACTTTCTGGTTTTTTCTATTTCCCAAGGCTGTTGAGACACCCAGAATCTGTCAACCAGCCACAACAAATAAATAGAGAAGTGTGATGTTTCAGAGGAAGGATCTTATCCTATGTTCGTGAGAAAAGCCACCATAAAAGGGATTAGACATACTCTTCAAGTGGAGCTAAAAAATATGGAGTATCTGTTCAGTGGGTTGAATACTGTATGACACAGGTAGTCCATAAATTGTCAATCCCTAGAGGCTAGAAGCACATCGCAAAGAAATAATTTCTCTATACTTGCCTGTTTTTCATGCACTTCCTGGAAAATGAACTGGTACTGGCTACTGGCTTATTTATCTGGCTTTTTTTCTATTTAAAGGTATTTTATTTTAAGGTGTAGTGTTTCAAGTTGTTCCATTTCAGGTCCTTAGTTGTGCCTAAATGAATGATCATTGCTCCTTGAAAAAAAGTTTCCTTGACAACCTCTGTTTTATTGATAGATTAGTTGTGGCTCAAAAATAATGGCATTAGTCTCTTTCATGGCTTTTCTCAAATACCTGGATCAAGTCACAGCAACATACTTAGTGATGTTCCCAGGGTATAACAGCTTTAAAGTTTGTAGAGTTGGTACCAGCTCCCAAAGACCATTGTACACATACACATAAACTTCTTGCCTAGGCCATATCTCTCATTTCCCCTTGTGTCCACTTCACTCTCAGGTTTGAGGCTGGCTGTAGCAGATGTGAAATGAAGATTTGCTCCAGATCTCTGACGCCTCCCGACTGCAGCTCTGAGGAAATGGCAACCAGGTGCCCATGAGAGCAGGGAGCAGATTTCACAGCAAAACATTCCCAACAGAGCTTATAGGCAGGCTCATGTGGGCACTTTACTAATCGATGGACTGGCAGCACTATAGTGTTTCAAGCTATAAAAAAACATCACCATGCAAGCTTGGATGGGAAGGGGGGGGGGGGGGGCGGAGATGAAAGAGGGCATCTACCAGCCACAGCAGAGCTGTCTGCAGAGGAGCTATAAAGAAAGGGATGGAGCAGCTGGATAGCACACCCAAAGGAAGGGCAGGCAGTGAAATAATGCATGCAGGGAAAGACAGCTTTGCCCTGTCCTTGGATATAGTGTGCCATCCTCTAAGTCTAAGGGTTAAAAATACAGGCATGGCTGTAATCATGTACTTCCTGAACGGTGTTGAGTATAAAAATGGAAGCAAGAGTCAAGGAATTTGAGGCAATTTCCTGGAATCCCTCAGGAGAGATTGAATTCAGCTTGGCCAACTTGCCCCCTGCTGAGAAAAAATTATTCTTCTCTCAGAATAATAATACTAATTATTATTATTATGGCGGCTTACATAATAACATTATCTTTCAGTCGCCACCAAAATCCAAACCTTGTCATACTGCACTTTTTATTTTCAGCAAAAATCCTTTTCCACCTCTATGAGATAAGATGGGATAGGAGAAAACTTACCACAACTCATGATACGAGTGAGGTAGTAGAGCCAGTCATGCAAATCTCTTCCTCTGGTATCTCCCAGTTCAATTATCTATCTTCTCAGGTCTTATATCTGTTGGCTGGGCAAACTCCAAGCTGCACTGAATTATTTTTCACCTCTTTACCCACTGAGCCATCAAGTTGAAGGAAATGCATAAGACTGCGGCAAGCTTTCGTTTCTCTCTCTGTTAATTCCACTCTTTCATTACCTTGCACCATGAAGTTGGCAGTAATGGGTTTAGTTTTGGCTTAATTTGAAGAACATGTAAGGTGGTGCTGAAGGCACAGAGAAATACCTATGTGTATGTATGTCCCTAATACATACACTATGAAATCTAGTAAAGTGCTGCAAGTTACCAGGTTTGGCTCTGTTACTCATTTTTAGTAGAGAACAGAGTCCCCTCAGCTGGGACATAGGAACTGGTCATTGGTGTCTCCCTGCTCCAAATCCTGCACAGGAAAAGCTTTATTGAAGCTGCCTGACTTTGCACTGAAGCAGACAAGGAGTGCACAAGCTCTGCTGCATAAACTCTGAGTAACAGCTGGAAGCTGTTATATCTCTAACCTTCCAGGGCAGACACATTAGAGATCTTCCTCTCACCTTTGAAACACCTGAACTTTCAGACGAGTAGCTCTGAGTCTTCTGATGCTATGGGTTTAGCAAAAACGTCTGTGGGAGCTTCCAATAAAACTGAAGCTGTTTGCTTACCAACAGCGTATGATGTGCATTGCACATGACAGAGAGCAGGGCCTGAAGACATAGAGCTATAAGAATCGATAACAGTCCAGACACTGAAAAAGCATGCGGACCCTGAAGAAGTTAAAAAAAAAAATCCCACTGGTTCCATTTCTATGTTCCCTGGGGGGGTCCTCTCCATTTTTAATTTGTGGTGTGCTTTGTTGCTGGCTGGAGGGTGCCACAAGGCATCCAAGACACTAGTCTTTCTAATAAAATATTTCCTTCTGGATACAGAAAGTGCCAGCACTTTAAAAGAAAAGAGAGAAAGAGAGCAATCTCAAAATCAACTTGCAACTGATAAGAATAGAAAGGTCAAGTTCTTCTCAGCATAGCCGATATTTGCTTTCATATTCACATCTCATTGCCTCACATCAAGAATAAGAAGTGAAAAACTAGTCTCACGGATCAACAAGCGTCACTCGCCATGAAAGAAGGTTCTGGGATGGGAGTCCAAATCTCTGAGCAAAGACAATTGGGTTACCCAACTGCATCTGTCACTGACTTGTAAATCACCTTCTCTAGTAATGTCCTGAGTTTTCAAGCTTTGAGGCAGAGCCAGCAATGCTTAGCAAGATTGTGAGGCAAATACTAGTTGCACGAAGCAGAACCAAGAGCTTCAGGTGTCTTCAGCATCCAACTCCATCAAGCAATACACAGACAAAACCTTGGTGACAAAACCTTTTATAACTTTTGGGAAAGATGTGGTTAAACAGCATCAGTCAACAAAAGAGACAGGAGGAGCAGCAAACTGGTTAGAGCACAAGTCCTCGCAGGTCTCAAGGAAGTGGCTCTGAGATATCTTCTTAGATTTGCCCAAGGCTTCCAATTTCAAATGGAAACTATGGAGAGCAATTTTTCTGGAAATCAGATCCAGAGTGCCTCAAATTAGAGATGTACTGCCTCCACCCACCCGCCACCTCCAAATGAAAATGTCAGCCTTAATTCATGAACGGTTTTTAAATCCTCTGATGGAAAGGACTTGAAAAGCAGCGAGTATTATCACCAGTGTTCAGTGCTGGTATCAGGCATGTGGCTATTTTACGAGCATACAATGCTCTCCCCCATCCTCCCACCCTGGAAAGTTGTAATGTATCTCTGGGGCACGTTGATATTTGCACTTTGTTGACACCCAATAAATAATAATCCAAATATTTGCACACATGGAATATTTTGTGACATTATAGAGCTGACAGACCCTGATTATTTGGGAGCTGCTTTGAGCACAGAGCTCCCATTGGTTTCAAAGTAAGTGTGGAGTTCAGAACAGCTGCAGAGTAAGACCCATGACATTTATGTTTATGAAATAGGAGAGACCTTACCATTCTGGTTAAGAATGGTTCTGTAGTCACAAAGCCAGAATAGCTGATGAGGGGCCTTTTCTGGTATCTTCAGTATAATCACAATGTACACAACTGAGGTGTCTTGGCAAGTAGTAAGTGAGCTAAAGAAAACAAAGGGAGATTAGTAAAGGGTGCTGCAGGGCAGGAGGGGGGGCACTGGCAGAGCTGGGGTCGGGGGGAGCCCCAGGCTGGGAGACCTGAAGGGGCTGGGGGATCGGAGAGGACGCTGGCAGCGTTGGCATGGGGAGTCCTGAGCTGGGAGATACGGCGAGGGTGGGAGGGGCTGCAAGGTGGGAGGGGGGCACTGGAAGAGCTGGGTATGGGGGTCTGGATGGAAACAGCAGGACTGCTTTGTGGGGGGCACTGGCTCAGCCAGCGTAGAAGCTAACAGAGCTCGTATGCCATCTGCTGCTATGCTATTAACTGCTATTAGTCACTGAGCTTCATGAGCATGAAATTTCCTTAGTTGCTGAAAAGAAAGGAGAAAAGCCTAGAATGTGGCTTAACTTTGATTAAGCACCAACAAATTTGGGACAATTTAAACAAAAGGGATTTCAAACATCTCATTGAAGCATGTTGCAAAATTCCTTCCTTGCCTGAGGGAGGTACACACATGGAGTATGCCCCATTGTACTTCTCCTTCCACAGCACTTTTGTCAGCAAGATAAGGAGAAAGTATTTGTGTGTGGTTAGGGAAGGAGCTATGGATTTGCTAAACGGATTTGTATCCTGTTCGGTTAGAGTGATATGGTTCAGCACATTCCAAAAAAGATGGAAGTAGACAGTAGTACGAATAGAAACAGCTTTCTCAATTATGCTAGTTAAGATAGATGTTGGTAGACTTATTAATCCTCATGCTTCAGGGCTTTTGCCAATCAGCAGCTTGGGTCAGGAAGAAACATCCTACACCTTGTCATGGTGTAATGCCACACAATTAGAATTGATGTCTCCTTCTCACGCACTAGCTTTGGCTGTTTGCTGGGGTAGGACATGGGGCTTCTTGTGACCACACAAGGAAAGGTTTAGCTCCCAGAACTGCTCTGGGGATACAAGGGCTACCTTAATGTACGCAAGGACTAATGCAAAATGAAACCGTGGATCTTTTTTCTGTGAGCATTTGCCTTGGTAGCCAGACTTGTGATCCCCCAGTTGAGTGGGGAGGGAGACAAAGGGTAGGAGCAAAGGCAACCTAACGTGACTGTCACCCAGCCACAACACAGTGACAAGGCTCGATTTAAACAGCAGGCTGGAGAACTAATGCATTTGCAGATAAAAGCTGAAGGCACTGCTTTGAGAAAATTATAATCTCCCTCCTCAGACAGAGGGAGAAGTGAAATGCATCTGCCAGATTATTAGCTGTGAACGATTTGCTCAATCTTACTGAGAACACAGTACATATAGCAAGATTTGGTCACAACACAGGACCAGCCAGCATCTAGCAGTCCCATGCAAGTAGTACACTGGAATTTGGTGACAGCCACACCAGCCCACCTGGGTGCCGGGCAGAAAAAATCAGACCATTTTGTGCATGTGGGAGTCATAGGACATGGTTGGACTATGCAGTAAATCTGATCCTGGGGCTATTAGGACTGGATCAAAGGCTCTGCAGCCATGTCAGATGAACTGCTGAGCTGGTATATGTTCACTCTGTTGGAACAAATTTGTCCAAAGCATTTTGACAAGGTAAGTTTGCTGTTTGGTTTTCTGTCAGATCAGGTACCATCTTTCTGCACCTCTTTAACTTCGCAGTGAATTGAGTGTCGTCTGCCCTCCTGTCATTGGTATAGAAGCATAAATCCCCTAGAAGGTCTGCATCACACGCTCTAATTCAACAAAGGTGTCCTCATGTGCCTGAGACACACCGAAATTGTGATTGTGGGTGATAGTAAGCTCCTGTACAGACCACCGTGAAGCATGACCTCAGCCACCACTCCCCAGTCCTGTCCCATAAGAGACCCTATGTCTCCCTTGCACCTCTCTTGCCCCCACCGTTCGGGATCAGGCTCCCCTTTTTATTGGCAGCAGGACACCCATGGTTTTTGGCACAGGGAGAGACGACTGGGAATTCAGGCTTTCCCAACTAACCACATCCTGGCTGAGGCACTAAAGGAAGCTGTTCTCTCTTCATGACCATACGTTACAGCCATTGTTAGTCAGTCATTGTAAAGTGCTCTTGGAGCAGTGGCAGATGTCCTATTACACTGAGAGAAGTAAGACACCTGGGTTCGTTACCACCTAATTAGGTTCTCCATGTGATTAACTACTTGTGCTGCAGACAAAGAAGCAAACTACCCAAATGAATGCCAACAGAAGACAGGCTGGCATAGCAGCAGCAGGCACCTGACAGGCACACGCAGATCTGTAACTCATCTGGCTTCCTGATGAAGAGGGAAGGATTTTTAGTAAAAGTTGTAAAACTATAATGAGAAACTCTGGTAGCATATGTTTTGCCTGAGTCACAGTTAGGTCTTTGTTACCCCCACAAATCTTTACCATTTCATAAACAGAATCCATCTTGATACCTATCGCTGGTCCTTCTGACCTACCTAAACCTTTACACCTCCTCTGCAGAGTCTTCAGCATCTTCCAGACAGCTCAGCGTCTCCTCCACAGAACCATCTCCACTTTCCCAGCAGGTGACACTTCTCTGCATCTTTCTGTACTCCTCTCCTCACAGCCTACTCTGTCCCTCTGCATAAGACCATTTTTGTACCTTTATGCTGTAAGAAAAGCTTCCGTTGAGGAAGCCCTTTTGGCTAGTCCTGGGATTTGGCTGCCTTCCTCTTTCCCCAGTTGCCTAAACCTAGCAAGGTAACAAAGCAAGTCTGCAAAAACACTTCATTGAGAGCTTCCCAGCCTGCTAGAGCTGAGGCTGCAGTATTCCTGCACAAGCCCGAAGGCAGCAGGCTGGATTTCCTCTTGAGCGCCTGATCCAGCCCAAACACAGATCCACATTCAAACTGTCTGAAGCCTCCAATCAATCAGTGAATTGCGCTGAATGCCCTTAGGAAAAAAATATCTTTGATGAGGCTTTGCTGCTAGCAACCAATCCAAATCCATTAGCTTTCACATCTGGAGTTCCAACGAACAATAAAAATGAGCTTGATGGCCTCAATCTTGTCCTCATTTTTCAGCATCACAATAACCTGGCTCCACTAAACACAATTCAGCATGATTGCCTGACTCTGCTCAGACTTCGGGGATACCCAGAACCACTATAGCTGCCAGGGAAGAGGGTCATGACAGAGGGTGCTTTGGCAAAACTCTTTGTGCATGCACATATGCATATTAGGGAAAGATAAGAAGAACTGGAATTGGAGAGGATGCTGCAGGGTAGGATCAGGGGTATTGGCAAAGCTTTATGATATAAATCCACACAGCATTTTCTCAGTCATACATAAGTATCTGCAGGACTATCGTTTTCAGAATGTGGCCACCTCTAGCCCAACTCCCACCACTTTTTGAAGCATAATTATTACTCCCCCCTTGCGGACACTGCTGCTGTTCCCTCATATGCCCATCTAAGCCTACATCTCTGCCCCTTATGCACCAGGGCACCTTGCCTTGCAATTGGGGTGTAAGGAAGGAGAGCTTGCTCTGCCTCCCTAGACACCCACAGGGAGGTGATTTCAGGTGATCTGAGCCACCAAGATCTGAGGCCAAGAGGTGGCAGTGCGGAGCGAATGGAGGCTGGGATAATTGCGTGATTTGTGCTCATGATGAAAGCTGTTCTGACGCCAGCCTGGGCCATGCGCACTTGGACTAGTCCCAGTGCTGCAAAGAGCCCAGCATGGTCCTGCAGCTGTTGAGCCAGTTGCCTGGCAGGCGGGCAGAGCCTGTGATCTGGAGTACCAGCTTTTAGATGCTTCTCTAGATTTCTCCAGGAGCTTCCTATACCGCAAACAGTTATTCTGGTTTACTGGGTTTTTTAGTTGCATCTCTGAGGTGATGTTGGTACCAAAGGGAGGTGGGCAATCTGATGGCAGCCATTATGTGAGGGACCCTGGTCCTTCCACTGCTGCATGAGCAACCAGCCCTGACCCAGGATTTAATCGGTTTAGGTCAGCCTTATTTCCAATTGCTGCACACGCACACTCTCCAAGAGCCCTCTCCCTTTTGTGTGAAGGGCAGTGCCTTTTCTCCTTCCCCCTTTCTTTCACACTGCAGCCGTGGTCTAGGCTCCCTAACCCCACCTCTCTCTCCGTGCCTCCTACAAAGAAGGAGAGCATGCTGACACCTCTGCGTGAAACCATCAACAGCATCTGCTAATGGGCACCCTAATAGCCATTTAATGGGCCTGGTAGAGCTAATAGATTTGTAAAGGAAATATGAGTGACAATAGCCAAAGAGGAGTGCTCAAAAGCAGGCAAAACTGGCAGGGTCTTTCCCACTTGGACTCAAGTAGCTGCAGCAGCGCCTGCAGCCAGGCAGGAGCTTCGTTAGCTTTCCAAAACTGCCACACATTCCCAGGAAGGAGACTTAATCTGAGAATGACACTGTCTGCCCAGACTTCAAGGTTGTATGAAGGTTTCCCAGGCCGCTTGCGAACAGATCTGCCAGATGTTACCACCTCTGGGATGGAGCAGACCCAGCAGGCAGGAGGTCAGCCTCCCTCAGGGTGAGGGGCAGGTCACTGCTGGAGTCAATGCTTTTAGTATATTTCACAGTGCAGTGAAAGGTCTGTTAAGGCCTCATCCCGCAGACTCCTCTTCCCCAAACGAGGCAGAGTCTACCTAGCAGGAGCAGCCAGATTTATTTGATCCTGCCAGAATTTATACCTAAATCTTTTAATACTTATTTTCCTTATGTGTAGCCAAACGTTTTATGAGCAACACTAACCCCTGCTCAAGAAACAGACAATATATTTTGAAGGATATTGTATCTAGCTGACACATCGCATAAATTCCCTTTGCCACCCTGGTGCCCACCTCTAGTTATACAGCCACCGTGGAGCGAACACCAGTCCATATCTCTCTGGGGCTCCTCTAAAGGACCTTATCACGCTGCACATACGCTGCCTGTGCAGGATGCCCGCACCTGCAAATAAAAGCTGAGCTGAAACGAATCAGGTTGTTGTCAGATGATCTTGCTGTTTTGGTGTCAGTGTTAGTGGCACCACCAGGAGAGGATATGTGTGGTCTTGACAGACTTTTCCACACCTCTGGAAGGTGTGTATGGGGTCAACGAGGGAATGACACACAGTCAGCTTGAAGACAGCCTGCACTGGTGCTGTGAGATGGGATGTCTTGGCACTGCAGCCTGACTGGACTATTCTTCAAGCTCTGTATGCAGCAGTGGCAGGACATATGCTCACACCACACCAGCACGTCCACTTGAAACATACACCAGTGTTTACCAGAATTGTCAGGTACTCACTCGGTACAGCATCATGATATTAGTCTTATGCACAACCCTGACTCTCCACCTGCTTCCTCGTCCTAGCCCACCCCAGGGACAGCAGAAAGGCAGGCTGGGTTTCCTTTCATATTTCCCTGGCCAGCAGCTCTCTGTCTTCTTTCCAGGCAAGTCCAGCAGCACAGCAGAGCCGTGTGCCTGGGATTAGTGTGGTTTCATACACTCTGATCCAGGAGTGGGTACAGGGAAGGGGTATGAGATAAGGATACCATCCCTCACAGTATAAGGGAGAAAAAGCATTTTCCACTCCTTTTCATCATGAAGTGAAATCTCTGAAAGACAGGTCCTGGCCCTCAGCAAGATCAAATTGATTGCCACGTGGGGAATTATTGACAGGAGAGAAAAAAACCCACCTCTCTCCTATCGCTGCATCCTAAAAGCTCACCAAGTCCTTATCCAAGAAGTATAAAAGCACAGAAATGGTGTGACAGATGTGACAGTTTGGCCCATTACTAACAAACAAGCACATTGAAGGTGATTGCATTTCCTTTAGTAGCTGAATTTAGCAAACTATAACTGCCCTCTGGTTAAAATAATGCTTCACTGCTTTAAGGGGTAAAAAGCATGTGTTTAGGTCCTGTTAAACCTGGGATTTGGGGTTTGCTGTTGACTTCAGCAGGCTACTTAGACCTAATTGCATTTTGGTAGTCCTGGAGGCAGGATTTTCAGTTACCATTACAAATGCTAAATACATTGACCAAAGCAGATCCTACAGAGAGGAGCACAGAATCTGTGACTGCCCAGGAGACCTCTTGACATCAATGCCTGAGGGATGCATCCCCCCTACACCTGTACCGCCCAGCCCCAAATGGCAGCACAGCTATCTCTCACCCTCAGGGAGCCTCTGCTGCTCCCGGTTGGGGTGGCATCAAGACCTGGAGGACAAGGAGCTGGCAGACAGGGAGCTGGCCTTAGGCAACAAGGGGGAACACAGCGCCAAGAGTGCCCTTCTCCTGCGGAGAACATGAGGCTACCTTTGCCTTGGCAACCACAAAGACGACCAGGATTCATAACTGTAGGAGCTCCCTGCAGCCAAGAGTTTGAATAATTCACTTCCCAGCAAGAGACATCAATCCTTTCTCTGCAACCCCTTCTACCACCTCATAAGATGTATGAGAGGAAGGCGGGAGGCATTTTATTATTTTTATTTAGTTTGTGGATGTTTAGTGTTCCTCACTACAGGCTATATTCAGTCCTCACGTGTATGATATTCTCAAGACCTTTATCAGTTAACTATCCTTGCTTTAATTTTCCCCCTGTTCTCACCCTTACTTTTCCCTCTTTATAAATTACAACATTCAGGCCTTTGCTGGCGGTAGAGAGCACTACATTGTTCTGGAATAAAATGGACTTTATTCCATTATAATGACTCTGCTTCCAAAGGGGAGTAGTTATACTGGAATAAAAGTATTTTTTATGCTCCAGTCTGGAGCATAATTCAATCATAAATTACATGAGAAAAAAATAAACCATAATAATAAAATGGCAGTTTGTGCATTGATTAAAGTGAAAACACTCTTCATTCTGGAATATTCCACGTATAAAGTGAAGTTAGTGTGCAATAAGCAAGGGTGTGATTTTTTATAGCACGCTAACTACCCTTCATTCATCCCCTAATGGATACCCTGCCAGAAAACACAAGTGCCTTTAGGTAAGGCAGGTTTGAAAGTGGAATAAGCTATTGTGCATTAACATGCACTGGGAGTATTCATAAGGGAGCATGGGGAAGTCACCAGTGAGCTGAAATTCCACCATTAACTACTTCCGCAGTGACACCCGCAGGGAAGTCCAGGCAGGTCCCAAGTCTGGGCCAGCTCTGGTGGAATAATTCTTCATGTTTTCCCATGCCCAGAGATTTTTCCAGGTCCGTTGGTCCTCGTGAAACAAGTCATTTTTCCAGGTCCTCCATTGGTCTTGAAACAAGTCATGGGCCCTTGAGGAGTGAGGGATTTGAAGCTGTCCTGTTCTTGGGAATAGGGATATGCCACCAGGAGACATGCCATGCCAAACTCATCCCTCCTAACCCTGCATCAGGATGCAGAATCTGTTTCAGCCCCCCCCAGAGCAGCTGACCAGCCAACTCAATGAAGATAGGGCTTTCTGACTGTGCTGGTACCCCGGAAGGATCGAGCAGCCAACATCACACATATACAGCCAGGGGCTATACTTAGGGCAGTTTCTGTTCACTTCTCTTGCCAGACTTTAATACAGCATTTGTACCCAGCATCAGTTTGTATCAGCCAAGAGCTCTTGATCAGACTTCAATGTACCCCGTACAGCAATCCTTTGCAGGGAGCAAGGGAAGTGATCTCCTGGCTAGGAGACTTCCCAGGGAGTCTGTCATTCTCTTTGATTCCGCTTTATATTTTTCTTTCTGAATTTACAGACTATGAGAGTTAAAGAGTATTCACATTTGCTAGTTTTACCTAAAGACCAGAAATATGCTATAAATGTTCCTCAACTGATTTCTACCGAGATCTGCTAGACAATTATATCAAGGTATACTCAGCAGGGAGTGAGGTGCCAATCCCAGCCCTGCCAGGGAGGCGCTGCCTGCTGCCCCCAGAAAGGATGGGTCTGAGCATAGTAAGAAATCTGTGGTCCTCCCAAGAATGACACTGTTAGGCCCTTGACAACATCTGGATAAATTTTACTCGTAGTTCAAAACTGTAATGGCCTGACATTTGGGAAGCCTGAACATTCAAGACATCCATATTTTGTTACCCAAGTCCTGGGTTGCACACAACCAGCCCTGCCATTGCCCCTGCCTCGCAGCCCTCCAACTCTTGCAGCCCAGGGCTCCCCACATCAGCTCTGCATTTTTCGCTAAGAATGCTAAGTCACTGCCACACTGAGAGCTGGTCTCAGCTATGTTTCCACCAGTAAAAAAATATCCTCAAAACCTCTTTACTTAACACATTTTCACTAATGTGATGTTCAAGTATCACTCAATGCCTCATATAGAAAAATGATATTCTAACACTTTAGCTACTCATGGCTAATGCTAAGGTGTCTTGACAAAGCAGCGTATTCAGAAACATCACTGCCTGTATGTACACTAAAGGGAACATTGCCTTCGAGTCATGTTAGTTACAGCTGAAGTTCAACTTCCATGGACTTCAGGAGAGGCAGAAACCCACAGGCCTTGGAGCAATCTGAACTTCAGGGCATGGGCAAACAAAGTCTTATGAATCTGCCTATTTCTGCATTATTGCCCTGTCTGCTGAAAAGTAATTTAAGCTTAGCATACTTCTTTTGCACTGAACAGGGTCAGGAGAACTTGCACAGTCTCCTGCCAAAACTTGGCTGTCAGCACGGTGACATTTAATGAGGGGAACAAAATTAAGGTGAGGGAGGAGAGGATGGCTAGCATGTTCAGCTACCAAATTGGATTCTCGAAAGCTCATGATCTTAAAGGCCTTTTCCAACCTAAATGATTCTATGATCTTTTTCTTTCCTGGCACGCGATTTCCAGCATGGGACATGGAGAAAACAACCTGTGGAAACAGCACAGGGGTCCACTGGCAGATCAGCCTGAGGCCATCAAATGCATTTCCCTAGTGCTCAGATCAAGAGTTGAATCCAGCGCTGTGCACAGACTTGCTCACTGTGCTACTCGGGCCCCATGCTGAAAGGTTAGGGTGAAGCACTACATGAACATGGAATTCGAGGTGTGTATTATATCAACAATTACAGTCTGGAGCATAATTCAATTATAAATTAAATTGGAGTTTAAAAAACCCCCACCATAATAATAAAAGGGCGATTTGTGTGTTGATTAAAGTGAAAACATGCAGTCATTAGCCTGTGTTTAAATCTTGTTAGCTGTGAGCGCAGCTGCGTATTGCCATTAACCTGGTGAGTGCCTGTGGGGAACTGGCACTTCTCTGGGTGTTTAAAGCATAGATGTGCATTGGGACAGCTGCTGCCCTCAACACTAGAGGTCAGGCAAAAAAGTGGTATTTACTGGTAATAACAATCAGTTGCACTATACATTTTGTAATGCCTTGTACACATCTGTTTTAATGGGGACAAGATCTAGCACAAGATTGCCATTTTTGAGTGGGAGGCGTGAAACCAAGACAAGGGCAGATGATGGGAGATGCTTTCTCTGTAGACCACAGGCCAGCCTTGCTGTGACTTTGGGGCTACACACAGAAAGGGGAGGGAATTGCAGTCAGCATGTGAGGAAAAGCATGAGGTCTTCACTCATTCCTGGTGAATCTTAAGAGGGCAATAGGGGCCTTAAGTAAAAGTCACATCCTCTGACTGCATTTCTGTATCCCAGAGAAGTGCTTAGAAGACCGAAGCTAGGAAATTCTACTCCTCTGTCCTTCTCTCAAAGGCCTGTAGGGAGCCTCAAGGGATGCCAAAAGCTAGGTCCTCTTGGCCCCTGCTTCAAAACCCTAGCAACTTCTTGCCCTCTTTGTTCTGTATTGTGGACAAGGCAGAGATCTCAAGCAGGTTAGATGCATCCTAGACCTCCTTCATATTCACCACTGAAACATCAACACACCTTCCTCCCACACAGTGCTGTATGTCCTTCCTCACACATCTGTTTTGCCCCACTGGGCTCAGGAGCTTGTATCTTCTCCGTACATGTTGAATAACCTTCCTGAGTAACCCTGCTGGGACGCACAAAAGCTCCTTGCAGCCCCTTCTTTCTCCTGTATTTCATACCTCTCCTGAGCCAGGCACACTGTGTTCCCATATTATGAGAGAATAATTGCTTTTCCCCAGCTCACATCCATACTATTTTTTTTCTGTTTTGTTTTACAAACTCCTCTCCCAGAGAAATATGTCCCTGCACAAGAGCATTAGATCGAATTTTTAGATCAAATTATCCTTCTGTTCTATAATACTATCTGTAATTACTCCCTGTAACTTTGCTTTTGCTGGTGATCTCAACCATCAGGCAATTTTCACACATCTCGCCAATAGAATTCAAGTACAAGCAAATATTAGACTGAGTGTGAATTTATTTTTATTTATAAATTACTTAACATAGAAAAAAAGAGACAAGCTCTGAGCACTTAGCAAATTACCGACTTGAAATAGATTTTGCAAAATTTGCCTGTGTTGTTTTCTCCTGTGCCTTGCAGACAGGAAAGAAAAAAAAAATAAGGCATACGTGCTTGGATACTAGGAAGAATGGAGAGGAGCTGTGCAAACCATGGCATATTTCACAGTGTAAGGATGCATACAGAAGTCTTGAGTTTTCAATACCATGAGATCCTCAACCTGCCCATAAGCTTAGGCACACTCAAGATACCTATATGAGAAAGGCAAGCTTATTATTTCACCTGTTCATGTATGTCCGAACTGAATCTCCATTAAGCTCTCAATAGGTTCATCTGGGATCTGTTCAGTTATGTCTGACTTTGATTTGGTTAGGAAATTATTTTTCTCCAGATTTGTGTCGCTTCCTGCAAAATTTCACCCAGAGATCTGGCCAATGGGGAGCTAAGCTCTAAATTAGGCCAAGTTCAGTTGAAAGTGTAGCAGAAGAAAAAAAAGAAAAAAAAAAAAAAAGAAATCTCCAATTAAAACCCTGCTTTTGACTCCAGCTCAAAGTGTTCAGTTCCAGAACTGAATCCAAAACCAAACTTTGCAGTTAGACCCATCTGCCATGAGCCCTCAGCTCGCAGGTGGAAGCCTGTAACCTGCTGCCAATGAGGGCATATTTCATGTGACTGCAGTGGGAAGACTTGGCTGGCCAAAAATGTCAGAGTTCTCCAGGGGCAACAAACACTGGCTTGCTCATACAGAAACTGGACATTGGGGCAAGTAGGAAAAAATCAAGATAATCTCAAAAGACTCTAGCACACTTCTTTTTGTCCTTTTGGCCAGGCTTTTCCAAGCCCAAGGCGCGCAACAGCCTAGCTGTCTTAAATAGGCTTCTTTTGCTTTCACCAGCAAGAAATAATTGCCTTCAGCACAGATTATCAAGGCTAATCCTAGATTTGAACTGGGAAGTTACGGGAAGGTTGCAGGAAGGAGGACTTTTGGCTAAGAGAAGGCTCCCAGCAGTGGAGTTTTTCATGTAAGATGTCAAAAAGAGAGCATGCTTAGTGACTTTTGTCAAGCCTTCTTCCAGCAACCAAGTTGCAGAACGGATCAGGTTGTGGGATCTCTGTTCTTTGAGGTTTTCAAGACTCAGCTCAACAAAGCTATGGCTGACCTGATCTAGTGTTGGTGGTGGTCCCAGGGAAGCTGGATTATGTGATCTCCAGAGGTCCCTTCCAATCAGCCTTTCTACGATTCTGTAGCACAGATATAGCCTCCTTGGTTTGTTTCTCTGTATAAGAAATAGGGCTGAGTCTGCATTGCCCCCTCAGATTTCCCAGCAGCAAAGTGAATCGTAGGCTCATAGATTAACTTGGGTTGGAAGGGGACCACTGCAGATCATTTGGTCCAACACACTGCTCAAAGCAGGGCTGTCTTAGATAGGTAACACCACAGCAGATGGAGGACAGATCAGAGACTTGTTTCCAAAGGCCCACCAAAGGTGACTAGGAAAGCCACCTTTATTCAGAAGCTTTACTTATGCGACGGGGCAGCCTGCCAAACGTGTGGTTCCTAAAGGAGTTCACACCTCCCCTTAAAATATTTTAGGATTTCACAAATAAGAAAAAAAAGATTGAAAAAAATTCTTAGTTCCACTTCTAGATGAAACCTCTGTGGTCATCAAGCATTAAAAATGGAGCTAGAAGGCACTTAGGAAGATATCTAGTCTCTCCCCAAATCCAGGAGCAGAATGCCCTGCAACTGTGGCAGTTCATATATAAATTGTCCTTCAAGCTCTGTGGAGAGAGAGACCCCATGGTGCCTCCAAGCAGTCTTATCCAGTGTTTCATTCTCATTCCTATCATAATAGGAATGCAGGAAAGACAGGCTGAGAGAGCTGGGGTTGTTCAGCCTGGAGAAGAGAAGGCTCCGGGGAGACCTCATAGCAGCCTTCCAATATCTGAAGGGAGCCTACAGGAGAGCCAGAGAGGGACTCTTTATCAGGAAATGTAGTGACAGGACAAGGGGCAATGGTTTTAAATTGGAAGAGGGGAGATTTAGACTAGATATTAGGAGGAAATTCTTTACTGTGAGGGTGGTGAAGCACTGGAACAGGTTGCCCAGGGAAGTTGTGGATGCCCCATCCCTGGAAGTGTTCAAGGCCAGGCTGGATGGGGCTTTGAGCAACCTGGTCTAGTGGAGGTGTCCCTGCCCATGGCAGGGGGGTTGGAACTCAATGATCTTTAAGGTCCCTTCCAACTCTAACCATTCTATGATTCTATGATTCATAATGCTTCCCAGTGTTTTTTTAACTTAGTGTCACCTCCTGCAGTACGAAAGATTGGCATCTTTCCCTCTTCTTCACGTGCCTTTGGTAGGTAACCATCATATTCACCTGGAAGCCCTGCAAGGCAGGGACACAGCCTCATGGATACCTGAACAGCATCTAACACAACTGGGCATGGATCAGAGCCTTTCCCTTTGTGTAGTATTTGTAAGACCAACCTGTGCCAATGAATGCACTGACCCCATAAAGCAGGGAAGTGTCATTTCAGAGATGAGAAAATGAAGCAGAAAGACAGGCCACATAGTGGCACGCCAAAGTTCACACAGAAAGTCTGTGCCAGGCCTGATAATCAGACCTTAGTTGAGCATCTTAATGTTCTCTCCTCTCCTTTTGGCACTGCTGAGATATGAAATAATAATAATCATGAAATGTGCCCAGACGCTAAGAAGATCATCACCTTAATGTAGATAATAGGAATAGCCAGCATCTGTGTAATGCAGAATCAAAATGGTTTATAATGGGGGAGAACAAGATGTAGCTTAGAATTTAAAAGTAATTAAAATTTCCTACCTAAGTTTCTTTTGCTTAATGTACTTCCAAAAAAATGTTCATCTGCTTGCAAATGCCTGACCCTAGGAGTTCAAGTTTCAATGCAATGGAAAGGTGTATGTTGGCAGAATGACAGCAACTGAACGGCATCTCATCTGGATCCAAAAACGTAAAGAAAGGGAAATACTCATTATTCTACAGGCTCAAAGACAATTTCAATCCATTTTAACTCTAGCAGGTCCCCCTGTGGCCTCTTAAAACCTACTGAATTGGAGCAAAGTAGTGTACGCGGCAGAGTTTCATCTTCAAAGGTGCAGTGAAAATATCCAGGTTGACAAGAGGGCTCAGTTCAGGACGTTTTGTGGGGTTTTGATGCTGTGGACTTTTAACAATGCTCTTCTGCAGAACCTTTTATCCATGGATCTTACTGCACTTTAAAGATATTGACTGATCTCTCACCACGTTGCTCCTGTGAGAGGTGTATTATTATCTCCATTTAATTAACAGGGAAACTGAGGCACAGTGAACGGAAGTGATTTGCTTGGGCCCTTACAGTACATCAGTGGAAGAGCTGGGATTAGGTACAAGCTCTCTTGATGGTTTAGGCGTCCCTCCTCATTTTGTCCTGCCCTGTTGCTGCTTGCCACCTCAATTGCAGTCCCCCCACAGTCCTGAGTTGTCAGGAGCCCTGGGGGATGCGAGAGGTGCGCTGAGCCAGGCAGTGATCACAGTAAGACAAGCAGCAAGCCTGCCTGCTCATGCAGAGCAGTTCTGAGCATGTATAGATAAATTTGACTGGCCCAGACAAGACCTCATAGCTCAAACAGCCCTATTCCTAGCCTACCAGCCATCATTTGCAAAGGTATACAGCAAAGCAAAATTCCTCCTTCCTCCCCTGTTACTCTAGTGCTGCACAGTGCAATTGCTGTGCTAGAGAAGTATATGACTTTTCCTGAACTCAAGAAAAAACGTTTCTGAGGCCGGGACTGGAAACTTCAGTTGTACTGGAAGCTCTTGGCATTCACTGTGCACCCCTACAGAACTACTTTCTCATCCCACAGTCACACCTGTTTTATAAAGCTGTGTACATGCGTATACATATATACACATGCACATATATATGTGTGTGTATATATATATGTATGCATATTGTTTCAAGCAATTGTGACTGGCAGGAGTGCAACAGATGCTGAAATAAATGTTTATGTGACTCTCCAGAGAATAGTGACGAGCAAGCCTGAGAACAGAGAATTACTACTGTCATCCAAGCAAGGTCTTCTGCTTAACACCCTGACATGATTATTCAAATATCAGCATTATAAACTGCGGTAAGATCAGCATGTTGAAGTCCACATATCCCCCTTGTCTGCTGAGGCAGCCTTGGCAGGAGCGAGCAGTCTTCTGGACACATTAAAACATACTATTTCATGCTCGGTGCCCTGCTTGCACAGAAAGGATGGTTGCTAGCTCAGATCTAACCAGTTCAGAGAGTTTTTTCTGATTGCACTTGAACACATAGATGTGCCTGTTCATGGGAAAAAGGGAGTGGAAGGAACATCCCCTCAATTTACCTTTATCCCATTGTTCTCCTCATAGCATGTGAGGGATATAACTATATTTAGGCTGACAAGAGCAGGCAATGGAGCCTATACTGTGCTCACAATGTGGGGGTTGATATGATGTGATGGTGTCCTTTTGAAGACATCCCAGTGTAGAGGTTGGGCACCTCTAGCAAAAGAGCTCTGGAGAAACTGGATCTAAGCTGAGGGGAGGTAGGGGCTTAGGGTGGGGGCAGTCTCTGACTGAAGCAGATTGCCAAGTAGGCCGTTAGGGATCTGGATGCTCTGTTAAGACTGTGTGACTGACACAGATGTGATTCAGAGGACCAAAACCAGGAGTCTGCTCCCTCAGTTTCATTACAGGAGAGAAGCAGGTGCCTCCAGAATTCAGGACTCCTGAGGTGAGTGCATAAATGTTTTGTAACTCACTAATAGCAAGCACAACCTAAAAGGTCATATTTGAAAGATACCTCTGTTTTCACTTTGCTTCTGTAAGAGAAGCCAAACTCAGAGGCCTTGACCCTATTCCAGGGAACAATAAGTCTCTTCTCCCTCCCACACCAGGCTGCTTCTGAGGCAAGGCAAGTCCCATTCCCTCACAGACCTGAATGGGAGATGATGCCAGTGGATGCTGGAGACTGCTAAGAGACCCTGGCTGCACTGGCAAACTGTCTCATCCTGCCTATTAGTTAGACTAATCCGCTAAACAGGATGCGTAGTTCCCACGCTGATCATAATTAATGGAGATGCTATGAGGGTTTTTAAGTGGCAGGTACCTGTTTTTTTGGTACAAGAGGACCTGAGTTACATCACTGGTACTGCAATGAAGGTAGAAGTCACCATGACGTACAGCGTAGACACAACCAAAAATTACTCCTATGACCATGGATTCATTGAACTACTTAAAACCCTCACAGAGAACTCTGGAGTTTAATAATGCTAATGTGGTACTTTGAGATCTATAGACAGAAGAACTAAAGGAGGAAAATGATCATTATATTCTCCCACTGTCACCCACAGGTTTCAAAATATATTACAGTCCTTCACTAATTGTCACAATGCCCCACTAAGTCAATATTATTATAATCATTTCGTAAGTGCTGAGAGACTGATTCTGATCTCACTCATGTTGAGTTCAGTCACAAAGCCATATCCCAGCTAGAGGGTTGTCTCTTGCATTTCAGAGCTATGGGAACATAGAGGGGATCTCATCAATGCTTACAAATATCTAAAGGACAGGTGGCAAGAGTATGGGGTCAGCCTCTTCTCAGCTGTGCCTGGTGACAAGACAAGGGGCAATGGACACAAGCTGGAACACAGGGAGTTCTGTCTGAACATGCAGAAAAACTTATTTATTTTGAGGGTGCCAGAGCACTGGAACAGGCTGCCCAGAGAGATTGTGGGGTCTCCTTCTCTGGAGATATTGAGAACCCGCCTGTGTTCCTGTCCTCCCTGCTCCAGGTCAATCTGCTTTGGCAGGGAGGTTGGACTAGGTCCCTTCCAACCCCTACAGTTCTGTGATTCTGTATTCTGTGATCATGGGTTGGAAACTTTTACTAGAGAAAATAAACCAGCTTTGACCACAAAGGACCAGATTTGTGGGCTGTAATGTTTCCTCATGCACATGGCAAGTCGGGCCCACAAGCACCATTGCCTTCATGACATTTTACAGCACAAGTCCTGTCTCACAGGAGAAATTTGGCAATTCTAGGCATGGTTCTGGTGTTCTTTCAGGTGGGGATATGGGAGCTGACATAGGGGCTCACATCTTAAGGCAGAGCTCTCCATTTACATCACTGCAAATGGCAACAAAATCCAAACAACTTGTTCAAGATCACACAGTGGTATCAGTGAAATTGGTCAGAGTGAAAGCTGAGAGTCCTCACCTTTAACCAGCAGATAACTTTTCCCTCACTGTGACTTTGGACTCCTGACAGTACATTAGGCAACATGGTTCACAGCTGTAGGCAGGGATAGGGAGTTAAGAATTCCATTTCTGAGTGTTATGAGAGGTCCCTTGTCAAAACACTCACCTCAGTGGGTAGCCTCAGTATTCATCTCCATAAAATGGGGAGAAGAAAACAATTCTTCTTTATACATTACTTTGAGATTCACAGATAAAACACATTTTCTAGAGCTCTGATCCTTTGTTAAAAAATTCATAGCATCATTTTCCCTCCTGCCCCTCATTCCTCTAACCAAAACTCAGGGTCTTGTGGGTTATTGGAGGGGAATAAGGAATTGGAAAGAAGTCTTTCTTTTATGGTATCTTGTTTATTTGCAAAGAATGCATGGAGTCATATTTTCTCCATGCAGGAGAAATCAAACAAGCCAGAGACAGTTTGTATGCTTACAGCATCAAACTCTCTAAGCTCTTCCTTAGGGTCAGGCTACCAGCTGCTTAAACAGGCTGTGCTTCAACTCCCTTCTTTCTCCATATTTGTGTTGAAGTTTCTTTCTCTCTCTCTTTCTTCCACATGCATACACACCCTCCCTGTTTTTTTCAGTGCCTATTGAAGTTGTCTTTCTTGAGTGGCTAAAGTGCTTATATGGCCTCTGGCTTGGAGAGCAGCCTGCTATCATTTCATAGGAGAGTTTAAACTTTTACCTAGAGTGAAAAATGAAATTTAACTCAAGCTACAATGGCCCTGGTGATCCTCAAGCCCTAACAGCAGTAGCCAAAGCTACATGGTACTCTGCTTCTGAGAGTGTATACCCAATAACATGAACCCTACACTTGAGTTGGTGTGAACCTTCTTAGGAGAATTTCTTCACGGCCATTCAAATGTTTCTCTCCATGGCTCTGGAAGGTGCACTGAAGGGAATTTCTCTGAGGTGCTCTGTACTGAGGCTCCTCTGTTGACTTGCAGGGCATTCTTTTCCTCCCAACAACACAACTAGAAAGTCAGTCATGGGTGGAAGAAGGATGCAGAAAAGAGGATGAGTTTGAAGTTGTTTAGGTTTCTTTAATGCAAGGTGACTGAGGGTGCAGCAGAAGCTGAGAGGCAAGGTCTGAGAATTTCAGAGGCAAAAGGAAGAAAATCTTATTGAGGGTCTGTTATGACTTACTGGGACTTAACTCTACAGCTAAGATTGTGCACTCTAGAGAGAGCACCACGGGAGAAAAGGGGAGGAAAGGAAAGCAGAGAAAAGCTAATAGAAGCAGAAAGATACATTTGGAGGTGTGGGAGAGGCATTGGGGGAAGAGAATAGGTGAAAGCAACATGAAGGAAACAGAACAGTACTTGAAAGGTGAGTGTTAAAAAAAAAAAAAAGAAGAGAGAGAAAGCAGGAAGTGGAAGGAAGAAAATAGTTTGACCAAACAGGGAGAAAATAAGCCAGTCAATAGAAAAGGGAAACGAAAACAGGCTTTTTCCCTAACAGGTAAGAATTTAGAATGCTGCTTCCTACATTGAAAAAAAAAAAAAAAAAAAGTAGCAACTTGTTTAGAGATGGGTTTGGACCTAGTTCTGGATTACGACTGAGCTCCGGGATAATCAAGCACTTCAGCGCTACTGGCCAGTTTTGGAGACATTGGCTGCAATGGCCCCTCTTGCAGCGCAATAAAGAATTGCTATGTCCAAGAGCACCATCAAGTGGTGAAGGGAAGACGATATTAAAGCAGCCAAACTGCTCTCTTTTGGCGCAGTAAATTCGCATAACGGAAAACTACACAGAACAATTTATTTCCGTGTAGCATCCTTCACACAGAGAATCCTGCATCTCATTACAGAGGAGAGTAAGAGAACAGATAAAGGTCTACACAGCCAGCTACGGTGTTGGATGCACAGCACATAGATGGGGCTTCTGATTGGAGGTAGAGGGGGGAGACAAGGTGGGAATGGCCTGGAGAGGAAACAGAAGGGGCGGTGATGGAGAAGGGAAGCAGTGGTAGCAGGGAATGGAGAGGGAAGGAGCAATCAGGAGAAGGCGCTTGGGGTCAAGTGTGACAGCGAGGGGGAAAGGTGGGAAGAAGCAGCAACTGAGGGGGTGTGTCATTGATTGAATCACGCCTCACAGGTCTTCCTTCACAGATTGCTCAGGAAAATCAGAAAAGCAGCTCAGATCTGGGCACCTCACTGGGGAATTACCTCTCCTCAACACTAATCAACCTCCCCTTGAATTGCAGTATTCCTGACTGCTGGTGCAATGCCCAGCATGGCTTTGGGAAGAATAACATAAGGGAGAATTGTGAATAGGTCAGAGTGCAACGAGTCTGTCTTTAGCAGTGGAGTAGGGTGTCCCCCAAGTACCCAGACCCCTGAGCTAGCAGTTAGGGGCGGGGAGCAGGATGAAGCCCCCGTAATTCTAAGGGAGATGGTGAGGGACTTGTTCCAGAACCTCAACATAAACAAGTCTATGGGCCCAGATGGGATTCACCCGAGGGTTCTGAGGGAGCTGGCAGAAGTGCTTGCAGAGCCGCTTTCCATCATCTACCAACAGTCGTGGCAAACTGGGGAGGTCCCAGCCGACTGGCGCCTAGCAAATGTGACGCCCATCCACAAGAAGGGTCGGAAGGATGATCCAGGGAACTACAGGCCTGTCAGTCTGACCTCAGTGCCTGGGAAGGTGATGGAACAGATCATCCTGAGTGCCATTATGCAACACATGAAGGATGCCCAGGTGATCAGGCCCAGCCAGCACGGGTTCACGAGGGGCAGGTCCTGCTTGACAAACCTGATCTCCTTCTATGACAAAGTGACTCGCTTGGTGGATGAAGGAAAGGCTGTGGATGTTATCTACCTAGACTTTAGCAAGGCCTTTGATACAGTGTCCCACAGTATTCTGCTGGAGAAACTGGATGCTCATGGCTTAGACAGGTATACTCTCCGCTGGGTTAAAAACTGGCTGGAGGGCCGGGCCCAGAGAGTGGTGGTGAATGGAATGAAGTCCAGTTGGCGACCAGTCACGAGTGGTGTCCCACAGGGCTCGGTACTGGGGCTGGTTCTCTTCAACATCTTTATCAATGATCTGGACGAGGAGATCGAATGCACCCTCAGCAAATTTGCAGACGACACCAAGTTGGGTGGGAGTGTTGATCTGCTGGAGGGTAGAGAGGCTTTGCAGAGGGATCTAGACAGGCTGGCTGGATGGGCTGAGACCAACGGGATGAGGTTCAATAAGGCCAAGTGCCGGGTCCTGCACTTGGGTCACAACAACCCCAGGCAGCGCTACAGGCTTGGGGCAGAGTGGCTGGAGAGCTGCCTGGCAGAAAAGGACCTGGGGGTGTTGGTCGACTGTCGGCTGAACATGAGCCAGCAGTGTGCCCAGGTGGCCAAAAAGGCCAACAGCATCCTGGCCTGTATCAAGAACAGTGTGGTGAGTAGGACCCGAGAGGTGATCGTCCCCCTGTACTC
The DNA here is from genome assembly GCF_964106895.1 of Numenius arquata. Lineage (NCBI taxonomy): Eukaryota > Metazoa > Chordata > Aves > Charadriiformes > Scolopacidae > Numenius > Numenius arquata. The sequence goes on along the minus strand of NC_133576.1, from coordinate 13,735,393 downwards.
GGCACTGGTGAGACCCCACCTCGAGTACTGCGTCCAGTTTTGGGCCCCCTACCACAGGAAAGACATTGAGGTGCTGGAGCAGGTCCAGAGAAGGGCAACGAAGCTGGTGAGGGGTCTGGAGCACAAGTCTTACGAAGAGAGGCTGAGGGAGCTGGGGTTGTTCAGTCTGGGGAAGAGGAGACTGAGGGGAGACCTTATCGCTCTCTACAACTACCTAAAAGGAGGCTGTAGAGAGGCGGGGGTTGGTCTCTTCTCCCAAGTTACAGATGATAGGACAAGGGGTAATGGCCTCAAGTTATGCCAGGGGAAGTTCAGGTTAGATATTAGGAAATATTTCTTTACTGAAAGGGTTATCAGGCATTGGAATGGGCTGCCCAGGGAGGTGGTTGAGGCACCATCCCTGGAGGTATTCAAGAGAGGAGTTGACATGGTGCTTGGGAATATGGATTAGTGTTGGGTGGTGTGGTGGGGTGTGTGTGGGGGGTTTTTTTGGGTTTTTTTTTTTTTTCCATTGGTTGGACTAGATGATCTTAAAAGGTCCCTTCCAACCTAGGTGATTCTGTGATTCTGTGTCAGTGATGATGGATTTTAACAAAGGAGTGGATGTGGCAAAAGCTGCCTCTGTGTGTGTGTGTGTGTTCTTGGGATGCTGGAGCATGAACCTGATGGAGAAGATATACATAAGGAAATAATGACTAATGTAAATGTGAGATCTCTGCAAAAGGTGGTGCTAGAAGAAGCATATTGACAATTGTCTATCACACTTATCTGCCAGTTTTCACTCACAGATCTCAAAATGTTTTTAAAATGCAGATCAGCAGCACCTTCTTTATTTTACACCTTGAAAAACAGAGACACAGAGAAACATGTCATTTGCCCAAGAAGCATAACCAAGAGCATAGCATCAATGCCTTGGTTCTGAGTACCCTGAAAATGGTCCATGCTGCCCTCACACAATAAAGAGCATTTCACCCAGACACAGACAGTTCCTTGTGTGAAGCCTGCAAAGTCAGGAAGTTACAGTGGAGCTGAGATTTGGTAGAGTCCAGGCAGACAAACAAGAGAGATGATAGGGTAAGCTGAAGGAGATGTGAGAGTTGAGTGTGGCTCACATAGGAGTGACAACACCAGCCTTACAGCTATCACTGGCAGGGGAACAGGGAGCAGTGCTAATGACAGGACTTGTCTGAAAGGTAGAGAGAAGAGGAAAGAGGGCTCAAACAGCAGTGAAAGAGCAGCAGCTGGTAAGGCACTATTCTCACCAGGAGGTAAAAGAGAGAGTGAGCACCAGAGGAACACTGCCTTGATCAATAGCACCGAGAACCATGGGGAGGTCACAGGAAATGAGGGGGGAAAAGGGAGGGTTTTGTCTTACAAGAAAGGGGGAAAAAAAAAGAGGAAATGGGTAACCTGTTACTGAACTACCAGTATGATCATTATGATCATTACAAGAGACAAGATTTTTGCTGGGCAAGACCTATCTTGTATCACCACCAAGCACAGCTACCTTAGTCAAGTATGAGCTTTGAGAAAGACTCTGACATCTTGCCTTAAATTTATGTGCACCTTAAATTCACTGTGGGGTTTTGGGGAGATTTCTTGGTTTTGAGGTTTGGGGTTTTTTTTGTTTAGCTTTTTTTTTTAATTTATTCCTTCATATGGTTCCCATTTGGATATGTCTCTTCCTAGACCCTGTGTTTGGGCCTATCCCTTACTCTGGCAAGGAAGAACCAAAGCCCCAGGGGAGCTTTGCCATCATAGATACAGAGGACTTCTGCCCTGGTGACCTGCGGGACAGTACAGACCTCTCTGAAGCACTGTGGCACACATGGAGGAGTTTTTCCTTGTCTCATTAACCACAATGTCTTTGTAGCTTCCAGCTGCCTCAGGGAGGTGCTGAGGTCGGAAAGGGAAGCAAATAGAGATTTCCAGCATGGGCTTGCACATGGCAGGCAAAGGAGGGTGAGAAATCCTTTCTCCAGTGGGCTTCGGAGCCTGTTTAAAATGCAGTAATAAATGAGTCTAATTTTTCCTCAAATCAAACTCTGGAGTCTCAACTTCCTACCAGACAATTTTCTACCTCTTTCCATCATGGCTATTCCACACAGTACCAGTAATTCTCCTTTCCCCCCTCTTCTGTTGGGGTGATTAATAATTAATTACTATTAAAAGGAAAAGGCTGAGGGGCCAACTTTCACTTTTGCAACCAAAAGACCCAAACTGACACTAATTATAAGCCTAGTCACTTTTCATCCTGTTAGGCAAAGTCTGAATTTATGCCAACAGGTTGTGTGTTTGCTCCTGACTGTATCTAAAGCTAATGGGATGGGGAGGGATGAGGAAATGCAGCACATTCTCCTGAGCATTAGAGGGAGCTCATATGAGGCAAGGGAGAAATGAAGAGGTCTCAGCTTTCAGAAACCCCTTTTGAGAGCTCGTTGGAGGAACCATAGCAGAACTCACTGCTTCTGACTTCTGCTAATACCCCATGCTGAATATTAATGATAAACATAATAAAATATGTATATAGTGTAATAGGAATAAAAACGTGCATGTAGCACCACAGATTTATAATACTGCTTTACATACACATTCAGACAGCTGAGTAGCTGTGGTGAACATGGAGTCTGCTGCAAGGAATAAAAACGAGCTCCCTGCTCTAGATACTAATTCATGCTTATGCCAGTCTTTTCCCACATCTGCTACATAGCTTTCGGGTTCCTTTGCTTTCCAGTTCCCAGTGTGGCTACACTGTCTGGACAAACTTAACAGCTTCACCTGTATAGTTGCCCTAGTACCTGGAAGTATTTAAAGCTGAGGAGAAGTCGGGGAGTAAGGAGCAGTGTTGCTAGCGTTCAGTGACCCTATCTCACGAGACCTTTCCATATCAACAAATCAATGAATTGTAATGGCTTAAGTCTCTCCAGCAGATGATCTACCTCCACTCCTACCCTACACCTGGGTGCATTCTAGCCTTTTCACGGCCATGGATCTGCACAGAGCAGTTCCCAACAGCTAGGGATTTCCCACAGCACCAGAGAGGTGTTTCCCCATGCACAACATAGCAAATGGGAGTCTGTCCTGTTCTAAGCCCTAAGCAGTCACCTATGGGAATCAACACAAGAGAAACCTAAAGAGAAAAGTCTGGAAAGAGCCCAGAATTTGGAAAGTAAAGATGCTGTGGTGGCCACCTTCTCCTGTGGTCTCCAGCAGGGACCACACCAGCTTTTTGGCTGCTGTGCCAAAAACCCTACACTGTTTTTTCCAACTTTATCATTTGCTCTAGAAAAAGAAGTTGCCTCTGACTACAAACTTTGTTTTTCTTACTTTGAATAGTGTGGGTTTGATGATTCTGGATGAGAGCAGCTGTGGGTACTGCCACAAGCCTGCTGGATGCACCAGGACAAGTCGCTTTACTCTACACTCCCTGTCTCTGTTTTTCTCTTATCTCTTGGCTTCTTGAGGCAGAAATGGCCTTGAGATGTATAAATGAGAACTGTTACACAAAACCTGCAGAGTAGTAGTAAAAGTAATGATTACGGTAATAACATAATGCAGGCAAACTATCTTAACATGTGTTTACAAATAGCAATACTATCCTTTAAGGTACTTGAGACATCCCCTGCCCTGTAGGCTGAACCTGTTCATCAGATAGGTTGCCTCCAGGGGTCTGACCCAAACCACTGAGCGGCTTCAGCTTGGAATTAGACCCCCTCTGGGACTTAAAGCTCTAGAAATTATTTAAAGTGCTTGCAAGCAAATCCATTGTGCCTATCAAACTGTTCCCCAGAGACAGTAGGAACAGGAGAAAAATTCTTCCCATGGAGACTCTGACAGCGATCTTGAGAAAGCACCACAGGAAGCAAACAAGTCCTCACCTAAACATAGTTAGAGTTGTCTATTTCCATTTTCTGCTCTGATCGTCAGCACCTTTGCTTGCTACTTCTCCAAAGAGCTGTCAGAAGAGGTAACACACAAGGGAGACACGTTTTTTTAACTGAGTCTTAACCAAGTCCACAGACTTGGCCAACTCAGCACTCCAACAGAGTCATTTTGTTCTGAACAACTCCTAGGTGATTTATGCTAGAGGAATATGGTACCATCCTCAAAAGCATTTAAGTTACAGGGGCTCAATGAGTAACCACACATTAACATGGCAGCTGCCCAAATACAAGATTAAGACTGCACACAGGATTTTCAGCTGTATCCAGTAAATCAAGGAAAGGGGATTCTGCTGTGAACTGCACTCCACCAGAGGTTACTGACTACGCTGCCAGTTTTGGGACTTGCTATTTTAACTCTTTAAGCCAACCTAGCTCATTTAGACTGAAACAGACGGGAGCACTGAGACAAGTAGCTCAACCGGCAAGTCTTTGAGGGATGGCACCACCAGCACAAGGCGGGGCATGATCAGCCACTGCAGTATCTTCCACTGACTCAGCTGTTTGCAGAACCATCCATTGCTCTGTGCCCGCAGCACAGTTGCCAAGTAAAATGTGTTCACTGAAACAAGTGTCACAGCAATAACTTGATCACCTCACGTTGAGCGAGCCTGTTAGCATGAGCATATTTTTTTTGAAAATTGTTTTAACTATCTCTGACTTGACTCAATGCAAGTCCCTCTTCTTGCAAAGACTATTTTGCTTAGCCCTCTAATGGGAAGGTCACCCCAAGAGCACACGAAAAAGTGGTTTCCACAGAAGAAGGGAAAGACCCAGTTTATCCAGCTGGCCTACAAATCACTTGCAATCAACTGGTACAGGTTTCTTGTGCAAACCAGGTGATAGAAAAACAACCCTTGCCTTTAATTAGCAACAATGAATTCAAACTGCAAGAGCAGGTGAGTTTGGCATCTAAGCTGGTAAGAACAAACAAGTTGAATAGAAAATCTATGCACACAACATATGCTCAGCAGGATACATGCAGAGCCCTCAGAACACAAGATGGAAGAATTTCCATCATCAAAGCAGAAGATCACAGGCAGCCACGGGCAGCCTGAGGGCAGGACACAGTTGCTAAGCAACTCTTCCCTGGGCTGGATGTCACAAACACTCCCAACCCCAACAACAGCCAGGCACATAGAGGATACCTCGCACTGGGGTTTCAATAAGAAGGCACCTAATGAGGGGGTTGTTTCCCCCAGCACCTTCTGTGCTTCACTTCAAGCAACTCCAAGGACTCCCTAACCAACAGTCCCCTTCCAAAAAGATGACTGGCCTTTGATAGTTGGCAGTGGCATTTGACTGGACAAGTTGCTCGGTGATATAAATATTGACATCAGGACCAAGGGGATGTGTAACGTTACCACTGGTGCAAACAGTAAAGTGTTTTAGCCTGGTAATGTTTTACATGTGTACCTAAAACAAATAAGTTCAGAAATAGATAGATAGGTAAATAAGTGAGTAGAGGGCATGGTTAGAGATAGCCAGAAAAGATGTTCCCCTCCACACCCACTCCCCAAAGGAACTATGAGATTTATTTTTTTCTCTTTTTGTAAGAAATCTTCCTTAATTAAGATGAAACAAGGGAAAACCATGAGAGGCTCAATACTTTGAAGAAAGCAGAAATACTTTGGGACATCCTACCTTCTCTGCCAAGTATTCGGCTCCTGTGGCTATCCATCTGCCCCGGAAGCTAAGAGGAGCTGGGTAACTTGCAGAGAAGAGTTCTTGGACAGCTGAGAAGTTTGGAGGGCAGGTGACATCACAAAGAAGAGAACTGAGAGAAAAATCTAGCTACAAAGACCTGAGATCCCCAGCTCAGCTAGGTCTGGAAAGCCAGAAGCACCCAGCTCAGCAGAAGACCCCTTGTGAACAGAGAAATTATTAGGGACACTGACAACATACAACAGGCTAAGTCATGGAAGGTTTCTCATGGTTACAACATGATCTTTGGGCTAAACCAGCACACCTCAAGGTACTTTAAAATGTCTTCTGGCTTTGGGGAGCAGCTGAGACTCAAGTGATCAAATTTCTAACAACACTATCTTTGTTCTTCACTCTCCTAGGGAGAGTGGAAAGAGGTGGCTGTCCATGTAAGCCAAAAATATTAACATTCATTTCCTCTGCATTGGCAGAACCGAGCTGCCTTGTCTGAAAGGTATTTATATTTCCATAGATCAAGTTTTATCTAGTGCTCTGTAACCACCATAAATTCTTTCACACCACCCCTAACCTACTTTTACTAGAACATTTCTCTGTAATTATTCATCAGTGCTCACAAGTCTGTTGTTCAAGGCACAGGATAAGCACACACTGAGAGACACCCCCAGGCCATTAAAGACAGAGATACTAGCATTTGGTATCATTAATTTCATTCTACAGATGGGCAGCTGAGGTTCTGGAATCCTTAATCAGGTGCTCAGGGTCTTTTGGGATGCTCATGGAAGAGCTGGACACATTCCCCACATCACCTGAATGGCAGAGCAGCATTTTTTCCCCATGCAGGTTAGATTATTCTTCCTAAACTGGTTTTCTATGAAACTCCAGACATATTATTAATGAGCTGTTATTCACTAGAAAGCTGACTGGCCTTTTGTTTGATATCCCAGGGGAGCAAAGAGAAAGCCAGGAACTACTGTAGGCACCAGAACCAAGGGAAGGGCAAACCCTTTCCCATTCTCCCTTTTGTTGGAGCTTGGGCTGAAAGGAAGAGAAACAAATCCCATTAAGCCTTTCCTTCAGCAATCCCTTGCAGTTGCCCATCAGAGTGGTTATATGAGTCTGGGCCTCCGAGAGACTTTCCTAGCTGGCAGGGCTCTCGCCAAGCTCCACCTTCATGACAAGGGTCTTATGGCTTTGCCCAGCTCCAATAGTTTTGGATTTTCACCGCAAAGATTTATTCTGTCCCTTTGGGACAAAATAGCAACATATCTGGACAGCAGGCAGACAGCTTGCAGATAAACAAAATATAATTTCAGCCTTCCAGCAAAACCTTTTTTCCTCCTTTTCTTTTTTACACAGAAGACTCTGGAGGGGGAAAGAGAGAAAGTGAACAGAAATGTCCACAGAGAGAGGAACATGTGTGGGGGGAGGAGAGGTGAAAGGAAACAAATTAAAATGATAGATAGAATTTGTGTGTAATAGTGCATTATTTATAAAGACAAGTTCAACTGAAAAACATTCCTGTCCAGGCAGGGAGAGAGAAAGGAGATAACTCTTTTAGTTCAGTATGTTCATTAGTACTACAATCCCAACCAGAGTGCCAGATGCACTGTCTCCAAGCCAACCAAGGATTGTGGCCACAGTCAACCATGCTTTGCATGGAACATCTGTGGTTTAAGGGTCAAGATTATAAAAGAAAGTAAAAACATTTTCAAAAGTCTCACATGCTTATTCAAAATCCCCATATGGGATCAGGCTCCAGAGAGATACAATAAGATCAACAGTGAAATATTAGGGAAGATAGACTTTGTGTCCTCCTCAGTGATGTCCCAGTGCTACTTTTCCAGGAGTGGAACGGAAGAGGGAAGTTGTCAGGTAACACTGGGGATCTTCCAAAGAGCCAAACCCCAAGTTTTCCTTTGTGTCTTGGGCAGATAGGAGGATTCCCCAAAGCTATTACCAGGCCAGGAAAAGGATGGCTGTCTTGAAGCTACATGAATTGCCAGTTTAGAAAATCGTTGGTTTCAAGTTCCGAAGGACAGTTTTCACTCTACTTTCCAATATTCTTCTCTAAATTTACTTGAGCTAATACAGACTGTAAAGCTATCTAATATTTTGCTACAGTCCACATGTGTTACATTTGCCCTTTGTCTTCCAAATTTGCACTCTTCCAATACAAAAAGCACTTGCATTAGGCTGGCCATGACGTTTCTCTGTATACTTGCTATTGCTTATTGTTCCATTATCTGTGAGCTTTTGGGTGATTTTCTCTATTATTTTGCTGAAGACAGAAATTAGACTGAGAAGATGGTTGCTTACAGGATCACTTCTTTTCTGAAGGTCACTCACTTTTCCTAAGGCTTTCAGTATCTCCTCAGATCTCCCTGCTTTTTCTGAAATAATTGCCAGTATTATAGCAAAGTTAACAACTAAGTATTCTAGCACACATGTATGTGCAGCTGTTTGCCTGTGTGAAGGGCAACTGGTCAGTCCCTCCGTTTCTTAGAGGACCTGCTGATAAACTCCATTCTCTGCCACAGCGCTCTCTCGGTTTTTTTCCGTTTAAAACCATTCCAAGCCCAAACCATTCCACTACTGCTCCTACCTACTTCCCCCTCCTTTCAAATCTCTTATGGTCTGTGATTCCTGCAAAAATGGATCATCTCCTGTGCTCACCTGCCAGCTCTGTTCTGAGCATTTTATAGAGACTACTTGATGATCCCAGCTGGGTTTGTCTTGGGCTGGCTGGGTCCTGAAGGGTCAAAGCATTCTGGTACAGTATCTTGCCCAGAAGAGCTGACCTACAACATATCTTGTTGCAAGCCTCCCATACCTGCTCTTTTACAGCTATTTTACAGTTCATCCTTTTCATTTTCAAACTGGTTTGTTGTGTTTGTTTTTTTCTAATCTTGTTCTTGCTTTGCAGGGAAGGGAGAGCCAAATTCACAATCTCAGCCATTTTTAAGCCATCATTAATTTCTTTCCCATCCTCATTTACTAATAGACCTACTTTCTCCCTACTGCTACTTTTTCCTCTAATCTGTTTGTAAAAGCCTTTCTTATTCTACTTTAACCCATTAATTTCATTCTGTTTCTCATCTGTTGAGCCATACATAATCCCTCTGACGGCATGTTTTATCAGCTAGGAATTCATCTCGTTTCTTTCTATTATGCAGCATTATCTCAGCTGCCTCACTGAAATTGAAGCATAACAGATCTCCTGCACTCACTTTTATCATCTAACTAAGGCTCTGATTCAGCAAGGTAATGCCACTAGGCTCACCTGAACTGTCTCGCTCAGGTCAGGGCACTGAAAGTTAGAGGGATAGTCTTAAGACTCTTGCTCAGCAAGGGGAGGTAAAAGCTCACTTGCTGCCTCTCCGTGGAAAAAAAAAAAATATATATGGAGGGGACAAGGACAGAGGAAAATGCTCCAAAGGGGATTTTTCTCTATATTCTAATTAAGAGATGTAGTGCCTATCCCCTGCTCAATCCCTGGCTGACAGAGGAAATAAGGGAATCTGCCTAGAAGCACTGCTGATCCTTTAAGGTCTAGTTTGGATCCCAGAGGAATGCCATAAATTACAGAGAACTGGCACAAGGGCTACTTGCAGATGTCAGCTCCATCCTTCTGGCATTTTCCCTTGTGACTGCTGTTCCTCCAAACCAACAAATACTCTGGCTCAAATGGAACACACTCTCAGGAGGTGTTAATTCACAAGATGTGCTCCATTGGTGGTAGGGAGGGAGGGGGTTGGGTGGGGGTAGGGTGCTGATGTCTTAAGCAGTCAATGATATTGAAAAATAGCCCTGCAGGAGGATTAATTATGTGATCTAGAGCAAAGAAAATTGAGCGAAAAGAGTGTTTGAAAATCTCCGCCGCTCTCCTGTCCTCCCCCCCGCCTCACTTTCTCATTTGGAAACTCTCTCAGATGCCTCATTTTCTCTGGATGTTTTGATAAGGCCTTTTCTTGTTTCTTTCCGGCCCCTAGCAAGTGTGATTTGATTTGGCTTCTCTTTCCTCCCCTCCCTGGTTTGAGGTGTGCACTGGTGGCTATCTGTTCAATTCCATCTCCCTGCTTGTTCATTTTCTATACAATTCCTTTACACACCCTCCCTTCAGCCAAATAGATTTTTTTAATCTACCTTGTATTTTAAGTTGTCTTGATATTGTTAGCCTTTGGGCTTACGAGACTGTGTTTTTAATACTTTCCCATCTTCTCTATGCCCCATCTCAAGCTCATACTAGAGGACAGCTTTGCATTCCTTTCTATCAACTCCATAATTGGTTTGCAGAAAGTTTTAGCATCCTTATTAGAGATATGTCAGAACCAATACCATGGGCCTGATTCCCCAGCAATAGAAAGTGAAGAACTACCAAGGCAATGAGAATCATTTATCACCTGCAAGAGCAGATTGAAGCCACTGCATCTAAAAAACCTGTTTGAAATCATGGGCTTGGCCTCCCCTCTATAATGAACTGAACTGAACGTCCAAACAGCTGAAATGCTTCCAGATCCATACTTGCCTATTCAAGTTCTGGTTTGGGATGGGCAACATTAAATAGATTGGGATGTTCATTTAGATATGGCAATACCTCCAGAAGATCACACACTCCTGAAAAGTGGAATCTTAGGTTATGTGGACAGTGTTTGCCTCACCCACCACAGAAGCTGCCCCTCCCCAATCTTCCTTTTGTCCAACTGACCACCAGCTTGGAAGTCCATTTTTTGCAGTATTTTTATTTTTTAAGCCTCTTGCAAAAGAAAATTGCTGGCTACTCAATGTATGAGTGTCTCTGATTAAATATTTCTTTGCCAGCGTTTTTCCCCCAATAAATGTTTCAGTAATAATAATAAAAAAACCCTCATGCTTTGATTCTAAAATACCTGAAAACTCTTCCACTATTTTCTAACGGTTTGATCTGGCTTTTCTCAGTTTTGAACCTTTTTTTTTTTTTTTTACAGTGTGTGTGACCACTATATAAAATATCTCCTTATTTATTTTTGCCAAACTTCAGTAATGAAAGTTCATTGTTTGCTGCAGGTTCAATTGTTATGTTCATGGCACAATGGCCTGTTCCTTTGCCTCATTTAACTCCAACGTACTCTACTTGGGGTAAACCAGAGTACATAATGTGATTGTCCCAAAAACAGCACTTTATTTTCTCAATAAACCCAAATCAAACTTATTGTGTGGGTATGTCTAAAGAGATTTACTTTGACCATCAACTGTGGAAACATAGGTTGGGACCTGTTGATGAAGCTGAGTGCCCTTCACTTTGGGGCTTTTGCACAGAAAGAGAAGAGAAGAGTCCAGCTCCTCCTCCGCAGCTATTTTTTGGCCCTCAGGGTGCTAATGAAAATAAAAGCTCTATGTGCCTTGCTCTGTGTTAGCCAATCACAGTGATGATGCCCAGAAAGAAGTCAGATAGATGGAGAAATATCTTTGATTTTCCTCCCCCCTTCCCTTCCCCCACCAATTTTTTTTCCTTTTTTTCCTCAAAAAGAAGACAGAAATAAAAAAAAGTCAAGACCGCTTGCCAAACAATCACAAACTCTTCTAACATTTTGACTCACTGTTTTGTTTCTGCTTGGTATGGACAACATTCTGAATTAAAATCTGTGGCAATGCTTTATCTTTAATCCCTCAATAATTCAAAGTCCAAGCTCTCTGGACATGGAAATTGACCCCATAAAGTGTTCTCCATTAGAAGACATCAGGTTAAGTTTTGACACGTCTGTCTAGCCATGATCATTGCAGGATGTCAAAGCATTTTCAAAACACTCGCTAATGAATCCTCATGGCCCACAGTGAAGGTGATCGGCGTTATTTGAACCATCCAATAAATGAAAAAAACAGGCTGCCACAGTCTGTTGGTGGCACAGATGGAAAGACAGCCAATGGAGTGTCCTGATACCTATCCACTCCCAGGTCAATCTGCATAAGAAGGGCTAAACTGGGCAGTGTGCTCTGTTCTGCTTGTTTCAAGAGGTTAGAGGGAGCCCCAGCCTCCTACTTCAAAGGAGATCACAATTTTTTTGCCCTGTATCTGCTGGAACCACACTGACCCTCTGTTCATCACGCTGTAACTGTGAGATCATGCTTAAGGGATCACATAAAAAGGAAACATGTTTCTAATGAGTCTCTCCTTTTTTTAAAAACCATAAATTCTTCTTCTTATGATCTGACTTTTTCTCTTAAAATACAATGGGCCTGATTCACATGGGAATCTCAGGTCAGAAGTTCTACACAAGGGAAAAAAATTGGCTCAGAAAAAAATCTGAATTACCTTTTTGATCCATTATTATACAAGTCATTTTCTTCTGCCCTAGTTTTTTTTCTCTACTGTTGATCATATCTCCTTTATTGATATTCTGGTCACATGCATTATCCCACCCGGTTTCTGTAATGCCAACTAAATCATTGTTGTTTTCATGCATGAGAACATCTCACTGTTCCTGCTTAGTCATTTCCCAGATTTCTTGTGTTGAGGCACTGAGGAAATAGTTTTGGCCATTTTGTCTTATGCCCTTTAACCTCACTTTCCTTTTTGGTCGCATTCCCATTTTCTTAGTCCTGGTCAAACCTAGAGACATAGTCAGACCATACCTTCTGCTCACCTTTGGGTGCTTCTTCAACAGAAATTAATATGCCTTATACCTCACTGCAGCTTAGTTCATTCCCTATGAACTCTGTGGTTCAGTCTTCCCCACTGAGAAGTTGTTGGTGACTTCCTACTCCAACTCAGTTCTGATCCTATATGGCTCTCCAACACATCGTCTTCTGTCAGCCACCCCAGTGTTCTCAGTAGGTATGGCAATAGGACTTACATCTTCCCTCCCCTTCTCTGGCACCACCAGCCCCAGAAACAGAAAGCAACATGCAGCCCTGCAAGTACCTTCATGCCCTCTTCTCTTGGCCACCCTCGTCACCAAATCCTTTTCCCACCCAGACCCACACCACACCTCCAGTTTGTTCTCTTGTGTGGTGTCTCCCCGTGAGGCTTGGTTCTAGTAGGTTAGAGCCACCCAGGCTTTAAATTCTCTGTTCCCCTGTTCCCAGTAAAGTCAGTGAAGGAACTCAGTGGAGACTGGGGATGGCCCAAAAGGACAAACCCTGCCACCAAGCCCTCCAGAGACCCTCCAGATCCTTCCCCAAATCACATCATAAGAATGCTCCTGATCCAAGGATAGGACGCCTGGGAGTTTGCCCAGTTTGTCCTGTGCCCGCCTAAAATTAGCGATTGTTGTCCCCACCATGAATACAAACTTTTATCTCTTCTACATAGTTAATGTTTTTTCCTATGAATCCCTTGCAACAGTTTCAGGCCCTGCCTTGCAGTCATCCATTTTCTCCAGTTCTCTTCCTTTATTCCATCCACCCATCAGCTCCCGCATCCACAGGAAAAGGAATTGCATCTCCATGAAACTGGAAATTGGAATTTTTAATAGTACTAAAATAATTTAATCCATACTACAGGTAATTTTATTAACAGTCAATATTTTCTACCCTAAATGACAGATTTATTACAGCACATTATTTTTATTATTGAGTGTAATCATATCCCCATGCTACTGAAATCCTCTGGGCATCCATACTGCTCTAGCAGTAATAAATAACCGATGCTCACAGAAAAACTTTGCTAAGGTGAATTTAAGGTTGCGGGCACATATCAGTGGTTTGAGTGCATATTGCCTTTCAAGAACATTGGAGTTAACAAGTTGTTTGCAGGCAACAGCGCAAACCATTTCTGATTTCTTGTGTATTTCTAAGCTACGTCCCACATAAACCTCTGTCATAGGGCTTTTCTCCAGCTATTCTCTTATCTCTCCTATGGACATGCTTTACTTTTGTTGCATTTCCTTGTAGTAGTTAGCATAAGTTAGGCCGAGCTCGCAATGGTGTCAGCATACAAATTTTAGTTAACCTTATGGCATAAGGGAATAACTTAGATTTAAGAATAGAAGAGTAACTTAAGCAAGAATATGTTGAGAACCACTTGTCCAGATGAGCAGATTGAGAGCACCAGCAGTGGCAACAGACAGTTGTTGGGCACAGAGGGAATGTAAATGGGCTAGCTGAGCATTGGGTAGTCTCTACCAAAACCTATATCTGACGGCACCTGGAGTTACTCATGGAGAGAACCCAGGCGACCCTACAACCCAGTGCTGGGACTATGCATTGGACAGCTGGAGCTGCTATGTTGACCCATCCAACTTTTCTTCTGGGCTGCATCATCTCTCCTGCTGAACAGAGATGATGTGTAATTCATAAAAATGCATATATCTGTGATTAAAATGTTCTGGTATCTAAATCCATTTATTCTCTGCAGTATCATTTGGTCCTAAATAGCAACAGCCCTGTCTCCCTGCATGTACACCTATGGAGCATCCCCGGGGTTGCTTGACTGAAGCTAGGACAAGAGGCAGCACACGCTGTGTTTGCTCTAAGCTATGGACATGCTCATCAGCCAGCAGACAGGCCACACTAGGCAAGTCACACTTCAGCTCTCAACATCGTCTTTTCTCCCAGTGAGGACACTCATTTAAGTCTGTCCCTAGCCCAGGCTCCAGTTTTTTTAGTACCTGTAGGAATTTCATATTTTTTGATTCACCTACCCTTTTAGGAAATTTGGCTGAAATCAGGCAACTGATACCAGAGAAGACAGAACTGACACATTGACATGCAGGGAGACAGAATGAATGCCTGTCCCTTGCTTCTTTAAGAGGCCGGGATATAAAAAAAAACTGGAAATGTAAAAATTCCTGTTAAGGTGAACCACTCAAACATAACTCGTGTGATGCTCAAACTGCATTCCTACAGAATACCATTTCACCATTTTCCCTTCATTGAAGAGTTTTGAAGCTATGCACCAGAGAGCACAGAACTATTTGTTATCTACTCCAAATAATAACCATGCTGCTTTGTTACCACATTAACCTTTTAGTCTTTTTCAGGTAAAAACTTAAATCTCACAATCAGGGAAGATGAGGTTTATCTGCAGAGGCAGGCAAGTGCAGCATGCAGGAGCACTCAGACAGTGGGGCGTGAGGTGGAATTGTCAAACTTAACCTTGTAGGCTGCTAAATACCTTCTAGAGAAGCTGCCTGACCTCAGCATCTGGCAAGGTCACAGACCTACGCTGCACAGGGAAAGACTGCCTTCAGCATGCTGTTTGTGTAAATGAGGATTTGTGTGCTATGTATGACTGTAAATAAAGCAATAAAGCTCCCTGCTTAAGCTTGGAATATTCTAGTTCTTTACAGTCACACAGTGGACTAAACCTACTTGCAGGTAAGTTCAGCTGTGTTTTACCTTATGCCAAGGCCTCTCCATAGTGGAAAAAGCACAAAGAACTTTGCTACTGAAAAAGTCATTTTGCAAATTACTTTGCTAAGACACTCAATCTTGTCTCTTCCGTTTCCTAACTCTTTATTTGCTTTTATTTATTCTGCTTTTTAAAATGCTTGCATGTTACATCTCAAACCACAGCAATGAGCCTGCGATAGGAGCTGAGCAAGAGATGATGTAGCTATGACTGCGGAGAAAACTTTTTCCCGCTTTCAGCCAAGTAAAAGTCAAAGTACTGATGTTACCGGCAAGAAGAAATTCCAAAGGAGAGGGGAAAAGGGGCTGTTTAACAGAAAGAAAAAAGACAAGCTTGGAGCAAACATAGCATTTCTGTCAAGTGCTGCACAGCTTCTGGGGCTCAAGGCCCGAAGGCCCGTTCATCCCACTGGATCACACTCCTTGGCTGACCTACTTCTCCTACAATGCACAATAGCTTGTGAGAGCACATCTCCCACCTTTCTTCCTGCAGGACATTTCATGCTATTCTAACATGCAAGGCATTATCAAGTAACATGGCAAAAAAACCCAAATCCAGCATCTTTCCCTTTGCAGGTCAGCACGAATACAGTCTGGAACTCTGATTCTCCCTGTGTTATTAAGTACCCATGCTGTTACGAGAGAATAATGCAATTTTAAACTTATTTGTTAATAGACATAGGTTAGAATTTTTTAAATATTTAATACTTTACAATATCTCCCATGAGTTAAGCACTAAGTTCAGTGGGATTTGGATGTCTAAGCAAATAGGGTTCTTTGAAGAGCTAAGGCATAAAAGAGCTTTGAGATCCTTGAATGAAAGAAGCTATAAGTAGCACAAAGAATCATTGGCTGCACAGGCAGGAATTGTCATTATCATCTTATTTTGCGATAGCAAAACCCTGTATAACAGTTCAACACATTAGGCATTAACAGAGAGATAAAGTATTCCCTAAAATAGGAAGCTTCCTTTAGTAAGACTCTGAAAATTGCTGAGCTGATAGAGAAATTCCTATCTTCTTAATGCTTTTTGTATTAGATCTTTGGCCCACTGGTATATTATTCCTCAGAGTGGAATTGGAAAAAAAGGTTCTGTGATAATGAGCATTCAACTGTGTCATGTTCATGCTCAAAGGTACTGTGCAATACACCAGCACATAGCCCATATGAAGGGGTTGGAGTTGGCTCTGGGGCTGGCTAGGGCAGCGAGTCTCCCTCTCAACCCTCTGGTTCCTCCTGCAATCTTAGCAGAGACCATGAAGAACTGGGAGGAAGAGAAAGAAGTATTACAAGACAGAAAGCAAGAGGAGGATATTTGAATTTCATAAGGCAGGTTAACCCCGCAGGGCTGAGAGAATCAAAACCAGCTTATTCTGAATAAACATGATATGGAAATTGCAGAGATAGAATTGAGCATGAATTTATCTAGGAAGCTACAGCACAAGTTGGTGTGAGATGCCATCAGGAAAACATTGTGAAAACTGAAGACAAGAGAAGTGATCTTACCAGCCGTGTCTGAACCCCAGACTCCCTGTTCCCAGAACCCATACTTTTAGTATGAGAGGTAATGGGATAGCGATGCCCACTCTCCAAAGGCAGTTCCCACTGTAGCCCCTTTGCTCAGCCACCAGGCAGAAACAGAAACCCTCAAGGAGCATGCTACATGCTTTGTGTTTGCCATCTCCTAGATCATGTCCAGGCATTGCCAGTGCAAATGCTAGCTGACACTGGCTGAAGTGGTGGCAGGGAACATGTAAAGAGTCAAACAGAAAGCACTGCTGTGGGCCAGCGCTTGACTCTAAAACCCAGTCTTCTGTCACTGGTTAGCAAGGATGCAGCAAGTCACCAAGCCTTGGTACTTCATTCTCTCTTAATAACAGGAAAGATGGTAAGGGATAACAGAGACATACAACATGGAAGCAGGCATACTCTATGGTGAAGCTTCATGCCCTTGTCCCCATCTGTCCTCCTTAGCGTGAGTGATGGTCCCAGGCAAAATAGAGTCAATTTACACCCATTCTGAGTGTATAAAGGTATTTGACAGATGAGCTCCAAAGAGCCTAGCTGATGTGATTTAAGATGTTACCTCTCCCCAGCTGTCTGCCCTGTCCCTCTGCCAGAAGTTACTGCCCCAACAGCAGGTAAAGCAGAAGAAATGTGTGCCTGCACCTTGAATGCTCTAGCTCAGGCTGGTGTATTAGCATAAACTGCCAATGAAGGGTGGGTTTGTGCTAATATATCAGATGAAAGCTGCAGCCACTGGAGCACAGACATATGTCTCATTCTGCCAACTTTCCAGTCATCTCCAGCAAAGGAGCAGAAAGGACAGCTGAACGTATTTAAGTCTTGTGTGCTGGGTGCAGCCAGTCATATATATACAGTACTCTGATGAACACACTGTTTTCAAGTTCATTTTCCTAAAGCCTGGTAATCTGCAGACCCACTGATGCACAGCTTGGATGATGACTACCAAGCATCGTAAGACAAGCAAGCAATGCTAAAGAGTGCACTTAAAAACAGCACAGCTACAAGCATGCATAGGGCAGGGAGGGAGGGGTGACTTCAGTCACCTCCCTCCACAGACCTCTTAAACCACCTGGGAAAATGCCAGCTCATACCCTGGCTCAGCATCAAGAAGGTTGATCGACATCAGCCATTCAAAACTTTTTTTAGAATTATGAGTCCACAAACTAATAATTTACTGGGAAAATTCCAGGGGCGGAAAAAAGGCAGAAAAATCTGGTCAGCCTGTTCTAATATCCATTTCTGCTATCACTGTCAGTGATGCACATTTATGCATGTTTATGAGATAAATGTTTCTTTATCTCACACAGCATAGGACTTGCTTTTTACATGACAATCATTTGTGCTTTGGAAAATCCTGTAATGTGCTGATTCGCTTTGCTTTCTCTTGTATGCTCTCACTTTCTTGTTTGTTTTGTGCTTGTATCTCTTGCTTATGATCTCTCTGTATGCTGAAAATCCAGTACAAATATTTAGTAAACAATAAGAAGCTCATTGCTGCTTTCAAGCAGAAAATTTGCCTCTGCCTAACTGAACATCTATTTTGGCTTCTATTTAATTTTTCAATAATGCATGAATGTATATCTATAGATTAGATCTTTCCTTGCTTAGATTCTACAGTGGTTGGTGCTTTATAAAAAGTCGATATAGATAGAATCAGCTGTAATCCATTTATGGCTCACCATCTTTGATCCAAAGATATATGAATTGTTTTTTTCATATATGACAGGCACAAAACTGCTTTTTCACTACATTTATTTGAAAGCTTTAAAATTTTGTAAATTTAAGGATGTCTGGATGGTCTTCTCTTTTGACACTTCAAGAACACTTGGAGCAGCCCTGAATTGGGGACCAAAAAGAAAGAGGTATGACAATGTTAAGGTAACTAGCATATTTCCTCTAAACTGTTGTTCTAACTTACTGGGTAATACAGAGATGCACAATGGAGTCCTAGAGCTTTCCCTTCCCAGGGCAGATTTATCATCCTAGTCAGAGTCTGTGTAGCTAATTCACTCACCTCCTTACTTTTCCTTGCAATTTCAGCTAGAGCCCAAATCCTTTTGAACTGTAATGTTGACATGTTCCTCCCTGTGAAATCTCCTGTTAGCCAATTTTTAATTTTTTTTTTTTTTTAAAGAAACATGATTTCAAATGCCCAGCTATATCCCAGAGGCCTCAGTGACTTCACTGATTACGGCATCTAAATTCAAGAGGTTGATGTGAATCTCAGACTGCCTAGGACACACAGCTGTCAGACCCAGGCTCCATCTACAGTCAAGGGAGAGAAATAGTTGTCATAGAAGAAAAATATGGAGCACTGAGGCATATGACTCTTCTATGTACAATATGGTAAGCCAGGTTTTAGTAGCCCTGGAAAGATTTAGTCCATTTGTTGATCCATGTCTCATAATTTGTTTTTTTTTTTTAAACTTAGTTCCACACAGTATCAGGCACATCTGTCCCTTTTAAGCATTTTAACAGCTGTCCTGAACATAGCTATCACATGCCTCAGCCAGTGCAGCCAGAAATTAAAGGTATCCAAAAAGCAGGAACCATTGCTGAAAACATTGATGTTGGTTGCAGCCTCTGAAGCAGGTATTAAGGCCCCTTGTGGGCAAAATGAGGAAGCCTCAGCAGGCAGAGAATAGCTGTTCCTCCTGCCCCTCTTCAGCTTTGAAGCTGGTTACTCATTGTAACCAATTTCATCCTTTTCTTAGATTTGCTTAAATGACTACTAAATGATGGGAGACCTTCCCTACTTGAGCCTTTCCTAAGAAGAAATCTGATGTTTCTGTATTTAACTTGGATATGTAGAGATTTGTTGTTTTACAAAGCAAAAGTTTGTTGGGGTTTTTGGGTTTTGTTTTTTTTTTGATGACAGAAGCACTGGGGCTTCACAAGTTTGGACTGGAAGCAGAGGACTTTGAGGCCACCCTGGAGGTTTTCAGGCAGAACAACTGTGAAGCTAGAGCTATAAATTTAATCACTGTTTATTGATGTGGTGATGTTGGGTGTATTGATGTATTTTATTGCTAAGCAGTGCATTCTCCCCATGCTTTTTCCCCCTTGAGCAGATTAACTGCAGATTCCAAAATACTGTCCAGCAGAGACATGCATGTCGTACTGTTTTCACTTTGCTTTCCTCCCACATAAAAGAACAGCTGTGAATGTCAGCTGAGGCTGATTTCTCTGCACAATGGCCTATCATTTTTGTAAAAATAAATAAATAAGTGGCAATCATTCATTTTTTTCATGGATATAAACACTTTGGGTCAAACTCAAAGTGACTGAAATGATATTGCGTTTTACCTCTGGTTGATAAGTAGTTGTAATTTACAGGCCAATAGAACTGGGTAGATAGAAAAGCAACTACCAAGTAGAATTAAGATAAAGAACCTCCCACTCTCACTTTGTCTTACACCTTTCATTGAGCTGCCTTTGCTCTTGCATCATTTATTTCCTGACTGTATGGTCTTGTAAGTTACACTAAGTTGCTGCCAGGTAACATATAGCATCATTTATGTCACCTTTGAGCAGTACCCAATTACTGAGCAAGATTCTGGAGTCACTGGTTCAGTCCCAAACATGCAATCAAAGCAACTTCTGCAGTGAGAGCAGGTGCAAGATTAAGTCTTTATACAAAGCTGCAGAAATTAAAAGCACAATTGCTGGGTAAAGTACCACCCATATATAGTTCTCCCTTAAAAATAAAAGCTGATGGTCACAGGATGGCTTGGGAAAGTCTAAGACTTCTGTGCAGAGCCTATCTCCAGCCGATATGACACTTCAACTTGGTACAGTGTTGTGCAGTTATTCCAACCATATCCCAGAACTGTAAAGCCTGTCAGCAAGACGCATTTTTTTCCAGTCCAGAGATAACTCGATTAGTATCCGCTCAAGCATCTCTGCGTTGCTTTTTTGCACATCACACAGGAGCCCTGAAGGATCAGGCTATACTAGGTTTGAATAGCAAGGATTTTCTAAAATGCATAATGCATTCCATTTGCCATTGTTTGGATCTTGTCCTTCCTCCCAGTTTGCATTTAAGAGTGGCTTTGAGTGAGGCATTTTCCATTCTTATCCCCCTGTTGGTCTCCACAGCATGGGAGTACTGTAGAACCTCATGAAGGCAAATATTTGAGGGCCATGTCAGTACCAGCACTTGAAGCCATGCGTGTGGACAAGAAGCTCAACATGAGCTGGCAATGTGCACTGATAGCCCAGAAAGCCAACCACATCCTGGGCTGTGTCAAAAGAAGCGTGGCCAGCAGGTCAAGGGGGATGATTCTGCTCTTCTGCTCCACTCACCGGAGACCCCACCTGGAGTACTGTGTCCAGCTCTGGAGTCCTCAACACAGGAAGGACATGGACCTGTTGGAACAGGTCCAGCAGAGGATCACGAAGATGACCAGAGGGCTGGAGCACCCCTCCAATGAAGACAGGTTGAGAGAGTTAGGGTTGTTGAGCCTTGAGAAGTGAAGGCTTTGGGGAGACCTTATAGCAGCCTTCCAGTACCCAAGGGGGGGTCTACAGAAGAGCTGCAGAGGGACTCTTCATGAGGGAGTGTAGCAATAGGATGAGGGGTAATGGTTTTAAACTGAGAAGAGGGGATATTTAAACTAGATGTTAGGAAGAAATTCTTTACTGTGAGGTGGTGAGGCACCGGAACAGGTTGCCCAGAGAAGCTGTGGATGCCCCATCCCTGGAAATGTTCAAAGCCAGGCTGGATGGGGCTTTGAGCAACCTGGTCTAGTGGGAAGTGTCCCTGCCCATGCCAGGGGGGGTTACAACTCGACAATATTTAAGGTCCCTTCCAACCAGAACCATTCTATGATTCTATGTAACTGCCATATTGCAGTTGCTATTGGATATACGTATTATTTGGAAATGATACTGAGGTTTTTCCACTGAAAATTAGTATTCTTTTGAACATGACAAACAATAACAAAAGCTCTCAAGTATATATATCCAAAAAAACCATGTTGGCAGTGGCAGCAGTATGTTAGTATATGGTAAGACCTATTTGGGTTTATGAATTCTGGAAGGATAAGAATGAGCCCTCTTGCATTAATACCTGCTCCAATGGTTTCTGCCTTCCCTCCTATTGGACATGGGGAAGACTAATTGCCATTTGTGAAAATTCCATTAAAAATACAGAGCTCCCCATTCACACTGGTGCCAAGTATTAACAACTTTTTCACTGGAAGCCTGTAGACTATGTGTGTTCTTAGTCACTATAGCCTTCACCTTAACAGATCTCAGTCTAGGGACACATCTTTAGGACTTACTCACACCACACAAATGGCAGAACAACATTAAGGGCTATATCCACTGTATGTATAATACTTCCAATTTTCCAGATGAGTGGTTTTCAAACTATGGTCTGCAGACCTCTAGAGCCTTGGTCTATTTCTGTCTGATGTGCATTGCAAGGATCTGCACACAGGAATTTCCTACAGGTGTTTGCACATCCTTTCAAAAGTAAATTGAGAGATGGGGAAAGTCTGTACAGAAAAGGCATTTTTTGAGGCCAAATGCATGATGAGAGTGGAGAAGAAAAGATGAGTGTCCAAACACACTGTCTCTATGTGACCCCAGGCACTCCCATACACAAGGTATTGCTATCAGCAAGGGCTAAGACCCCATCAGCCTCCTTCTTCCCCTTTCCTTCTGTAAATCCACAACTGATTAAAAACATTAATTAACTGTCAAACTCTCCCCCGCTCTCCGTCAATTAAATCTGTTTTATGTCCATTTTATCTATCCATCCAGATGCTTTAATTAGTCTCCATGATTGCAATTCATCAGCACTTCCTAGGAGTAAAACACATCAGCAGTCTTCTCTCTCTCCCTCTGCACAATTTACACACCACCTCACCTAATGGGCCTCTGAGCCCAACTTGTGTTTTGGGCTCAACTACAATACAAATAACAGTAATGATTAGTAAAGAGGGAACTGTCTTTCCATTCCCAGCTAAAGAGTTAATATTATGTCTTCATAATCCACAATACAATGATTTAGTTGTGCCATTTGTGTCTCCTGATTCCCTAATGTAATGACTTAGTAGCACAGGCATATGCACATTAACTCCTGTTTGTAAATTTTTAGCAGATTTATAAATACAGCATGGCCTTACTGTGCAACCTCACGATCTCTCTGAACCCAAAAAAGTTTAAAATTAATAATAAATGATAAAACTTGGGGAAAAAAATGAATCAGGCTTCATTAAATGATAAAATCCATCAGGAGCCGAGGGCAAGGACAGGGGCAGAGACTCAGTTAATTTGTGAGAGTAACGTAATTTTGAATTGTTGGAGAGATATAACAGTGGAAATTTGTAATACAGTTTTAGTTTGAAGGTCATCCCAAGGAGAGAAGGCCAAGTAGCTATCTGACCTTCTCAGGAGAGAATATATTCCGTTAGGCTGGCAAAATTCAAAGACTTATATGATCTTGAGCTGTAATGATTAAGAAATCAAACAGTTCACATAGCTGAGCTGCCATCATTCCCACTGCAAGAGAGTTCTCCATGCTGGTCTTCCAGCTGTAGTAAAGAGGTCTATGCAGCCAACCCAGAAAACCCCCTACCGCTCCCTACCTTGTTTTATGCTCTGCACAGAGAACAGCCAAATCACAGCTTCAAACATAAGATTTCACTTCCACAGCAGTAAGACATTTTCACCATGAAAGCTCTCCTGGTAACCTTCCCTCTGGCCCATGCCTCCACACCGATGCATTAGAGCAGTTAATCATTTACATCCTGCTTACCATGGTGCTGTCAGAAAACGATCAGGCCATACTAAGTAAGTGTTAGTATGGGCTTCCTACATTACACAGGTAGTGGTAATTGGTGCTGGCATCCTAAATCCTCTCCTTTTGTAACCATGCTTGGTATTGCTCTTCTCAAGGGAGCACGAGCTTTACATTCCTTAGCTGAAATATTTAAAAACAATATATAGTCTTCTGTAAGAAAAAGGTGATCTGACGTAACTGAGTTGTGTAGTGTCTGCATGAATATATTGCCTGTATAGAAAGAATCACTCAATATTATCAAAACACCTTTGAGCGCAAATACATATTTCACAAAGTGTTTCAGATAGCTTTAAAATATTTATGTTGCAATTAAACTAAAACTGGCTTAATTTGTGAAACACACATTAAGTTTAAGCCAATTGAGGCTTTCATCCCAATTTGACAACATTAAATTTTGAAATGTCAAAACCGCCTTCAGGACAAAGTTTCCATTCTGTTGCCAGCTGTCATGACATCCCTCAAAAGCTGCAGCTCATACAGCTCTGATCTCTCCAGGTCAGGAGCTTTCGATTGTTACTTCCTACCTGTTACTTCCACTTTCACACAGAAAGGAAGAACTCACTCAAGATCACCGCATGTCAAAGACTTACTCAGCAGGCAGAGAAAAACTTTCCTCAACTGGGACTGTGCCCACACATCTTATGTGGGCTGCAGCTATGGAATAAAAAGCTACCAAGGCCAACAACTCATCCACTGCCACAATCTATTGTCATCTCTGATCTCCTGACATATAAATATAACATTTACATATAAACATAACATATTAAACATATTTAAACATATTTATTTATAAACATATAACATATAAATAATCACTCCCTCACTATTAAGGCCACCTATCAGTTTTGTCAAGAAGGGTAGCTATGCCAACAGAAGGTGGTAACTTCTGGTGATGAGCAGCTGAGATCACTAACCTTCATTCAAGATTGACTGCTGCTTTGATTTAACTCTTCAGTTGCAGGTAAATTCTAGGCTGATGTTTGGCCTAGAATGTGTAAAGAAATGCAAAGTGCACTTGATATGCATTGAGCTCTTTATACAACCAAGACTTTCCAACAATGTAAAAATTGCATTTCAAAACTCACAATATTAACTACATCAAAATATAGCTGAGTATAACTGCCTTACAAACATCTATCACATCTGAATACAATTCAGACATCTTTCTGCCAGAGTTTTCACATTCTGATTCTGGTCCCTTAGAGATCCACGAGACATATTTACAGTTTCCATAAAAATAAACAAGAGAGACAGTTATGTTAATTCACCATACAGGAGTCCTCAGTTTCAGGGAATTTTGTAGGGATTTGCAAACTAAGAGAGATTGAAAACCACTGTTCTCTATCAAGTCCCCAAGAATCTATATAGTGCTGATACTAAATATCTCTATATATTATTTGCATACTCTGCAGATGTTTGCATGCTGTGATTATGTAGAACAACAGTGCTTTGAATCTGTAAAACACTGGTCTTATTTATATACAATGCCATACTTGGTGTTTTATGTTTATATTTTCTCATAAGCCACCTTTATATATTGCATTGGTAGGAAACTATCAAAACAGCTTTGAAAACAGCAAACACTCAATCACAGGTCAATTTTTCTGCCAATTCACTTTCATGTTTATCTGGGGAGGGAATCTTGGCTTCGATGGTGTCAGAGTAAATTTCTTCACTGACTTGAATGGTCCCAGAATTTCAGTCAGTGTGTTATAGTATTTTTATTGCATCTCGGGCAAAGTAATTTCTGGCCTTTCCTTTTAGAAACTATTTAATAGCTCAATGAACTTCACCATAAGGGTTCTCTCATTCTTATTTCTTCCCATCACTGCTACCTCTGTCCAACACACATTAACTAATTCCTTCTCCACTTGGTGTTTACACACTTCAAATATTCATAGAGAGCTACATTTCTCCACATTCCCATCACTGCCAGATGCATTAACTTTCATTTTTGCCAAGTCGAATCTTCATTTGTTTTTGTACCAAGTCTCTAATCTCTCTAGGTATCTTTGTATTATTACTATTTAATTTCTGTTAAGTACTGACAGTGTGCCAGGTGCCTTCAGTTTGCCAGATGCTGCACAGAGTGGAAAGGCACGGATCTCCGCCTGTGGAGCAGACAGTCTAAAAGACAAAGCAAAGATGGGACAGTGTCCTCATAGCTCAGAGCATGTGGTTAGGCTTAGAATATGGGTGCAGCCATGAAACTAGGTTGAGGGATGAAAATAAGCAGGCCTCTTCTGCAGGGCTGGTAAAAGGAGGAGTGGGTTTCCTGACAGCATTGGAAGGAAAGGTTATGCTAATTTTATGGGATTTTTAAGGAAAAGAGGTGGCATGAGGCTGAGAGGGTGGATTTGGGGAGCAGGGCAGGATGCAGAAGAAAAAACAGTGCAGGAGCCAAACCAGTGCCTGTCTTAGATAAGCATAGCTCCAGCAAAGGGAGTGGTGGCATACATGAGGAAAGTGCCCTAGGCATATTGCTCATGAGTGAAGGCACTGAAATAAAAGCTTGGAACCACCGCCAGAAAGGCAAGAGACAACAAGAAGTGGACAAGTGGACAGCCAGCCTGAAAATTCATGAGAGAAAAAGTGAAGACAAGCACAGCCTCAGAGAACCACAGGTGAGACCGGGGAAGCAAATGCAGCCCAAAAACTGCCAACGCTAGAGATAGCAGCTTTACTGTCCTGCCCTTCGCCCTGGCTGCATTTCTACCTGTTTTGCTAGCATCCATGCAAGAAATATCAATGTGCTATTTAAGTCTTTCTTCTAGCTATAGCCACGGATCACTTTTGAGGAGTAGACATCTTTTGTCTCCTCACTGCATAGATCTATGGTCTACTGGGGAAGCGTTCCTCCTCATAATCCTCGAATCTCAGAAAAGCAGATGAAGTTTTGCGGCAAGACTCTTCTTTCAAGGCTGTGAATGTTAAAAGAGATCTTGGCTCTTAAGCCACAAGACAAGAAAGAATACTATAGGGAACTGGAAGCTTCCCCACTGAGAACAGGCTAGAGGGTCCCCTAGCCTGCTTTCCACAGTATGAGAAGGAACAGCTGAGGTGAAATCCAGGGAGTAAATGCACTTCCCTTCAATGAGGCCAAGTTCTGGCAGTGGCTCCTAGAAGTACCAAAGATTTGCTATCTCACCAGGAGATGGCCTGCACGGTTTCCAACACACAAATACATACAGAAGTAATACTCATTCATTACTTGTTACAGAAGTTCTTATGCCTGCTTCTTCGGAAAGCTGGTCATGTCCCCTGGACCTTTACTCCAAAAATATGTCAAATGTTTTCTCCAACTTTAGTGACAAGGTCTGGAAAGCCAGCACCCCTTGCAAGGGCCCCAGATACACATATGCACCTTCTCCAAACAAGCAAGCTTCCCAACAATACTTCAGGCTCCTCAGTTCTGCAATTACCAACTAAATATCAAATCTTGGTCCCTCATTCGTGGTGGGAAAGACTACTGAGCATATGTCATAATCTTTCATCCTCCCTTCAAGCTTTTCTCCTGCTTCACCCTAGAAGCGATGAGACAGAGACAGTCACAAGCATGTCCCACCAGAGAAGGAAGGGAGACATGAAACACTAAAGTTATATTAATTCAAGCCTATAAGAAGCTATTGAACACCTAAAAGCCACCATAAGGCTTCTCCATACACAGTTAGCAAAGTACTGGCCCTCAAGGAAATGGAATAATACTTCTAGTATTGCACAGATGGGGAAAAGAATTAGGACTTGATTCTGGAGAAGAAGCAATCCCTGACTGCATGAAAGCCAGAGAAATATCCACTGTCATTCTATTTCTCACAGAAACAGCAATTTTTGCAAAGAGCACCCACCTCCTTTCAGTCATCACTATTCATTCCCTCCCATAAACCTACAGCCAAGAAGATAAACTGTTTGTAAACAGCAGTTTCACACCAATTAGCTCCATGCTCTGCAAACAGTGTCGCAGACTCAGTGTGGTGTTTCTAAGGGCTTGTTATTTTAGCCTACTACATATATATTTCCATGTAATTGATCTGTTCTACTTTAAAGAGGCCATCACGAAGATATGTGACCAATTTGTTGTAGAGGTAAGAGAAGGAGGGGCATTGGGAGTTAACCTCAGAGTAGCTGTGTTTACACAAGTATTTTACACTGTGGGCTCTTGGAATAAATCCAGAGTCCACACTATTCTCCCCTGCCTCCCCAGCACCCTGCAGGCAGGCATAGCAGTAAAAAGTCAGGAAAGCCAACTTCACAGTCATGATAGGGCCAAGATAAGCACAGTGAATACTCTTTCCCCATAGGGTGGATGCCACCATTTGGGCACAGGTTTCTAGTGCTGGATGTCATAGAGCTCAAGCATAACTGCCTAAACACATGACCACATGGATATGGCCTAAATTAGATACCATTTGGCTATAGCAGCTTGGCACATCTGACCACCAAGAAAGCTGGCAAATGCCAGTGGCAAACATACAGAGTACTGGAGTATCTCAGAAATGCCAACATCCATGGCCTCAGAAACCCATTCTGTGCCCTGAAGAGAACATACCATGACAGGAGAAGAAGATGCAAGCCACAGAGCTATGACTATCGTAATTGGTTATCCAAAACAGACATTAAGAGCAACCAGGGCTACTCTGACCTCCTGGAGAGCATAGGGCATAACCTCTACCAATAGTTCCTGCGTCACACTCAAATTCTGGCTTACACTATGGAGCACATGTAGAATGCTGCCAGGGCTGAAACTGAAAACTTGAGTGGTAGTGAATTCCCCTGCTTCTGACAGAGCTCTTCCAACAGCTCATTACTCTGCTGTGACTTATTTCCACTTCCAGTTTGTCTTGCTTCCATCTCCAATTCTCGGATCTCTTCAGAACTTTTGAGTACTAGATTAAAGAGCTGTCTTAGATCAGACAAATTCTTCCCCCATTGGCTTTATGCCATGATCAAGACCCTTCACTTTGATAAGTTATGTCAATGCCTTCTCTGCAGATGAGAATATTCCCAACCTTGAATGTCCCTGCACATGGCAGGGGGGTTGGAACTAGATGATCTTTAAGGTCCCTTCCAACCCAAACTATTCTATGATTTTATGATTCTATGATTCCTTGTAGTTCATTGCCTTTTTCACCTTTCGATGTGTGGACCCCAAAACTGAAACAAGACCTGGAATGAGTACACCAATATACATCTACTTAACCCATTTTACTGAGGGCTCTGCAGCAAGGAGCAGTATACCATATTCATCTCTGCCAGGCCAGGCAGGAAACATATGCAAGCATCACACCTTGGAACAGAGTGAGAGACTGAAAAACAGATAAGAAATAGATTTCTCCAAAGAATGTGGGAAATATTTGTGGGATCTTGGTGGGACCACACAATTGGCTTGTAGTCAGGATCCAGACAGGATTTTTCCGTTTGAAGGGTTTTACAACAATTCTCCTGCTATAACCCAGCTTCCTGCAATCACTAGCACCGCTTCACAAAGGGGACTGCTGTACTGCCAGAGTGCCAAGGTCAACATTTGCAAGCACGGCTACCTGTCTGCTGAGATGAAACACCTCTCAAAACAGAAGGCATGGGGCACACCTTCTGCTTGTTTCCCACTCTGATGTCCCTGAACAGTGTCCCGAGTACTCACGTTCAACTCGTTAATACCAGAACCTCATTTATCAAATCAATCCAGCACAAGAGACAGTTCTCCCAGCCAATGCCGGCCCTATAGTCTCTATTTTGTGATGCCTGACTTCACAGAACTAATATACATCTTGCTTACTAATGTTTACAGACCGCTCTATAGAATTGGCATCACCCTTGCCATTAGTTAATATGCAAACTCTGTTATGTGTAAGTTTTACAAGCAGTGATTTTGTCCTCTCTTCCCCACAGACACACCTATTTTGTTATTGTAACAACTGAACTTTTCCATTTCTTTTTATGGGATGGGAAGAAGTTTTAGAATGAAATAGTACCTTGATGAACAGACCTTATAGGAAAGTATTAAAAGCATATTAGGGTGACAAGAAAACAGATAAACCTGCCAGTGAAGGAAGAAGTTGAAAGAAGTGATCACTGAGGACAGATCAAGGGGAGAAGCTGTAAAAGCAAACCAAATCAGAAACATAAACAGAAACCATGAGATGTGGGGCCCTGAGAACCAAAGCTGATTTTGATGCACTGCGCAATGGAGAGGCACTGGAGTGACTTAAGGAGGCAACTCTATAATTAAGAGATCTCTAGGCACCTTCTCAAAGATATCATGACCTGTAGTCAGGTTGAGCTAGCAGAACAATAAGGCAATACTGCAGGGGCTATCAGCTTGTTGATTTCCCACCATGCTAGTATCCAGAGCTTCTATATTCTGCTGGAAAACTTCAAAAAGCAAGAAAACATGGGTAGAAATGTGATCTTTTTTCTACTCTTTTAAAGTATTCTGCTGTAGCATCTTGGTGAAAAGTTCTGTGGAAAGCCAAGTCAGGGATCCACACAGATAATGCAGAAGAAATACATCCACTGGATAGGAGCTATTTAAATATTTGATGGCTAATATATTAAATGTTAATTGAATACTACAATGATTTTCTCCCCTGGACAGCACACAATTAACATTTAATTTGTTATAAAATATTTAAAGTTATGAAATATCCGAGGGCAACAGAAATGTCTCTTCCACCAAATTGTCTTGGGACAATGTGTTAAGGGGACAAAAGGTCAGGTTAGCATTTCAAATTCCTCCAATGATCTGTACAAGAGACATGGGAAAAGGTTTTAGAGCTGGCACGGTTCAAGGACATAATCAGAGGACATGAGGGGACACAGACAGGTATCTGATCCTGTCCCATCCAGGGTAAGTGAGATCACAAGTCCTCATGGCTACAAAGCACCCAGCTTGAGAAGTGCTGTGGTGACTATCCGTTCCTCAGAGAGGAGCAAATGCTGTGCACTTAAGTCAAGCATCTATCTTAATGTTATTTGTTTTAGAGATGCCAGCGAGGGATTGGAGTCTTAACTGCTCTGCACTCATTTGCTCCAAGGCATATTGACAAGAATAGGATTCAGATGATACAGAGCTACTGCTTTGGCTGTGCCAAATGATTCACTAAGCATCGGGGATGGTAATCAGCTTGTTAAAATTAGGCCAGTTGTTTAGGACCTGAACACAAATCTATTTCATTTGGTGTAGCAGAGTTGAACATCCTAGCACTTCAGAAACTTGCCTTACTCTAGTGCCTTGTTTAGGAAGAGGTAAGAAACCTTTACTAAGACTTAAATGTGGAAAGGGACCTTTTAATTAGTCCAACAGTGAATCCTTCAGAAAGTTTAGGAAAGCTCAGTCTGAATAGTCCTGATATTTTTGAAGTAAAGCTCAAAGAGCAGGAAAAAAAAAAAAGAGTTTCACTGTGTATCATTCAGAGACAAAAGAAAGTAATATACAAGAAAACTATAGCTCTTTTGCAGGTACCTTTAATTAAAGAAGTGACTCCCAGTGCTGATAAATCCTGAATAGCCTCAGAGGTACAGAAGGTTCACCTACTCAACTCCATGTTGTTTGGTCTTGATTTACCTCAGCTTTAAAGGGAATACATACTTTGTAAAGCTCACTCCTTAATGCAGCTTCTTTTCAATTCCTAACTTTCCTGGGCTCAGACCTTTCATTGACTGTTTTTTAAAAATCTGCTAAACAAACTCTAAGCCTTAGGCTTGTAACTGGATTATTTCTACCTAGAAGACTTCTAGCTTCCAGAAGCTCCTCTCATTTGCTTATTGGAGAGGTTTGACGAATGTGGGGGAAACCCCAACACGTTCAGTTCATGACTATGTAGAAAATGGTACTGGGGAAAAAAGTCCAGATCTTTGTCAGATCAGATCTCCGGTCTTCATGCTACATACTGGCTCACTCCCTCCTTCAAGTTCCTTTGATAAGAGCCATATTATCATCAGCTACCATGGTGAATCACCATCACTTCATGCACAAGCATACAGCATTGAGGGAAAACTGCATCCGACAAAATGCCAGGCTTGTCTGTGGGAACTGACTGCCAGCTTGCACCAAGGATTTCTCTGGGCCAACGATGGTGGTCCTGAGCCCTGGCTATAAGACAAAGGGGGAGCCTTCTGTCTGCTGAACTGTCTTTCTGCCTCTGTGTGGCAGAGAAAAGATAGTTATAAGAGTACATAGAGAATATACACTCAGAGGATCATAGTAATCATGGAGGATAAAATACCGTATGTCTGAGGTCATGGTCATGATAGACTGCCTCAAGAGATGAGTCTGGCAGCCTGGTTGGTGCCACCAATACAGAAGCTGCCCATACAAACAACTCCAGGAAGCTGAAGAGGTGACCAAACAAAATGATTTGTCCAAGTCAATGCTGACTCACTGATTCAAAGAGACTCTCGAATTCACACACTTGATGGCTCGGCATGTTGGAAACCTATATTTTGGTCTGAAAAAGAGGTCATTTTTTCAGTTTGTCTCCTCTTACTCCATAAGCCTCATACTGTCAGAGGCCTTAGAGAATTTTTGCTGGATGTTTCCCCCTAAATATTTCCTAATATCTCCAACATTTCAAATGATGTCCAAGCAGAAGAGGACAGAGAGAGCCATTAGAAGTTTTGTGAGGAGAAAACAGATTTTGCTTCTGCAGAATGATTCTGTTCCTTACTGCCACTGTCACAGAACTATCAAATAAACTTATACACTTTTTAGTCATGAAAAGAGAAGAAACAGGAAACTACAGGAGTACTAAAGGACAGAACTGACAGGCTTTTTCAGAGCTGGGCAAGGCAACTTCAGAACACTTGTGTGAGGAAGAGGTGCTATAACACATGAATGATGGGCATCAGCAGACGTAAGTGTGGAGAACATAGGACATGAGCTAGTGAGGTCCCCGTTTGCCAACCAGATCTTTGATCACACCTTGGGCTTCTTTCTTTCACCATGTCAGATTGCCCCTTCTTGTTTCACTCTGTTCTCAGCCAAAAATGGATTTGACCAAGCAGGACCTTTTCTCCTGGTATGGTGGCTGCCACTTACCAATCCCATGGATTTAGCCTTGTGGCAGGTTCCTGTAACACCATAGTATATCAGTGTCATACCTAATTACCATTCTCTGATGAGTGAGCCCATTAACAAGCTGCACTGAAACCAGATCTGCATTCTAATTAGGGAGCTGCCTTGGAGGATATTAATTAGGGGTGACACTTTCAGGGCAAGTTCTACTTTCCTTCTTTGTATCCCATTTGAGACATGGCTAGGAAATGTGAGTACAATACAAATAGAGACAAGATGGGGCATTATGGGGACAGCCTGTTGCCGCAGCAGAAGGCAAAAGTAGAGAAGTTATAGCAATATTCCTTTTAGGACTTGCTACTGCCTCAAGGAATATTCTAGAAAGCCCCTACATACATTTTCTTCTAACATTCTTTTAACCTACAAAGGAAAGATATGAAGAAACTTGTTACTTTGTCTCCACAGAGATAATCCTCCTGCTCCTTTCATTCAGTAATCTAGGTCTATAGCAGCCTTGGCAAATGGCTGGGGCACATTCAGGGGGTTGAGAACTCAGTTTCTTGTTCTGGCTCTGACAGCAACCTGTTCCTTGAGTTCTCACTTCTGTTTATCATCTTTAGTCTCATACAGCACCTTCCTCATGCAGCCCTGAGCACTGCCTAGCTTCACAGCCACAGGCCCCCATCTACATTCCCTTCTACAGCACCACCCCTGCACCTACAGCAACCCTGAAGAGCCAGCAAAAGAGCATGCTGGCAACTTACATCAGAACCTAGAGACAGGTTTCACAGCACTTCACAGATTGCTGAGTTTTGTTGTTAAGACTGGAGGTGGAAAATAAGCAGCAGGAGTGAGAACTCCACAGCAAGGAAACCCCTGTTTAGAAGTGTGCACCACTCGTTTCTTTGCTGCATGGCTTCATATATTGCATTTGTGTACAGTTCACACATCTGTCAACACATCACTGTACAAATAATTTCACCTCCTATTAAACTGCTGCCACCTCTCTTACTATATTCTCAATGCGTTGCCTGCCCTTAGTTTCTGGGTGCCTCACAAAATGAGGAAATAAACCAAACAACTACTAGACTGGATCACATCTGCAGGTCATGCAGTGCAGGGTCCTAACTCTCACTGTGATCAGCATGAGAAGCTACACAAAAGCATGTGCAATTATGCAATTAACAACCTGCCAATAGGGGAAGTATCATCCTTAATGCCGTCAGTTATTAGTGAGCAGATACCCTCAAGCATGAAGGTTTGCATCCCTTCTGCAATTTCAACCTGTCTAATGTAATTGTGTATGCTCTTACTGGCTATTTCAACATCCTTTCCACTCCTGAATTCTGCTGAGCTTCTGACCCCAAAGTAATCATGTGGTAGTGAGTTCCACAGGTTAGCGGCACTGTAAAAGTGTACCTATTTTCCTTCTTAGAAGGGAATGCAGATTTCCTGCACACATTAGCGCTCACATATATGCTTCATTTTGGCTTCTTTAAGAGGTCAAGTTCTAGCTCCTGATTTGTAAGACAGACTTGTTTAAGCTATTGGCACCAGAGCCAGCAGAAAGATGTGAATAAAGAAGAAAGCCTGACATTTTTTTTTCCACATGGGAAAAACTGGAAATCTGCCTGTCATTTCATTTTAGCTATCTCTTACTCTGAATCCCTTGATTTCCATAACAGAAGCAATAACACACAGATAACTTTTTTGGGTCAGCAGCTGCTGAGGAAGCCAACAAAACACTCCACTTTTTCCTCCAGGTTGAGGTCACTCAACTGAGATCAGGAGGCCACAAAAACACTCCACAAGAGAAGCCAAGCCAAGAGCTGAGGATACTCACAGCATCTTCTTAAACTGAAGGCACATTCCCATGGTATCCAAACAGGGCCGGGGCAGGAGCAGGTTCTGCTGGCAGTCCAGCAATGAATAGCAATAAAATGAGCCAGGTCCTGAGCTCCTGCAGGAAGCCCAGTCAGTTGAGGCAGCAAGAGATAAAGCTACCTGCAACATAGCTCAAGACAAGACTGAGAGTCTGGGTTGGACCCTGAAAGCAGTTCTTGGACCAATGGTGAAGGGTGCATGGGTGGAGGGTCCAGGTGAGGGTGGTCAGGGTCATTATGCCAGACAGGTGCACTCAGGGCCTTGATACACAAGTGATTAGCATGGAGTCCCCTCTTTGTGTAAGCCTCTGTGGCAGAAGGCAAGCCTTTCAATCATTGTGATGAGGCTCTGTAAGATATCTGCAGGCTAAGGAAGCTTTTCCAATTTTATAAATTCCTGTGAGACTCAATGGATGCGAGCACATTGGGGTGACTGTTAGACAGTGGGCAAAGTTAGTTGCATTCACTCTTATACTGTTCTTTCAGTTGACCTAAGCACCATGACAACTGAGAGGAGTATGTGAAGTACTGTGATTCATGTCTGGTTTATTCTCTTCCTCTGTCCTCCTCCTGTTTCAACAGGGTTTGGGACTTGTATCTTAAGGTCTACTGCACTTTTTTTTTTTGTGAGGAGAAACACTTTACTTTGAGGAGAGGTCAGCGGGATGACAGAGAACCCTTAGCTCCCGTAGTAGTTCAGTTCATTTCAGACTAGCTCCTGTAAAGCACCTGCTTCCTTCAGATAGAAACTTAGGCCTTGGAGTCAAGGATTCCTGTCCAACAGTATCCATCCTGGCTCTGTCTGCACCTTCAACCACTGATGCCTTAGAGGACAACCTTGAGATTAGCCTTGTCTAGCTTCTTATGCTGCAACCTGTGAGTGTAGCTTCAAGCATAGCGGAACCATGATTCCCACCACATGTGGAAACACAGGAGCCCACATATACGCAACATGATACTTTGCTGCCAGGCACATCCTCTAAAGCAGTCCTATGGGTTGACTGTGAAGGAGACACAGAGCCAAAAGCCAGCAGGGTGCAAGGCATTTGTGCTTTTTTACACGACTTGCTTTCACTGAGGAATAGATAGGGCCTGTGTCAGCCCTTGCTGCTGCCTTTATCCCACTGGTACAGAGTAGTGATGTGTTCAAAGGAACATTGCTGGGCTCTATTCCCAGATTCGTCTGTATGGTAGGGATGATTTCCCCAGTGGTTTTCTTCTCCAGTGCTGGTGAATCATCCCCCCACCAGAGATGACGTATCCCAAACATACTTTGGAAGAGCATGTTTTCTGTCTTTGGATTATGCCAGATGGTATCAGGTGATTAGTGGGTTTAATATCGGAAGTTTCCCAGAGGAGGAAACTCCTAGATCACACTAGAGGGTCTTCACCACCATTCTGGTCCTTCCCTTCCCAAACTTGAAAGTACAATAGCTGGACCCCTGCTGCACAACTGAGTCCTCTGCTACTCTATCAATACACTCAACATTTTTCAGGAACAAAGTGGAAACCGTTTCCAGCAAATGCTTTTAATGTCACTTTGTTTGCCAAGAGATGCTGCCTCCTGCCTTGGTTATTATTACGAGAAAGTGTTTTTACTTAAATAGGGAAAACAAGTGATGATTTTTCTCTGAGTTGCTCATATCTCTAGCTAAGCAGCTTCTGCGCTCCCTAGCAAAGGAACATGGCCTGTGCTGAACAGAAGAAAATATTTGGAGTCCCCATTTAAAAAGTACCCCTTTGTAAACATCACCTCACCAATTCAGAGAAAACCTGTTGTCAAACATCTGTCCCCCTGCCTTCCTCCTCTCATATGTGATCAGATAGATTGGTATTTTTTGGGGCTGTAATCCATGCTAACATGCTGTGCTCCTTGCTTTTCTCTTGTGCTTAGACTCTACCTATAAACATATTATGGTCTCATATTTCAAGTCAGTAATTTTGGATACATTTCAAGAGAGAGGTAGCAAGGGAAAGCACAGCACCCTGCTTAAGTTTACAGCAAATAACCGATAAGCTGAGTTCCTTGCTAATTGATGCATTGCCTCCTAGGAGTCGTTTGCAAGGGGGGTGCTCCTCAGTTTTCCCAGTAGGCCAGTATCCTTGAGGGAACAGTATCTCCTACGGTCCAGTGCACTCTCACCTATGGTACAAGGCACTAGAGCATGATGGTTTTCTTCAGATTTTCTACTCCTGGCAGTTTTCTGAGCAGTTTTTTACTTCAGAATAGCCTCTCTGCTCAAGTAGTAGCTGCTCACACCTTCCAGTCTTTGTTACTCTTACCTTGAGGAAACATTTAATCAAGGGCAAACATCTTTCTTGTGAAGGAGCAGAGTGATGACGTCACCTGCACTAAGCAGAATCACCATTGCCAAACCAACTGGCAGCTCCCGGGGCAGCCTGGGTGTGACATTCAGCAGCCATTTAACTATGGTACTTTTTCCTGATGATGGTGGTACTTTTTCCTGATGGGTGGACTGTTCAGTGGATAAGGAATTGGCTGGATGGTCGCACCCAGAGGGTGGTACTCAATGTCTTGAAGTCCAGATGGAGAGCAGTGACAAGTGGTGTCCCTTGAGGGTCCATGCTGGGTACTTCTTAACATTTTTATCAACGATATAGACAGAAGGATTGAGTGCACCATCAGCAAGTTAGCAGATGACACCAAGCTGTGTGGTGTTCTCAATACACCAGAGGGAAGGGATGTCATCCAGAGGGACCTGGACAGGCTGGAGAGGTGGGCCCAGATGAACCTCATGAGGTTCAACAAAAGCAAGTGCAGGATTCTGCACCTGGGAAGAAACAATCCTCAGTATAAATACAGACTGGGGGATGAAGTATTAGAAAGCAGCCCTGAGGAAAGGGACTTGGGGGTGCTGATGGATGAGAAGCTGGACATGAGCAGGCAATGAGCACTTGCAGTCCAGAAGGCCAATCACATCATGGGCTGCATCAAAAGATGCGTTGCTAGCAGATCCAGAGAGGTGATTCTGCCACTTTGCTCTGCTCTGGTGAGACCTCACCTGGAGTACTGTGTACAGGTCTGGAGCCCTCAATATAGGAATGACATGGAGCGGGTCCAGAGGAGGGCCACAAAAATGATCAGGGGGCTGGAGCACCTCTGCTACGAGGACAGGCTGAGGGGGATGGTGTTGTTCAGCCTGGAGAAGAGGAGGCTCCGGGGAGACCTAATAGCGGCCTTCCAGTACCTGAAGGGGGCCTACAGGAAGGCTGGGGAGAGTCTGTTTACAAAGGCCTGCAGTGAGAGGATGAGGGGCAATGGCTTTAAGCTGGAGAAGGGGAGATTTAGATTGGATATTAGGAGCAAGTTCTTTACTGTGAGGGTGGTGGAGCACTGGAACAGGTTGCCCAGGGAGGTGGTTGAGGCCCCTTCCCTGGAGACACTCAAGGTGAGGCTTGATGAGGCCCTGGGCAACCTCATCTAGTTGGGAGTGTCCCTGCTGACTGTGGGGAGGTCGGACTAGATGACCTTTGGAGGTCCCTTCTGGCCTGGACCATTCTATGAATCCTCAGTGGGAAGTTTAATGCTTGTGATAACTGAAAATCACCCCTTCTTCTGTTAAATAGGATGATAACACAGTTCCTACATCTCTCACATCTGCTAGGGGTGGGGTATTTGCATACAACCCAGAATCCTTATAGGCATTTGGGAAGTTTCAGAATAAACAAAAGTTGAATAACCCATGGGTCTTAGCAGCTTCAAGATCTGGACAGTAGCTGTGAATACACAGGAGAGTGACTACATCCTAAATGAAAGACCAGAATTTCACCTTAGTCCTACTCTGGTCATCAAATAACACAGACTATAACATGTCTCTGAACAGCCCACTGAAGAAATCTCTTTCCCTCCTCTGACTCTAAAAGAAGCCAAACCACTTTTCCTACAATTCATCTCCCCTGAAACAGAAAGATGTTTGTAGGATTCAGCCTGACACATTTTCCAGCCTTGTATCCTTTGGCACATATTTGCCCTGTCTCTGCCACAGGCTGATGACACCTCTCCCATCAGGCAGAGACATATCAGCCTTGATAGGATGCCTGTAGTAAGTAGGCTTGGAGTCACTTCCTTACAGCTGGGCAGCCAGCAGTGTTTGCTGAACATGTCTGGCAAAACAGAGTCACCCAGCTCTCAGCTATTTCGCCTTTTCCTTCAGGTCCTGTCCAAGAGGTATCCACGCTCTCTGCACTGGCACCAGGAGGCTCGTTGGCAGGAATCTGCTACCTTGTGCCCGTCACGGTATCCACTTCAGTCCAAGCCACAGAGCCTGGAGACCAAAGCTCTTACCTTAATGCTTTGCAGCTTGATCAAAGTGAAATCAGATCTGCTGTTCTGAGGCCAAGAAATACCAGGATGGCAGATGGCAGGGAAGGAAGGTGAGTAGAGCTCTTTCATGGCATCCAAGATCCTGGGAGAAACCAAACTGCTCCTGTAGGGGTCAAGTACCAGGGCGAGTAAGAAGAAAAAGCTGCCAAGAAGTGTCTTG
This sequence comes from Numenius arquata, assembly GCF_964106895.1. Classification (NCBI taxonomy): domain Eukaryota; kingdom Metazoa; phylum Chordata; class Aves; order Charadriiformes; family Scolopacidae; genus Numenius; species Numenius arquata. Next base: position 13,696,724 of record NC_133576.1, on the reverse strand, counting down.
ATTCTGTTAGAAAAGTCAACAGTGAAATATTACAGAGAGATTAAAACCCAATATAATGACTTAATTTATTGAGAGTTAATGTCCTGGTCCCTTATTGACAAGGAAGAACCAGAGGGAGGTGAAACTGTTAAGCAACATAATTGCCCCCAGCTTGAGCTCAAGCTGTCCTCTTTCCTTTGAGACTTTCACAGCTGAGAGAGAAGTGAGCTGCGCAGCAGAGATGGATGTCAGTCAACATAAATGCATCTGTGCTGGTGTGTGGGTGTTGGTGGTGAAGAAGGTTGCACAGGGCTCTGCTCGAGAACCCGGCATCCTTTCCCAATGCCAGCCCCTCCTCTAGGCAGCAATAACAGCTGTACTGTTTAGTGTTTCTATCATATTTCCATACATAGATCTCCAAGCACCTCACAGGAGAGGAAACCGATGTTGTCTCAGTTCACACAGTGAGAAAGACTGCAACAAGCAACTGACCTCCAGGATCAACCAGCAGTTTAGGGAGGCAGAGAATCATCGTCACAGGAGGCCATTATCTCAGAGTGCTACCTGCTTTGCTCAATTGCCTCTCTTCTGGTAGAAAAAAGGCAAAGATGAAACCTCGCAGGTCGTCAAAAAGCCCAGAGATGAATGGGAACCAATGCAGAATATGAGCAACTGTACAGATTCAGAGAAGAGCAGTAAACATGATTAAAGGGCTGGGGAAATTGATTCCTGGGAAGGGAAAGAGAGCTAAATATGTATAGCTGCCTAGCTATACCCAGAGGAGCATACTTAACCTGCTACAAGTATTTGATGGAAGAATAATTGTCCTGGGAGGAATAAAGGTCTAACAGCTATGAAGAATAGGGTGAAATTAAAAGGGTGGAGATTTAGCCTCTGATGGGCACACTCGATAATGGAGATGCTGACCTATCTCCCTGAGGAAAGCCTGTTGCTTCGCTCATGCAGAGCTGTCTGGGAGACAATCATTCTCTGGTACAGCAGTGGACTCTGGAGGTTTTTCCAGCCCTATTTACTTGGTTTCTGTGGACTAACAGAGGTTTCCCGACTTGGTAGCCTGTCACTAGGGGTCAGGTGGGGTTTTGTTTTATAAATTTTGATGACAGCTAAGGGATACCTGGCAAATCTGTATCACTGGAGAGTCTAGCCAAACATCCGCCTCCAGAAACACAAAGCTACAGTAATAATATACAATGCCTGCAGCCCTTTGCTCTAGAGAAAGAGGCATCATTATTCTTGTCAGAAAACGGAGGGACTGAAATCTAGCATTTCCTATCATTAAGGAAATATTGCAGATGAGCGTTTGCTGTAAAATGTTGTGATTAGATGACCTTTGGAGGTCCCTTCCGGCCTGGACCAATCTATGAATCTATGAATCTGTGAGAATCCTGACCTGAAGCACATGCACACTGCTTGTCGAGGCTGACTTCACTGTATGTGTAGGGCTCCATGTTCACTCCTGTTAACCCTCAAGCATTTTAAGGGAATACACCATCGTACAAGATTCTGCTCTACACTCCTTGGACTAATACATACTGAGTTTCACATCAGCTAACACAAGAAAATGTGGGGCTGGAGCAGTGATTGAACTCACAAACTTCCAGGTTTTATCTCCTATGACATTATTAATGCTCCCAGCACCATTTTCAAAATATTGTCTGATAAAATAGAGGCCACACAGGCAGGTGCTGTGATCAGAAAAGGCAAAATATGCCTGTGATGGCACACAAGTATGAGAAATCACAAAGTGAGAAGATTTGGATTTAGGTTTTGATTTGTCTGTCAGTACCACGGCAGTATGAGTGAGAAGAAGGACTTAACACTTACTTCTGCTAGCCACTAACTGGGATTGGCTTTTCTTGGCAGAACACTGCTTCTCACCTGAAATAATTGTGACTATAGCAATAAGACAGCTCGACACGGCAGGGATGACCAGCCCTGTCTCTTCAGGAGGCTGATGGAAATTTCTCTTCACAGCTCCCTGTGGGAAGAACCACAACATATCTCACCTAGGTTGTTGATAGCTTTGCACAGAAGGTGTTCCCAGACTGTGTAGAGAAGCCTAATCATTCTCTAACCTTATTTTCTGTCCCTCACACAACACACAAAAACATTTTTGGACTTATTTACAATAATATAAGGCCCCATAGCTTCTTTTGCTTGGGTTTGGTGACACATCTACAGTCATAAATATCAGGGCTGGATGCATGTCCTCTTCCAGCTGCAGCCAAGAAGACATTATTGCTTGGTCAGATCTGCTGACCTAGATGCTCTTGCAACCAATCCCTTCCCCATTTCAGTCAGATGGAAATGGGGAAGCTTTAATAACAGGTCATTGCTAACCTAGTTCAGATGGCTAAAACAAGTTCTGGGATCCTGACAAAAAAAACACCTCTGGAGGTAAGTATGAAAAGAAACCTACCCCAGACAGGGGGCCATGCCGGAAAGCTAGAGTCAGTGTGCCCTTCGCACTGCACAGCAGCAGCCAGGAAAGGTGTGTGATCTGTGCCTCAGCATGACAATTTCTGGAAAAAGAGACTCATGATTTCAGGAACATCATTGGGAACAGGGGCTGGTCTGCTGTAACAAGCTTTGGCAAACTACTTGCTTTCTTCCTTCCCTCCTTTACAGTTCTCCCTTTGAAGGTAGGAAAGCCAGCTCACCTGGTTTGCAGGGCCTGTCACTGGGCCTTTAGACTGGAGGAACAAGCATTTCTGCGTAGAATGTCAGCAGCACATGTTTCTGGGAGACTGAAGGGCAGGTGGTACGGCCTTATAAATCATCTAAACATGCCTGGTGTGATAAATGCCTGCTGTATTTTGCATAACATCTGGGACAGCAAGGGAGAGACCTTGGGGGTTGAGAGGGAGCAGAAAGTGAACATTTTCGGACCATTATGAATTGACAAAGACAGAGATGGTGTCACCATATGGCCAAAGAAACAGTCAGAGATGCCCAGTCCGCCTCCTCTGAGGGGAAAGGCGACGGTTGGGGCATGAATGCACAGCAACCAAAGACTGTTCATTCTGTTTGGTTTTGTCAGGATTTGACAGCATTAAGAATAGTGTAGTTTCTGTGTGGCAGGCTGAAAGGACAGAGGGAGGGTGAAAGAGGAGGAGGAATTGTGTGGCTTTCAGATGGACTGGTTGGTTAATTCCTCTGGGGTTAAAAGGAGAAAGATCAGGAACAGAAGAAACCAGCATGGGGGAAAGGACTTCCAGGAATTACTACAACAGTAACAGGGATCAGGACAAAGAAGGTTTAAAGAACAAATCTGAAAAACAGTTTGAAGCCTGAGCATGACTTTAACACCTTAGTTTGACCAAACTACTTTGAACCATCTCCACCTATTCCTGAAAATAAATGTGATAGGACATCTCTTGTTGCAGAGGTCACCTCTTGTTTTAACCTTCCTTTCTTCCAGCCCTTCCCCTAACACCTAGCTCCCACCACAAATGGAAGAGAACCCATCTAAGAATATTTTCAACAGGCATTGAAGACAGCTGAAGGGAGCACTGAATTAATCTTCTTATCACATCTTTTGTGATTGGATCATTCTTCTTGCCTTTGACACCAGTGCTCCAACCTATGTATGGAGTTGGTTGAATCCAAGGTACATCTGGAACCACAAAGAAAAAAGTGGTTTTTTTCTTTGGTGGAGCAGAGAAACCTCAGGAAACCACCTAGCTTGTCCCTTGCTATGAGGTAAGATGAACTAGAAATAAAACACTCCTGGCAATTGTCCACCTAATCTGCTCTTATAAAGCTTTCCAGTGATGGAGTCTCCACACTATCCCCAGGCAATCCATTTTGGTCCTTCACTACCATGGCCATTTTATTTCTAGCCTGAATCTTCCTTGCTGCGATTTAAGCCCATTATTTCTTGTCCTATCCACCATGGATGAGAAGAACAGTTTATTGTCTTTTTTCCTCGCAGCAGCCTTTTATATACTGGAAGACTGTTACCACCCTCCCCCTTCAGCCTTCTCTTCTGTAGGCTAATTAACCCAAATTCATTCAATATTTTTTCATAGGTCATATTTGTCAGAACACTCATTACTCTCATTACTGTCATCTGGACTCTCTGTTCAGGGTCCTGCTTTCTTTAAGAGCAGGGCTGGGGGAAAAAGAATAATTAATAAAAGGCATGCCTACGCACTTCTGCAAATGGGTGTTTGGATTCATTGTATTTCTACTCAACCTAAGTCAACACCATGTTTTCATTGCATTATTTTCTCTTGATTTCTCTTCTATTACTCTTTTGTTGCTTCCCAAAGACATTCATGATAATTCTTGCCTCTTCACAACTCAATAGCTTGTACTGCCTGCATAGGCCCTGCTCCTTAAAGCACAAAGTTGGACTTCCCCATGACTTTACAGTGCCACACACTGGACAGCAGATGAAACAAGGGCTTGCCAGCCCAAGCTTAAATGATGGCAAAACAGCCCTAAAAGACTGCAGTGTCTGAATGTGTGAACTATTATTCAGAAATTTGTTTTATCACCAGCTAAGTTTTAAGGATAAAAGAATATGTTCACTTAAAAATACAGATTTACAATAATGCAAGCGAGTCATAAAAAGGTAGCAAAATGTTATTAAGATCATACTTAACCTAAGAATTCTCCATTGTGGCTCCAGGGTAGTTTTCTCTGGTCCCTGACCCTCTAGATGAGTCAGAATTGGAAGCAAAATGTTTGCAAGATGGGCAGTTCCAGGAAAGTTGTTTTTCTCTGCATTGTTTTTACCAAAATAGAGCACTATCATTGCTCTAAGTTCTCTTTTTTTTGACATCTGAAACATGCCACAAATTTAATAGAATTCAACAGTAATTGTTCTGAAGTCAGATGCCTTGTAATGCTTTAAAATCTGTAATCATTTGGAAATGTCTTCATAGTCCAATCTGGGCTATTTATTTCCTGAAATATCAACATTACTAAAAGCAAAGAGTATGAGCCAACGTACCATTGCTCTTGCTGTGTCTGTTTCTATTTCTGCTGCTACCATAAACAAATCTGCTATGCAACATACTGGATTAGTTAACCCCCCATGCGGTCAACATCTGGAGCAGGCCAGGGAGGATATGGGGCAAGTAAGCCATAACGGGTAGATGAAGAGGTGAAAGAGTAATCAAGGAGTAGTAACAGAAGTGGGACATGGAGACAACTATGGCCAGTGACTGTGATGGAAGGAAGGTTGAGATCTATCTTTGACAATATCATAAGAAACAGAGAAGCAGCACAAACCAGTATCCACACAGTGCAGTTTACTCCCTGTAGACACTTGTAATGAATTGCTATATCATATTTGTTATTAATCTCCACCGCACACACAGGCAAGATGCTCCTATAACTTTCCTTCACACCACCTCCCGATGGCTGTGTGCAGCCTCTAGCTTCTTCCAACTGGACTTGGCTTAGAAACTTTTAGTGTGTTTGGGGGAAGGAAGAAAAGCAGGATGGGCTTTGCAAAGAGCTTTTCATCATAACACTTGAGGGTGCTTACAGAAGTGCTGTCCAGGGTTTCCAACACAGAAGAGGAACATTTTCAGTTTCATTCTGGGTCATCATTTTCTGATTTACCTTGTATTCAGTGTCAGCTGAGCTTCAGAAGTCAGCTCCACCTCCAGCTTTGCCAAAGCTAAGCCAGTTCCTGCTGCTGCAAAGGAGTGGTATGGAACAGTTTCTGGTTTTTGTGTCATGTAGAAGCATTGAGCTGGTCCGACTTCATATTACTTGCTAGGGAAAGCAGGCACTCAATGCTGCTCATAAGCATTTGGATAGATGGGTAGGAACCAGCCAAAGGGACCCTGCAGCAGCAGAGGGCACTCATGGAAAGGGCAAGCTGGTCTGAATATGGGGCAGTGCAGTGTGACCACTGAAGAGAGAATAGTTAAGAACATCTCCACGTGTACCTGAAAGCATATTCATGCAAGGTGTAGTTACTGGTTTCCCAGTAGGACTTGTTAGTATTAGCACCATGTAAAATGCTATGGAATAGAGGCATAAAGGCATGCTGTGCCTAGCTGCGAGGCACTTCCAGGCAGATGAACATTTAGCACTTCGAATATATAACTATCCTTGTTATATAACAAGGTTTGAGTTATGTTTCTTACAGCCTTGGTGAAAATCGATCACAGCTCAGTCTCTCAGACAATATCACTGCAGAAACAAAATGACTCTCTCAAAAGACTGCCAAGCCTTCCCATGCATAAGCCCTAGTATTCACCCTTTTTGTCCTCAGTTACTTCAGGTAGAAAGGAGGGCTGATTTCAAGCTTTAACTTCTGCTCTGAAGACCCCAGGTGCACTGCCAGAATCCAACAGTCCTTTCCCAAGCACAAGCCCATTACCAGGCTCCCTCTGCAGCAGGTGACATTAACACTTCGCCATACAGTTGTTCAGAAAGGAATGTTTTTTCACAGACTATTCATTGACATACAGCTCCCACAGCTAATCCTAAAGTGCTTTCTAACACCATAAACTATACATGTTATAGAGATTAGAGCTGAACAAATATTTCACTATAAATCATTTATTCAATAAGTTTCATATGCTTTTTTTTTCTATTTGTGAACTGTCTGCAAACTGAAAGCCAAATTCCCAAATTCATTCATTAGTCAAAATTGCCTATGAATTTCTCCTGCAGATAGTTTTTGCCCTGCAGGCCATTCATGGACAGTTTGTTATGAATAGCCTCAATTCAATGCTTGGTTGGTTTAGCTGCAGCAGTCATGTGGACGTGCCTCTGTTCTGAATGAAAATTCACTTTCAAATATGAACTGATATTCACAGTGAATTTCTCCCTCTGTTCACTCAGCCCTGGTAGGAATCAGCCTATTCAATCTAACTGGGTGGGTTAAGCTGTCCACATCAGCATGACGGGCTGGAAAAGGAGCAAAGTGATGTCCAGTTGAAATTGTGTATAAAGGCAGGCTAGAAACACTCCGCTGGACAGTTGTCAAGTGTCAGAGTTGACATCCTCACTCTTCCCTAAAGGGTGGCCACCAGACACAATTGTTAAGACAGCTGCATCTACAGTGCAGCATCTCCTCGTACAGCACAATGTTGTCTGTTCTGCTGTTGCCCAAGAAAGATGGACGCTTTCTCCTTACTCAATATTCTCATAATGAAATAACATGAGTGAGTTTTGAGTCACAGCCAGGCCTAGCTCCCTCTTGCCAACCTGCTTTCCAGAGGGTTAATCCATTCAGCATGTTTCCAGGGTGTTTGTAAGCATCCTTTGCCTCTCTAGAGAAGAAAGTAGATGAAGTAGAACATAACGTGTTGTAAACAGTAGTTTGAAGTTTGAGTTACCGTTCAACAAGCCTGCAGGCTTCTCTCGTCCTGTTATCTGTCTCCAGCAGATGTTCTTCACATCAGATCACTGTGTTATAGTCTCTGCTGCTGCCAGTACTGCCAAATCCAGCTGCTACTCACAGGGGGGCTCTGAGCAGCCACTGAGCTGCACCTGCTGGTCCTGCTTCTCCATCAGCAGCACATCAGGGCAGCAACACCCTGAAAATCTCAGGCAGGTAGCAACAGGGGCTACGTGCGTCTCTCAGCATCACGGGTGTGCCCTTAGGAAGAGGCTGATGCAACATTGCTAATTGTAAGGCTTCTTTTCTTATTTCTGGGGCTTGAATTGCTCCATGTAGCTATTTGATGGTGGAGAAGCAAATCCAAAGGCCTTCTCGGTCAGATAAATACATCAGCAGCTAGGAGAGAATAGTAAATGTCCCCAGCTGGAGAAATTGTTGACCTTATGTTGAGAAACTCAAAGCCAGAAGAAACCAAACAAGGTGGTGGGGAGAGGGAAGACAAAAAAAAATATACCCAAACCAGTAAACAACTGCCAAACCTGAAAGCTTTTCATTTTATGATGGAAAATATTTCTATTCCTTCCCATGAAAAGCAGGCATTTGCTGTGAAAATATGTCACAGAAACTTCGTATGAACTTTTTACCATCTTTCTTTTTTTTGCCAGGCAATTTCAAAGGAGGTCTAGTACAGACTGAATAATAGTTACACATGTCTCCAAGCTGCCATTTGAGAGGTAATTGTATTCTTTGTACAAGAAAAGCCCTATTAGAGAGCCTTCAGAATGTATACAAGATGAAACCTTCTCTAGGCCTGTATTACCTCGAGCTTTGACCATGAAACATGTTAAGCCTCAGCCTATCCAAGATGCCACTGCCATTACCTTCTTCAACACTTTTTGCTCAAAACAGCTCCAAGCCCTTCCTTCACCACTTCTCTTTCCCCTTCACAGGCCATTTGAAGCATTTTGTCCTCACCTTGACAACTCACCTTCCACCCACTTCTCTGCATCTGTTTCTTCACTTAGCTTTCTAGTAGCATCTTTGCTGAAGCCTATTGAGTAGTCAGTCTCTCACCTCTTGCAAAAGGATCCTGTGACCAAAAATGCATCTCTGATCCCTTCTGCCAAGCCATTTTTGCCATTCTCCAAATCTCTTCCTCCATGAGATTTGGCTTTCCAAGGTGTTCTCTCAAACTCCTGCAAGCAAATCCAGCATTCCTCCACTCCTCCAAACACACATACATCAGTGAATAGGAAACTACAAAGGCACACATGAAATGTGCCTGCTCATTCATCTTGCTGTCAGTCTTCTTGCATCCTTCAGGAGAGCAGACTCTAAACTCCTTGGAACAACCGCTGTGGCCTTTTTCTATCTTTAAAAGTTCCTACAACTTTTATCATGATAAGAAACAAACAAACAGAAAAACAACAAAGAAAAAAATAAGCAGTACTTCATGTAGGATGGAGTTGAAACCCCCTTTTTGTTTGCAGCAGCAGCTGTTAAACAGTGAACAGCAAAGATGCATCGCAGCAGGGAAGAATGAGCAGGAAAATGCTATAGCTGGTTAAAACTACTTTGGTAGAAATTTATGGAGGTGAAATAATTTACGTTTCTAACTGTAAAATTTAATCAAATTTCATAGTTTTTACTTGCTGGGTCATCTTGAGGGAGGGCCATAGCTGTGATTCTTTGTCCAAAACAAACAAACCAAACTAATCTGCAAACAAAGCACGTGTAATTTTTTAATAACTTGGAAGAAATTGTGCACTCACTCAAAATCACATTTCTTCCCTCTGTGTATTGCCTGCTGCCACCCCAGCCTCATAGCAGCTCAGCACAGACCCTCACCCAGGCATGCCCCCTATGAAAGCAGAAGGGTGATGGACCCCAGCTAGAAGGACATCTTCCACTCAGTCTCCCTCATCCCTTCCTAGGAAGCCTAGAGGATTTTTCCTCTCCGACATTGGCCTTGGAAGACATGAAGGTTGCACCCATGAAGGGTGCCAGGTCCTTCCTATGCAGCAAGTGAATGATTACAAACCTATTGTACTAGAAGGGGATGGGGGAAAAGTGCATTGCTGGCAACTCTCTTTCTTGATTTTCTCTTTCCCCTCCCACCCTTCCTTTGGAGCTATGTTAAACGATAAGAGCAGGGAGAGATTTAGCTTAAATTAGGTTTACAAATAGCCCGGTGAATAGGGAAATGAGATGCATATGCTGCATGTTAAAGTGTCACCGCCACGCAGCCCGATGCGACTGGGATTTGGAAAGAAGCCGGGTCCTGAAGATTAGGCGCAAAACACTGTCAGTCAGGAACACGCTGGAAGGTTTCGTGGAGCCCGACTTCCGAAGCGCTTGATGCTGCTGCCCCCCGACGGTCCCTCCTCGCAAACTGCCTGCCCGCAGCCCCGGCTCCGGCGGCCACAAGCGGGCCGACACCCTGGGCTGCCGCCGGTGCTCCAGCCCCGGCGTCGGGGGTTGCCTGTCACCGCAGCCCGGCCAGGGGAATGGGGGGCGTGCAGAGGTGACCCTGGAAGAAATCGTCGGTTTCAAAGGTTTTAAGTGCAGTCATGGTCTGGAGGAAAAAAAGTCTATTAAAAATGACGAGTCTGTGCTCTCTATTTATTCCCTGTCACTGAGATTTATTTTCTGTCCAAAGTTTTTCTCTTTTTTTTTTCTTTTTTTTTTTTAATTCTTTATTTTCCCCCAGACTGCAGACTCCATCTGGCAGCTGAACATCTAGCTCTGCCTTTGATACCTTGCAATAAGGGTTTGTGTTAATAATTGAAGCTGCTATCATGGCAGTCCCAGAGACCAAAGCCCTCTGTACACAGGGTATCCACATGGAATGGTCTGTCCAATGTATTGTGGCTAGCTTCTCCCAAACACTAGCTCCTGCCAACTCACCTCACACTCTTTCTCTAGCAACAGCACTCTGCACCAGCTTGCACGGGCAACTAGTCCCCATGGGCAGCCTGACCTCCTTGCTAAGCCTGCTGGCAGAGGAGGCCAGGAACAGGGACTGACTGTTTGCATTATCCCTTTATTTACAATCCTTGATGAATGACAGATGACACGAAGGCTGCTTATATCTCCATTTACATGTCTCTATAGGAGGGATGGGGAAATTTGGATGTAGTTTCTCTCATCATTTGGGACATCAGGGATTGTTCTGAGCATTCATACAGAAGCTCTGCCCCTTGGAGGTAGGGCAAATACCAAGAGATAAGCAGCTGCCTATTACACAGGGCAACACTTTCACTGTGAGATGAGCTGCCATCACCACTGATTTACTAAGTTGTTCTCTTAAGAGAAGGTGGAATGAAGTCATTGGGTGCTGGTCAAATCGTTGGACTAGCCATCTTTACAATCCACCAGCCAGCCTCCTGAGTTCCCTCAGAGACTCACACTGGAGCTAACTGGGCCTCACCACAAAACTGGGAAAACTAGGAGAGCTGAAGGTATCTGGGAGGAGGCAGAAGACGATTGAATAGAGGAAGGAAGAGTGAGGGAAAGTCCACAGAGAGGATGAGAAGCAACCATGGAGAGTGAGGAAAAGGAAACTGGACAAGAAGCTTCAGCCTCATGGACTGGGGAGAGAGGACTGAAGAGGGTAGGGGACAGGGAAAATAAAGGGGGAGAGAGTGGAAGAGAAGCAATGGCAGAGTCCATAGAGAGGGAAGGGACCTGTCAGCAGTAGGAGAGACGGGGGAAGGTGGGTGGGGAAGACGAGAAAAATTCTCTCTGAGGCAAACACCAAGGGAGGGAATAGCTTGGAGAGGATATATGGATGGAAGAGGGGAAGAGATGGAGAAAGCCAGAGGGGCTTGAGTCTGAGAGCAGGAGGCTGAGAGAGTAGCACACTGTGCCTTTGGGACTTGGCTTGAAAAGACAGCTGCCTTGGGGATGAGGCATATGAGGAAGGACCACACAGAGGAAGATGCAGCTGCCCCTGTCTGTGCTGTGGTTGTCACTGTCCAAAGGAACTGTATTCACTGTGAAGGCTCTCAACGACTTCTCCACAAACAGCTGTTTTCACCAGCTCACCTCTGAGCACATTCCCTGATTGCAAGCAACCAACATGCTGGGAAGCTGCTAATGCTGCACCATCCTGACAGGAGCAGCCCGGACAACAGAGCTGATGCTTCCACCTGGTGTCCTGAAAGAAAGCTGAACATCACACAATGCAGCATTGGCAAGTTTCTGACACCAGTTTAGAGAGAAGAATGGCCTTTGGCACTCCATAGAGCAGCAACACTCCTTCAGTCAACAAGGCAAGTCTTAAAATCCCACCTGCTTCTCCCTAAATGCAGTGGATGGTCCCTATTTCAAGGCCATGCAACAAGGCAGCCAAAGATCTCCATTTCCTACAAGGAGAATGAGAAATATGAAACCCATAGCTCCTTCTTTTTCTCCAATTAGCAAAAAAAAGGTTTTTCTTTCCATTCAGATCTGAGGCTAGCTGGGAGCCCACAGCTTCCAGCCATAGCTTTGAGTGATAAGACTGCTAGCCAGGTGTACGCTAAACACACCTGCCTGTGGAGGTAATACACAGCTCTCCCGTGCTTAGGGAACACCCCTGGGATTGAGTTTGCTTGATGCTAGATAAAACCAGCCCCCCACAGCTTTCCTGTCCACTGGACAAAGCCAGCAGGTTTGCTGAAGGTGACTGGAACTGAATTAAATCCCTTCTTGCTTCTCTTAGGAGCTAGTTTGAGTGTGGCTGGTCACCTACTTTGAAATGCTGCATCCTCAACAAAGAAGAGTGAAGGAACTAGGCAGTCTTGAAAACACAGGTTAGCACTAAGGAAAATCCTAGTCTCTGGTTACAAGTAAATTAATGTAAAGTACAGAGATCTGTGTATTCCTAGCATACCCTCTCTGCAGCATCTGGCAAAGTTAACACCCAGGGCTGGCAATATGCATATGAATGAATATGTAGACTATCCTTAAAAAATAAAACTCTTATAAGGCGGTCAGTCAGAACTAATATTGGAAGCATTCCCTTTTATCCCCCTACCCAGTAAGACTGCAGACTCCTTGAGCAGAGATCTTTAAGAGCAAGTTAACCGTCTTTCAGCAAGGGATTAAATATAGTTGAACCTCTCAGGTTGGACCCTGTGGGGGTTCTGTGCATACATGCGCATGTGCATGTCTGTGTAGATTAGATGATTTTTTTTGAAGTCATTCTCAAGTCTGTTCTTTACAATTATATCAATTTTCCAGGTGGGGAACAAAAGTTTCAGAGAGACTAAAGCTAACATTATCACTCTCAGGCTCCTATGTTCAGATTAAGCAATGGGTCTGCCTCTGCCGTGCACTCCAAGTGTCCAGCTGTGGCTCCCCAGGATGGGTATTTGCATCCCTGCTTACCTCAGGTCATGCAGCAAGTCAATGACAAGCTGAGAGTGAAACCCAGGTCTCACTAGTACCCCAGCAGCATGTTTGCTGGATCACAAGCATCCAACGTATTTGTCTTCATTTAATGTGCCTTTTTTTCTATCCTCTTGAGTAATTTCCTTCCCATAAAGGATATAAATCACATACCTACCAAGTAAAGAATTATTTAAAGAATATTTATATTTAAGCTCAAAAAGGAGGATGAATTTAACTCCCTAGTAGCTGAGATGTGACTGGCTGGTGAATATTACTTAGCTTTCACTGTAAGAAGATGTTTTACGGCTTCAATACCAGCTGGCCTGCAAACCAGTGTTCAGTACACTGGGGTGCTACTGTGGGTGAATGCCCTTGCTGCAAGTTAACTTAATGCTGTCTTCATTCATTTCACTTAAATCGAACTACACTGCTCTCAGCCCCAGATGCAAACACACACACATCAGGCGTTGCCCCAGGTTAACTCAATCAGTTTAACAACTCCATCTCATTGCGTGCCACTCTCAGATGAAGACAAGGTAACAGGAGTTTCTCTTTTACAAGGTAACACCACAAGCTACACCACAATTTCATTTTGTCCCTAGTCCTATTGCTGCTAAAGACTGTGAGGGAAATGCAGGAGAGGAGCCTTTCCCAGTCACTTCCTTCAGTAGCCTTGACAGTAGCAAGTGTTAAAGGTAATCTGTTAGTATGAAAAAGGATGTTTGTCCTGATTATTAAGTATAGCTTAGCAGCAGAAACACCACTAGAAGCTTTAGATGGAAAATGAAAAGGACGTAAAAGCAATTTATACATTGGGCAAAGAATCATAGTGACCATGTTCTACACAGCCTAGTGCCTGTTCTCTCCCACTACTGCCTTGCGTAGCAGTTGCATTTGCGTTTCCTTCCCTCTGTGCATCGCTCTAACAAGCAATGGATTTTCAACAACTTTGAACACAAGTCTAATGCTGAGACTTAGGTTTATGAGAACTAAAATATGACGCAAAGATGCATGGCCATTACATTTACAGGACAGACAGTCACTGATACATTCCAAAAACCTTCGTAAAAGAAAACAAACCAAAAATCTACAGCCCAAGAATCCTTTAAATCATTTACAACTGGCAGAGACTGATCTGATCAATTTTAATGCAGACCTTGAACTCCATGCTCAGAAATACGACACAGCTGTCAGGCACTGCAGCTTGCTCCCAGCCAGTGGACAAGGAACTTTGTGTCAGTCGAAAGAAAGGTTAGACCTACTGTGTATCTGGTGTGTGGAGAGAGGGAGGCACAATGTTTATATTAAAGGCCAGCTGAAAGGCTACCAGAAGAGCCCCATGGGCTCTATTTTCTTGACTTGATTGACAAGAATAGAAATGAGAGTATGACACAGAAATCCTGATTAAAAGCTACATTTCAAAGGCAAACAGTATTTGTTGAGTAGCTGATCTTAGAACTGTGGTTTGGAACATTTCAAAGACCAGCTTTTGGTAAACACAGATCTGGAACCAAGCTCTGATTTCTAATATTCCAGGAGCCCCCTGCCTGGGGCTGGAGATGGCTCTGTGTGAAGCGAAAAGCTTAGGAGTCTTGGTCACATCCAAAATCTATTAGGGTTATGTTTTCTATTTCCCATCCACACATAGCTGAAAAGAAAATCAAGCTGGGGGGGTGGGGGGGGAGAGGTCATTCTTTGGGGTCATTCCTTTGAACCAAAGCCTCACCCTGCTTGCCTGAGTAAGTACTTTGCTGTCATACCTGAACCCAAACTCTAGATGTCCTTGATGTTGCAACTAATCTGGGCCCATTACTGAGCATGGACACGGGTGCTGGTTTCACAAAGTCTCTGAAGCCTTGGATTCCCAGAACTGGCTAGTGGGCACATAAGACTTAGTTTGCAGTGGCTCTTCCACTGGGTGCTCTCCTAAGCTCTGAAACATTGCTCCAGTAGGGAGGAGATAGAAAACCCGCCCAGACAGCTCCCCTCAACCTCAACAGTGGGGCAGAAGGACAAATTTAAGTCAGTTGTAAGCCCATAAGAAGTTAGCTGCACTGGTGGATACAGTTAAATAATGAAATACCAGGTTTTTACACTATCTGCGGCCCACCTGTTCCCCAGATGGGACATACCAGCCCATTCCCCATGCCTTTGAATCCCAAATCATCAAAACAAGGAGAGGAGCTGAGAAGCTAGAGGCAGGCCATGGTGAAAACCATTTGCTTCTGGGACACAGAGAAAGCACTCAAACCTCCCCAGCACAGCATAGCAGACACCACAGTACTGAGGGCAGATACTAAGTAACAATCGCAGGAGAAAATAAGGAAGAGGTGTTCACACTCGAGGCACAGAGCACTTTATTTTTTGTAGGACCACAAGGGAAAGAAACCAACCTACGAGCTAGTAAGAAGGTAAAGCCTGGTGCAGACAAGCTGAAGAAGTGAACACGAGCCGATGTAGTTCTTCATCCCTCCAGAGGATGTCATTGTAGAGCCACCAAAAAAGGCGAGCTTTGTGACCCAAATCTGGAGAGAGCGTGAATAAATGCCTAGTGTTCAGCCGCTCGTTGGACAATAACCCTAAACCTCCCTATTTACTTTCCCAGAAGTAACCTATTTTCCCTAGGCCAGCGCGCAACTTGTGGAAGGACAGGAGGAGCCACAAAACCCATCGTGATTTGAGAGATGTGCAACAAGTTAGCCTGAAAAGCAAATGGGATGTGTGCTCTAGGTGACCGGGCTGAGTAAAAGCATGGGGTGCTCACACACCTTGCAGTCATGCCTGCTTGCAACCTTTTTTGGTGTCCCTGAGCATGGATGGGTGCATGGAGGATACATTCACACAAAAGGAAGATGAGCTAAGAAAACTGTGAACATGGAGATTGTGTTCATGGGTAGCAGGAACAGACTGTGTTCTGCAGATATTGAGCAAGTGCCCCCAGGAAAGAACTGTTGGGGAGGGTGTGTGTGTCTATGTGCTTGTTCACTTATTTCCGTGGTTGGTGTCACAAGAAGAAAGTCTTTAGTTTTTGTCCCAACAGCTAACCACAGCCGAAAGGAAGAAGCACTAATGATGTTCATAGCACACTTCTGTAATAGTTTCTAGCCCTAATGATGCATCTTAATTTTGAGAGTCTAATGCCACAATGTCTTCTCTACTGAGCTAATTCTACCCTCTGCTGCTTTTGGTCCTTCATGTGAGACAGATGCCTTTGCCACAAGCCTCAGTCTAAGAAGACAGGAGAGGTTCGTGAGTGGAAATGCCATGCCACTGATGCAGAGTGCTATAAAAGAGTCTCTAGGCTACTGTGCAATCTTAGAAACTGCCTCAGCTTAAAGTACTACTGCTGCAACCCAAATGATGCACCTTTTCCCCATCTCAAATTTCCATATGGACAATGACCTGGTGATTGCTATACTCAACCTGCCAAAGTGTCTTGAGATCCTTCAATAAAAATTACTACCCAAAAGAAATTCTCCATTTATTGATAATATCCAGGAAGCTGGAAGGCAGGCTGTGTAGCTCATCCCCAAATACAGTGGGTTTGAATACAAGCAAGCTAAACTACAGAGCCTCTGGGCTTTACTGTATCAGGCCCCTTAGCCAGTGCTTCTCTGTGTTGCATGTACCACAACAGTTTTCCCATAAAACCATATCAACTGGAAGCAAGTCATCATCCCTTCCCAAGATTTAATAAGTCCAAATCTGGGAGCTGACCCAGACTACATCCAGTGCTAAAGAATCACTTGCCAGCCAGCCATGCAAGCTGCATCTTAATCTCCTCTCTTCTCTGCTGCTGTTTGTTTCGGGGGGGTTGGTTTTCTTTGTTTATTTGTTGTGTTGGTTGGGGTTTTTTAATACAGATAGATTAAATTTCCCGCCAACCAACTTTCTTATTCACACATGTTACAGAGGAAGTGGAGGGAAGGAGGAAATCAGGAAGAAACGACCAACAGAAAATAGCATTAGAAGGCTTAGTGAAGAGTCTGATCCTTAGCAATGCGCACTGTCCCATTCCTACACATCAGCAGTGCTCTCTAAAGCAAGGGAGCCTCTACCTCAGGGAAAGGAAAAGTGCTTTTTTAGCTCTCATTGTCTATGGCAACTCATCAAAGAAAACATGCCAGAGCCCTAGAGTGGGAAGTCCCAAGGCTACCAAGTTTCTCCTCCCCCAAAACTTGTATTCACCCATCCGTGCCCAAAACTCTTGCTATTATCTCCTACTCCCCCTCCATGGCTGTGCAGGTGACCTAATGAAACCTTTCTTTGTACTGCCTGCCAGCAGACAACAAGAGCTCTGGGGTAGTGCCAGGCTCAGGAAATGCCTTGTGTGTGTCCTCCCGTGATTAGGAGGTCACAGACCTGGTAATTCTTGATAACATCCTCCCAGCATTGCAACACGCAGAGGCAGACATGGAAGAAAGCAGGCTGAAAAAAGAGCCATAGCCTTTCACTCTCCCTACTTTCAAGGTTTTCTTTGTCCCTGATGTTCACCTACTCCCTACCTGAGGGGAAACAGCTCAGTGACACCAAATTCCCTTTCTCAGCACCCATATTCCTGATTCTTATCAGCACATCTTGCCTTATTCACAAGAGCGGAGCTGTAACAAGGGCACAGTGGGGGAACTCCTGCTTTGCTGGCATTGGGAGAACAAGCTGCAGGTAGGATGGCCAGCAGCACTTGGAAAAAGCACAGGGAGAAGGGCGACTCAGTCATCAATATACCTCACAAGAGCTCTGCTTCAGGCCTCCCTTTAACAGAGGCCACATGAGTTAATAAGAGGGCCTGTTGGGTTTGCTCTGAAGTAAACATGTGAAAGGGATCTGCTTCCTCAGTTTTCCCTGCCCTCTGTCTCAGAAATGTTCAAAACTGTCTTAGCAGAATCTGCTGAACCATTTTGTGTACCTTGATGTTGGCATACACATGCACAGACTCATCCACTTGTTCACAATCCAACAGCACCACGGCTGGGAAGATCCCAGTTAGAGTGCAGACACAGAAAGGCACTTGCTAAAGCAGAAGAAGCTGAGATGCAAAATGTTGCTTCCAATCAAAATCCAGTAACCTGGAAAAACTTACCAATGTGTTTGATGAAACCAGAAATTTATCATGAAAATTCCCCCACTATCTTTCCTTTTGGTGGAGGGAGGGGATCAAGAATTTTCAGTTTGATTTCCTCTGCCCAGTAACAAATCAATCACCCAGTTACTTCAGTCCTAGGTGTCATTTGAGGCTACCCTGATTTGAGGTACTCTTCATGAAGACCTAAACCATGACACAAGGAGGATGGATCTCCTGAACATCCCAGGTCCTCATGGGGAAGCAAGGCAGTCTTGGATGGGATACCATCTGGTAGGCTGGCTTCTTCTGGAAACTTATCTGTGTTCTGGCAAGACTTTGTTGAAGTGCATGCATCTGAGTAATTTCACTTTTTTTTTAGTTCAGATGAATCAGCAGATCCAAGTCCAAAAGCTGTGTAAGTTAAAAAAAATTCTGGCAGTCTACAGACCAGATCTCCCAAATGTTTTAAATTGATCTCTCATCTACACCAACCTCTAAAAAGATGCCCACTGTCAAAGTGTAAAGCATGCTCTCATGGCTGTTTCTCTGTCTCAACACTCAAATGTACAGCTAACCCTTGTGCTAGAACAAGTTTTCTTCTGATACTCTTTGGTGGAAGGTGATATAACCAATAGGTATTGACATTTAAAGTAACATCCGTGGCACCTACTGTTGTGGACTGGACAATCCTTACTACACCGCTGGGGTTGAAGGCTGTCAGCAAACTCATGCATTTCAGTAGTGACTTCCACTTACAATTATCATAGCTTGTACCTTTGTTTGCTTTTAAATGGTAAATAGTCACTCTGGAGTGACACACATCTGACTGATATTATTTTTGGCTATATATTTATACTGCAGCAATGCCTCACTACATAAAATCTACAGGCTAAAACTCCAGCATACTGGGTGCTGCACAAAGCTTGTAAACTATCCTGTATCTTAGGAAATTCTGCTCTAGATCAATAGACAGAGATGTGCAGAAAAATAACGTAAGGGGTAAGCCAGTGGCAAGAAACGGATAGTACAGCAGAATACTGACAGGGCTATCATGGGAATAAAATGCAAAGATGCTATTAATGTCACATCAAGGTTGCACAATCAAAAGATGAAAAATGCAAACATTAAGATTCCTACAGCAACTTTCCCAAAATGGTAATGCAGTCATCTCATTTACTATAGGGTCTATAGCTGAGAACACATTTACAGGAGTATTTTAAACTAGGTGTTGAAAAACACCAAGGAATGAGAACACGACGCATGTACAGCAGGGCTGAATTACCACTGCTGCTGTATCTGTAGGTTTCCAGGTTTAATAATCATTCTCAGAATATCTGGGGGATTTTAGAGAAGTAGGGAAAATGAAACATGGAGAGAAAAATGCAAAATCTTTGGCAAAACATCAGGCTGTCCTAATTAATAATAACCTTCTGCTAGCAGGTGTTGATAAGGACTAAGAAGTGTGTGCTTCCCAGTCCCCTTATGCCCTGGAAATATGAAGGCTCAGACACTGAAATTTTCCATGCTCTGTCTATGGAGATCAGCACTTTTGTTGACTTCCTGACACTTTCTCCCATCAAATTTACTCAGAAGCATGAAAGTCAATGAGGACCTTCCCGGTGACTGCCTTAGATTTTGGATCTGGGTTGAACACACCACGTTTCAGATTGGAAAACCAACACACAAGCAAAGTCAGGCAATTTTTTACAAACATTTTCCCACATCACTCAAAGCAGCAAAGGTTCTCCCCCATGGAAAAAAAAACAACAACAACAAAAACAAACAAAACAAACAAACAAACAAACAAAAAAAAAAACAGAAAATAAAACTCACCTTTGTCTAGAGAAGTAGAGACTTGCAAGCCTGTGAAATTGTACTTTCAAGGGCAATGTGTCAGACTATTATGAATGAGGAAAACAAGGCTATAGTACCAGGGTTAACCACCAAACTGGCAGGCCTAATGACGTGCAGGTCTTGGTTGCACAGTTGCTGCTTACTGCCAGTCATATCAAGGATGAGTATTAGTGGCCAAATTCATTATAGTTACAGAATTAGGTAAGAAAGGGAAAAAAAGCAGCAGCAAGCAGTAAGAAGTCCTTTTTTTATATGAATAAAGTTTTATTGAATTTTAGACAATTAGAAAGAACAAAGAAAGAGGAGCAAACAGTCTCATGGAGGGTAGGAACCGGAAGAGCTTTCCCAGTAGAGGAGAGGGCCTGCTGAGGGCAGTGTTCCTGTAAATGTCACACAGGGGTTGTTACAAAAGCAGAGAAAATGTGTCTGGGCTTTTCTGTGATTGCTTTTTTTTTTTTTACCTGCCACATTAAGGTTTCTAAAGCCACTCTTCTTCCCCCTGTCAATCCTACCACCCAGCAGCAAAGTGAGCAGAAAGGCAGGAAAGAGGACTGCTCCAGTGAAACTTGTATGCACACTCACACTGAGCAGCCACCTGCCTGCACCACCATGGGGGTTTGCACCCATTCTGGATGGAGTTGTGTAGGAGGGGGAAGGAAGGGAGGTTAGATTTTACTTTTTTTTTCCTTTTTTTTTTGTCTTCTCTTTTTTAATTTAAGCAAAGAAGGCACAAAATCTCAGCCAAGCTTCAAACCTAGTGCTGCCTGGGAGACCCAAACCTCCTAAAAAGCCAGTGTGTCCATGTAGGAACCCAGCCCTCACCTCTCCTCCCTCTTCCTCAGAGTCTGTGCTTGCATTTGAAAGGTACTGCTCAGATGGAAGGTCCTGCCCAAGGCTTGTGCACTGCTAGGGAAAGTAAAGCCGTGCCAGGACAAGGAAAGTGGGGATGAGGAAGAGTCTGTTGGCTTAAACAGACCCTTTTACCAATGTGAGAGCTACAGAAAGTCACCTGTGATTCCCCCCATTGCTTTTCCAAAAGCAGACCTGGGAGGGCTTTGGTGCTTTTGGAGGTCACCACTGCTTTTACATGTGCAAGGGTTGGTGTTACGTAGGAGGGCTGAGATACCCATCCAGGCATGGCCCTTTTGAGGCAATGCTCTCTAGGAAGGTAAGTACCAGCCCTCAGTCCAGCTCTCCAAATGGCACCAGGTTCCTTGAGCAGTTTCAACTCTTGGCTTTGATTAAGGCTATTTAGTTGCAATAGAAAAAGGATGGGTGCCAGGCACAACCACCTCCCCGGCTGCAAGGAGATGGCAGAGCCACTGGCAGATGCCACCAGTACCTGACCCCAGGACATTGCGGGAAGTAGAGGAGGCAGAGAGATAGCACGTGGGCTTCCACAGGATTACCCCCTCCATTAAACCCCTGCTTTCACTCTTTCTAAGAAAAGGGATTTGGAGACAAATCCTGCCAGCCTCAGCATTTGGGAAGTCCCTGCACATGGGACAGCAGGAATGAAAACTGCGATGCCTCCATGTGGGGGCCCCAAGCACAACATGTGCCCTGCCATGCCAGCCAGCTACGGACAGCCCGATAAGGAAAACCCACCATGCAAACACCAAAGCTTTGGGGTTTGAAGCTTCTTGCCCTGAACCAGAGGAGCCCATGGGCAGCAGATACCTCTGGACCTGCCTGCTGCTCTTCCATGCCACGCTGCTCCTCTCTGCCTCCTGAATAAACCCAGCAACAGCCCAAAAAGAAAAAGCCATGAGCCGTACAGCAGCAACAGCAGCGACACACCCTTATCCTGCACTCAGCTCCATCCTCCACAGCCATGAACAGGCAGCGTACTGAGCTACTGCAGGAAAAACACCCAGTCTGTGTGACACCCGTGTGTGTCTGTGTGTGCGTGTGTCTGTGTGCTTGTGTGCATGTTGGGGTGGGGGAAGAACTGCAAAAAAATAAAGACAAACACTCCCCGGTCCGCGCCCTCGCCCAGCCGTCCCCTTGGCCAGGCTGGTGGCTGTACCTCCCTCTCTCCCCTCCAGCCTGGTCTGTGCCTCTTCACAGCCGGCCCACTGTCCTCCTTCATCCAGCAGCGGGGCCGGGGATGTGGGGAGGGTGCCAGGGTGACCATGTTGAGGCATACCCTGC
Organism: Numenius arquata; assembly: GCF_964106895.1. NCBI lineage: Eukaryota > Metazoa > Chordata > Aves > Charadriiformes > Scolopacidae > Numenius > Numenius arquata. Next base: position 13,674,963 of record NC_133576.1, on the reverse strand, counting down.
CTCAGCACCCCTCCCCACTCAGCCCTCCCTGCCCCAACGCAGGCTGTCGTCCTCTTGGAAATAAAACAGCAACAACAACAGAAAAAAAAAATAATATATATATATATCTCCCCAAACCTCCCTGAAAGACCCAAATGGATGGAATCGATCCCTAACAAAACCAACGGGAAACAAAAGCAAAAGTCCCTCCTGAGGTCAGGGCTGGGTGCACATCCCGGCCGGGGCCCAGCAGCCAGGGAGCATGTCCCCACCTCCCTGCTCCTCCGACCTTGGCACGTCTGCGGCGTCCACCGGCACAAGGAGCCCCAACAGCCAGGGGGATGCGTCATGGCCAGGGCTGTCCCCCCCCGGCCGGCAGTGGCCTTGGGAGGGAAGGGCAGGGGGGCGAGGTAAGTGTGTGTCCCCCCACTGCCTCGCCACCTTTCAGGAAGGAGTAGGGTCTCTTCACCCCTCTGGGTACAAGAGGCCCCTTGCTTGGCTCTTGGTCGCCAGCATGGCCCTACACAAGGGAGCCAGCCCGGCTCTGGGCAGGCACCATGACAGGGACAGCCCCAATCCGCTCCAGCGTGGCCTGGCTGACAGCGTAGG